>NC_140008.1:5082779-5789792 GCF_964263955.1 Coregonus lavaretus
TTTTTACACCACTGTACTAACAGGAACAATTACACACCAATAAACACACTGTAATGTAAAGTGTTACATCATTCTCAATGATCAGTCAATACATACAGTTGAAGTCAGAAGTTTACATAAACTTAGGTTGGACTCATTAAAACTTGTTTTTCAACCACTCCACAAATTTCTTGTTAACAAACTATAGTATTGTCAAGTCGGTTAGGACATACTTTGTGCATGAATTTTTCCAACAATTGTTTACAGACAGATTATTTCACTTATAATTCACTGTGTCACAATTCCAGTGGGACAGAAGTTTACATACACTAAGTTGACTGTGCCTTTAAACAGCTTGGAAAATTCCAGAAAATGATGTAATGGCTTAGAAGCTTCTGATAGGCTAATTGACAACATTTGAGTCAATTGGAGGTGTACCTGTGGATGTATTTCAAGGCCTACCTTCAAACTCATTGCCTCTTTGCTTGACATCATGGGAAAATCAAAAGAAATCAGCCAAGACCTCAGATAAAAGATTGTAGACCTCCACAAGTCAGGTTCATCCTTGGGAGCATTTCCAAACGCCTGAAGGTACCACATTCATCTGTACAAACAATAGTACCCAAGTATAAACACCTTGGGACCACGCAGCCGTCATACCGCTCAGGAAGGAGACACGTTCTGTACTTTGGTGTGAAAAGTGCAAATCAATCCCAGAACAACAGCAAAGGACCTTGTGAAGATGCTGGAGGAAACAGGTACACAAGTATCTATATCCACAGTAAAATGAGTCCTAAATCGACATAACCTGAAAGGCCGCTCAGCAAAGGAAGAAGCCACTGCTCCGAAACCGCCATAAAAAAGCCAGACTACGGTTTGCAACTGCACATGGGGACAAAGATTGTACTTTTTGGAGGCCTACAAACCTGACTCAGTTACACCAGCTCTGTCAGGAGGAATGGGCCAGAATTCACCCAATTTATTGTGGGAAGCTTGTGGAAGGCTACCCGAAACGTTTGACCCAAGTTAAACCAATTTAAAGGTAATGATAACAAATACTAATTGAGTGTATGTAAACTTCTGACCCACTGGAAATGTGATGAAATACATAAAATCTGAAATAAATAATTTTCTCTACTATTATTCTGACATTTCACATTCTTAAAATAAAGTGGTGATCCTAACTGACGTAAGACAGGGAATTCTTATTAGGATTAAATGTCAGGAATTGTGAAAAAACTGAGTTTAAATTTATGTAAACTTCCGACTTCAACTGTACAGTATTCATTTCACCTACAGTACATATTGTATTCATTTCAAGTCCCACCTCCCCCATTGTAGCTGATTATCTATAACACATTGTACAGTTTTACAAACACGTATGAGTTATTATGGACGCTTATAGTTAGTGTCATAGCACATAAATTTAAGGCATTACACTATTCATTAAAAGCATTATACATATGTACTTCATAGAAACTGTTACCCTTTATATATTCTAACCACTCTATTTAATTTATTCCATATTAAGGGCCCTAACCTAGGAACACAAACCTTTGTCTCTATTAACATTGGGGACAGTTCCTCCCCTCTCTCTCTCTCTCTCTCTCTCTCTCTCTCTCTCTCTCTCTCTCTCTCTCTCTCTCTCTCTCTCTCTCTCTCTCTCTCTCTCTCTCTCTCTCTCTCTCTCTCTCTCTCTCTCTCTCTCTCTCTCTCTCTCTCTCTCTTTTTTTTCTCTCTCTCTCTCTCTCTCTCTCTCTCTCTCTCTCTCCCTCTAACCCTCCCTCCATCCTCAACCCCACCCCTCTGGCAGATCCAGGAAGTCCCTCCCCTCCACAAACTCCCTTCTATGGAAACGAAACTTATCTGATTCTCTGTGTCGTCTGTCTGTGTGAGAGTGAACAACCGTCCAAATGGCTCAGCAGGGAGTTCTGCTGGACCAGGACCAGTTCTGTTGTTCTGTCTGTCTGGATCTACTGAAGGAGCCAGTGGCTATTCCCTGTGG
The DNA here is from genome assembly GCF_964263955.1 of Coregonus lavaretus. NCBI lineage: Eukaryota > Metazoa > Chordata > Actinopteri > Salmoniformes > Salmonidae > Coregonus > Coregonus lavaretus. The sequence continues at coordinate 5,084,764 of NC_140008.1, forward strand.
ACACAGTTACTGTAGAAGCTGTATTGAGGGCTGCTGGGATCAGGATGTTCTGAAAGGGGTCTATAGCTGTCCTCAGTGCAGAGAGACTTTTACCCCAAGGCCTGTTCTGAAGAGAAACATCGTGCTGGCTAAAGTGGTGGAGAAACTGAAGAAGACAGGACTCCAGGCTGCTCCCCCTCCTGCTCTGTGCTATGCTGGACCTGGAGATGTGGCGTGTGATTTCTGCACTGGGACCAGAAAGCAGAAAGCCCTCATGTCCTGTCTGGTGTGTCTGGCCTCTTACTGTGAGACTCACCTCCAACCTCACTATGAATTTCCCGGTTTCAAGAAGCACAAGCTGGTCAAAGCCACCGCACAACTACAGGAGAAGATCTGCTCTCATCATGACAAACTGCTGGAGGTTTACTGTCGTACCGATCAGCAGTGTATCTGTTATCTGTGTACAATGGATGAACATAAAGGCCATGATACAGTGTCAGCTGCAGCAGAGAGGACTGAGAAACAGGTAAGACCAGAACTACTTTTTGGTGACTGTCTGATAAACAAAGAATTAAAGATACAGTAAGAACTAAGGCTGTTTGAATATGAGATCATTCAAATGATATCGATCCACGGCAGAACAAATATGAACACAAACCTGGAGTATATTAAGTTTGATCCAAATGTATCACCATTTTAGACCTTTCTCTATGTCACATTACTATACTATTGATCTAGTGGACAAATAAAGCTTGATAGCTCATTGAAGAGTGATTCTCCACAGAGGCAGCTGGGGATGAGTCAGCAGAAAGTCCAGCAGAGATTCCAGGAGAGAGAGAAGGACCTGAAGGAGCTCCAACAGGCTGTGGAGTCTCTCAAGGTGAGTATTGTTGACCAGAGGAGACACACCATTTCACTTCTCTCCTCCAGTCAGAGAGAGAGAGGGGCCCCTATCCAATCCCACTGTTGGGAACAGGCTGTCTGGACCCCTGTCAGAGAATAGACTGCTTAATGTAACTGACGGGTTATGAACCCGGGTCTACTGCGGGAGAAACCATCATCTTGACCAAAAGGACATTCCCTATTGTTGTTCTGACTGATTTAAAGTCGCAAGCGGCTCTACCTCTTCACATAACCATGAGTAACCATGAGCGACTCATGTCTGCTATACATTAACAATGGAGCTCTCTCTCTCGATTCAATTAAATGGGCTTTATTGGCATTGGAAACATGTTACGTTACCAAAGCAGGTTAAATAAATAATAAACAAAAGTGAAATCAATGATCAGAAATTAACAGTAAACGTTACACTCACAAACGTTTCAAAGGAATAGAGACTTTCAAATGTTATAATTCAAGTGCAAACAGAGTGAGCCATTCGCCAGACTGAGTTCTGGAGGTGAAATGGAAATGAATGAGGGAGAGTTAAGTGAGGTAGAAGGTGTGGTGAAGAGCTCGGAACCAGAACCTGGCATCAATGGACATGATAAAGAAGAATCTGGTGCAGTAGGAGTTACATTGTAGGACAAAGTGGATCCATACCATTTGTGGTTTCAGGGTGGGTGGGAAAGGAGTTGGGTGCAGTTGAATCAGTGAAGGTAACCTGTAGTGGACTTGGGATATTTGTTTGTGTTTCTTCTGACCAGAGGGAGTGGGCGCTCCGTGTCACGCAACTTGGGTCAATATCTGTTTCTTGCTTTGCTCTTAGGAACAGGGCACCATTGAAAGGAGTGATTTCTGGGGTAGCGTTAAGTGTGGAGGTGGAGCAATTAAGGTTGAAGACTGCTGGTGTTTGTGATTCCCGCCGTTTGGTGCAACACAGACCCGGTGGTGAGCGTGGTGAAACAGAGGAGTCACTGTCAGTCCTTTTGAGTTTTGAGTCTTTACCCGACAAAGTCATGGTAGGATATATCAGTTATCCTGTTAGAGCTTTTGTGGCGAATCCACTGTGCTGTTTCAGGTGCAACGTTTATGGTCATGTTGCAGCAGTTTGTAGGAGGGAGATTCCAAGATGTGAGAAGTGTGCAGGAGGGCATGGGATAGAAGATTGTGTAGTTTCGGTGGATAAAGTTGTGTGTGTCAACTGTAGGGATGCCCATGTTGCTGGTTATTGGAAGTGTCCGGTGCGAGAGAGGCAGGTTGAGGTGGCTAGAGTCAGAGTAGTGCAGAAGGTGTCGTATGCTGAGGCAGTGAAGAAAGTAGAGGAGGATGGGTCAAGGGTGAGAGATCCTGAGAGGATCCCTGTGAGTAGTAGATCTGTGCCAGCACAGGGGGATAGGCCAACGAGTGATATATGCGTTAGTAAAGTTAGCTTCTTAGAGTTCATAGCAATGGTTATCAACTGTACCGCAGAAATGGAACGTAAATCACAGAAAATAGATATTGTGATGGCAGCTGCAGAGAAGTATTTGGGCATACAAGATTAGACTTCAGAAGAGTTACAGGGTGTGTTGAGTGGTGGTGTCCCGTCCTCCCAGGCCGTTGGCATGGTGCAGGAGCAGATAGGGTCAAAGTAGTGGAATGGGGTAGTGGGTATTTAATGAGTGTAGGGTTAGTTGGAAGGGTGTTTTTTGTATTATTATAATTTCCCCTTTTCCCATTTTGTATCACAAAGTATAATGGATTTATATTATAGTCCAGTTGGGGGAAATGTCGGTGGACCAAGATTCAAAGGTCAGATTAGGAAGGAAGAGGTGGTGTTTTCTCGATTGTGCTGTCGCTTCGGGTGCGTTCCGGAGAAAGGTGTGGAGGAAGTTTTGCTCAAGGTCGTCGAACAGGTTGGAGCGGAACATCTGCACTCTGCATCCAGAATGAACAAGGTGGTGGTCGTGTTAATGAAAAAGGTTTGTCTTGTGAGTGGGATTTTTGTGAGGGGTGTGTTGGTGCAGATTTCGCCTCTTTCGACAAGAGTTGTGGTGGCTAATCTGCCTCCGTTTATTAAGTACGAACAGACCGCAAGTAGTTGGTTAGTTTTGGTAAATTTGCAAGTGGTTTTCGTGTGCTCTCGGCTGGGTGCCAAGCGGAATCCGTTAAACATGTTGTCTCTTTTCGTAGACAAGTGTTTGTTTCTTAACAAACCTCAAGGTTACACAGGGGAGGGGTGGAACACAGGGTTTGCTAGCACAGATAGTTTTCGGTGTTTCTAGTGTGGGGATCATCAGTTATAGGCTACAAGCAGCAATATGATTGATAGGTAGGACAGGTATTGAACCCAAATAATCCCTACTCAGATGCGCTAACCTCAACCCTAGTAAACATGCATTATAAAAACCTTCTACATAAAATTCTCATATTTGGAGTAAATAGCCTCTGAATAGAAAAGAAAAAACACTGCATCTTCCAGCCCACCAATACATTACATAATGCAACCGTCGCGGTTAGCATATTTACCTCAACATGCCCCTCGCTTGCGTGAGAAGGCAGAGTGCTTGATGCTGGTTGATGAATTTGACAATTAATGTACTAGGAAAATACGTTTTTGTCGACCAGAGGTGACTGAATTAATGTTCAGGCGTATTGATAATCATTATAGTAATGAAGTATAATTTCAAAACATGACCATAAAAACAGGTAATAATAAACATGACTCATCATTATATTACTTCACAGTAATGTGTTTTCAGTCCTTCCTCTTGCGTTAGCAGTGTGGAAAGGGACAGTAAAAAGCTCAGGCAGGAGTTTTCCTGTGAGGGGGAGTGGTGGTGTATCCAGGGAGAAAACTAAACTAATCTTCTGAAATGTCATTCATGGTCTTATGCTGCCATCTATTGGAATTATTAAGCAACTGCAGTAGTACTGAATAAAGTGTATATCCTTACTAATCTTTACTAAAATAGTGATTACTCAGAATTGCTAAATAAATGGCAGGGGTACCAGGAGGGAGGAGAGTACATTTTTTACATTTTAGTCATTTAGCAGATGCTCTTATCCAGAGCGACTTACAGTTAGTGAGTGCATACATTTTCATACTGTCCCGCCATGAGAAACGAACCCACTACCCTGGCGTTGCAAGCGCCATGCTCTACCAACTGAGCTACACGGTAGTAGTGCATGGCCAAGTGGTGGTGCGCAGGCCGTGGAGAAAGCGGTGGTGGGGAGGGTTGCAGCTGAGCTACATGAGCTGAGGCAGGTTTCTGTAGTAACAGAGACTCCGGTGGGCGAAGCTTGGTGGGCTCATCCCAGGAAATATTTACATTTACATTTACATTTTAGTCATTTAGCAGACGCTCTTATCCAGAGCGACTTACAGTTAGTGAATAATTTTTTATTTTTTTTTATACTGGCCCCCCGTGGGAAGCGAACCCACAACCCTGGCGTTGCAAACGCCATGCTCTATCAACTGAGCTACATCCCTGCCGGCCATTCCCTCCCCTACCCTGGACGACGCTGGGCCAATTGTGCGCCGTCCATGAGTCTCCCGGTCGCGGCCGGCTGCGACAGAGCCTGGATTCGAACCAGGATCTCTAGTGGCCTGTCATTGGGGAAGAGGCTCTGATCAGGGGGGAAGTGCAGGGGGGCAGAGACTGGGGAGGAGGAGGACGGTACCGTGCCAATGGAGGAGGAGGAAGAGGGGGGAGGTGAGTCTGCGGGAGCGGAGGACAAGGCGTCTCGTTTTCAGACGGCTCATTGGATCCAGAGCTGACAGCCAGTCAGGCTGAGGGTCCAGTATATACGGTGAGAGAACTTTATAGGTTCCTGATGGAGACTAAAGGGGAAAAAGAAGGTTCTGCTGGAGTCTTATTTGATTGATCCTGGAAGGTTTGTAAGGTCAGTACAACACGTGATGAAGAATGAGGGGTTTAGTGTCCTCTCACCCAGGAAGCGGTATAGGCTGAGAAAATGGGTCATGGGTTCTTAAGGGCATGTCTTCAGAATCTGCTTAAATGTATGTTTTTTTCTGGCATGGCGGCTTTATGAGCTTCTCTACTGGTTTCTGATTGTGGTGATTTCCCTCCCACCTCTTATGGAGATTTCACGGTTAGACTTCCTTAACATGAACGGCGGCAAAGACTGGGGGAATATGTAAACCAAAAACATTTAAATGCCATGGCAGAAATCTTAGTGCAGGGGTAGCAAAAGAGGTGTGTAAGGGTAGGTAGTTAGTGTTTAGAGCCCAAATAATGACCTTGTCTTTGCTTTCATAAATGTGTCTGCACCTGGTCCTCTGTAGCTCAGATGGTAGAGCACGCCGCTTGTAACGCCAGGGTAGTGGGTTCGATCCCCGGGACCACCCATACACAAAAATGTATATCTATATGCAAGCATGACTGTAAGTCGCTTTGGATAAAAGCGTCTGCAAAATGGTACATTATATTATATTATAGTACAGGGCTCAGTTCTCTGTTTTCACCAGAGGGGTTGGAAAAACAGAGTGGGGAAACCAAGAAAATCCCTTGTTTTACGTTTGTCTGATTGGCGGGTAACTTCTGTTGTGGGGAGATGAGGGAGCCTGATGGGTGGGTAACTTCTGTTGTGGGGGAGAGGAGGGAGCCTGATGGGTGGGTAACTTCTGTTGTGGGGGAGATGAGGGAGCCTGATGGGTGGGTAACTTCTGTTGTGGGGGAGATGAGGGAGCCTGATGGGTGGGTAACTTCTGTTGTGGGGGAGAGGAGGGAGCCTGATGGGTGGGTAACTTCTGTTGTGGGGAGATGAGGGAGCCTGATGGGTGGGTAACTTCTTTTGTGGGGGAGATGAGGGAGCCTGATGGGTGGGTAACTTCTGTTGTGGGGGAGATGAGGGAGCCTGATGGGTGGGTAACTTCTGTTGTGGGGAGATGAGGGAGCCTGATGGATGGGTAACTTCTGTTGTGGGGGAGAGGAGGGAGCCTGATGCGTGGGTAACTTCTGTTGTGGGGAGATGAGGGAGCCTGATGGGTGGGTAACTTCTGTTGTGGGGGAGAGGAGGGAGCCTGATGCGTGGGTAACTTCTGTTGTGGGGAGATGAGGGAGCCTGATGGGTGGGTAACTTCTGTTGTGGGGGAGATGAGGGAGACTGATGGGTGGGTAACTTCTGTTGTGGGGGAGACGAGGGAGCCTTGATGGGTGGGTAACTTCTGTTGTGGGGAGAATTTTGTGGCCTGTGTTCAAATGCTGTACGCTGGGGCTTCATGTATGGTCAAGGTGTGGGGAGGGCTCAGTAGGCCAGTCTGGGTAGGGAGGGGCATTCACCAGGGATGCCCTCTGTCAGGGCAGCTATACACTCTTGTTATTGAGCCCTTTCTGGGCCTGCTACGCAGGAGGCTACAGGGAGTGTGGGAGCCAGGCATAGGGTTGGGGACAGGCATAGCAGTGTCAGCATACGCTGATGACGTCTGTGTTGGTTAGGGATGAGCAGAACCTACAGGCCCTGGAGAATAGTTTGAGGGTGTACGAGGGGGCGTTTTCTGCTTAGGGAAACTGGGGCAAGAGTGAGGCTCTGTTATGTGGGGCATGGAGGGACAGGGCACCTCCGCAGCTTCCAGGGGGGTTGCAGTGGGGCTGTGAGTGGCTCAAGATGCTTGGGGTGTATCTGGGCTCGGAGGGTTGGGATAGGAAGAACTGGGAAGGAGTGTCACAAGCGGTGGTGTCGAGGCTGACGAAGTGGAGGTGGCTCATCTCCCAAGTGGCATACAGAGGGACGGTGCTGATCATCAACAACTTGGTGGCATCCTCTCTATGGCTTAAATTGGCCATTCTCAACGCCCCCTGGTGGTCTGCTTGTGGACCTGCAGCGCAAGTTAGTAAACATTTTCTGGTCAGGGTGGCAGCGTGCAGGAGAGACTCAATACAGCATGGGTCTCTGATTTCTATGCTGCAGTACTGAGGGCTGGAGCAGCCTGAGGAGGGGCCACCACCGTTTCCACCACTGCAAGTGACAGCAGAGACTGGGGACTGGCAGGAGAGTCTGGAGGACTTAATGACTTTTAACACTCTGAGCTTAGTGGGAGTGAAGGGGCATCAGTGGCAGGGGGTTGTGGGGGCTGAGAGCATGGCAGGGTATAGGTGGAGGGGCTCTATAAGCTCCCAGTGCTGGAAAGGTCAGGGGTCGTCCAGTGGAGGGTATTACATGGAGCCCTGGACACCAATAGCTGGTTGGCTCGGGTTGACCTGGGAGTTGGGGAGGGGTGTCCGTTTTCTGCAATGACAGACTGTTCATCATGTTTTTTCTGTGTTGCCAGGGTAATGCCATTACTGTTGACGCCTTAGGGTTGAGTTTGAGTTGTACAAAATGATCAACAGTGTGGAGATGTTTCAGGAGGTATGGGGGCTCAGGGGGGCTGTCTGTACGGCTGGAGAGGAGGGGTTGGATGGACGGTTGGAATGTGGTGCTGGTTGGTGTATTGTACTGTGGTGTTGGGTACTGGATAATGTGATTGTGTGGAGGTTGTGGTGGCACACAATGTGTTTTTAGGAGGGGGGGTGTTAGTGTAATGAGGATGGCTCATTAAAGTAAGACAAGTCTCTCTCTCTCTCTCTTAACAGCACTCTGCACAGGCAGCAGTGGAGGACAGTGATAAGATCTTTACCGAGCTGATCCGCTCCATTGAGAGAAGGCGCTCTGAGGTGAAGGAGCTGATCAGAGCCCAAGAGAAGGCTCAAGTGAGTCAAGCTGAAGGACTCCTGGAGCAACTGGAGCAGGAGATAGCTGAGCTGAGGAAGAGAAGCACTGAGCTGGAGCAGCTCTCACACACAGAGGATCACATCCATTTCCTCCAGGTAACTCAACTGCCTTGTTCCATGTGATATGAAATTAAAACTCTCACATCATTTGGTTCTGCTCCCTCTCTCTCTCTCTCTCACCCTCTCTCTCTCTGTCTCCAGAGTTATCAGTCTCTCTCCAGTACCAGTGTATCTTCAGACTTACCCAGCATCGTTGTCCGTCCTCTTCAGTACTTTGGAGATGTGAGTAAGACTGTGTCTGAACTGAGAGAGAAACTAGAAGACGTCCTTAAAGGAGAATGGACCAAGATCTCCACTACAGGTGTGTTGAAAATATTAAGAACATCAACTTTAGACCATTGAAAGTTCCCTACTAGTCATATACATGTGGAATATGGTGTGATGATAACATTCCCTCTCTCTGTGAATGTGTTTGTGTGTCTGTAGTGAATATAGTGGATGTTGTACTGCCTCCAGAGCCCAAGACCAGAGAACAGTTCTTACAATGTGAGTCTCTTTATTCTGAAGTAACTAACAGTCTCTTTTTACTGACACTCCTAACAATCCCTTTAGAAATATATAGCAATAGTAGATCTAATCAAAGACTGGGTATCTATCTGACTCCTCATATTTCTCTGATTTGATCTCTGCTGTGCTCTAATCAAAGACAGGGTAGATACAGTATCTGACTTAACTTATTGTTCTAACTCCCCTCATTGGTCTCTGCTCTGCTCTTCTCCCAGATTCCTGTCAGCTCACACTGGACCCAAACACAGCACACACACGCCTCTCTCTGTCTAAAGGGAACAGAAAGGTGACACGTACAGGCCAAGTCCAACCATATCCTGTTCATCCAGACAGATTCACCAACTACAGTATGGTTCTGTGTAGAGAGGGTCTGTCTGGACGCTGTTACTGGGAGGTGGAGTGGAGTGGGGAGTGTGTTAAGCAGTCTCATATAAAGACATCAGCAGAACAGGGACAGATGGTAGATTTGGATACAATAACAAGTCCTGGAGTTTACTGTGTTATAGTGGTGGTTATAGTGGTGGTTATTGTTTCATACACAATAATGTTAATACTAAAGTATCAGGCCCTCTGTCCTCCAGAGTAGGAATGTACCTGGATCACAAGGCAGGTACTCTGTCCTTCTACAGTGTCTCTGACACAATGACCCTCCTCCACAGAGTCCAGACCACATTCACTCAGCCCCTCTATCCTGGGTTTAGGCTCTATAATGGTACTGTTGAGCTGGTTAAACTGTAGTAGGGTCCACATAGATACTAGTCATGCTGGTGTAGTCTATAGCTGAGCTGGTTAAACTGTAGTAGGGTCCACATAGATACTAGTCATGCTGGTGTAGTCTATAGCTGAGCTGGTTAAACTGTAGTAGGGTCCACATAGATACTAGTCATGCTGGTGTAGTCTATAGCTGAGCTGGTTAAACTGTAGTAGGGTCCACATAGATACTAGTTATGCTGGTGTAGTCTTTAGCTGAGCTGGTTAAACTGTAGTAGGGTCCACATAGATACTAGTCATGCTGGTGTAGTCTATAGCTGAGCTGGTTAAACTGTAGTAGGGTCCACATAGATACTAGTCATGCTGGTGGTGATGGTCCCCAGATGTGATGATTCATTCTGCTTTGTTTTTATGTACAATGATTTGATTGATTTGATCTTCAGAAGATGTTATGAATTACAATTCAATGCATTCATATTTTTTTTAAGTGCAATGTTTTAATCTTATATATTCACATTAATCATGATGTATGCTGTTAATATATGTTGGTTGTCATTCAGAACCATTGAAATGTTTTCTCAATTGGTTCTCTGTCTCAATGTCATTTTCCTCAGTATCATGGAACAGGTAGTGTTACTTACTTGCTAATTGAACTATATGGGCCGGTTTCCCGGACACAGATGAAGCCTAGTCCTAGACTAAAAAGCATTTTCAATGGAGATGTCCGGGAAACCGGCCCTAAATTTGGCATATTTTATTCTCCCGTACTGCTCAGTCAAGCAACATTAAACCTGTCCAGCAGGTGGTGGTATTAACCAAACAATAAAAACATCAGATATCTTGACTTGTCACTCAGTATATCAGTAATGTTCAGAATCGTACTTTAATATCATTGGAGATTGATGTTCTTTTTAATCCACTACCCAGAGTCAGGAACAGATGAAGTTAGGTCTGCTACTGTTCAGTTATTAAATATGATTTATGTTGAAGGGAAATAAAAAATACATCTAGTAGTAGTTTTCCTTTGCTATTTATTCCAAGGTGTGTCTTTAACTTGTAAATGGATTGTGTTGAAGCTGGCATGTGGTGTGGATGATAGAATAGAGTGAATAGAGGAGAGAAGAGAGGAGGAGAGGAGAACATCATATAGAAGACAGATAAGATAGAGGGAGAATTCATACCCAGGGGAGTTACTGACTCTGGCCCAAATGACACCCTGTTCCCTACGTAGTGCACTAGGCTACTTCTGACCAGATCTAAAGTAGTGCACTACATAGGGAATAGGGTGGAGATTGGAGATTTGCTCACTGTCATTAGAATGAAGATTTCCATACAGGAGTTACTGTCTCTGTCCCAAATCTCTCCCTGTTCCCTACGTAGTGCACTAGGCTTCTGTTGACCACATCTAAAGTAGTCTTCTAGATTTTACATGTTTTCTCCCTGTCGTTAGAAAATGACAATATGGTAATTACTTTCGTGGTTTCCTCCCCCTTTGTTTTTATTGGTTGTGTGTTATGTGTGTTTTTGTGTTAGGTTTTTCCCCCTGTGTTCCTAATGGAAAATCCATTAACAATGAATCACAAACAAATTATATTCCAGTTGTGTTTAGACAACTTCATGGCTGACATCCCCCAGTTCTGTTAAGACCCATTGAACTGGGTCACATTCTAAATGGTCACTTGTATTGATAGTCCATACTGGGCCTAACTGTGGTTAACCATACTTGAGGGTGTGTTGTTGAGACAACGATGCTGATATGCTGTGTTGACAAGGAATCCGCTGACACTGTACTTGATTATAACTTTTATATCAAAGATTTCAGCATCAATTTACAGACACAATTTACAGACAATTTGCAGAAATCCGGAGAACAACTAACCCAATCTCAAATATGATTATTCTCCCCGTCCTTTGTTCAAACATGGTATATATCCTATGTAACATAAGATGGGTGGTTTTGAATAGACCAATCCCTGACCTTCACATAGCAGACTCTCCTCTGTTTTAGGGGGCCCCAGATGTTTCAGCGAAGCAGGGTAAAGTTCTAGAATGTTTAGATACTACAAGGGTTTCTTTCTGCACACATCTCCAGAACTTTACCTGATGCTCTCTCTCTCTCTCTCTCTCTCTCTCTCTCTCTCTCTCTCTCTCTCTCTCTCTCTCTCTCTCTCGCTCTCTCTACTCAACATCTTTCTTGGTCTCTCTCCCTCTCTCTCTCTCTCTCTCTCTCTCTCTCTCTCTCTCTCTCTCTCTCTCTGCCTCTCTATCTCTCTCTGCCTCTCTCTCTCTCTCTCTCTCTGCCTCTCTCTCTCTGCCTCTCTCTCTCTCTCTCTCTCTCCCTCTCTCCCATCAAACCGTATAGAAAGCAGCCAACCTCAATATGGTTTCATTCCTGTAGTTATCAGGACACATGGGGTGTGTAACTATTATCTCCTTTCTAAGTGTGAACTTGTCCACTTCCCTTCATGGATTTAAAAGGAAATGACTGGTATATGTAAACTCCCTCTACCCCATGCCAACACCAATCCAATGCTGTACAATTAATTGACAATTAATTACATAGCTTAACATGGGAAATGCTCACTGCCTCCCATAAGAGTCATTGAAGCGTTGGATGAGATAGGACCCTGCCTTCACCAGGGGATATTTGTTGGACCCGTCACAACAGGTGAGGAGGGCCTCATTCTCCAGCTGCCCAAAGAAAGCCAGGGACTGCCTTGTGCTCCAGTCTCCAGCAGGGGGCAGCAAAACCCTATAGACCTGAAAGGGAAAGTGAGGAGTAAAAACCTAAGGTGAATTTACATTGATGTTTCCATAGAGACCTGAGTCGTATTCACTAGGCACCAAACTGTAGATAATTAGCTGAAAGTCATCATTAACACTATACTGAGTGTAGCCTATGGATATAATATATTATCATATAATATAATACAATGATCTTTGACATCGTTCAGTAATTGTCACGCCCTGGCTCTGGGGACATTGTTATGTTGAGCCAGGGTGTGTAGATTATGTGTTTTGTGTCTATGGGTGCTATTTCTATGTTGGCCAGAGTGGCTCCCAATCAGAGGCAACGAGTGTCAGGTGTTGCTGGCTGTCTCTGATTGGGAGCCATATTTATACAGTCTGCTTTTCATTCGTGTTTGTGGGATTTTGTTTCTAGTCGGTTGTGTTAGACCGTGAACTGTCACGTTTTCGTTTTGTTGGTTTTGATCGTGTCTCTAATAAAGAGTATGTTTGCCTGCAACGCTGCGCCTTGGTCCTCATCTCTGTTCGACGATCGTGACAGAAAATCCCACCACAACTGGACAAAGCAGCGAGTCGAGGAGCCATCGCCAGGGAAATCCCTAGCAGATCTCCGTGGCAGCCTCGACTGGGTCAAGCCGAGTGAAGAGCAGAGAGAGTGGACTTGGGAACAATGGAGGAAGAGCTTCGACTGGGTCAAGCCAATTGAGGAGCTGAATAGCGGGAGTTGGAGGCAGAAGAGCGAGAGTTGGGCGAGAACTATAGAGGCCTGGCCCACGGGGAGGAGAGACCCCCAGAACATTTTTAGGGGGGGGCTCATGACGTCGGGGCAGCAGGAGGCCGCGATAGAGCGGTCCAGCGGGTTGGCAGAGGAGGCCGTCAGGTTACGGGGGCCACTGGTCGAAGAGGGGATGGAAGGTGTAGAGGCACGGCGAGAGGTACTGGGGTGTGTTACCAGTCCGGTCCGGCCCGTTCCAGATCCCGGTGTAGGGCCAGTGGTGTGTGTCCCCAGTACGGTCCGGTCTGTTCCTGCTCCCCGCACCAAGTCAGTGGTGCGCTTCGTCAGCCCAGCTCGGCCCGTTCCTGCTCCCCGCACCAAGTCAGTGGTGCGCTTCGTCAGCCCGGCTCGGCCCGTTCCTGCTCCCCGCACCAAGTCAGTGGTGCGCTTCGTCAGCCCGGCTCGGCCCGTTCCTGCTCCCCGCACCAAGTCAGTGGTGCGCTTCGTCAGCCCGGCTCGGCCCGTGCCTGTTCCACTGGTGCCTGGTTCGGCACTGGTCAGATGTTTTACGCCGGAGCTAGAGCAATCCGCTCCATCAGTGTGCAGTCCAGCTCCGGCCAGCGGGGACAGACCGGACCAGGGGTACTTTGGGGGGTTGGAGAGGGAGCGGGGATCAGGCCCGGAGCCGGATCCGCCGCCTAGGCGGAGTGCCCACCCGGTCCCTCCCCTGTGGTATTTGGTTGACGCGGTCGGAGTCCGCGCCTTTAGGGGGGGGTACTGTCACGCCCTGGCTCTGGGGACACTGTTATGTTGAGCCAGGGTGTGTAGATTATGTGTTTTGTGTCTATGGGTGCTATTTCTATGTTGGCCAGAGTGGCTCCCAATCAGAGGCAACGAGTGTCAGGTGTTGCTGGCTGTCTCTGATTGGGAGCCATATTTATACAGTCTGTTTTTCATTCGTGTTTGTGGGATTTTGTTTCTAGTCGGTTGTGTTAGACCGTGAACTGTCACGTTTTCGTTTTGTTGGTTTTGATTGTGTCTCTAATAAAGAGTATGTTTGCCTGCAACGCTGCGCCTTGGTCCTCATCTCTGTTCGACGATCGTGACAGTAATTGAGTCATGTAGGGGATGGATGATCTTTGACATCGTTCAGTAATTGAGTCATGTAGGGGATGGATGATCTTGGACATCGTTCAGTAATTGAGTCATGTAGGGGATGGATGATCTTTGACATCGTTCAGTAATTGAGTCATGTAGGGGATGGATGATCTTGGACATCGTTCAGATCTTGCTCTGACGGGTCTGAGTTTGTGTGAGGGGTGTGTTTTTCTTTCAGAGGTTGTGATGATTGGTTGTGGTAGGAAGTTCCTGTTGTCAGACTGGAGGAGATGATGGTCAAACTGGAGGCAGACTGTTGGGTTCTTCTCTCAATCAGGGGTCAGAGGTTGAGGGTTCAGTGTGCTGATGCATAGCTGCTGTATCATGTGTGACTTTATAAATCTCAATTTGATTGAAATTACAGCTTGTATACTCAGTGTCATTTTCCCCTTAATGGCCCCATACAGACTCAGGTTGTACCACTGATATACAAAGCATTTGACACAACGGTTGGGTCAATATTTTGTTCCAAACAACTGTTGTGTTAAATGCGTTGTACAACCTGAGAGGGTATGTGGACAATATGTGTTTGTTTTCAGGTTGAAGTTGCCCTCCATCCAGCCCTCCTCAAGAGTAGGAGTGAGGAGAATTCTATCAACTCATGTGTTTACAGACATGTTACTTCAGTATGATCCTATGAACCAATCTGAAGTCAGATGTGTCTTCTACATAAAACATTACATTTCATTGATAGGACCATGGGAAAGGTGTGTCTCCATAAACCATGTTATAAACTGATTGACATCATAAACCATATTAACAAGTATCTGTGTGTCTGGGTGTGTGTGTGTCTGTGTGTGTGAGAACAGTTAATGTACTATATGAAAAAGTACCTGATTAAATAAAAACACATTTTATGAAACCCTTGAATAAGACTGTTGAATCCCTCCCTGATAGTCAAAATATCATGAGAGAAACATATTGTTCCTTCATAGACCGACTACTTTGTGAGGTTCAACCAACCTTTTGTTGGTGTCTTCATATTCTCAGAAAGGGGGACATTGGTGAATCTGAATAGATAAGGCCTAAAACAATACTAACTCTATATCCTGTGGTCTACATCCTGGGGTTTACCCAGGACATCCTCCAGTATTACTACCATCACCACAGCAGCTAGATAACTGTGGTCTACATCCTGGGGTTTACCCAGGACATCCTCCAGTATTACTACCATCACCACAGCAGCTAGATAACTGTGGTCTACATCCTGGGGTTTACCCAGGACATCCTCCAGTATTACTACCATCACCACAGCAGCTAGATAACTGTGGTCTACATCCTGGGGTTTACCCAGGACATCCTCCAGTATTACTGCCATCACCACAGCAGCCAGATAACTGCCTATGCAAGACTCTAAGCCAAACATACTGCAAGCCAAACATGTTGAATAGCAGGTTTATTCATAGGGTCACAGTCATCATGTGACTCCCTAATGGATTACAATGAAAACCTTGTAGTCTGATGTAGGACACTTTTATCCAAAGGTGAATGTCTTTAAACTGCATTTTTCTCATGATGTATAGCATGTGTCAAAGAAGTCAAGTTGGGAACCACTATGTCAAATTCTCCAAACATGTTTAATCCATCATGTGACACCTGCAGTGGCGATTTTAGCATGTAAATCTTGGTGGGGCAAATAACTAAAAAAGTGGGATGCATGCCAGCAAAGCCACTACACAACACAACACTAAACAATACATTAATTGCACTATAACGCTGACAAACGGTGCCCACAAACTGATAGAGCCTCCATAAAGCTGTCCCAACAGCAGTCCCAACAGCAGTCCCAACAGCAGTCTCAATACCTTACCACTGCTACACCTGGCTATCAGTGGAGCCTTGTCTGGCAGCGAAACAGTTCATTCAGCCTAATTTGCTGCCTTTAAAAAATATATAGCTGATATGACTGACTTGCTTAAACAAATGTGGTTTCTACTGACAATTGAGATGTACAAACTATGGCATAAGGGGACGACAAGCAGATAAGAGGCAATCCGTAATTTCGATTAAGACATTAATGAGCGATCTAAGACGGAGGTAGTCAATATAACTATTTGTTCAGCTCTTTTGAAATGTACAGCGACAGAATTCAGAACATGGGCCGTTCTTACAGTGTTTTCCCTGTACACCAAGTCAGAAGCGTAGGATAAATAAAGGGGGCATATAAGCAGACAATGAAAGCTCTTACAATATTCGATGATTACATTTCTCTAAAACAGGTTATAGGCTACATGTGCACCACCAAGTCAGAACAGTAGGCGAAATTAAGAGGTGAAAATATACCAAATTATTAGGGTGAGGCACATGGGCTACTAACAGCTTACTACACAACATATATCTCCCTGGCATATTAAATCATTTATGCAGCAGCATACAAGACATGTTTGGACTCACCTTGTTGTGCTGTGCTCACTAGAACAGGAAGGTGGCGTGGCGGTCCTTCGTGGGCAAATGTTGTCATCAAACTTTGTCATCAAAGTCTGCATTCTCTGGATTTATGGTGCTTTCAAGACAACTGGGAACTCAAAGAAAAAAAAGGTTGAATCATGATGACGTCAGTGGTCTTCAGGTCGTAGCTCTAGAAAGATGCCAGAGTTCCCGATTTACAATTCCGTGTTTGATGAAAGTTCAAAACGTATTTTCCCAGTCGTAGCTCGTTTTTCCCGAGTTCCCAGTTGACTTGAACTCAGTTGACTTGTCTTTTTTTTTTTGGGGGGGGGGGGTGGATCAGCTTAATATTGCAGATAGATTGTATCTTCTATCAATGTAATTGTCAGCATCACTTCCAATCCCCCATGTTTTTTATATATATACTCCCCTTTATTACTTTTCAACCCCGCCATCCTTTCCCTACTTGGAGTAAATTAGTGAACAACAATGCCCAGGCCTCTACTTTCAGCCTATACTTACTATCTACACCTTATGGACACAGTTAATTTTACAATAATTCTATTATATATATTTCATTTTATTTCTTTTTGCTCCTGAACTTCTTCTACTCTCAACCTCTCCGATCATTTTCATGATGTCCATCCGGTTTGCTTCTATATGCCATATCTTTCTAAATGTGCTCTTTCCCAAAAGCTCCCAACATACAACCTATATACTTATTATGGACACAGTATGCTTACATTATTAGCTATCTTTGTTATTATTTGTTGTTATTTGTTATTAGTCCCATCCTTCAACTCTATTCAATACCTCCCATCTATCTCTTAACACCATCCATATAGGATTTCTATTTGCCATATATATTTCAACCGTACTGTGATGTTTTACAAAAGTTCTGAACCTTTCTATTCTCATTGCTTCTACAGATTGTGAATTAAAAATAAACATTTTTGCTAAAAGTATTATAATATTATTGATAGATTGACTATGACCTTTCAGATCACCCAGTAATGCTATCTGCAAGGTTAGCTCCAGGTAAATATTGCAATCCTTTAGCCATTCCTGGACCTGTGTCCAAAAACAAGCTACAAATGGACAGAACCAAAACAAATGATCTAATGATTCTGTCTCTTCACAGCAAAATCTGCAAAGCTGGGAAGATTGTATCCCCCATTTAAATAACATTCTATTGGTAGCAAGAATTTTATATAATAATTTTAATTGAAAGATTCCAATTTTTTAATCCGGTGTCGTTTTGCGTGTCAGTTCATAAACACTATGCCATGGGATCGGTACGTCATAAATCTCTTCCCAACTATTTTGCAATCTATATGGGACGGCTGTATATCCTTTGGTCCTTAAGTGAAACTGATATACTTTTTTATTTATCACAGTTTTCCTTAACCAATTATGTTCTTTAATGCAAGGCCGACAGACAAGTTCCTTACTTTCTCCCCCTTCCACTTTCCTCTTCCACTTTTGCGGTAAGGCTGCAATTATTTGGTTGTAATTTTGGGTAGAGCAGACATTTCCATATGTTTTTGTTAGCTGCATGTGCGACATAACTCCACCAGTCCTACCGATGATATCATTTACGAAGATTATACCTTTTTTAAACATTCTGTCAAAAAATAAAGGTTTTTTGTCAATTAGTATATTTGAATTTAACCACAATATTTGTTGCATTATTTGTTCTGTCGTTTCTGGAGGATTAAATTGAAATTGCAACCAACTTTCTATGGCTTGTTTTAGAAATAGTGATATTTGGGAGATTATTTCCTTTTCAAATAACTGCAAATGAGTTGTTGTAATCTGAATAAAGGGAAAAAGGCCTTTCTTGAACATTGGGTGAGACAATCTTACTAATTTGCTTGAGAACCAATTCGGATTTAAGTATAACTTTTGTATGACTGAAGCTTTTAGTGATAGGTCTAATGCTTTAATATTTAATCATTTCTGTCCTCCGAATTCATATTCATTATATAAATATGCCCTTTTAATTTTGTCTGGCTTGCCGTTCCAAATAAAAACTGTTCGCTAGGCGTAGGCAAGACCATAAGCAAATAGGTAAACTGGGATAATACTAAAGAGTTAATCAGGGTGATTTTTCCACAAATTGACAGGTATTTTCCTTTCCATGGTAGTAAGATCTTATCTATTTTTGCTAACTTTCTATTAAAATGTATTGAAGTGAGATCATTTATTTCCTTTGGGATACGTATTCCGAGTATATCCACATCACCATCAGACCATTTTATTCGTAAACTACATGGTAATGTAAAAATTTTATTTTTTAGTGATCCAATACGGAATATAGTACATTTGTCATAATTTGGTTGTAATCCAGAGAGGTTAGAAAATGTATCTAGATCCTCTATGAGGCTGTGGAGGGATTCTAGTTGTGGATTTAAAAGAAAACGTGAATCATCAGCGTACAATGACACCTTTGTTTTTAAGCCCTGGATTTCTAATCCTCTGATATTATTATTGGATCTGATTTTAATAGCTAACATCTCGATGGCCACAATAAATAGATATGCCGATAGTGGACAACCTTGTTTCACTCCTCTTGACAGTTTGAAACTTTCTGAGAAATAGCCATTATTTACTATTTTACACCTAGGGTTACTATACATGATTTTGACCCATTTTATAAGAGATTCTCCAAAATTGAAATGCTCCAGGCATTTATATATGAATTCCAGTCGAACTTTATCAAATGCCTTTTCGATGTCTGCTATGAATAGCAGGCCTGGTTTCCCATATTTTCCATAGTGTTCTATTGTTTCCAATACTTGCCTTATATTGTCTCCAATGTATCTTCCATGTAAAAAACCTGTCTGATTAGAATGAATAATATCCGACAATACCTTTTTAATTCTATGCGCTATACATTTTGCTAGGATTTTTGCATCACAACACTGAAGTGTAAGGGGCCTCCAATTTTGTAAATGGACTGGATCTTTATATTTTCCACTTGTATCCTGTTTCAGTAATAATGAGATCAGACCTTCTTCTTGAGTGTCAGATAATCTACCATTTACATAGGAGTGGTTAAAACATGCTAATAACGGTCCTCTTAGTATTTCAAAAAAGGTTTGGTATACCTCGATTGGTATGCCATCCAACCCTGGAGTTTTCCCGGACTTAAAGTCTTTAATTGCATCCAGAAGTTCCTCCTCTGTAATTTCACCTTCACATGAGTCTTTCTGTGTGGCTGTTAATTTGACATTATCAATAGGAAAAAAATCTCTACAATTAGCTAAAGTTAGAGGAGATGGAGGCGACTGAAAAGAAAACATATGCTTAAAATACTTTGTTTCTTCCTTCAAAATATCATTAGGTGAATTATGGGTGACTCCGTCAATTGTAACCAGTTTCATTAAGTTCTTTTTGGTAGCATTCCTATGTTGAAGATTAAAAAAGAATTTTGTGCATTTTTCCCCATATTAAATCCAGTTTGCTTTATTTTTATAACATATTACACTTGATCTTTCTTGAATAATTTTCTCCATTTCTTTTTGTTTTTCCTCTAATTTATTCTGAGCCTCTATGTTACAGTTTTTATTGCCATCTATATGTTCTGTTAGACTTTCTATTTCCTTTGTTAGTATAAACTCTTTTGACCTAAATTGCTTTTGTTTTCGAGATGAGTACTGAATTGCATGGCCTCTAAAGGCACATTTAAAGGTGTCCCATACCATAAGGGGATTCGCTGTACCTATGTTATGTTGGAAAAAGTCAGTTATAAATTCCTTTGTTCTAATTATAAATAAATTATCATCCAATAGGCTTGATTAAATTTCCAATATCCTCGCCCATGTGAAAATCCAGTAAGAGTAATGTATATGCCTATTATATGATGGTCCGACCGCATTCTGTCCCCTATCAACACTTTTTTTTACTTTTGGTGCCAACGAGAATGACATAAGAAAGAAGTCAAGACGACTAGCTTGATTGAGTCTCCGCCATGTATATCTCACTAGATCAGGATATTTAAGCCTCCATATATCTACTAGTTCTAATGTATCCATGACGTTCACGATTTCCTTAAGAGCATGTGGGTGATTGTTTGTGGTGTGATTTCCTTTACGGTCCATTGAGCTATTTAAAACAGTATTATAATCACCCACCATAATAATATTGTCTTGAATTGCTTGCAGGGTTGATAATTTATTATATATATTGTCAAAGAATTGTGGATCATCATTATTTGGTCCGTAAAGGTTAATGAGCCATATCTGTTTATGGTCCAATAACATATTTAAAATAATCCATCTACCTTGCGTATCTATTTGGACAATTTGCACATTCGGATCGAAATTACTATTAATTAATATCATCACCCCTTTTGAATTTCTTTGCCCATGGGAGAAGTATATTTCCCCCCCCCCATTCTTTTTTCCACACAACTTCATCTCGAATTGTTGAATGAGTTTCCTGTATACAATAGATATTATATTCCTTCTCTTTGAGCCATGTAAATATTGTTCTTCTTTTGTTATTATCAGCTAAGCCATTACAGTTATAACTGGCTATACTTATTTCACCATACACCATAATGAGATACAAGTTTCAAGTCTATTTATCATTATATATGTTTGTAAATTTACCAATAAAAAAATACCATAATGATTGAGTGTCCATATAGCTGTACCGTGATATTTGCATTGCTACGGAGTAACCCTTCAATTGTTCTCCACTAATTCCCCCGCTAAAGCCCCTCCCCATCCCAAATGAGCCGTCATCCCAGTGATCAGCATCCCACACACGTCCCTCCGGATCCCTAAGGCCCCGAGAGGCCAGGACCCATCCATCGAAAACAGCACACAGTGCCACCCACAAAACAGAAGCAGATTAACCGCCAAAAGCATTTCCAATGCTGTCACCTCTCTCTATATATATAACTATAAAAAAAAATATGCATATCCTATTTTCCATCATTATCAATTAATATGCGTAATAATGTCGGCAGTTCACGCATAGGATTTTAACATTTAACCCAGATTGCCATTGTATTACATTTAATTAATTGACAAGCAATTATTATCCTAGCAAATAATTCCCGTGGTCCATCCCATACCCCCCCCCCTCCCCCCCAACATCCCCACCCCCCCAGAACAGATGCCAGACAAGCACACACGCACATACTCACATACTCCAACACACTCAACCCCCCTCCTCCACAATCCACCATAAAATCAGATACTCAACGGCTGTTATATCCCAGAGCCCAACTCGAGAAATAACCTGATTTACGAGTGCACATACAGTTAAAGCTGATTGAGAAAGCATGCAGATTGAGCAGAAATTGATAAGAATGTGAGATTTGATTAATCTACTTAATCTATGTCAAGTCCTAGGTGATGGAGATCAGATCCACCCTCTTCACCTGAGACACAAACACTCTGATCCCCTGTTGTAACCATTTTCCCAAGCATCTCCGTGCGGTCAGACCTTTGATTATTTTGTGCCACCTGGGCCACAATGATAAACCCCCTCTTTGAGTCGATTTTCTTTCTAGTTCCGAGTTAACAGTTGTTTTGAGCTTGGCACAAATAATGCTTCATTGACAGCATGGCCAATGTTGAATGTTTATCATTTTAAACTAGGAAAAGAGACCCTTAAT
Source organism: Coregonus lavaretus (assembly GCF_964263955.1). Classification (NCBI taxonomy): domain Eukaryota; kingdom Metazoa; phylum Chordata; class Actinopteri; order Salmoniformes; family Salmonidae; genus Coregonus; species Coregonus lavaretus. The sequence goes on from NC_140008.1 coordinate 5,106,260, forward strand.
CTAAGACTTGGGACCACACAGCCACCACAGAGGCAATGCTTGCAGTTAGCCACTGATTCCTTCCAAACCACTCATTGTTGAATTTGCGATTTCCAACTTGTTGTGTAATGTTTATGTCCAATGGCCGATGAGCACCGATAGGTTTTATCTATAATTTCTCTTCATTATTTCTCTTCATATGACAAGGATTAAAAAGGATTTGCCAGTAGATTGTCGACTTGATTCATGATGATGACTGCTAGCTAAGATTTTGAAAGTATGATGTTCACATGATCAGTCCAATCAAAGCTACTGTAGATATAACGTGATTTGATGTAGTTTTATCTGTGGCCAATGACCTTGAGCCTTCTTGGATGGGCATTTCTAATGTAACTCTATGGCAGCACCCAAGGGGCTTGAATTTTCTAGTTCTACCCTTAGACTTGGCGGTGACTAGTCTCCCCATGAGTGACAGAACACTGAGCCAATCACGGTGCAACGCTCCGTATTTTCTGCTGGCTTGTCCCACCACCACAGAAAGCACTGAGCTAGGCTGAAACACCTGCATTTTGGAGCTGCCTTACTCAAGAAAACAAAAAAGAGAACATGTTTGTATGCAGCTTTATTAATTCAATGACATATTATTATTTTATTTTTTTTACATTGTTTGCAAACTGATATGTGACACATATTATTGCCAAAATAACATGCAAAACAGGCAAGCCCCCCCCAAAAACAAAAAACATGTTTATTTTTTCATTTTCTTTAGCTAAATATGTGGGTCTCAAAACAGAATGACGGGTCGCCACTGGACACCTGTCCTTGTTCTCATCACATAAAGGGCTGTGAAAACAATGAACACAATATATTTTGGGATGTAAACCAGAAATATGAATCACTGATGATCCATACTGTTCTGATCTAATGAGATGGATGTAGGGTCTTCTGGGCCTTTCCCAGTCATGGAGGACAGAAACATGCAACTGTGCACCTCACTGAAGACCACTACTGAATTGGGGGTAGGGAGGATATTGTGTCAGTAAATACATTTATGACAGGTTAGGGTTAGGCAGGATATTCCATGTCAGACTCTTTAATGCCACTTTTCTCAACATCATAGACCCCAAAGGATGTTAATTAACCCTTTTTAAGCTCATATGACTTGTAATATTTTGATAGAGGGCTGAAAACCTCAGCCGAATGGGTTACAATTGACAATTTCTCTCTAGATATTGCCTCTTCCACAGATCGCAGGTTAGGGTATATATTCTGTCAGACTTTTCAATACCACCTATCTCAACATATTAACACCCCAAAGGATGCCAGGTCAAGCTGTTTCTCGTAAGAAAAAACCAACATGTACAGAAATACAGTGATGAAAAAAAGCAGAAGTCCATTTTATAAAAAAGCATGAGTAAAAACACTGTCTAAGCTCTGTCCCACTCCCAAAATAATATGACCCAGGAATACACTGGGTATGTACCACACCGCTCATTCAGCTCTCCTCTCCTTCTTTCCTCTCCTTCTCCTCTCCTCTCTCAGCTCATCCTCCACTCTCACCCCAATGTAGGTCAAGTGAGGGCCGAAGGAGAGTGTGTTGAGAGACCTGCTGCTGACTATCAGGCAGTGAGTGATGCGGAGGGCCGAAGGAGAGTGTATTGAGAGAGCGCAACAGCTATTGGCTGAGTCACGTGAGCGAGAGGAACGAGAGCATTACGCACATTGTTAGAACTTTTTCCCAGTTGTAGGTAGGATATTTAGGTTCCCATTATGGAGACACCTATTTCCAACCCTTTTCCCATTAAACATATTCATACGCTACAACTGATGCACGTCAAGAAATAATGGAGACAAAGCACTGGAAAACGACTCTGAGGTGGTTTAAACTGCATTCTAATGTTGACTGCTTAAAGAAAACAGTATCAAGTGAAGTGCTTTATGCATGCTCAGTTCTTGGGTCTCGGGGGCTGCCAGAGTGGAACTTTGAAATGGAAGTTATGGAACTCCCTCGCGTGGTTCTTTTTATGGGGGAAAATCCTCAATGAAACTGACATTAAATGAGGAGAATGATACATTTGCCTCTGTTGGCCATCAAGTAGCCTATTAATGTATATGCCATTATAGGCTACCATTTGATACAATAAATATGTTGAAATGACGATATCACTCAATTAGTGCCACTTGTGTAGCCTACCTGGAGCTGAAAAACCTATTTAATAAGTAGCCTATAACTTCAGTTTGTTGTTGTTGTAGACTTGTGTTATTACGCAATTATTAATGGACATTTTTAGTTAATTAAATTGGAAATTAAGTTGTTAGAACGCATTAGATTGATGGTAACAGTAGTCAGATTAGGCTATAGGTAAAACAAATTCTAAAAAATAAACACTGGCTGTTGTTGACAAGCATATTTAGTTCATATACATATTATTAATATTTAAATCAGTGATTGGTAACCAGTTTATAATAGTAATAAGGCACTCCGGGGTTTGTGTATATGGCCATATCCCATACCCCATTGTGCCTTATTGCTTAATCATAGCAGTTAAACGAGTTAAATCAACATCCATTGATGGAAAATGATCTGGCGATTTTAATTAGGGCGAATTATCTTTTCTCTTGCCACATATTCAAATTCCTTTATTATGTTATGTAATAGCTTGCAATAATTATTATTTTGAGGAAACTCGAATTTTGCTTGTAAAGCAGCTACAAGTTACTGTGATATTCCTTCTTAATTGGCTTGATAACATTATGGAAAAAGGGTTTATTGTATAATTATGGCAAGTCCTCTCTTGCTGTGAAAAAAAAATGGGGCTAGTTTTCAGCCTTTTCTACGGGTTTTGAGTTGTCATTGGGTTAGAAATGTAGCTTCACCTGGCAACCCTGCCTCTGTGGCATACTGTATCGGACACGAAGCCGGCGCAGAAGAGTGTTATGGGTGGAAGATGGCACAAAGAATCAACATATGGACAATGTCAATGCTACATTCAGGCAGCCAGTAAAGAAATTCCCTTTTGCCACAGCTAATGCTAATACTACAGCCAACTCTGCAGTAGACAACCCCCAATGCATGCCGATATTGTGGCATTTCTCATGGACGAGGAAAAGAACACTGCCCAGCCTATGGAAAAATATGCAAATCCTGTGGTACAGCCAATCACTTTGCAAGGGCCTGCATAAAAAGCAAGAGAAAGGAGGGTAAAGTGCACTCCATTGAAATAAACACAGATGAAGAGAACAACAGCACAGAGGATGTATATGCTAGCGAGTGCATAGGGGCAGTAAGGGCAAAAGGAAAAAAATGGTTTGTCACTCTGCTACTTAATAATAAACCACAGCAATGCCAGCTAGATTCAGGGGCCACATGTAACGTTATGAGCCTTAAAGATAAAAGGAGGCTCACGCCCAGAGACAAACTCACACAGAGTAGCACCAAGCTGAAACTGTATTCAGGCCAGTTCATGACCTCTTTAGGCCTGTTTGTGACAGAGTGTGTTTTACGTGGCCAGAAACACACTCTTGAGTTTGAAATAGTTGAGGCTAGTCAACAGCCATTACTGTCAGGTTCTACATGCGAGCGCCTTGGGCTTATTAACTTCACCATCCCAGCTGATCTTAACATTATAGACAAAGTCCAGGCTGGGCCCCTGAGCAAGGATACACTCTTAAGCAAGTACCATGATGTCTTCAACGCACCGGTCGAGTCAGTTCCCGGCGAAGTCCACTTTGAGTTGGACGCAGCAATCCAGCCTGTCCAGTGTGCACCCCGCAATGTACCAGTGGCCATGAAAGCAGCTACGAAGGCTCAGCTTGACAAATACGAAGCAGATGGCCACATCATATCCATCACCGAGCCTACAGACTGGATAAGTAATATGGTTATCGTCAAGAAACCAGACAAGCTACGGATATGCATTGATCCTAAACACCTCAACCGGGCTCTGAGACGTTCACAATACATTATGCCCACGTTGAGGGATGTTCTTTACAAGCTCCCAAAGGCCAGAGTCTTCACGCTCGTGGACGCCAGAGATGCCTTCCTGCAGTGCAAGCTTGACGAGCCCAGCAGCTACATGACCACCTTTTGGACACCCTGGGGCAGGAAGAGGTGGTTGAAGCTCCCGTTTGGTGTCTCCGTGGCTCCAGATGTGTATCAGCGGAAACAGCACGAGCTGTTGATGGGACTCAGTGGCGTGGAACCCATAGCAGATGACATCCTCGTAGTGGGCTGTGGGGACAGTGATGAGGAGGCAGAATGTGACCATGACGCCAAGCTGCTGGCCCTGATGGTCAGATGCAGACAGGTCAAGCTAAGGCTAAGCATAAAAAAGCTTCAGTTTAAAGTGCCAGAGGTTCGCTTTCATGGGCACATCTTGTCCTCCACCGGATTGAAGGCGGATCCAGAAAAAGTGAAGGCTGTCTTGGATAAGCCCCACCCATCTGACGTGAAGGCAGTGCAGCACTTCGTCGGATTCGTCACCTACCTGGCCAAGTTCCTACCGCGGCTCTCTGAAGTGTGTGAACCACTAAGGAGGCTCATGGACAAGGACACCATCTGGCATTGGCTCCCAAAACATGACACAGCGGTGAGGGAAATAAAACAACTGGTCACCCAGACACCTTTACTGCGATACTACCATGTGTCAAAACCTGTCACGATTCAGAGTGACTCAAGCCAGTATGGACTGGGCTGTTGCCTCATGCAAGAGGGCCAGCCTGTGGCATTCGCCTCTAGGGCACTCACTCCAACAGAGCAGAACTATGCCCAGACAGAGAAGGAGTGCCTCAGCATTGTGTTTGCATGTCAACGCTTCCACCACTACCTGCACGGGCGTGACAATATTACCGCAGAGACAGATCACAAGCCCCTTATTGCTATATTCAGCAAGCCTCTCCTGAATGCCCCGAAACGACTGCAGAGCATGCTACTGGCCCTACAAAACTACAACCTCAAGGTGGTGTATAAGCCAGGGCCAGAGATGTATGTGAGTGACACGCTCAGCAGGGCTACTGCATCAGGCACTCACACACGCTCCATGCATGAACAACACGCAGTGTGCAGCTTACAAACAGAGCAAGTGGATGTTGAACACATCAACCAGGCTGACTACCTTAATGTTACGGACCAGCGCCTTATACAAATCAGACAGCACACAGACAGGGACGAGCAACTCCAGGCTTTGAGGTCTGTGATTCTGATGGGCTGGCCCGACTGCAAGGAAGAAACTGCTTTAGCCACCAGAGAATATTGGCCAGTCAAAGAAGAGCTCAGTGTTCAAAACGGAGTAATATTCAAGGGTCAGAGAGTTGTTATTCCCCGGTCTCTGCGCCCTGAGATGTTGGCGCGCGTGCACTCAAGTCACATTGGAGGTGAGGCCTGTTACAGACAAGCACGTGACACACTGTATTGGCCAGGAATGCAGAGTGAAATCAAAGACTATGTCAGTAAATGCACAATCTGCAATGAATATGCCATTGAGCAACAATGCGCCCCTGGCAGATAGTAAGTCTAGATCTCTTCCAGCACAGTGGCAAAGACTTTCTGCTGGTAGTTGATCATTACTCAGACTTCTGGGAGATTGACCTCCTCCCCGACCTCTCAGCAGAGACAATGATCAAATGCTGCAAGGCTCAGTTTCCCCGCTATGGCCAGCCAGATAGGGTAATTTCAGATAATGGACCCCAATTCTCCGGAAGTGAGTTCCGAAAATTGCCTGGAAAGCAATCCTGCAGTGGCGCAATACCCCGACAGAAGGCATGATTAGCAGCCCGGCCCAGCGTCTCATGGCACGGCGTTTAAAAGCAGCTCTGCCAGTAGCAAGCACTCTCCTGGAGCCATGTGTGGTGACAGACGTGCTGGTGAAGCTACGTCACAGAAGACAGGTCTCCAAGTTAATCTACGACAAATCAGCAAAATACTTACCTGAGCTCAGGGTGGGTGAAACGGTGCGAATGAAGCCACTACCAGGGGACCCGACGGGCCTCTGGAGACTCGGATCCTGTGTACAGAAAGTGGCACCACGCTCCTACTTGGTCGAAGTGAATGGATCACTGTACCGTCGTAACAGGGTTGACCTTCGGATTGCTGAACCAGCATCTACTCAGAACTCTGATGGTCATAGGGGTCGCATGACAAAAGACGGAACCCCAGCAAGTCACATGGGGCCTGAGGCACTGGGCGAAGAGCCAGGGGATCACAGGTCGGCCACTCCCTCGCCCATCAATACTCCCCTTAAACAGTCTGGTGACACGCCTGTGCGGGAGCCCGCAGTCCACGCAGACAAGCCCCCTGTCTGTCCCAGCCACCAAAAATACTTAATCTGTAGGTTTCCCATTAGGGATTGTTGACAGACAGAGATAAAAGTGAAGAGATTATCAAAATGTGTTAAGTGGTTAACTGAAAAAAAAAAAAAAACTAAACTGTTCATATTGGAAATTACTACTAGGTTTGTTTTGTTGGTGAGAACACTGCTCCTAAGTGGCGCAGTGATCTACTGTGCCACTTGAGACACTGGTTCGAATCCAGGCTCTGTCGCAGCCGGCCGCGACTGGGAGACTCCTGGGCGGTGCACAATTGGTCCAGGGTAGGGGAGGGAATGGCCAGCAGGGATGTAGCTCAGTTGATAGAGCATGGCGTTTGCCACGCCAGGGTTGTGGGTTTGATTCCCACGGCGGGCCAGTATAAAAAATATATGTATACGTATTCACTAACTGTAAGTCACTCTGGATAAGAGCGTCTGCTAAATGACTAAAATGTAGTGAATTGACAGTTCCTGTCCTATTTTATAAAAGGGAAGATGTTATGGGTGAAAGATGGCACAATGATGCCATATGTTGGTAAATGTTAATTACTGCAACTCCAGTGTTTTGCCGGTGTACTTGAGATACCCGGATGTATTGTAATATACTGAACAAGACTTGTTACTAGCATCAATGCCTCTGTCTCGTCATTTAACATTCAAACAAAGAGTGGGAGATCTCAGCTTAATCCACGATACTTGTACGGCTCCGGTTAACTTGAATAAAGAAGTACTTATGTTTTAAAGAACAGTTGTTTTCTTTAGTATTTCTTAGACAAGAAGATACAACATGGTACCAGGAGTGAAATAACTCGCCTTTGACTCATCCATCATCGAGTTTTGGTCGAAAATGCTGAACGCCGCCAAGAGGCTTCACGTCAACTAGCAATCTTGACTAATGTTAGCTAACTAGCCACTGGTGTAACGAGACTGAGGTAAAAAAAATAACCAAGCCAGAGCTAATGGAGTGTGCAGTACATGTAGCTAGTCGTTTTGCAGTGCTAGCTGGCTAACGACATGGAGCAGCTAAAGCCTCCAACAGAACTGAAACTGAACGGCAACATTGAAGAGCAATGGAAGCGGTTCAAGCAGCGTTTCACCCTCTATCTGACGGCGATAGGAGCGTCTGGAAAAGACGACGCTCAGAAGGTCGCACTGTTTCTCACAGTCTAGGACACCATTGATGTCTACAACAGCTTTCAGCTAATGGATGAAGAGCAAGCAGATTATGAACTGGTGTTAGCCAAATTTCTGTCTTTTTGTACTCCCAGAAGAAACGAGGTATGTTTTCAACAATAGATGGCAGAATGAAACAGATGAGGAATTTATTATGGACTTGAAATTTCAGTCAAATTGCAGACTTACTGATAAGAGAGAATTGTCATGGGGTGAGAGACAATGGGCTGAGATAAAAGTTACTTGGTGTCAAACAAATGTGTCAAGCTAGAGAGGTGACTCAGAGTAGCATACGGTCAATGGACAGCGGTGTTCTTAGTGACACCGTATGCAAAGTGGAGTATAATAGCAAAGGAAGAGCTACAGCTAAACGGCTAACTTCAAAGGACAGCAGCCCACTTCAGGGAACCAGCGCTCCTGCAGCAACTGTGGAGGAAACACAGACCTTGCCAGTGCCCAGCATATAGAAAAGAGTGTTATAACTGTGGCATGAAGAACCCCTTCTCACTCAAATGCAGGCAGCAGAGACAACAAAATACAGTACACTGTGTCAACGAGGACCAGGACAACAGTGGGGACAACGAGTACAGTGAGGGGTCTTTGGGTGACCTCTTTGTGGGAACAGTCGCACTTGCAGGACCAGACGAGGACTGGACTGCTACCTACAAGACTAATGGAAATTATATTGTGTTCAAACTTGACACTGGAGCACAGGTCAACATCATTCCAGAGACTGAATTGTTACGGTTACAGGTAAAACCAGTGGTCTTCAGGGACATGCAGGTTGGTGCTGGAGGTAGATGATGAATCTCACAAGGTTCCGTTTGTCATAGTAAAGGGAGAAACAACACCCATCATTGGGTTAAAGTCATGTAACTTACTGGGTCTAGTGAAATGGGTTCATATGGTGAAATGACTAATGTTGAGGATGCATATGCTGATGTTTTTCAGGGAATAGGAAAACTCAAGGTGCAGTACAAAATGGAGTTAGATCAGCCAAATAGACCAGTGATCCATGCACCTAGAAAGGTACCATTATCACCAAGAGACTAGCTAAAAGCAGAGCTGCTGAGGCTAGAGTCCTTAGATATCCTAGACAAAGTAGAAGAGCCTACTGAATGGGTCCACTCACTAGTAATAGTTGAGAAGGAAGACGGCTCGCTCAGACTGTGTATGGATCCAAAAGAGCTAAACAAGCATGTAAAAAGGGAACACTTTCAGCTGCCTACCAGAGGGGAGATATTCTGGGACATAGCAGGGGCTAAATACTTCTCAAAGCTAGACGCCTCATCAGGGTTTTGGCAGATCAGGCTAGACAAGGAGAGTACAAGGCTTTGTACTTTCAATCCTCCTTTTGGTAGGTAGTCATTTAAAAGGCTCCCGTTTGGTCTCACTTCAGCACCAGAAGTCTTTCACAGGACAGTCCAACAGATATCTGAGAGTGTGTCAGGCACCACAGTGTCCATTGATGATGTGCTAATATGGGCTCAGACTCTTGAAGAGCACAACACCAGGTTGAAAGTAGCACTTGATCTAGCCAGAGATAATGGGCTGAAGCTAAACGCAGACAAATGGAAATTCAGAAAGACAGAAATATCCTTCTTCGGTGAAAAACTAACATGTGAAGGTGTTCAGACAGACCAGAGCAAAGTGACCGCCATCAAGAACATGCCACTGCCTACAGATCAAGAGGACATACAAAGGTTCTTAGGGATGGTTAACTATGTGGATATCTAAGGACTCTCCTGAGTGGCGCAGTGGTCTAAGGCACTGCATCGCAGTGCTAACTGTGCCACTAGAGATCCTGGTTAGAATCCAGGCTCTGTCGCAGCCGGCCGCGACCGGGAGACTAATGGGCGGCGCACAATTGGCCCAGGGTAGGGGAGGGAATGGCCGGCAGGGATGTAGCTCAGTTGATAGAGCATGGCGTTTGCAACGCCAGGGTTGTGGGTTCGATTCCCACGGGGGGCCAGTATAAAAATAAATAAATATATATATGTATATTTATATGTATTCACTAACTGTAAGTCGCTCTGGATAAGAGCGTCTGCTAAATGACTAAAATGTATGAGGGCTAATTTGTACCTAATCTGGCAACTCACACTAGTCAGATGAGAAGTCTACTGTGTAAAACTACAGATTGGTGTTGGAACAGTAATCATCAGAAAGAGTTTTGAGGAGCTCAAGGCATTGATCATTGTGAGGACAACAATGACTAGATGATGTTCTAATACTGTTATTGCATCAAATGGTTGTTTTCTGCAGTAGAAAAGGGTTCTTAGAACTCTCATGTGTCTGATAACACTGACAGTAGATTTACGATGCCTTTTGTGATAAAACCTACAGAATGCATTCCATAGAATTATTTGGTGTAATGAGGTACCAGGGAGAGATGGCTGGGGTATGGATAATGATGAGAGGAAGCTTGTTTTGGAGGCTAAACTCTGATTTCCATACAGTAAGAACAGTCTTCATAGCAAATGCTTTCTGGCTTGGGGATACTCCTTTCTCATATTTCAAGTCTCACCTTTTGACTCATTCCATACATCTGTTATTTGTCATGTAGACTAAGAGGGTGTATCTTTGCTATAAAAGATCTTTAGTATTCTTTGTGTCAAGACTGTTGGGTCGACCAGCCTCACTTATTACCTTATTGATACGTTTTGAACAGTGGCGGCTGGCCGATAGAGGGCGCTAGGGCGCCGCCCCCTTAAATAACATTATTTTAAAAAATAAAATAAAAAATAAATAAAAATAATAATAATAATAATAAAAACATCAGTATGTCAATATTTGTGTGTTTGAAATATGGAATGCACACAGTAATATGTGTAAGATATGATAGAAAATCATATTCGCAACCTTTCCTCTGCCTGTCAAACGCCTCGTCAGCTCTGGGCGATACAGAAAGTGCCCTGAGGAGGCGGGTCTACGTAGCAGTTAAGCCAATTGCTAATTTAAGATATGAATGAATGACATAAAATGTAGACAATCAGCGATCTTAAATCGAATCCAAGGAGGGCGATTATTTTATCGCCCCAAGCTCGCCCCTGATAAAATAAGGACCGGGCTCCAGTGGCGCCATTTTTACTAGACGACAATGAATGGCGAGCGCAAACGTTACTCCTCCAAGACCCAACCCTAACTCGGTGAAATCTCTCCTCCAAGATCCGTTTGAGAGGAGAACTTTGTCAGAGAAAGTTCGGGTGAAAGAGCTGGGCCCAGATCAACCTGACCTCTCAATCAGACAGCAGGCTAGCGAGAAAGGGAAGCAGTATATGCGCGGCTTCTCCCGTAGCTGGTACACCAGGAAGGCTTGGCTAGCTGGGTGCACTGATGCTAATGCTTTATTTTGCTTTCCGTGCTTGCTTTTTAAAACGACGGGGTCAGATTCAGCATGGACAGGTACCGGAGTGAGGGATATGAAGCACCTGTCAGAGAAGGTAAAGAAACATGAGAACACCAGGGCACACATGGACAACTCTGTAAAGCTAGCTGTATTAGGAAGGGTGAACATTGCTACGCAGCTGGATGACGGCCACAGGATTGTGGTGAGGGAACACAATGAGGAGGTGGATAAAAACAGGCACATTTTATCCAAAATTATCGATTGTGTGAAGTTCTGTGGGGCTTTTGAGTTGGCCTTGCGTGGGCACGAGGAGACTGACTCCTCGGACAACCCCGGCATTTTCCGGGGCTTAGTGGATTTTATTGCCTCCCTCGACAGTGTGCTGGAGGAGCACCTGAAGACAGCTACCGTTTTTAAGGGCACGTCAAAGACGATACAGAACGAGCTGTTGGACTGTATGCTGTCAGTGCTTAAGGATTACATCCTGGAGGAAGTAAAGAGTGCTGATTTTATCGCCATTCAAGCTGACGAGACGACTGACGTTTCCACCCACTGCCAGTTGGTGCTTGTGATACGCTACATCGATGCTAAAAGTAACGTCCAAGAGCGTTTTTTCGAGTTCATTTTGATCGAGAACGCAACCGCCGACACCTTCGCTACAGCGATGCTGGAGAGGCTCAGCACCATACTCTCACATGGACAAAAGGCCAAACTTATTGCCCAGGCTTACGACGGAGCAAGTGTGATGAGGGGAGCCACCGGCGGAGTGCAGCGTAAAATAGTGGATGTGTACGAAAATGCGCACTACGTCCACTGCTATGCACATCAGCTGAACCTCATCATGCAGCAGGCTACTTCACGCATCCCCAGGATCGGCACTTTCTTTTCCGACCTTGCAGGATTTTCTGCTTTCTTCTCCAGGTCTCCCAAGCGAACCACCGTGCTTGACGAAGTGGTTGCGCATAGACTCCCCAGAGCCTCTACAACACGGTGGAACTTCCACAGTCGCGCTGTAAACACTGTGTACGAGTACAGGGATGACCTCCTAACGTGTTTCCAGACCATCAGAGACTCTGGGAACTTTGATGCCCCGACTGTCAGAGAGGCGGGGGGCTTTGTGAGGATGCTCGAAGACGAGGCTTTCTGTTTTTTCCTGGCACTGTTCCACAAGATCATGCCAAATGTGGACATGCTTTTCAGCCAGCTGCAGAAGAGGAACATCGACCCTGTCTTCATTAAAGCACTTGTCCAGAGGTTCACAGACAGCATGCTAACAATCAGGTAAATAACTATATTTACTATTGGCTGATAAAGATGTTGTTAGAAAGATGAATAGTTCACTTACAACAGTTTAAAAGCCTAAATGTGTCTGGTCATCAAAGTGAGTGATTATCATAGAGCCGTCACAATTATATTTGTTTTAGTATTTTAAAAGGAAAGAGAAGACACAATCAGACGTTGATAATAATGCAGGAAAGTACTACACAGTTTGTAATAATTATTCAGGTGTCCACCAGGTCAATTTCTAGAAGAGGCCTAGTTCTTATTGAAGAATAACTTTATTGCTAAGTGCACAGCAGAACAAAATGATGTTGCATCCCTCTCACAAATGTAATAGAAAAAGGCTTTAAAACGTAATAACATCAGTTAATTATGTACATCACAGGTTAAAAGCAGTTACTAGACATAGTTTGTGTGTATATACACACTATCTGTCTGTCTGTCTGTCTGTCTGTCTGTCTATATATATATATATATATATATATATATATATATATATATATATATATATATATATATATATATATAAAAGTCACTGGTTGTGTGTTGAGGGGGAATTACAGTGAGTTAAGAAGTCTGATTGCAAGTTATCAAATTAAACTTTATTTTTTGGACCCAGGGCCTCAATTCCCTCTTTGTGTGGGGACAGCGCATCTGACGAGTAGCAACAGCCCATCAAGCGACGGAGGATGCTGGGACCAGGAGAACAACAGAGGTTGGCTATAGAGGTAAGTTGTGATGTAATTGTCAGTGTTTCCCCCTAGAACTTTTTTCAGGCCTGGTAGTATGTAGCCAAAACCCTGAACAATCAGCACCTTGGTAATCATATACTTGAGTTGGACATAGGCATGTGTCAGTCAGGATCACTTGCATCAAAATAGCTTAATTGCAAATTAAAGCTGATGATGTATCTTTTACAGGTATGTGATACCATCCTGAGTCATGCCAAAGAGAGGTTCTCCTTCACCCAGCACCTCATCAGCGCAACACTATTGCACGGAGAGTTGTTCCCACAACACAGTGTGAAGTTCCCCGATACAGCGCTTGAAACAACCGTGGAGGCGTACCCCATGTTGAACAAGGCCAAGCTCAAAACCGAACTGTCCCTCATCTATGAGAACAGTGAGTTCAAGGCTTGTAGTGGTGCAGTGCCCCTGTACCAGTTCTTCATGGAGAACAACCTTCAGAGCACTTTCACAGAGACTGCCAGCCTCCTCAAGATCCTCATCACCACACCCATGACAACTGCTGAGTCAGAAAGGTGCTTCTCTACACTGAAAAGGATCAAGACCTTCCTGAGAAACAGCATGACACAGGATCGCCTGAACGCTCTGGCCATGCTCTCCATGGAGAAGAAACTTGTCAGGGACATTCCTGACTTTAATCAAAGGGTCATTGAGAGGTTTGCCACTCAGAAGGACAGACGGGCAAAATTCCTGTACAAATAAGATGACAGACACACACACACAGAGCAGCTCTGGCCGCATGTTTCTTTGTATATAGTTGACCTTAGCATAAAAAATCCAGTTATATATGGTACTCTAGAAAGTCTTAATAGTGTCTTTGCTAATATTACTGTATATATGTTGTTTTGTATCAATTAATTGTTGCAGTTCTGGAGCACATTAACAATTAGTCACATTTAGTATGATCATAAAATACTGTATGCTATTCTTCCAGTCAAAGGTTTGAGTTCATCCACTTGATATCCATTTCTATATTATACATCCTTTTATACAGTGTAAGATTTCCTATAAACTTTATAATAATTTCATGTTATTGTCCACTTTCCACTCTGTTCTGACAGCATGCCTGTTGCGTTGCCTGTTTACTACCAATGGTGAAAAGTTCACTTTAAATGCAAATGAAAGGCTTGGGTTTGTGTAATATGTTTTTGTGTAAGAATGCCTCAACTTTTTTATATTGGCATTAAATAATTACTGAATGTTTCACTGAGCACTGCTGTCCTGCAGTTTGTGTTAAAATATATCGCGATGGTTACAGGAAAAAAAAAGTATGGCACAGCCCCACCGAGAATATTTTTCACCAGCCGCCACTGGTTTTGAATAAAGTAATATCCTGATTGGTGATTGACCCTGTCTCTCCTCATTATTGATTAGAATGTCCACTACATCATGCATGCTCCACTACTGAGGTTCTATGATAAAAAGCTCAAAACCTAAATCTCAGCAGATGCCTCTAAAGCAGGTTTAGGTGCAGTGTTGTTACAGCAGTATGGCACTAGATGGCGCCCAGTTGCATATGCCTCCAGGGCTCTGCCAACTTCTGAGTGTAACTATGCTCAGATTGAGAAAGAGGCATTGGCACTGTCATATGCATGTGAGAAATTCCATGTGTTTATCTGTCGTAAAACAGTGTGGGCTGAAACAGATCATCAACCTTAAGTTACTATTGTAAAGAAGGGTCTAACACACACACCACCAAGGGAACAGAGACTGTTTCTAAAACTTCAGAAATATGACTTGCAACTCGAGTACAGGCCAGGGAAAGAATTGTTAGTGGCAGACACATTGTCCAGAGCTTTTGACAGCTCAGAACCAAACCAGATATATATGAGCAGGACGAGACCATACATGTAAACCTTATCAGAAAGAGTTGCCCAGTCTCAGATGAAATGTGGACAGTTATTTCACGTGCTACTGCAGAAGATGAGTGTTTGCAAAAGGTGATTCAAGCAGGGATGAGCTATCTGGACTTGATGGGATTCTGTTTAAGGGTTCAAGAATTGTGATACCAAGTGTGTTACAGAAAAACATTCAAAATACACAAGGACCATCTAGGGATGGAAAAGTCAAAACGAGGTGCTAAAGCAGTGTTATTCTGGCCCAAGATGAATGCTGATATAGAGCAGACAGTCAGAGCCTGTATACAGTACCAGTCAAAAGTTTGGATACCTTCACTACTGGTCAAAAGTTTTGGAACACCTACTCATTCAAGGGTTTTCCTTTATTTGACTATTTTCTACATTGTAGAATAATAGTGAAGACATCTAAACTATGAAATAACACATGGAATCATGTAGTATCCAAAAAAGTGTTCAATCAAATCAAAATATATTTTAGATTTTAGATTCTTCAAAGTAGCCACCCTTTGCCTTGACAGCTTTGCACACTCTTGGCATTCTCTCAAACCGCTTCATGAGGAATGTTTTTCCAACAGTCTTGAAGGAGTTCCCACATATGCTGAGCACTTGTTGGCTGCTTTTCCTTAACTCTGCGGTCCAACTCATCCCAAACCATCTCAATTGGGTTGAGGTCGGGTGATTTTGGAGGCCAGGTCATCTGATGCAGCACTCAATCACTCTCCTTCTTGGTCAAATAGCCCTTACACAGCCTAGAGGTGTGTTGGGTCATTGTCCTGTTGAAAAACAAATGATAGTCCTACTAAGTGCAAACCAGATGGGATGGCATATCACTGCAGAATGCTGTGGTAGCCATGCTGGTTAATTTGTGCCTTGAATTCTAAAGAAATCATAGACAGTGTCATAAGTAAAGTACCCCCACACCATCACACCATCTACATTTACATTTTTACATCATCACACCATCTACATTTACATTTTTACATTTTAGTCATTTAGCAGACGCTCTTATCCAGAGCGACTTACAGTTAGTGAACACCTTTTTTTTTTTTACTCCATGCTTCACGGTGGGAACCACACATGTGGAGATCATCCGTTCACCTACTCTGTGTCTCACAAAGACACTGCGGTTGGAACCCAAAATATCAAATTTGGACTCATCAGACCAAAGGACAGATTTCCACCGGTCTAATGTCCATTGCTTGTGTTTCTTGGCCCAAGCAAGTCTCTTCTTCTTATTGGTGTCCTTTAGTACTGGTTTCTTTTCAGCAATTTGACCATGAAGGCCTGATTCTCCTCTGAACAGTGGATGTTGGGATGTGTCTGTTACTTGAACTCTGTGAAGCATTTATTTGGGCTGCAATCTGAGGTGCAGTTAACTCTAATGAACTTATCCTCTGCAGCAGAGGTAACTCTGGGTCTTCCTTTCCTGTGGCGGTCCTCATGAGAGGCAGTTTCATCATAGCGCTTGATGGTTTTTGCGACTGCACTTGAAGAAACGTTCAAAGTTCTTGAAATGTTCCGTATTGACTGACCATGTCTTAAAGTAATGATGGACTGTCGTTGCTCTTTGCTTATTTGAGCTCTTCTTGCCATAATATGGACTTGGTCTTTTACCAAATAGGGCTATCTTCTGTATACCACCCCTCCCTTGTCACAACTGATTGGCTCAAACGCATTAAGAAGGAAAGAAATTCCACAAATTAACTTTTAAGAAGGAACACCTGTTAATTGAAATGCATTCCAGGTGACTACCTCATGAAGCTGGTTGAGAGAATGCCAAGAGTGTGCAAATCTGTCATCAAGGCAAAGGGTGGCTATTTGAAGAATCTCAAATATAAAATATATTTTGATTTGTTTAACACTTTTTTGGTTACTACATGATTCCATATGTGTTATTTCATAGTTTTGATGTCTTCACTGTTATTCTACAATGTAGAAAATAGTACAAATAAAGAAAAACCCTTGAATGAGTAGGTGTTCTAAAACTGCCTTATTGCTATTAACGTACAAACGTAATTAGAGCAGTAAAATAAATGTTTTGTATGCGGTCTGATATACCACGGCTGTCGGCCAATCAGCATTCAGGGCTTGAACTACCCAGTTTATAAATATATTTACACTCCAGACTCCTACATTGCTCGTCCTAATATTTATATATTTCTTAATTCCATTCCTTTACTTTTTAGATGTGTGTATTGTTAGTTATTACTGCACTGTTTGAGCCAGGAACACAAGCATTTCGCTACACCTGCAATAACATCTGCTAAATATGTGTATGCAACCAATAATTTGATTTGATTTTTGAAAGTGTTACATAATTCTCAATCCGCATTGCGTTGTGCCTAAGAACAGCCCTTAGCTGTGGTATTGTATATTGGCCATATACCACACCTCCTCAGGCTTTATTGCTTAAGTAGAACACATAAGTGTATTATAAGGCATTATAAAGGTCATTAAAATAATTATACATATGTTCTTCATAGAAACTGTTATCCTTTATATATTCTAACAACTCACATTTTAAGATTCATTATTTCATTTGTTCCAGGACTCTAACCTAGGAACAAAACTATTTGTCTCCCTCTTCCTGTTGCATGCAGTTCCTCTCTCTATTCCTCCCTTCTTCTAACCCCTCCCTCCCTCCCTCCTTCTAACCCCACCCCTCTGGCTGAACCAGGAAGTCCATCCCCATCCCACAAACTCTCTTCTGAGGAAACGAAACTGATCTGAGTCTCTGTGTCGTCTGTCTGTGTGAGAGTGAACAACAATCCAAATGGCTCTGCAGGGAGTTCTGCTGGACCAGGACCAGTTCTGTTGTTCTGTCTGTCTGGATCTACTGAAGGAGCCGGTGGTTATTCCCTGTGGACACACTTACTGTAGGAGCTGTATTGAGGACTGCTGGGATCAGGATGTTCTGAAAGGGGTCTATAGCTGTCCTCAGTGCAGAGAGACCTTCACTCCAAGGCCTAATCTGAGGAAAAATAACATGTTGGCTGAGATGGTGGAGAAACTGAAGAAGACAGGACTCCAGGCTGCTCCCCCTCCTGCTCTGTGCTATGCTGGACCTGGAGATGTGGCGTGTGATGTCTGCACTGGGACCAGAAAGCAGAAAGCCCTCATGTCCTGTCTGGCGTGTCTGGCCTCTTACTGTGAGACTCACCTCCAACCTCACTATGAATCTCCTGCTTTCAAGAAGCACAAGCTTGTCAAAGCCACCACACAACTACAGGAGAAGATCTGCTCTGATCATGACAAACTGCTGGAAGTTTACTGTCGTACCGATCAGCAGTGTATCTGTATGCTGTGTACAATGGATGAACATAAAGGCCATGATACAGTGTCAGCTGCAGCAGAGAGGACTGAGAAACAGGTAAGACCAGAACAACTTGTTGGTGACTGTCTGATAATCAAATAATTAAAGATACAGTAGGAACTAAGGCTGTTTGAATATGAGATCATTCAAATGATATCGATCCACGGCAGAACAAATATGAACACAAACCTTGATTATATAGATATGTTAACCCAGATTCTCCAAATGTTTACCATTTTCTAAAGTCAAACACCATCATCATTCGTTATCAAACACCCAATCAGCTCCCCTGTTTTGTGCACTGTTAAAACTATAATAATTCACATAACAACTTAATAATATAATTTCACACACTCTTCCTCAACATTTGAATCCCTATCTTCTATGGGCCCTATGTCACATTACTATACTATTGATCTACTAGACAAATAAAGCTTGATTGCTCATTGAAGAGTGATTATCCACAGAGGCAGATGGGGATGAGTCAGCAGAAGGTCCAGCAGACATTCCAGGAGAGAGAGAAGGACCTGAAGGAGCTCCAACAGGCTGTGGAGTCTCTCAAGGTGAGTATTGTTGACCAGAGGAGAGGCATCATTTCACTTCTCTCCTCCAGTCAGAGAGAGAGAGAGGGAGAGAGGCCCCTATCCAATCCCACTGACGGGAACAGGCTGTCTGGACCCCTTTCAGAGAATAGACTGCTTAATGTAACTGATGGGATATGAACCCGGGTCTACCACAGGAGAAACCAACATCTTGACCGTTACACCAAGAGGACATTCCCTATTGGGTTGAGGGCCGACACTGATTTTGAAGTCGAAGGCGGGGCTACCTCATCACAGAACCTTGAGAAATCATGACTGACTCATGTCCCCTATACATTAACATGGAGCTCTCTCTTTCTCTCAATTCAAATCAATTCAAATGGATTTATTGGCATGGGAAACATATGTTTACATTGCCAAAGAAAGTGAAATAGATAATAAACAAAAGTGAAATAAACAATCAGAAATGAACAGTAAACATTACACTCACAAAAGTGTCAAAGGAATAAAAACTTTCAAATGTTATAACTCAAGTGCAAACAGAGTGAGCCATTCGCCAGACTGAGTTCAGGAGGTGAAATGGAAATGAATGAGGGAAAGTTAAGTGAGGTAGAAGGTGTGGTGATGAGCTCAGAACCAGAGCCTGGCATCAATGGACATGATAAAAAAGAATCTGGTGCAGTAGGAGATACATTGTAGGAGAACGTGGATCCATACCTTTTGGCAGATCCATTTGTAGTTTCAGGGTGGGTGGGAAAGGAGTTGGGTGCAGTTGAATCAGTGAAGGTAACCTGTAGTGGACTTGTGATATTTGTTTGTGTTTCGTTTGGTGCAACACAGACCTGGTGGTGAGCGTGGTGAAACAGAGGAGTCACTGTCAGTCCTTTTGAGTTTTGAGTCTTTACCCGACAAAGTCATGGTAGGATATATCAGTTATCCTGTTAGAGCTTTTGTGGCGAATCCACTGTGCTGATTCAGGTGCAACGTTTATGGTCATGTTGCAGCAGTTTGTAGGAGGGAGATTCCAAGATGTGGGAAGTGTGCAGGAGGGCATGGGATAGAGGATTGTGTAGTTTCGGTCGATAAATTTGTGTGTGTCAACTGTTGGGATGCCCATGTTGCTGGGGATCTGAAGTGTCCAGTGCGAGAGAGGCAGGTTGAGGTGGCTAGAGTCAGAGTAGTGCAGAAGGTGTCGTATACTGAGACAGTGAAGAAAGTAGAGGAGAATGGGTGAAGGGTGAGAGATCCTGAGAGGATCCCTGTGAGTAGTAGATCTGTGCCAGCACAGAGGGATAGATCAACGAGTGATATGTGTTTCAGTAAAGTTAGCTTCTTGCCGTTCATAGCAATGGTTATCAACTGTACAGCAGAAATTGATTGAAATCACAGAAAATAGATGTTGTGGTGGCAGCTGCAGAGAACTATTTGGGCATACAAGATTAGACTTCAGAAGAGTTACAGGGTGTGTTGAGTTGTGGTTTCCTGTCCTCCCAGGCCGTTGGCATGGTGCAGGAGCAGATAGGGTCAAAGTAGTGGAATTGGGTAGTGGGTATTTAATGAGTGTAGGGTTAGTTGGAAGGGTGTTGTGGTATCGAGTAAAAGTTGCTAGTCATTGCTGATAAACAAAGGAGTCCGCTCATACTGAACCTTGATCATAAGTTTATTCATATCACAAGCTTTCAGCATGAGTTACAGGTGTCAAGATCACCCGGAGAGCAACGTCCCAGATTGCAATGGCTGCTCTAACCTCTTCTTCCTCCAGCATATACTTTTAAACAATGTAAAAATATGGGTTGCTCCCTCTGCTGTCCAATCACCTGTCTCCCCTGGGGCGTCACCCTACAAATGGCTACTTTTGAACTAAGATAAACATTCTTTCAGTTCCACTTAAAAACCATTAACAAAGACATAATCCTAATACACTACAGTGTTTTTTTATTATTATTATAATTTCCCCTTTTCCCATTTTGTGTCACAAAGTATAATGGATTTATATTATAGTCCAGTTGGGGGCGGTAATGCAACATATTGGATGCCAACCGCCGTTAAACACCAAAGAAGAAGAACCGTTACATTATGTCTATGTACAATATTGTAACGATGTTCATGTCTCTCTCATTCATTAACTTTCATGGTAGTTGGTTGTGTGGGTCTCTGGTTATGAATAGGGTGCTGACAGACAATTGTTGATGGATATTATAGAGCTCTGATAAGGACGACAATTGATTACTGGTGTACAGTTTATGGAACAGAGGTAAAGACTTGGCTTCAGAAGCTGGACAGAATCCAGTATATAGCTTTAAGGATATGTATTTGTGCATTTAAATCAACATCTGTATGTGCCTTACTGGTGGAGGCAGGAGAGATGCCTTTGGAAATACAGCGTAAAAAATAGTCATTATCTTATTGGGTTGAAAGGCTGTGAGGTTGAGCATCCCACTGCTACTGTTCTAGATGACTGTTGGGAATATACTAGTAGACAAGGCAGTGGTTTTGGTTGGACAGTTGGAAAGCTTGCTGATGAGAGTGGTTTGAGGGAGTTGGAGGTTGGCCCTTCTGTGGTGATAGGGGATGTTCCTCCATGGTTACTCCCAGACCCTGTTGTTGATCTAACCTTGGTAGAGAAAAGGAAAGATTGGTCAGAAGTCAGTGATATAGTGAAACTGGTTGACAATTACATTGGTAGAAGTTTTTATGCTTTTCTACCACTTTTCACAGATGGATCCAAGGACCCTGATAGTGGGCTCACAGGAGCAGGCGTTTACGTTCCTGAATTTGATGTGCAGATATGTAGAAGACTAACAGATGAACTGTCAGTATACTCAGTTGAACTGTTGGTGATAATAGTTGCCCTCCAGTGGGTGGAGGACGTACAACCTTTTAGAATTATAGTATGGTCACATTCTCTGTCTGTATTGAATAGTTTATCATCTGGTAAATCTAATAGGAGTGACCTGCTATTGGAGGTATTAATGTTATTATGGAGAATTGAGAGAATGGGTTTAGTAGTGAGATTCTGCTGGGTCCCAGCACATTCGGGTGTGGAAGGGAATGAAATTGTAGACCAGTTAGCTAAAAGAGCTTTGAAACGAGATATAATTGATATTAATGTTCCACTGGGTAGAGATGAGGCCAAATGTAAGATCAGAGCCATTTTGATAGATGTGTGGCAGAAGAGATGGTACTCTGAGCACAAGGGCCGGCATTTATATGAATAGTTTACAGTTTTACAGAAAGGTCGATGGACCAAGATTCAAAGGTCAGATTAGGAAGGAAGAGGTGGTGTTTACTCGATTGCGCTTAGGACATTGTACATTGATCTCGTCATTACATCTGGTTGGCAAGCATGTGAATGGTTTGAGTCTGGAAGGTATGGTCGATGATACGGTGGAACATGTGTTGTTCTTTTGTTGTAAGTATGTTGAAGAGAGGGAAAGATGTGTAGGGTCATTGGGGTTGGGGGGGTTTGGAAGGGATTTTGGGGATGGGGGAGGGTCTATTAGAAGTTAGTAGGGCTCTTCTTTATTTTCTCAGAAGTACTGAGTTAGGTAGGGGGATTTAGACATGTTCGAAACCGTGATTGACCACACACTCCAGCACAGTAGGTGGCGGCATGCACCTTTAACGTTGGTTTGTGGACCGCCATCATATCATAGAAGAAGAAGTTGGTTGCGTGAGAGTTTTGTTGTTCTTGAGGAGGGCTACTATTCTTTTTTCTTTTGGTTCTTGCGTATTTTCTGAATATATTTTCTCATGGTGGAGGGTTTGTTTATTGGTTTCCACTGTTTATCGTTTAGAGTTGAGGGGGGAGTAGGGGTAGTTTGTTAGGGCGGCGTGATGGCCTCAACCGAGTGGAGAAGAAATGCTGTCGCTTCGGGTGCGTTCCGGAAAAAGGTGTGGAGGAAGTTTTGCTCATGGTCGGCGAACAGGTTGGAGCGGAACATCTGCACTCTGCATCCAGAATGAACAAGGCGGTGGTTGTGTTAATGAAAAAGGTTTGTCTTGTTGCGAGTGGGATTTTTGTGAGGGGTGTGTCGCCTCTTTCGACAAGAGTTGTGGTGGCTAATCTGCCTCCGTTAATTACTTACGAACAGACTGTAAGTAGTTGGTTAGTTTTGGTAAATTTGCAAGTGGTTTTCGTGTGCTCTCGGCTGGGTGCAAAGCGGAATCCGATAAACATGTTGTCTCTTTTCGTAGACAAGTGTTTGTTTCTTAACAAACTTCAAGGTTACGCAGGGGAGGGGTGGAACGCAGGGTTTGCTACCACAGATAGTTTTGGGTGTTTCTAGTGTGGGGATGTAGGGCGTAATGTTAGTGCAGACAGCCGGCAGCGGGGGCTAGGACTAGGCTGGACACAATACATTTTTAACACCTTTTTCTGATAAAACTACTTAATTGCATCCGCCATGGAGCCCAGTTTCATAATATTACCATATGTCCCAGATGCTTGCCGTAGTTTAGAAATAATAGGGCATGTTTCACCCTGCCAGCTCCTATTAGTTGTATTGAGCTCTGTGGCACCAACTCGCCTAATGAAAGTTATATTCCCAGCCCATTGTTCTGCGTCACAATGCCAGCTTCACTATTGTTGGTAATGAGACCAGCCCGTATTAACATTGTAGCTTTACCTCAGGTAACTTATTATTAACAAGGTTATGACTACTTGGTGAGCAAACTCACTGTTCACCAGGGTACACATTGTGGTGACCCACAGTGCTACATATGGTTGGCGCATAGCAATCAAACAATTAACATTTTCTGGTCACGGTTAATCATATTTTCTTTCAGAAAAAGGTGTATAACCTAAACAAAACGCATATCCGTCCTCTTTTTCAAGATGTGGCCGATTTAAACAGCCAGAATACATTTTTTCAATTAAGAAATAACCTTTCATTTTTTTTTTTTTTACATTTATTGTTTCTATATTACTGCTGGGTAATTTGATATGTGTCGACATCTGTAAGTTCATAGGCATTGAATTGAGCGAATGCTGCGCAGGTTCACTGAGTTGTAAACTAAATGGATAGGTGTAGCTCATTGATTTATAGATCTGACACAGTTGCTACCTCAGATAATGAGCCTAGCAAGTGTTGTGAATGAGGTATGTAGTACCCACAGAAGGCCACAGGGAGGAGCAAGAGAGCTATAACCCATACAGTTTTTTGCTTTAAACACCCTAAACCTAACAATCAATCAAATGTATTTATAAAGCCCTTTTTACATCAGCAGATGTTACATAGAGTCATACAGAAACTCTAACCCTACATATAACCTATTTTAGCCTTAACCCTAACCCCTAACCCTAATTCTAGGGTAGGGTAGCCTAGAACACGTTGAGAACTTATTTTAGTAATAATTTTACGTTAGTAAATACCATTATAGTGCTAAATAGCATTTATTTTATATATATATAAAAAAAACTATAACTTTTTGCTTTATTAGTCATTTTATTATATATATTATTGCAAGGCAGAACACTTGATAAACAACACATTTGTTTTATTTTTTAAATGTGGTTTGAACTGGGTGTGACCTAGTAACCTCTATGTGAAAGTCCAGCAATTGGCATGGCATAGGTGGGGCAGGTTTGAGACTGATCTACAGAATTTATAAGAAAAATACACTTTATTTCTCAGCTGCCTCACCAATGTCTTTACGTTAATTAATAACTGTTAATTGCTAAATATTTCCAATAGATGGCTGCATAAAACCACAAAGCATTAGTTATAGGCTACAAGCATAAAATAGCATGCAACCAAAGACTATGTCCTATGATTTTCTAAAAAGGTCACTCATTACTTTACAGTTAGCTATATATCTCGTATTAGGCCTGTGTTGCTTTTGGGAGAGCAACAAAATATTAACTCTAGCAGGTATTGAACACCGGCCAAATAATCACTAGTCAGATGCGCTAACCTCAACCCTAGTAAACATGCATTATATAAAAACGTTCTTAATATCTGATATTGGGAGTAAACGGTCTCGGAATAGAAAAGACAAAACACTGCATCTTCCAGCCCGCCAATCAATTACGTCATGCAACCCTTGTGGTTAGCAAATCTTCCTCAACATACCCCTCGCTTGTGCGAGAAGGCTTATTGATAATCGTTATAGTACAGAGTGCTCGCTGTCTCTGACGGCTCAAGCTTTTGTAGGGGCTTGTTGATTTGGCTACTTGTTCGAGAAGGCAGAGTGGCTCGATGCTGGTTGATCAATTTGAAAATGAATGTACTAGATAAATACGTTTTTGTCAAGCAGAGGTGACTGAATTAATGTTCAGGCTTATTGATAATCGTTATAGTAATGAAGTATAACTTCAAAACATGACCATAAAAACAGGTAATAATAAACCTGAATCATCATTATATTACTTCACAGTAATGTGTTTTCAGTCCTTCCTTTTGCATTAGCAGTGTGGAAAGGGACAGAAAAAAGCTCAGGCAGGAGTTTTCCTGTGATGGGGAGTGGTGGTGTATCCAGGGAGAGAACTAAACTAATCTTCTGAAAAGTCATTCATTGTCTTATGCTGCCATCTATTGGAATTATTAAGCAACTGCAGTAGTACTGAATAAAGTGTATGTCCTTACTAAGTGTATATCCTTACTAAAGTAGTAATTACTTAGAATTGCAGAATATATGGAGGGGGTACCAGGAGGGATGAGAGTAGAGCAGGGTCAAGTGGTGGTGGTACCAGGAGGGAGGAGAGTAGAGCAGGGTCAAGTGGTGGTGGTACCAGGAAGGAGGAGAGTAGAGCAGGGTCAAGTGGTGGTGGTACCAGGAGGGAAGAGAGTAGAGTAGGGTCAAGTGGTGGTGGTACCAGGAGGGAGGAGAGTAGAGCAGGGTCAAGTGGTGGTGGTACCAGGAAGGAGGAGAGTAGAGCAGGGTCAAGTGGTGGTGGTACCAGGAAGGAGGAGAGTAGAGCAGGGTCAAGTGGTGGTGGTACCAGGAAGGAGGAGAGTAGAGCAGGGTCAAGTGGTGGTGATACCAGGAGGGAGGAGAGTAGAGCAGGGTCAAGTGGTGGTGGTACCAGGAAGGAGGAGAGTAGAGCAGGGTCAAGTGGTGGTGGTACCAGGAGGGAGGAGAGTAGAGCAGGGTCAAGTGGTGGTGGTACCAGGAAGGAGGAGAATAGAGCAGGGTCAAGTGATGGTGGTACCAGGAGGGAGGAGAGTAGAGCAGGGTCAAGTGGTGGTGGTACCAGGAGGGAGGAGAGTAGAGCAGGGTCAAGTGGTGGTGGTACCAGGAAGGAGGAGAGTAGAGCAGGGTCAAGTGGTGGTGGTACCAGGAAGGAGGAGAGTAGAGCAGGGTCAAGTGGTGGTGGTACCAGGAAGGAGGAGAGTAGAGCAGGGTCAAGTGGTGGTGGTACCAGGAGGGAGGAGAGTAGAGCAGGGTCAAGTGGTGGTGCGCAGGCCGTGGAGAAAGCGGTGGTGGGGAGGGTTGCAGCTGGGCTACATGAGCTGAGGCAGGTTTCTGTAGTAACAGAGACTCCGGTGGGCGAAGGCTTGGTGGGCTCATCCCAGGAAATATTGCCTGTCATTGGGGAAGAGGCTCTGATCAGGGGGGAAGTGCAGGGGGGCAGAGACTTGGGAGGAGGAGGACGGTACCGTGCCAATGGAGGAGGAGGAAGAGGGGGGAGGTGAGTCTGCGGGAGCGGAGGACAAGGCGTCTCGTTTTCAGACGGCTCATTGGATCCAGAGCTGACAGCCAGTCAGGCTGAGGGCCCAGTATATACGGTGAGAGAACTTTCTAGGTTCCTGATGGAGACTAAAGGGGGAAAAATAAGGTTCTGCTGGAGTCTTATTTGATTGATGCTGGAAGGTTTGTAAGGTCAGTACAACACGTGATGAAGAATGAAGGGTTTAGTGTCCTCTCACTCAGGAAGCGGTATAGGCTGAAAAAAAATGGGTCATGGGTTCTTAAGGGCATGTCTTCAGAATCTGCTTAAATTGATGTTTTTTCTGGCATGGCGGCTTTATGGGCTTCTCTACTGGTTTCTGATTTTGGTGAGTTCCCTCCCACCTCTTATGGAGATTTCACGGTTAGACTTCCTTAACATGAACGGCGGCAAAGACTGGGGGAATATGTAAACCAAAAACATTTAAATGCCATGGCAGAAATCTTAGTGCAGGGGTAGCAAAAGAGGTGTGTAAGGGTAGGTTGTTTGTGTTTAGAGCCCAAATAATGACCTTGTCTTTGCTTTCATAAATGTGTCTGCACCTGGTCCTCTGTAGCTCAGCTGGTAGAGCACGGCGCTTGTAACGCCAGGGTAGTGGGATCGATCCCCGGGACCACCCATACACAAAAAAAATATATATATATATATGCACGCATGACTGTAAGTCGCTTTGGATAAAAGCGTCTGCAAAATGGCACATTATATTATATTATAGTACAGGGCTCAGTTCTCTGTTTCACCAGAGGGGTTGGAAAAACAGAGTGGGGAAACCAAGAAAATCCCTTGTTTTACGTTTGTCTGATGGGCGGGTAACTTCTGTTGTGGGGAGATGAGGGAGCCTGATGGGTGGGTAACTTCTGTTGTGGGGAGATGAGGGAGCCTGATGTGTGGGTAACTTCTGTTGTGGGGAGATGAGGGAGCCTGATGGGTGGGTAACTTCTGTTGTGGGGGAGATGAGGGAGCCTGATGGGTGGGTAACTTCTGTTGTGGGGAGATGAGGGAGCCTGATGGGTGGGTAACTTCTGTTGTGGGGAGATGAGGGAGCCTGATGGGTGGGTAACTTCTGTTGTGGGGGAGATGAGGGAGCCTGATGGGTGGGTAACTTATGTTGTGGGGGAGATGAGGGAGCCTGATGGGTGGGTAACTTCTGTTGTGGGGGAGATGAGGGAGCCTGATGGGTGCGTAACTTCTGTTGTGGGGGAGATGAGGGAGCCTGATGGGTGGGTAATTTCTGTTGTGGGGGAGATGAGGGAGCCTGATGGGTGGGTAACTTCTGTTGTGGGGGAGATGAGGGAGCCTGATGGGTGGGTAACTTCTGTTGTGGGGGAGATGAGGGAGCCTGATGGGTGGGTAACTTCTGTTGTGGGGGAGATGAGGGAGCCTGATGGGTGGGTAACTTCTGTTGTTGGGTAGATGAGGGAGCCTGATGGGTGGGTAACTTCTGCTGTGAGGAGATGAGGGAACCTGATGGGTGGGTAACTTCTGTTGTGGGGAGATGAGGGAGCCTGATGGGTGGGTAACTTCTGTTGTGGGGGAGATGAGGGAACCTGATGGGTGGGTAACTTCTGTTGTGGGGGAGATGAGGGAACCTGATGGGTGGGTAACTTCTGTTGTGGGGAGATGAGGCCGCGGCTGTGGAGTTGTACTCTGATTTATAGAGGGCATAACTCTGTGATCCTGGGTGTTCTTTCCAAACTCTCTCTGTCACAGAGAAATCAAATGGACATTTCCCTGGCCTTTCACAAACTCTCAGCTGCCGTCTCTCAGATGGTCTGCCTCTGATTTTTTTTTTAAAAGGTCTGGGAAATTATTGGACAGGACGTGTGTTGCTACTGTACCCTACGGAGGTGGGCTGGAGGGAACCAGCATGTGCTCTGTTGAGGAGGGCTGGTGGTTTGGGGCTGGATCAGCAGCTCTTCATTAACATTTAACATTTAAGTCATTTAGCAGACGCTCTTATCCAGAGCGACTTACAAATTGGTGCATTCAACTTAGGATAGCCAGTGGGACAACTACATCTCGATCACAATAAGTACATTTCTTTAAACAAGTCAGTGCTAGCAGGTGAAATAAGTCAGGTGTTAGTTTTGACAAAAGACAGTGGTAGTAAAGGGTGGGTAGAAGGATTACTATTATACTATTCCAGGTATTCCTTAAAGAGGTGGGGTTTCAAGTGTCTCCGGAAGGTGGTCAGTGACTCCGCTGTCCTGGCGTCGTGGGGGAGCTTGTTCCACCATTGGGGTGCCAGAGCAGCGAATAGCTTTGACTGGGCTGAGCGGGAACTGTGCTTCCGTAGAGGTAGGGGGGCTAGCAGGCCAGAGGTGGATGAACGTAGTGCCCTCGTTTGGGTGTAGGGTCTGATCAGAGCCTGAAGGTAAGGAGGTGCCGTTCCCCTCACAGCTCCGTTGGCAAGCACCATGGTTTTGTAGTAGATGCGAGCTTCAACTGGAAGCCAGTGGAGTGTTCGGAGGAGCGGGGTGACTTGAGAGAACTTGGGAAGGTTGAACACCAGACGGGCTGCAGCGTTCTGGATAAGTTGCAGGGGTTTAATGGCACAGGCAGGTAGCCCAGCCAACAGCGCGTTGCAGTAATCCATACGGGAGATGACAAGTGCCTGGATTAGGACCTGTGCCACTTTCTGTGTAAGGTAAGGTCGTACTCTGACTAGCAGACCTGCGGCTGCCGGGGGGTGGAAAACCCCCCAAGAGTCGGCACAGCAGGCGGGACAAACGTCTCTTAGGCTGCTGGAGAGAGTCATAGGGGAGGTCCAGGAGGCTCTGCCTGACACAGTGAGGATGGGGCTGGAGCAGCCTGAGGAGGGGCCACCACCGTTTCCACCACTGCAAGTGACAGCAGAGACTGGGGACTGGCAGGAGAGTCCGGAGGACTTACTGACTTTTAACACTCTGAGCCTGGGGGAGTTTGAGGAGGTGGGGGTTAAGGTGCTGTACACCCTCAGTGTCAAGGTTAGACACATCAGGAGCTTAGCGGGAGTGAAGGGGCATCAGTGGCAGGGGGTTGTGGGGGCTGAGAGCATGGCAGGGTATAGGTGGAGGGTGCTCTATAAGCTCCCAGTGCTGGAAAGGTCAGGGGTCCTCCAGTGGAGGGTATTACATGGAGCCCTGGACACCAATAGCTGGTTGGCTCGGGTTGACCTGGGAGTTGGGGAGGGGTGTCCGTTTTCTGCAATGACAGACTGTTCATCATGTTTTTTCTGTGTTGCCAGGGTAATGCCATTACTGTTGACGCCTTAGGGTTGAGTTTGAGTTGTACAAAATGATCAACAGTGTGGAGATGTTTCAGGAGGTATGGGGGCTCAGGGGGGCTGTCTGTACGGCTGGAGAGGAGGGGTTGGATGGACGGTTGGAATGTGGTGCTGGATGGTGTATTGTACTGTGGTGTTGGGTACTGGATAATGTGATTGTGTGGAGGTTGTGGTGTCACGCAATGTGCTTTTAGGGGTGGGAGTGTTAGTGTAATGAGGATGGCTCATTAAAGTAAGACAAGTCAGTCTCTCTCTCTCTCTTAACAGAGCTCTGCACAGGCAGCAGTGGAGGACAGTGATAAGATCTTTACTGAGCTGATCCGCTCCATTGAGAGAAGGCGCTCTGAGGTGAAGGAGCTGATCAGAGCCCAAGAGAAGGCTCAAGTGAGTCAAGCTGAAGGACTCCTGGAGCAACTGGAGCAGGAGATAGCTGAGCTGAGGAAGAGAAGCACTGAGCTGGAGCAGCTCTCACACATAGAGGATCACATCCATTTCCTCCAGGTAACTCAACTGCCTTGATACATGTGATATGAAATTAAAACTCTCAATCATTTGGTTCTGCTCTCTCTCTCTCTCTCTCTCTCTCTCTCTCTCTCTCTCTCTCTCTCTCTCTCTCTCTCTCTCTCTCTGTCTCTCTCTCTCTCCAGAGTTATCAGTCTCTCTCCAGTACCAGTGTATCTTCAGACTTACCCAGCATCGTTGTCCGTCCTCTTCAGTACTTTGGAGATGTGAGTAAGACTGTGTCTGAACTGAGAGAGAAACTAGAAGACGTCCTTAAAGGAGAATGGACCAAGATCTCAACTACAGGTGTGTTGAAAATAATAAGAACATCAACTTTAGACCATTGAAAGTTCCCTACTAGTCATATACATGTGGAATATGGTGTGATGATAACATTCCCTCTCTCTGTGAATGTGTTTGTGTGTCTGTAGTGAATATAGTGGAGGTTGTACTGCCTCCAGAGCCCAAGACCAGAGAACAGTTCTTACAATGTGAGTCTCTTTATTCTGAAGTAACTAACAGTCTCTTTTTACTGACACTCCTAACAATTCCTCTAGAAATATATAGCAATAGTAGATCTAATCAAAGACTGGGTATCTATCTGACTCCTCATATTTCTCTGATTTGATCTCTGCTGTGCTCTAATCAAAGACAGGGTAGATACAGTATCTGACTTAACTTATTGATCTAACTCCCCTCATTGGTCTCTGCTCTGCTCTTCTCCCAGATTCCTGTCAGCTCACACTGGACCCAAACACAGCACACACACGCCTATCTCTGTCTGAAGGGAACAGAAAGGTGACATGTAAAGGCCAAGTCCAACCATATCCTGTTCATCCAGACAGATTCACCAACCATTGTCAAGTTTTGTGTAGAGAGGGTCTGTCTGGACGCTGTTACTGGGAGGTGGAGTGGAGTCGGGGGGGTGTTTATACAGCAGTCTCATATAAAGACATCAGCAGAACAGAGACAGATGGTGCATTTGGAGAGAATGACAAGTCCTGGAGTTTAGAGTGTCATAGAGTTGGTTATTGGTTCAGACACAATAATGTTAGGACTAAAGTATCAGGCCCTCAGTCCTCCAGAGTAGGAGTGGACCTGGATCACAAGGCAGGTACTCTGTCCTTCTACAGTGTCTCTGATACAATGACCCTCCTCCACAGAGTCCAGACCACATTCACTCAGCCCCTCTATCCTGGGTTTTGGCTCTCTGGTACTGCTGAGCTTTTTAAACTGTAGTAGTGTCCACATATATACTAGTCATGCTGGTGTAGTCTATAGCTGAGCTGGTTAAACTGTAGTAGGGTCCACATAGATACTAGTCATGCTGGTGTAGTCTATAGCTGAGCTGGTTAAACTGTAGTAGGGTCCACATAGATACTAGTCATGCTGGTGTAGTCTATAGCTGAGCTGGTTAAACTGTAGTAGGGTCCACATAGATACTAGTCACGCTGGTGTAGTCTATAGCTGAGCTGGTTAAACTGTATTAGGCTCCACATAGATACTAGTCATGCTGGTGGTGATTGTCCCCAGATGTGATGATTCATTCTGCTCTGTTTTATGTACAATTATTTGACTGATTTGATCTTCAGAAGATGTTATGAATTACAATTCAATGCATTCATATTTGTGCAATGTTTTAATCTTGTACACTCACATTAATCATATTGATGTGTTCTCTGTCACCTGGAGCTGCATGGAAAATGGTCCAGGAACAAACGGACAATTCCCAAGGACTAGTCAGCCCACTACAAGCTGGAATAACTTACTTTCTACTTAAACTATATGGGCAGGTTTCCCGGACACAGATGAAGCCTAGTCCTAGAATAAAAAGCATGTTTAATGGAGATGTCCGGGAAACCGGCCCTAAATTTGGCATATGTAATGCTCCCATACTGCTCAGTCAAGCAACATTAAACCTGTCCAGCAGGTGGTGCTATTAGCCAAACAAATAAACCAGCAGATATCTTAACACTCAGTATATTTACATTTACATTTTAGTCATTTAGCAGACGCTCTTATCCAGAGCGACTTACAGTTAGTGATTTTTTTTATTTTTTTTATACTGGCCCCCCGTGGGAATCGAACCCACAACCCTGGCGTTGCAAACGCCATGCTCTATCAACTGAGCTACATCCCTGCCGGCCATTCCCTCCCCTACCCTGGACGACGCTGGGCCAATTGTGCGCCGCCCATGAGTCTCCCGGTCGCGGCCGGCTGCGACAGAGCCTGGATTCGAACCAGGACCTCTAGTGGCACAGTTAGCACTGCGATGCAGTGCCTTAGACCACTGCGCCACTCAGTGTATATCAGTAATGTTCAGAATTGTACTTTAATATCATTGGAGATTGATGGTCTTTTTAATCCACTACCCAGAGTCAGGAACAGATGAAGCTAGGTCTGCTACTGTTCAGTTATTAAATATGATTCATGGTGATGGGAAATAAAACATACATCTAGTAGTAGTTTTCCTTTGCTATTTATTCCAAGGTGTGTCTTTAACTTGTAAATGGATTGTGTTGAAGCTGGCATGTGGTGTGGATGATAGAATAGAGTGAATAGAGGAGAGAAGAGAGGAGAACATAATATAGAAGACAGATAAGATAGAGAGAGAATTCATAGGGAGTGACTGACTCTGGCCCAAATGACACCCTGTTCCCTACGTAGTGCACTAGGCACTTCTGACCAGATCTAAAGTAGTCTTCTAGATTTTACATGTTTTCTCCCTGTCATTAGAAAATGACAATATGGTAATGACTTTAGTGGTTTCCTCCCCCTTTGTTTTTATTGGTTGTGTGTTATGTGTGTTGTTGTGTTAGGTTTTCCCCCTGTGTTCCTAATGGAAAATCCATTAACAATGAATCAGAAACAAATTATGTTCCAGTTGTGTTTAGACAACTTCATGGCTGACATCCCCCAGAACTTTACCTGATGTTTTCTCCCCCAAACCATACACATTTACGTCATTTAGCAGACGCTCTTATCCAGAGCAACTTACCGTTAGTGCATATATATATATACATGACTGTATGTCGCTTTGGATAAAAGCGTCCGCTAAATGGCATATTATTATTATATATTTTTTTCATACTGGCCCCCATGGGAATCGAAACCACAACCCTGGCATTGCAAACACCATGCTCTACATCCCTGCCGGCCATTCCCTCCCCTACCCTGGACCAATTGTGCGCCGCCCGGTCGCTGACGGCTACGACAGAGCCTGGATTTGAACCAAGATCTCTAGTGGCACAGCTATCACTGTGATGCAGTGCCTTAGACCACTGCGCCACTCGGGAGACTTTAGAAAGCAGACAACCTCAATATGGTTTCATTCCTGTAGTTATCAGGACACATGGGGTGTGGAACTATTATCTCCTTTCTAAGTTTGAACTTGTCCACTTCCCTTCATGGATTTAAAAGGAAATGACTGGTATATGTAAACTCCCTCTACCCCATGCCAACACCAATACAATGCTGTACAATTAATTCCATAGCTTAACATGGGAAATTCTCACTGCCTCCCATAAGAGTCATTGAAGCGTTGGATGAGATAGGCCCCTGCCTTCACCAAGGGATATTTGTTGGATCCGTCACAACAGGTGAGGAGGTCCTCATCCTCCAGCTGCCCAAAGAAAGCCAGGGACTGCCTTGTGCTCCAGTCTCCAGCAGGGGGCAGAAAAACCCTATAGACCTGAAAGGGAAAGTGAGGAGTAAAAACCTAAGGTGAATTTACATTGATGTTTCCATAGAGACATGAGTCATATTCGCTAGGCACCAAACTGAAGATAATTAGCTGAAAGTCATCATTAACACTATACTGAGTGTAGCCTATGGATATAATATATTATCATATAATATAATACAATGATCTTTGACATCGTTCAGTAATTGAGTCATGTAGGGGATGGATGATCTTGGACATCGTTCAGTAATTGATCTGACGGGTCTGAGTTTGTGTGAGGGGCGTGTTTTTCTTTCAGAGGTTGTGATGATTGGTTGTGGTAGGAAGTTCCTGTTGTCAGACTGGAGGAGATGATGGTCAAACTGGAGGCAGACTGTTGGGTTCTTCTCTCAATCAGGGGTCAGAGGTTGAGGGTTCAGTGTGCTGATGCATAGCTGCTGTATCATGTGTGACTTTATACATCTCAATTTGATTGAAATTACAGCTTGTAAACTCAGTGTCATTTTCCCCTTAATGGCCCCATACAGACTCAGGTTGTACCACTGATATACAAAGCATTTGACACAACGGTTGTGTAAATATTTTGTTCCAAACCACTGTTGTGTTAAATGCATTGTACAACCTGAGAGGGTATGTGGACAATATGTGTTTGTTTTCAGGTTGAAGTTGCCCTCCATCCAGCCCTCCTCAAGAGTAGGAGTGAGGAGAATTCTATCAACTCATGTGTTTACAGACATGTTACTTCAGTATGATCCTATGAACCAATCTGAAGTCAGATGTGTCTTCTACATAAAACATTACATTTCATTGATAGGACCATGGGAAAGGTGTGTCCCCATAAACCATGTTATAAACTGATTGACATCATAAACCATATTAACAAGTATCTGTGTGTCTGTGTGTGTGTGAGAGAACAGTTAATGTACTATATGAAAAAGTACCTGATTTAAATAAAAACTAATTTTATGAAACCCTTGACTAAGACTGTTGAATCCCTCCCTGATAGTCAAAATATCATGAGAGAAACATATTGTTCCATCATAGACCGACTACTTTGTGAGGTTCAACCTTTTGTTGTTGTCTTCATATTCTCAGAAAGGGGGACATTGGTGAATCTGAATAGATAAGGCCTAAAAAAATACTAACTCTATATCCTGTGGTCTACATCCTGGGGTTTACCCAGGACATCCTCCAGTATTACTACCATCACCACAGCAGCTAGATAACTGTGGTCTACATCCTGGGGTTTACCCAGGACATCCTCCAGTATTACTACCATCACCACAGCAGCTAGATAACTGTGGTCTACATCCTGGGGTTTACCCAGGACATCCTCCAGTATTACTACCATCACCACAGCAGCTAGATAACTGTGGTCTACATCCTGGGGTTTACCCAGGACATCCTCCAGTATTACTACCATCACCACAGCAGCTAGATAACTGTGGTCTACATCCTGTGGTTTACCCAGGACATCCTCCAGTATTACTACCATCACCACAGCAGCTAGATAACTGCCTATGCAAGACTCTAAGCCAAACATACTGCAAGCCAAACATGTTGAATAGCAGGTTTATTCATAGGGTCACAGTCATCATGTGACTCCCTAATGGATTACAATGAAAACCTTGTAGTCTGATGTAGGACACTTTTATCCAAAGGTGAATGTCTTTAAACTGCATTTTTCTCATGATGTATAGCATGTGTCAAAGAAGTCAAGTTGGGAACCACTATGTCAAATTCTCCAAACATGTTTAATCCATCATGTGACACCTGCAGTGACGATTTTAGCATGTAAATCTTGGTGGGGCAAATAACTAAAAAAGTGGGATGCATGCCAGCAAAGCCACTACACAACATAACACTAAACAATACATTAATTGCAAAATAACCCTGACAAACGGTGCCCACAAACTGATAGAGCCTCCATAAAGCTGTCCCAACAGCAGTCCCAACAGCAGTCCCAACAGCAGTCCCAACAGCAGTCTCAATACCTTACCACTGCTACACCTGGCTATCAGTGGAGCCTTGTCTGGCAGCGAAACAGTTCATTCAGCCTAATTTGCTGCCTTTAAAAAAAATATAGCTGATATGACTGACTTGCTTAAACAAATGTGGTTTCTACTGACAATTGAGATGTACAAACTATGGCATAAGGGGACGACAAGCAATCCGTAATTTCGATTAAGACATTAATGAGCGATCTAGGACGGAGGTAGTCAATATAACTATTTGTTCAGCACTTTTGAAATGTACAGCAACAGAATTCAGAACATGGGCCGTTCTTACAGTGTTCTCCCTGTACACCAAGTCAGAAGCGTAGGATAAATAAAGGGGGCATATAAGCAGACAATGAAAGCTCTTACAATATTCGATGATTACATTTCTCTAAAACAGGTTATAGGCTATATGTGCACCACCAAGTCAGAACAGTAGGCGAACTTAAGAGGTGAAAATATACCAAATTATTAGGCTGAGGCACATGGGCTACTAACAGCTTACTACACAACATACATCTCCCTGGCATATTAAATCATTTATGCAGCAGCATACAAGACATGTTTGGACTTGTTGTGCTGTGCTCACTTGAACAGGAAGGTGGCGTAGCGGTCCTTCGTGGGCAAATGTTGTCATCAAACTTTGTCATCAAAGTCTGGCATTCTCTGGATTTATGGTGCTTTCAAGACAACTGGGAACTCAAAGAAAAAAAAGTTTGAATCATGATGACGTCAGTGATCTTCAGGTCGTAGCTCTAGAAAGATGCCAGAGTTCCCGATTTACAATTCCGAGTTTGATGGAAGTTCAGAGCGTATTTTCCCAGCCGTAGCTCGTTTTTCCCGAGTTCCCAGTTGACTTGAACTCACTAAAGTCAGATTTTCTTTTCTTTTTTTTTATTTCTTTTTTTTGGGGGGGATGGATCAGCTTAATATTGCAGATAGATTGTATCTTCTATCAATGTAATTTTCTGCATCACTTCCAATCCCCCATGTTTTTTATATATATACTCCCCTTTATTACTTTTCAACCCCGCCATCCTTTCCCTACTTGGAGTAAATTAGTGAACAACAATGCCCAGGCCTCTACTTCCGGCCTATACTTACTATCTACACCTTATGAACCTCGGAAAGACGGAGCTGCTCTTCCTCCCGGGGAAGGACTGCCCGTTCCATGATCTCGCCATCACGGTTGACAACTCCGTTGTGTCCTCCTCCCAGAGTGCGAAGAGCCTTTGGAGTGACCCTGGACAACACCCTGTCGTTCTCCGCTAAAATCAAGGCGGTGACCCGATCCTGTAGGTTCATGCTCTACAACATTCGGAGAGTACGACCCTGCCTTACACAGGAAGCGGCACAGGTCCTAATCCAGGCACTTGTCATCTCCCGTCTGGATTACTGCAACTCGCTGTTGGCTGGGCTCCCTGCCTGTGCCATTAAACCCCTACAACTCATCCAGAATACCGCAGCCCGTCTGGTGTTCAACCTTCCCAAGTTCTCTCACGTCACCCCGCTCCTCCGCACACTCCACTGGCTTCCAGTTGAAGCTCGCATCTGCTACAAGACCATGGTGCTTGCCTACGGAGCTGTGAGGGGAACGGCACCTCCGTACCTTCAGGCTCTGATCAGTCCCTACACCCAAACGAGGGCACTGCGTTCATCCACCTCTGGCCTGCTGGCTTCCCTACCTCTGCGGAAGCATAGTTCCCGCTCAGCCCAGTCAAAACTGTTCGCTCCTCTGGCACCCCAATGGTGGAACAAGCTCCCTCACGACGCCAGGACAGCGGAGTCACTCACCACCTTCCGGAGACATTTGAAACCCCACCTCTTTAAGGAATACCTGGGATAGGATAAAGTAATCCTTCTACCCCACCCCCCTTTACTACAACCCCCCCCCCCCCCCAAAAAAAAAAAAAAACATTGTAAAGTGGTTATCCCACCGGCTACCGGCTATTTGTAAGTCGCTCTGGATAAGAGCGTCTGCTAAATGACGTAAATGTAAATGTTATGGACACAGTTAATTTTACAATAATTCTATTATATATATATATATATATTAATTTTTTTGCTCCTGAACTTCTTCTACTCTCAACCTCTCCGATCATTTTCATGATGTCCATCCGGTTTGCTTCTATATGCCATATCATTCTAACTGTGCTCTTTCCCAAAAGCTCCCAAAATAAAACATATATACTTATTATGGACACAGTATGCTTACATTATTAGCTATCTTTGTTAACAATATTCAATACCTCCCATCTATCTCTTAACATCATCCATATAGGATTTCTATTTGCCATATATATTTCAACTGTACTGTGATGTTTTATAAAAGTTCTGAACCTTTCTATTCTCATTGCCTCTACAGATTGTGAATTAAAAATAAAAAATTTTGCTAAAAGTATTATTATATTATTGATCGATTGACTATGACTTTTCAGATCACCCAGTAATGCTATCTGCAAGGTTAGCTCCAGGTAAATATTGCAATCCTTTAGCCATTCCTGGACCTGTGTCCAAAAACAAGCTACAAATGGACATAATCAAAACAAATGATCTAATGATTCTGTCTCTTCACAGCAAAATATGCAGAGCTGGGAAGATTGTATCCCCCATATAAATAACATTCTATTGGTAGCAATAATTTTATATAATAATTTAAATTGAAAGATTCTAATTTTTGAATCCGGTGTCGTTTTGCGTGTCAGTTCATAAACACTATGCCATGGGATCGGAACGTCATGAATCTCTTCCCAACTATTTTCAATCTACAGTGGGGAAAAAAAGTATTTAGTCAGCCACCAATTGTGCAAGTTCTCCCACTTCAAAAGATGAGAGAGGCCTGTAATTTTCATCATAGGTACACGTCAACTATGACAGACAAATTGAGGAAAAAAAATCCAGAAAATCACATTGTAGGATTTTTTATGAATTTATTAGCAAATTATGGTGGAAAATAAGTATTTGGTGACCTACAAACAAGCAAGATTTCTGGCTCTCACAGACCTGTAACTTCTTCTTTAAGAGGCTCCTCTGTCCTCCACTCGTTACCTGTATTAATGGCACCTGTTTGAACTTGTTATCAGTATAAAAGACACATGTCCACAACCTCAAACAGTCACACTCCAAACTCCACTATGGCCAAGACCAAAAAGCTGTCAAAGGACAAAATTGTAGACCTGCACCAGGCTGGGAAGACTGAATCTGCAATAGGTAAGCAGCTTGGTTTGAAGAAATCAACTGTGGGAGCAATTATTAGGAAATGGAAGACATACAAGACCACTGATAATCTCCCTCGATCTGGGGCTCCACGCAAGATCTCACCCTGTGGGGTCAAAATGATCACAAGAACGGTGAGCAAAAATCCCAGAACCACACGGGGGGACCTAGTGAATGACCTGCAGAGAGCTGGGACCAAAGTAACAAAGCCTACCATCAGTAACACACTACACCGCCAGGGACCCAAATCCTGCAGTGCCAGACGTGTCCCCCTGCTTAAGCCAGTACATGTCCAGGCCCGTCTGAAGTTTGCTAGAGTGCATTTGGATGATCCAGAAGAGGATTGGGAGAATGTCATATGGTCAGATGAAACCAAAATAGAACTTCTTGGTAAAAACTCAACTCGTCGTGTTTGGAGGACAAAGAATGCTGAGTTGCATCCAAAGAACACCATACCTACTGTGAAGCATGGGGGTGGAAACATCATGCTTTGGGGCTGTTTTTCTGCAACGGGACCAGGATGACTGATCCGTGTAAAGGATAGAATGAATGGGGCCATGTATCGTGAGGTTTTGAGTGAAAACCTCCTTCCATCAGCAAGGGCATTGAAGATGAAACGTGGCTGGGTTTTTCAGCATGACAATGATCCCAAAGACACCGCCCGGGCAACGAAGGAGTGGCTTCGTAAGAAGCATTTCAAGGTCCTGGAGTGGCCTAGCCAGTCTCCAGATCTCAACCCCATAGAAAATCTTTGGAGGGAGTTGAATGTCTGTGTTGCCCAGCGACAGCCCCAAAACATCACTGCTCTAGAGGAGATCTGCATGGAGGAATGGGCCAAAATACCAGCAACAGTGTGTGAAAACCTTGTGAAGACTTATAGAAAACGTTTGACCTGTGTCATTGCCAACAAAGGGTATATAACAAAGTATTGAGAAACTTTTGTTATTGACCAAATACTTATTTTCCACCATAATTTGCAAATAACTTAATTAAAAATCCTACAATGTGATATTCTGGATTTTCTTTTTCATTTTGTCTGTCATAGTTGATGTGTACCTATGATGAAAATTACAGGCCTCTCTCATCTTTTTAAGTGGGAGAACTTGCACAATTGGTGGCTGACTAAATTATTTTTTCCCCACTGTATATGGGACGGCTGCCAATCCTTTGGTCCTTAAGTGAAACTGATATACCTTTTATTTATCACAGTTTTCCTTAACCAATTATGTTATTTAATGCAAGGCCGACAGACAAGTTCCTTACTTTCTCCCCCTTCCACTTTCCTCTTCCACTTTTGCGGTAAGGCTGCAATTATTTGGTTGTAATTTTGGGTAGAGCAGACATTTCCATATGTTTTTGTTAGCTGCATGTGCGACATAACTCCACCAGTCCTACCGATGATATCATTTACGAAGATTATACCTTTTTTAAACATTCTATCAAAAAATAAAGTTTTTTTGTCAATTAGTATATTAGAATTTAACCACAATATTTGTTGCATTATTTGTTCTGTCGTTTCTGGAGGATTAAATTGAAATTGCAACCAACTTTCTATGGCTTGTTTTAGAAATAGTGATATTTGGGAGATTATTTCCTTTTCAAATAACTGCAAATGAGTTGTTGTAATCTGAATAAAGGGAAAAAGGCCTTTCTTGAACATTGGGTGAGACAATCTTACTAATTTGCTTGAGAACCAATTCGGATTTAAGTATAACTTTTGTATGACTGAAGCTTTTAGTGATAGGTCTAATGCTTTAATATTTAATAATTTCTGTCCTCCGAATTCATATTCATTATATAAATATGCCCTTTTAATTTTGTCTGGCTTGCCGTTCCAAATAAAATTGAATATTTTTTTCTCATATAATTTAAAAAGCTGTTCGCTAGGCGTAGGCAAGACCATAAGCAAATAGGTAAACTGGGATAATACTAAAGAGTTAATCAGGGTGATTTTTCCACAAATTGATAGGTATGTTCCTTTCCATGGTAGTAAGATCTTATCTATTTTTGCTAACTTTCTATTAAAATGTATTGAAGTGAGATCATTTATTTCCTTTGGGATATGTATTCCGAGTATATCCACATCACCATCAGACCATTTTATTGGTAAACTACATGGTAATGTAAATTTTTTATTTTTTAGTGATCCAATACGTAATATAGTACATTTGTCATAATTTGGTTGTAATCCAGAGAGGTTAGAAAATGTATCTAGATCCTCTGAGGCTGTGGAGGGATTCTAGTTGTGGATTTAAAAGAAAACATTAATCATCAGCGTACAATGACACCTTTGTTTTTAAGCCCTGGATTTCTAATCCTCTGATATTATTATTGGATCTGATTTTAATAGCTAACATCTCGATGGCCACAATAAATAGATATGCCGATAGTGGACAACCTTGTTTCACTCCTCTTGACAGTTTAAAACTTTCGGAGAAATAGCCATTATTTACTATTTTACACCTAGGGTTACTATACATGATTTTGATCTTTCTTGAATAAGTTTCTCCATTTCTTTTTGTTTTTCCTCTAATTTATTCTGAGCCTCTATGTTACAGTTTTTATTGCCATCTATCTGTTCTGTTAGACTTTCTATTTCCTTTGTTAGTATAAACTCTTTTGACCTAAATTGCGTTTGTTTTCGAGATGAGTACTGAATTGCATGGCCTCTAAAGGCACATTTAAAGGTGTCCCATACAATAAGGGGATTCGCTGTACCTATGTAATGTTGGAAAAAGTCAGTTAAAAAATTCCTTTGTTCTAATTATAAATAAATTATCATCCAATAGGCTTTGATTAAATGTCCAATATCCTCGCCCACGTGGAAATTCAGTAAGAGTAATGTATATGCCTATTATATGATGGTCCGACCGCATTCTGTCCCCTATCAACACTTTTTTTACTTTTGGTGCCAACGAGAATGACATAAGAAAGAAGTCAAGACGACTAGCTTGATTGAGTCTCCGCCATGTATATCTCACTAGATCAGGATATTTAAGCCTCCATTTATCTACTAGTTCTAATGTATCCATGACGTTCACGATTTCCTTCAGAGCATGAGGGTGATTGTTTGTGGTGTGATTTCCTTTACGGTCCATTGAGCTATTTAATACAGTATTATAATCACCCACCATAATAATATTATCTTGAATTGCTTGCAGGGTTGATAATTTATTATATATTGTCAAAGAATTGTGGATCATCATTATTTGGTCCATAAAGGTTAATGAGCCATATCTGT
The DNA here is from genome assembly GCF_964263955.1 of Coregonus lavaretus. Lineage (NCBI taxonomy): Eukaryota > Metazoa > Chordata > Actinopteri > Salmoniformes > Salmonidae > Coregonus > Coregonus lavaretus. The sequence goes on from NC_140008.1 coordinate 5,148,381, forward strand.
TTATGGTCCAATAACATATTTAAAATAATCCATCTACCTTCCGTATCTATTTGGACAATTTGCACATTTGGATCGAAATTACTATTAATTAATATCATCACCCCTTTTGAATTTTTTTGCCCATGGGAGAAGTATATATACACTCAACCCACCTCCTCCACAATCCAACATAAAATCAGATACTCAAAGGCTGTTATATCCCAGAGCCCAACTCGAGAAATAACCTGATTTACGAGTACAGATACAGTTAAAGCTTATTGAGAAAGCATGTAGATTGAGCAGAAATTGATAAGAATGTGAGATTTGATTAATCTACTTAATCTATGTCAAGTCCTAGGTGATGGAGATCAGATCCACCCTCTTCACCTGAGACACAAACACTCTGATCCCCTGTTGTAACCATTTTCCCAAGCATCTCCGTACGGTCAGACCTTTGATTATTTTGCGCCACCTGGGCCACAATGATAAACCCCCTCTCTGAGTCTGATTTTCTTTCTAGTTCTGAGATAACAGTTGTTTTGAGCTTGGCACAAATAATGCTTCATTGACAGCATGGCCAATGTTGAATGTTTATCATTTTAAACTAGGAAAAGAGACCCTTAATCTAAGACTTGGGACCACACAGCCACCACTGAAGCAATGCTTGCAGTTAGCCACTGATTCCTTCCAAACCACTCATTGTTGAATTTGCGATTTCCAACTTGTTGTGTAATGTTTATGTCCAATGGCCGATGAGCACCGATAGGTTTTATCTATAATTTCTCTTCATTATTTCTCTTCATATGACAAGGATTAAAAGGATTTGCCAGTAGATTGTCGACTTGATTCATGATGATGACTGCTAGCTAAGATTTTGAAAGTATGATGTTGACATGATCAGTCCAATCAAAGCTACTGTAGATATAACGTGATTTGATGTAGTTTTATCTGTGGCCAATGACCTTGAGCCTTCTTGGATGGGCATTTCTAATGTAACTCTATGGCAGCACCCAAGGGGCTTGAATTTTCTAGTTCTACCCTTAGACTTGGCGGTGACTAGTCTCCCCATGAGTGACAGAACACTGAGCCAATCACAGTGCAACGCTCCGTATTTTCTGCTGGCTTGTCCCACCACCACAGAAAGCACTGAGCTAGGCTGAAACACCTGCATTTTGGAGCTGCCTTACTCAAGAAAACAAAAAAGAGACCATGTTTGTATGCAGCTTTATAAATTCAATGACATATTATTATTTTATTTTCTTACATTGTTTGCAAACTGATATGTGACACATATTATTGCCAAAATAACATGCAAAACAGGCAAGCCCCCCCCAAAAACAAAAAACTTTTATTTTTTTCATTTTCTTTAGCTAAATATGTGGGTCTCAAAACAGAATGACGGGTCGTCACTGGACACTTGTCCTTGTTCTCATCACATAAAGGGCTGTGAAAACAATGAACACAATATATTTTGGGATGTAAACCAGAAATATGAATCACTGATGATCCATACTGTTCTGATCTAATAAGATGGATGTAGTGTCTTCTGGCCCTTTCCCAGTCATGGAGGACAGAAACATGCAGCTGTGCACCTCACTGAAGACCACTACTGATGTCACGATCGTCTAAGGAGGGAGACCAAAGCGCAGCGCGTTGCACGAACATGTTGCTTTATTTAATTAAAGCGTAACACGAAACAACAAAACAAATAACGATACGTGAAGTCCTCTGTAACACTGACAGAACATGGAACAAAAACCCACAAACACAAGGTGAAAACACACAGTTTAAATATGGCTCCCAATCAGAGCTAACGAGCCAACAGCTGACACTCGTTACCTCTGATTGGGAGTCACTCAATACACACAAGGAAAAACAACCACATAGACAACCCAACCAAACAGAACACAACGAAACGAACACACCCTTTCTCAACATACAAAGTCCCGGAGCCAGAGCGTGACAGTACCCCCCCCTAAAGGCGCGGACTGCGACCGCGCCTCAAAAACCCCAAACAGGGGAGGGCTGGGTGGGCATTACTCCTCGGAGGCGGCTCCGGCTCCGGGCTTGACCACCACCCTTCTTCAATCCCCCCGTAGCGCCCCCGGTCCGATCTGACCCAGCTGGTAGGATCTGGACTGACGACGCGCACCCCTGGTTTGGCGCGTGAGGCAGGAACGGACCGGACCTGGCCGACGATACGCACCCTAGGCTTGATGCGTGGAGCCGGAACGGGCCTCACCAGGCTGACGACTCGCATCCCTGGCTTGGTGCGAGTAGCAGGAGTGGGCTGGATCAGGCTGACGACTCGCACCCTAGGCTTGATGCGTGGAGCCGGAACGGGCCTCACCAGGCTGACGACTCGCATCCCTGGCTTGGTGCGAGTAGCAGGAGTGGGCTGGATCAGGCTGACGACTCGCACCCTTGGCTTGGTGTGAGTAGCAGGGACGAGCTGAACCAGGCTGACGACTCGCACCCTTGGCTTGGTGCGAGTAACAGGAACGGGCTGGACCAGGCTGACGACTCGCACCCTTGGCTTGGTGCGAGTAGCAGGAACGGGCTGGACCAGGCTGACGACTCGCACCCTTGGCTTGGTGCGAGTAGCAGGAACGGGCTGGACCAGGCTGACGACTCGCACCCTTGGCTTGATGCGAGTAGCAGGAACAGGCTGGGCAGGGCTGGCGACGCACACCGTAGGCTTGATGCGAGAGGCAGGAACAGGCCGGGCTGGGCTGACGACGCACCCCGTAGGCTTGGTGCGTGGAGCAGGAACAGGCCGAGCTGGGCTGACGACGCACACCGTAGGCTTAGTGCGAGAAGCAGGAACAGGCCGGGCTGGACTGGCGACGCACACCGTAGGCTTTGTGCGTGAAGCAGGGACAGGCCGGGCTGGGCTGGCGACGCACCCCGTAGGCTTGGTGCGTGGAGCAGGGATAGGCCGGGCTGGGCTGGCGACGCGCACCATTAACTTAGTGCGTGGAGCAGGGACAGGCCTCACCGGACTGTGGAGACGGATAGGAGACCTGGAATGAAGAGCGGCCACAACCCGTCCCGGCTGAAACACTCTGTGTGAGGCATCCGCACAGGACGTACAGGGCTGTGTACCCGCACCGACATGACAGCACGTGATACTGGAGCAGGATATCCGGGACCGCGGAGAGGCATAGGAGACCACGAGCGTTGAACCGGCACACTCCGTCCTGGCTGCATACCCCCCTTCGCACGAAACGTGCGGGGTGCTCGCACAGGACGTACAGGACTGTGCCGGACCACTCGTGGCACCGTACGCTGCTCCGCATACCGCGGAACCTGCCCCGTCCCATGCTGCCATGCCTGAGTACGGGAAGTTGGTTCCGCTCTCCATCCCGGCCTCGCCAACCTGCCTTCTGGCCCCCAAAACCCGGTGGCCTCCTCTCCAAATTGCCCTGTGGCAGCCTCCTGCTTCCCAGCCGCCCAAGCCATGTGCCCTCCCCCAAAAAATTTTTGGGGTTGCCTCTCTTCCATCCGACGATGGCCCTGCTGACGCCGTTGCTCCTCTCTCGCCAGGGCCTTGATCCTACCCCAAGGTCCCTTGCCCCCGAGCATGTCCTCCCAGGACCACGATTTGCCCACCTGGGCCATCGCCAGCCTCTCTATCTCCTTACCCGGCGCTTCCTCCCATGTCCAGTCTCCTTGCTCCTGGACACGCTGCTTGGTCCTTTTACGGTGGGTTTTTCTGTCACGATCGTCTAAGGAGGGAGACCAAAGCGCAGCGCGTTGCACGAACATGTTGCTTTATTTAATTAAAGCGTAACACGAAACAACAAAACAAATAACGATACGTGAAGTCCTCTGTAACACTGACAGAACATGGAACAAAAACCCACAAACACAAGGTGAAAACACACAGTTTAAATATGGCTCCCAATCAGAGCTAACGAGCCAACAGCTGACACTCGTTACCTCTGATTGGGAGTCACTCAATACACACAAGGAAAAACAACCACATAGACAACCCAACCAAACAGAACACAACGAAACGAACACACCTTGGCTCAACATACAAAGTCCCGGAGCCAGAGCGTGACAACTGATTTGGGGGTAGGGAGGACATTGTGTCAGTAAATACATTTATGACAGGTTAGGGTTAGGCAGGATATTCCATGTCAGACTCTTTAATGCCAATTTTCTCAACATCATAGACCCCAAAGGATGTTAATTAACAATTTTTAAGCTCATATGACTTGTAATATTTTGATAGAGGGATGAAAACCTCAGCCGAAAGGGTTACAATTGACAATTTCTCTCTAGATATCGCCTCTTCCACAGATCGCAGGTTAGGGTATATATTCTGTCAGACTTTTCAATACCACTTATCTCAACATATTAACACCCCAAAGGATGCCAGGTCAAGCTGTTTCTCGTAAGAAAAAAACAACATGTAAAGAAATACAGTGATGAAAAAAAGCAGAAGTCCCAAAATAATATGACCCAGGAATACACTGGGTATGTACCACACCGCTCATTCAGCTCTCCTCTCCTTCTTTCCTCTCCTTCTCCTCTCCTCTCTCAGCTCATCCTCCACTCTCACCCCAATCTAGGTCAAGTGAGGGCCGAAGGAGAGCGTGTTGAGAGACCTGCTGCTGACTGTCAGGCAGTGAGTGATGCGGAGGGCCGAAGGAGAGCGTGTTGAGAGACCTGCTGCTGACTGTCAGGCAGTGAGTAATGCGGAGGGCCGAAGGAGAGTGTATTGAGAGAGTATCGTATCTGAAGATTATGCCTTTGTTAAATGTTTTGGAGGAACAAAGAATGTTGTTTTATGATCTTAGTTCAAATGTAGCGTTGGGAGGGTGATGCCCCAGGGGAGACTGGTGATTGGCCAGAAGAGGGAGTCACTCCTCTTTTTGCATTGTTTATAAATAGGGGGTAAACGATGAGACGGCAGAACGGCCATAGCAATCTGGGGAGCCGTTCTCCGGACATCGCGAGTCTGTATCTATGCTGTAAATTCGTGATTTTAATAAAAGCCTCTAACACGATGCAGCATAGCGGACTTTTTGTTGACAGCAATAATTGCTACCACTCATCATATACGACATAATGGCGCCCAACGTGGGGCTGGGTTTGCGTCTCCTCCTTGTTTCAGTCAACCGCCAGGCTAACTCTCTCTCTGAAGCATGGAAAAAGGGTGAGTGTTCTTACCGCTTCGGAGGTTGTTAGATTGGATATGACTTGTGTACACTGAGGAGATGTTCCATTATGACCTGGCCTCGGTGGTGTTATTGCGGTCGACTGGAGTCTGCTAAAATTTATTCCATCAAAAACGGCAGGTAATTGGAATGTAGAGCATTAAACGGTAGGATTTAAGTATTGAAAGTGTATAATTCATTGGTAACGGGTGACAATGGATTGGTAGAGAATAAATGTTGGAAGACGTCTGCATAGTTAGGGCACCGTGAATACGGAAAAGCCCTCTGACCGAGGCGATTCTTTAGGAATGGGCTACAAATCCGGGGCTTAGTTAGACTGGGTCAGGTTGATTCCTTAAGCGGGAATTATGAAGTGAATGGTTGTATTTATGTTATACTTCTTCTATAGCCGACGGGAGATATGTTGGGGATAACCTCTTGATATGAGATTCATCTTTCAAGGCAACACAAAGTTAGACAGAGATATTACTGATAGACAATGATTTGGCCACGGTGCAGGATATTTATTGGTGTAGTAGGCTGCAGTTAGCTAGAGGTTGGCGTTAATGCTGGATTGTTTTGGGCCACGTGGTACCTCGTGGCTAATGCTTGATTGTTTCAGGCCACGTGGTACATCGTTGCTAGGGCTAATGTTTGTAAGGCTAAAGTGTGAATCATGCTACATTCTACATGGTGGCTGAGGTGGATGCTAATGCTACATGCTAATTGTGTTTTGTGTCGCAGTGTACCTTAGGCTAAGCTAAATGCTAATGCTACATGCTAATTGTGTTGCGTGCTACATGCTAACGGATATCCTTAGAGATTCCATTGCGATGGATTAAAGTCTCTTAAACTTGTCACTGTCTGTAAGTCAGGTTGTATGTTTTGTGAGCGCTGTTAAATGTTGTTTGACTAGGAGGGGAACGAAAGGTACAGCTGGACTGGTATCCGTTTAGTGGAGGTGAAAATGTGTTTTTGATTGGATGTGCGCATGCGTGTGATTTTACAGGGCTAGAGCTACGACATGCGGTCGTGCTGAGTCGACGGAACAAAATGGTGGCGTAAGGTCATATGTTGTTTGGGGTTTCCTTTTAGGGGTTTAATAGCTACCGAGAAGGACAGGTGGACGCGAATCTTTTAAAAATCGTTAAAGTAACTGTTATTTGAACGTTAAACTATTTGTTGAGATGTAGTACATTTATAAATTAAATATATGTTGACGAAGTATAATGCATTGAATTGAATAACAGATTATAATAGATTTAATTAAATTAAATTAAATGACGGATGAAAATAAAATTTAAATGTTTTTGAGCGATCTATAACTCGTCCTGAGTTAAAGTCTTAGAGCGAATGTAAAACGGACGAATATTGAATGTGGATAACTTGGTTAATTGCATAAACTGCTGAAATCTTGTGTGTTTCTATGTTTTTTGAAATATGAGAGGAACATGGAACGGCGAGGCGAGACGAGAGAGAGAGGAGGGGCTGACGTGTGCGTGGCGTGACGTCACATGACGTGACATCACATGACGCAGCAGAGGATCAGATATCAGGCTAGGTTGCAACATTTTCCAATTTAAAGATATGTGATGTTATGACAATTTTACATAGGCTTGGCAAATACTATTTCATTAAAAATTGCATTTTGGAAGCTCTGTGTATCACTGGGGTTTGATTACAGATGTGTTGGGAATCAAGGATGGATTGAGGATTCTTCTGTAAATTTATGATAATTAGGGGTTAGAGCAAGGGGTTACAGGCTTTGTTTATGGGTATTTTAGTCTGAGGATGACTAACTTGCATTTATTTGCATTTGATGGGTTGTGGTAAGATAGTCAACACTAATTGATAAATTGGTGATATAGGAATAAAGAATTGGTTTTAAATTATTCATAATTTTTAATTGAGTTTTTAATTGGTTTTTAATTTTTTAATTGAATGGTTTTTGAATAAGGCATTTAATTGAATTTTTTAATATTCATATTTTATTTTATTTTATTTTTGGGGTTGTTAGGGTTATATTAATAATTTAAGGGGGGAAGCCAGAGGCTATACAGTCTAAAATAACATAGTTCACAATAAAGGAATTTAAAAGGGTTGATATAGGGGAAAATTGACTAAAATAGTAATTATTTAACTAAGGTAGTGTTAGAAGAGACTAATGGCAGAAGTTAGTACACCTTTCTCACATATGGATTCAGCAAAAAGACACCCACCTTACGAGAAGAAAAAGTACAGCTTAGGGATGTTTATCCTCAGTTCCAGTCATCATTCAGGAGAGTGATTATTGCCTCAGAGATGAAGATCAATCCAAAACTTCAGAAGTAAGAAAAACCGAGATCTCTGGAAACGAAGAGAAGAATGAGGTTCAGAAAGATGAAGATAAAGATGAAGAGAAGAAAAACTGATGAAGAAAAGGATCCCAACAATAGGAATGTCTGGAAAAAGAGGGAGGCTAAGCAGGATGGAACGTGAAGGAGATGAGGAGGATGAAGATGAGAGTGATTGATGAGAGGCCATGGGTGGAGGTGATTCTGTGATCGGAAGGAAGTGGCAAGAGAGGAAAGAAGGATACTGGAGACTTGATCTCTGATGAAGGTTGAAGAAAGAAGGGTACAAGAGCAAAGAAGAAATGGAGATATAGGCAGATTGCTTATCATGCCTGGATAAATCGAATAAGAAGTAACACGATTGGATGAAGAATTCAAGAATGGAAGGAGAAGAACACATTGAGGTCAAGAAGAGCCCACTAGTAAGAAGATGATGGAAGATGATATTTCGAGGACAGAACTTAGAAGAGAACCTTTTGAAGAATACTGATATGTCAACGACGAGAACAACAGGACGAAGAAAACTCAATCAAATACAACTTATAACTGGTGGTGGAGAAGAAGAAAATAAGTGTTGGTTATGAAGAATCAGAGTGAATCAAATCAACAATCACTGTTACAGCTTTAACTGAATAATATCCAATGCAATTGTACCAGCCAAGGGGGGTACCAGTTGATTCATATCCAAAGCCAGTTTCTGGACAGACACATAATGGCACCTGTTAGTGTCTAGAAGATCCGGAAGGGGGGTGCATTGCTGAGAGCCTCGATTAGAGGAGAAGAGAAAATAGCTAACAGTTGAAACAACCGGCCATTAGAAGTGATAGTGAATAGAGGAAAAACTTATTTGGGTTTAGGCCTAAAGAGGTTAAACATCTCACTAATTGATAATGAATTAGGATAGGGATTTGAGGTAGTAAAACAGTTAATCAAAATAGACATACTAATATTAGAAGATACTGTTATTGCAGTGTTGGGAAGAGAATTGAATTGTACAATAAGATGTACACTAGACTGTCTATTAAGACAATCTGTCTGAAAAGTTAAAAGGGGTGATTATTATTCTGGGTTACATTCTTACACTAAGGGATTTCAGGCTAGGCTAAAGGTGGTTAGTCGTTTTGCCAAGTCTGTGTGTAATGAGTCAGAAGCAGGTGGGGAACTTTCCCAATCACATATTCTACAAATTTGGTGGTAAGGGATTTTGTGAAAATCAGGGGAAAAGGTTTTAAATGTTATGAGAGAAAAGATTAGATTAAAATAAGTTAGGAGTAGATTAGGGTTGGAAGAACTCTGAGACAGTAAGCTAAGTTTCAAAGTTAGTAGTAAGACAGAGAGGGAACAGTGAGGAAGGACATTTTAAAGTTTAGTGGGAAGATAGGGGAGGAGTTTAGATCGGTTAGGAGCAGATGCATTGAGAAAGTATGTGTTGCTGAATGATAAGAGAAGATTGAGGGTGATTGAGTATCTATATTTACAGTTTCCAGCAGGGAGATCAAGGTCATTATAGGTGTATTTTGTGTAATCAAAAGTTTGAAAGTCAGGGATTTAGAGAAAGGACTGAGATATAGGGGAAAACTGGGGGAAAACTAGGAGTAAATAAGGACATTAACACTTCAGTCTATTAGAACAACAGGGAGAAGCAATTTAACTCTTTCAATATGGATAGTTATTAAAGCCATAAATATATCGCATTTGATTATAAGGGAACCAATACAGCACCAATTTTAGGGGGAAAATACTTATTAGGGTTTAGGATGGGGACGTTTCTCCCATATGGAGAGATAATTATGGAGAATAAGTATTGTTATCAGGACCAGGAGTAAAAGGAGGTATAGTTTAGAAGAGGGTTAGGAGGGACTGTTCACTTATGTTGCGTAATGTTACAGAGAAAGGTCAGGGAGAATATATGTGTACTTATTTAGGGCAAGCATTAGAATTTGTTCCGGTTAGGAATTATTGGTTAAAGGGCTATGTAATTCATAAAGTAACGCTTATAATGGAAGAGTTGAGGTCTGTTGTAGCCTCCACAGTCATTGAGGGAGTTCAGGAGGAGTAGAACTGAATGGACAGTAGTCACTCCAACAGTAGATAATACACAGAGGATAATGGGAAACTTTGCACTAGAAGTAATTAGGGTTGATACAGCAGCTAAATCAACTACTTTAATGGTAACTTTGGAAGGGATTAATGATACTATGGCAATAGCAAATATAGGAGTATGATACCGACAACAACTGTTCTGAAATTAAAGGGGGTTAGCAAGAAGGACTCAGGGGTTTAGGTTACGGATGGAGAGTGCTGTCAATGATAGTACGAATAGGGTTAAAATAGGAGAACAGAGAGTAGTAGAGAGAATATAGATTCATCATGGAGATACAGGATGAGGTCTTTGATTTTAATGACGGAACAGGGAGAGGTATCTGATCAGTACCGCTCGTTCTTCTGTTGTGGAAATTAGAGATAGATTAACTCATTCTGTAAGATCAGTGAGGAATCTTGAGGGTCCATGTCTGTTGAGAATTCCATCCCAAACATGTTAGACGGTTGCGCAGCCTCTATCAGGTATGGGTCAGTCTTATGATTTGTCATGACTGGGGTATTGGCAACAGTCATTGACAGATAAAATAATGTAGTTGTCAGAACAGTGGTTTAAGCCTAGGGTTAGGTGGAATTGGGTTAAGTGAATTAATATGGGAATTGTTAAATGGGAAAGGAAAATCAGGTAACAACGGAATCCTGAAGTATTCAGGTGAAATATTGAGGGATAAAAGTTGTTTTTGTTCTAATAAAACATATGAGGTAAGGGGTATGTTTATGGGAAGATCAGAGTGTGATGTTATATGATAAGTTTGGATAAGCATGACCTTAAGGGTAGTAATGAGAAATATGTTACTTTTTAGGTATCAGGTAGTAAGAAGAGCAGGACTTTGATGGTTAAAAGATTAGCTTTTGCCTATGACTATGGGGAATTTTAGAGATATTTGGTGGGTTTGTGATGATAAAATATATATTCTTACATTATGAATTAACAGGATTTGGTTACATGTCAACGTTGAAGCTTCCATATGAGGCTTTTACTATTAAAAGAGGAATAGCACCGAACACAGATCAATTTGAAACTAGAGTTCAAAATAGGATGAAAAGCGACATGTCATAGGCTTCAAGCCTATCATTGAAGAATAAGTCTAAGGGAGAAGGGGGGACTTTATTCATGGTATGGTGTAACATTTGGGAAGATCATATTGATAAATATTAGTTATCTTTTGAGTCCAGATAGTTCAGATAAGATCACTGGGGTTATATATGCATTATAAGGGATGTGTTTGGGAGATCTGAGAAGATTTGGTTGCAAGATCAATTAGGCCAGTAGGGGCAGTGATGGGTCAGATTTTAGTTTCAGCTTTGATAACACTGTGATGTTTGTAATTTGTTACTGATCTTTGAGAAAGTTATGATATTGAGATAGGTTGGAGAGTGATTCCTGGAGACAACACTCCGATGCCGGTGTTGACTGTTCCGGATCTGGAGGAAGATGGATGGACTACTGATGGATAAATATAATTTTTTAATGAGTTGATTATTTTTCAAAAAAAAATTTTTTCAATATTGGGGTGATTTTGATATGATTTATGAATCAAAGGGGGGGATAGGTTTATGTGATTGATACATCATTTATATATCATTTTTTAAATTCTTAGGTGAAATTGAGGTTTAATTTGAAAGTGGCTGTTTTGCAAAAGATACTGTTTGGTCGTTTCTTTTCTTTTCATTCCAGAGGCATTTGGGAGAACATGGGGAGATTGGAATATTCAGACAAAGACAATATGAAGGGACAATATGACTGGAGGAGATGAAACAAGGAGGGTGTGGCTGATTCCATCATCAACAAGTCCATTGGAAGAGGAGACTACGGGGAGATGAAGTGTAGTGGACTACATTCCAGTATCGGCAATGAAATATAGACATCTGTAATACATAATTGTGTAATAGCCTCAGGGATTAATTTTGTAGAATGATGTTTGATGTTATTGAATACATGTAAGGATCTTAGATGTTTTTGTTTATTTCGGTGAATGCTTAGGGACAGAAGGTCTAGGCAGGGAGAGTTCCACTTGTACGGTCCAATGGGTTGACCAGCCGTACAATGGATGTTTATGGCATACTTTCAAATGCATTTACATGAGTTATGAGGTTATCTGGAGTACCGACGGTGGTTGCCTGGGGCAGAGGGACCGTGAGAGAATTTTACTGTCTTGATTGATATGGATGGATGGCTGCCAGACAGTTTTTCGCTCTTACACTCCATAGAGATTTCTTCATATGTCATAGTAATGTATTCACACTTCATAAACAGGTATTTCATAGAAAGGTATTTACACTCTAGAGGAGAATGTGTTTGGTTTAATGTTAAAGATACTCAATAAGATAAATGGTTAATAGTCATAATCTTATTCTGTTTGTTTTCGAGACGTTTATTTCGTCTCGAAAGGGGGGAATATCGTATCTGAAGATTATGCCTTTGTTAAATGTTTTGGAGGAACAAAGAATGTTGTTTTATGATCTTAGTTCAAATGTAGCGTTGGGAGGGTGATGCCCCAGGGGAGACTGGTGATTGGCCAGAAGAGGGAGTCACTCCTCTTTTTGCATTGTTTATAAATAGGGGGTAAACGATGAGACGGCAGAACGGCCATAGCAATCTGGGGAGCCGTTCTCCGGACATCGCGAGTCTGTATCTATGCTGTAAATTCGTGATTTTAATAAAAGCCTCTAACACGATGCAGCATAGCGGACTTTTTGTTGACAGCAATAATTGCTACCACTCATCATATACGACAAGAGCACAACAGCTATTGGCTGTGTCAGGTGAGCGAGAGGAACGAGAGCATTACGCACGTTGTTAGAACTTTTTACCAGTTGTAGGTAGGATATTTAGGTTCTCATTATGGAGACACCTATTTCCAACCCTTTTCCCATTAAACATATTAATACGCTACAACTGATGCACGTCAAGAAATAATGGAGACAAAGCACTGGAAAACGACTCTGAGGTGGTTTAAACTGCATTCTAATGTTGACTGCTTAAAGAAAACAGTATCAAGTGAAGCGCTTTATGCATGCTCAGTTCTTGGGTCTCGGGGGCTGCCAGAGTGGAACTTTGAAATGGAAGTTATGGAACTCGCTCGCGTGGTTCTTTTTATGGGGGAAAATCCTCAATGAAACTGACATTAAATGAGGAGAATGATACATTTGCCTCTGTTGGCCATCAAGTAGCCTATTAATGTATATGCCATTATAGGCTACCATTTGATACAATAAATATGTTGAAATGACGATATCACTCAATTAGTGCCACTTGTGTAGCCTACCTGGAGCTGAAAAACCTATTTAATAAGTAGCCTATAACTTCAGTTTGTTGTTGTTGTAGACTTGTGTTATTATGCAATTATTAATGGACATTTTTAGTTAATTAAATTGGAAATTATCAAAGCCGATCAGTTGTTAGAACGCATTAGATTGATGGTAACAGTAGTCAGATTAGGCTATAGGTAAAACAAATTCTAAAAAAGAAACACTGGCTGTTGTTGACAAGCATATTTAGTTCATATACATATTATTAATATTTAAATCAGTGATTGGTAACCAGTTTATAATAGTAATAAGGCACCCCGGGGTTTGTGGTATATGGCCATATCCCATACCCCATTGTGCCTTATTGCTTAATCATAGCAGTTAAACGAGTTAAATCAACATCCATTGATGGAAAATGATCTGGCGATTTTAATTAGGGCAAATTATCTTTTCTCTTGCCACATATTCAAATTCCTTTATTATGTTATGTCATAGCTTGCAATAATAATTATTTTGAGGAAACTCGAATTTAGCTTCTAAAGCCGTTACAAGTTACTATGATATTCCTTCTTAATTGGCTTGATAACATTATGGAAAAAGGGTTTATTGTATAATTATGGCAAGTCCTCTCTTGCTGTAAAAAAACAAATGGGGCTAGTTTTCAGCCTTTTGTACGGGTTTTGAGTTGTCATTGGGTTAGAAATGTAGCTTTACCTGGCAACCCTGCCTCTGTGGCATACTGAATTGGACATGAAGCCGGCGCAGAAGAGTGTTATGAGTGGGAGATGGCACAATGATGCCATCTGTTGGTAAATGTTAATTACTGCAACTCCAGTGTTTTACCGGTGTACTTGAGATACCCGGATGTATTGCAATATACTGAACAAGACTGGTTACTCACATCAATGCCTCTGCCTCGTCATTGAACATTCAAACATGGTGTCAGAGTCGGATAACTAACCATGCTTTCCGCAAATTAGAGTCACCTGTTCTGGTTTACAAAAAAAAAAAAGCTTAGTTGAGTAAAACTTTGCCGGAATTGTCCTTAGCTAGATTGAGTTTGCTAGTTAGCTTCCGTGTTGTTAGCACCGTTTAGACATGGCAGCGAACATTCCCCCTCCCGCCGTTATGAAGCGCAGCGGAGATTGGAGCACAAACTGGGATACGTTTAGAGGTGAATGGGAGGACTATGCACTAGCAACGGGACTTCGGGAAAAGGACGATGAGGTAGTTGCTGCCACTTTGAGGACTATAATGGGAGCTGAATGCCGACACGTATACAAACACAGCCTGAACCTAACAGCAGCTCAGCAAGGTAACGCTACAGCTATTCTTGATGCTCTTGAACTTATACTTTAAGCCAGCAAAGAACGTTATCTACGAGCGTTATGTTTTCGGTTGTTGCAAACAGGAGGACGGGGAGTCCATTGACAGCTTTGTCACTAGGCTAAGGGAAAAGGCAGCTACATGTGACTATGGTGCTTTAAGAGATGAACTGATCAGAGATAAGATAGTGCTTGGCATAACTGATGAGGGCACCCGCAGACGTTTGCTGAGAGAACGTGACCTGACACTGGTCTTGGCAGTGGAGACATGCCGTGCAGCAGAGGTTACTGATATACGGATACGGTCCATGGAGCTAGAAAGGCAACATATGGACAATGTCAATGGTACATTCAGGCAGCCAGTAAAGAAATTCCCTTTTGCCGCAGCTAATGCTAATACTACAGCCAACTCTGCAGTAGACAACCCCAATGCATGCTGATATTGTGGCATTTCTCATGGACGAGGAAAAGAACACTGCCCAGCCTATGGAAAAATATGCAAATCCTGTGGTACAGCCAATCACTTCGCAAGGGCCTGCATGAAAAGCAAGAGAAAGGAGGGTAAAGTGCACTCCATTGAAATAAACACAGATGAAGGGAACAACAGCACAGAGGATGTATATGCTAGCGAGTGCATAGGGGCAGTAAGGGCAAAAGGAAAAAAATTGTTTGTCACTCTGCTACTTAATAATAAACCACAGCAATGCCAGCTAGATTCAGGGGCCACATGTAACGTTATGAGCCTGAAAGATAAAAGGAGGCTCGCGCCCACAGACAAACTCACACAGAGTAGCACCAAGCTGAAACTGTATTTAGGCCAGTTCATGACCTCTTTAGGCCTGTTTGTGACAGAGTGTGTTTTACGTGGCCAGAAACACACTCTTGAGTTTGAAATAGTTGAGGCTAGTCAACAGCCATTACTGTCAGGTTCTACATGCGAGCGCCATGGGCTTATTAACTTCACCATCCCAGCTGATCTTAACATTATAGACAAAGTCCAGGCTGGGCCCCTGAGCAAGGAGACACTCCTAAGCAAGTACCATGATGTCTTCAACGCACCGGTCGAGTCAGTTCCCGGCGAAGTCCACTTTGAGTTGGACGCAGCAATCCAGCCTGTCCAGTGTGCACCCCGCAATGTACCAGTGGCCATGAAAGCAGCTACGAAGGCTCAGCTTGACAAATACGAAGCAGATGGCCACATCATATCCGTCACAGAGCCTACAGACTGGATAAGTAATATGGTTATCGTCAAGAAACCAGACAAGATACGGATATGCATTGATCCTAAACACCTCAACCGGGCTCTGAGACGTTCACATTACATTATGCCCACGTTGGAGGATGTTCTTTACAAGCTCCCAAAGGCCAGAGTCTTCACGCTCGTGGACGCCAGAGATGCCTTCCTGCAGTGCAAGCTTGACGAGCCCAGCAGCTACATGACCACCTTTTGGACACCCTGGGGCAGGAAGAGGTGGTTGAAGCTCCCGTTTGGTGTCTCCGTGGCTCCAGAGGTGTGTCAGCGGAAACAGCACGAGCTGTTGATGGGACTCAGTGGCGTGGAACCCATAGCAGATGACATCCTCGTAGTGGGCTGTGGGGACAGTGATGAGGAGGCAGAATGTGACCATGACGCCAAGCTGCTGGCCCTGACGGTCAGATGCAGACAGGTCAAGCTAAGGCTAAGCATAAAAAAGCTTCAGTTTAAAGTGCCAGAGGTTCGCTTTCATGGGCAAATCTTGTCCTCCACCGGATTGAAGGCGGATCCAGAAAAAGTGAAGGCTGTCTTGGATATGCCCCACCCATCTGACGTGAAGGCAGTGCAGCGCTTCGTCGGATTCGTCACCTACCTGACCAAGTTCCTACTGCAGCTCTCTGAAGTGTGTGAACCACTAAGGAGGCTCATGGACAAGGACACCATCTGGCATTGGCTCCCAAAACATGACACAGCGGTGAGGGAAATAAAACAACTGGTCACCCAGACACCTGTACTGCGATACTACGATGTGTCAAAACCTGTCACGATTCAGAGTGACTCAAGCCAGTATGGACTGGGCTGTTGCCTCATGCAAGAGGGCCAGCCTGTGGCATTCGCCTCTAGGGCACTCACTCCAACAGAGCAGAACTATGCCCAGATAGAGAAGGAGTGCCTCAGCATTGTGTTTGCATGTCAACGCTTCCACCACTACCTGTACGGGCGTGACAATATTACCGCAGAGACAGATCACAAGCCCCTTATTGCTATATTCAGCAAGCCTCTCCTGAATGCCCCGAAACGACTGCAGAGCATGCTACTGGCCCTACAAAACTACAACCTCAAGGTGGTGTATAAGCCAGGGCCAGAGATGTATGTGAGTGACACGCTCAGCAGGGCTACTGCATCAGGCACTCACACACGCTCCATGCATGAACAACACGCAGTGTGCAGCTTACAAACAGAGCAAGTGGATGTTGAACACATCAACCAGGCTGACTACCTCAATGTTACGGACCAGCGCCTTATACAAATCAGACAGCACACAGACAGGGACGAGCAACTCCAGGCATTGAGGTCTGTGATTCTGATGGGCTGGCCCGACTGCAAGGAATAAACTGCTTTAGCCACCAGAGAATATTGGCCAGTCAAAGAAGAGCTCAGTGTTCAAAACGGAGTAATATTCAAGGGTCAGAGAGTCGTTATTCCCCGGTCTCTGCGCCCTGAGATGTTGGCGCGCGTGCACTCAGGTCACATAGGAGGTGAGGCCTGTTACAGACAAGCACGTGACACACTGTATTGGCCAGGAATGCAGAGTGAAATCAAAGACTATGTCAGTAAATGCACAATCTGCAATGAATATGCCATTGAGCAACAGAGAGAGACGATGATGTCCTACGAGCTACCAATGCGCCCCTGGCAGATAGTAAGTCTAGATCTCTTCCAGCACAGTGGCAAAGACTTTCTGCTGGTAGTTGATCATTACTCTGACTTCTGGGAGATTGACCTCCTCCCCGACCTCTCAGCAGAGACAACGATCAAACGCTGCAAGGCTCAGTTTGCCCGCTATGGCCAGCCAGATAGGGTAATTTCAGATAATGGACCCCAATTCTCCGGAAGTGAGTTCCGAAAATTTTCTGGAAAGCAATCCTGCAGTGGCGCAATACCCAGACAGAAGGCATGATTAGCAGCCCGGCCCAGCACCTCATGGCACGGCGTTTAAAAGCAGCTCTGCCAGTAGCAAGCACTCTCCTGGAGCCTTGTGTGGTGACAGACGTGCTGGTGAAGCTACGTCACAGAAGACAGGTCTCCAAGTTCATCTACGACAAATCAGCAAAAGACTTACCTGAGCTCAGGGTGGGTGAAACGGTGCAAATGAAGCCACTACCAGGGGACCGGACGGGCCTCTGGAGACTCGGATCCTGTGTACAGAAAGTGGCACCACGCTCCTACTTGGTCGAAGTGAATGGATCACTGTACCGTCGTAACAGGATTGACCTTCGGATTGCTGAGCCAGCATCTACTCAGAACTCTGATGGTCATAGGGGTCGCATGACAAAAGATGGAACCCCAGCAAGTCACATGGGGCCTGAGGCACTGGGTGAAGTGCCAGGGGATCACAGGTCGGCCACTCCCTCGCCCATCAATACTCCCCTTAGACCAGGGGTGTCAAACGTCCGGCCCGCGGGCCGGATCAGGCCCGCAAACGTGTTTAATCCGGCCCGCGAGATGATTTTGTAAAGTATAAAAATGCGCTGCAATTTTTCAATAAAATAAACTGCTGTTCCAATTGCGTCCACTGGATGGCGCAATAGCAATTGTATTAAGCAAGCAAACTGTTTATACCGGGGCAGAGCAAGTAGGTCAAGTCTGTGTTTACTCACAGCCGAGACATCAGTGACGCTGCAGTGAAAGCTAGCTACCTCATTGCTAATGAAATCGCAGTGGCTTCAAAACCATTTAGTGAGGGTGAATTTGTAAAAACATGCATGATGAAGGCAGCGGAGATTGTGTGCCCTGAAAAGCGTCAGGCTTTTGTAAATATCAGCCTGACAAGAAACACAGTTGCAGACAGGATTTCCGATCTTTCAGTGGATTTGGACAGCCAGTTGAAGCAAAAAGTAAAGTCATTTATTGCGTTTTCGGTTGCAATTGATGAAAGCACGGACATTACAGATGTTGCACAACTGGCCATTTTCATCCGCGGAGTTGATGACACATTGACCGTCACCGAGGACTTCGTGGAGTTGGTGCCGATGACAGATACAACGACAGCAGCTGATATTTTTACCGCACTCGTCGGCGCGCTGGACAGGGTCGGAGTGGACTGGTCCCGCGCTGTCAGCCTGGCTACAGATGGTGCGCCCTCAATGATCGGGAAAAAAGCAGGCGTTGTGACAAAGTTCAGAGAGAAAGTGCAATCTGCAAATGGAGGACGTGATTTTTTGACTTTTCACTGTATTTTGCACCAGGAGGCTTTGTGTTGCAAGTCATTAAAGATGGATAACGTCATGAAGGTGGTCATCCAAACTGTTAATTTCATCCGATCCAGAAGCCTGAATCACCGTCAGTTTGACAGCCTTCTCAGAGAGAAAGACCACATCTATGGCCTGCCATACCACACTGAGGTAAGATGGTTAAGCCGAGGTGCTGAGGTGTTTCTTTGATTTACGAGAAGAAATTGAACAGTTCATGGAAGAAAAGGGCAAACCAGTGTTAGAATTCCATTCCGCAGAATGGATGCAGGACCTTGCATTTATGGTGGATGTTACAGAGCACCTGAATAACTTGAACAAACAGCTGCAAGGGCGCAACAAAGTTGTCACGCAGTATTATGACAGCATCCGTTCTTTCAAGTTGAAGCTGTCATTGTGGGAGACGCAACTTGCCGGTGGTGATGCAGCTCACATCCCCTGTCTGAAAAATGTGTGCGCGACCCAACATGTGGCAGACATGAAGCGGTTCAAAGATAAAATAACGGGACTGTTACGGGAGTTTGAGCAACGCTTTCAGATTTTTGGTAAACTGGAGAAAGACTTCAAAGTTTTTTGCTCGCCATTCACCGTGAATCCCTTTGATCTGCCCGTCAGCATCCAACTTGAAATAATAGACTTGCAGTGTGACTCGGATTTGAAGGGCAAATTTGCCTGCAGCTGGCTTGGACACATTTAATCAGAATCTCTTGCCAGGTTACCCCAACTTGACAGCCCTCGCTGCAAAACTGTTGTGCATGTTTGGAACCACATATCTTTGTGAGCAAGTTTTCTCTGTAATGAGCATAAATAAAACAAAGCTGCGCTCAAGGCTCACGCACAAGCACTTGAATCACATCCTGAAGTTGGCTGCCACTCAGGATGTGACGCCTGATATTGATGCGCTGGTGAAAGCTAAAAGATGCCAGGTATCAGGAGTCACATAAACTATGCAACTCCACTTAAAGTGCTACATGAGACACCCTGATAAAGTTCTGTGATCTGTGATATACTTCTGTGAATCACTGAGGCATTGTGTGTTTGTGTGTTCTTTGTCCTCAGAACTTTCAAATAACTTGAGGTGTTTTATGATTAATAGTGATGTTGTGCTTTTGGACACACTGTCCTCAGGCTCCAGCTTTATGTTTATATGTTTTTATGTTGATGTGCTATTGTTTTTAATTGATTTTCTTTTATTTGTATATTTAACCTATTCTTGCACTTGTTTGGGGAACAGGATTTCATTCTTTTTATCTACATTTCTGCCTGAGAAATGACCCCCTGATATAGTTCTGTGATCTGTGAAACAGTTCTGTTAATCACTGAGGCATTGTGTGTTTGTGTTCTTTTTCTTTAGAATTTTCAAATAAACTTGACGTGTTTTATGATTTATAGTGATGTTGTGCTTGTACTATTTTGGACACACTGTCCTCAGGCTCCAGCTTTATGTTATATATTGATCGTATTAAAACAAAGAAAACAATCTGAAGTTGTTGGTTTTAAGTTATATATACCATGATTTTTCCGGTCCGGCCCACTTGGGAATATATTTTCCTCCATGTGGCCCCTGAGCTAAAATGAGTTTGACACCCCTGCCTTAGACAGTCAGGTGACATGCCTGTGCGGGAGCCCGCAGTCCACGCAGACAAGCCCCCTGTCTTTTCACGCTGCGGGCGTCTGTCCCAGCCACCAAAAATACTTAATCTGTAGGTTTCCCATTAGGGATTGTTGACAGACAGAGATAAAAGTGAAGAGAGTATCAAAATGTGTTAAGAATTTTTTTTTACTAAACTGTTCATGTTGGAAATTACTACTAGGTTTGTTTTGTTAGTGAATTGACAGTTCCTGTCCTATTTTATAAAAGGGAAGATGTTATGGGTGGAAGATGGCACAATGATGCCATCTGTTGGTAAATGTTAATTACTATAACTCCAGTGTTTTACCGGTGTACTTGAGATACCCGGATGTATTGCAATATACTGAACAAGACTGGTTACTCGCAGCAATGCCTCTGTCTCGTCATTTAACATTCAAACAAAGAGTGGGAGATCTCAGCTTAATGCTCGATACTTGTACGGCTCCGGTTAACTTGAATAAAGAAGTACTTATGTTTTAAAGAACAGTTGTTTTCTTTAGTATTTCTTAGACAAGAAGATACAACATCGTACCAGGAGTGAAATAACTCGCCTTTGACTCATCCATCATCGAGTTTTGGTCGAAAATGCTGAACGCCGCCAAGAGGCTTCACGTCAACTAGCTAACTTGACTAACGTTAGCTAACTAACCACTGGGCTAACGAGACTGAGGTAAAAATAACCACGCCGGAGCTAACGGAGCGTGCAGTGCATGTAGCTAGTCGTTTTGCAGTGCTAGCTGGCTAACGACATGGAGCAGCTAAAGCCTCCAACAGAACTGAAACAGAACGTCAACATTGAAGAGCAATGGAAGCGGTTCAAGCAGCGTTTCACCCTCTATCTGACGGCGATAGGAGCGGCTGGAAAAGACGACGCACAGAAGGTCGCACTGTTTCTCACAGTCTAGGACACTATTGATGTCTACAACAGCTTTCAGCTAATGGATGAAGAGCAAGCAGATTATGAACTGGTGTTAGCCAAATTTCTGTATTTTTGAACTCCCAGAAGAAACGATTATGGACTTGAATCTGAAATGTCAGTGGTGTAATTTCAGTCAAATTACAGACTTTCTGATATGAGAGAATTGTCATGGGGGTGAGAGACAAGGGGCTGAGAGAAGTTATTTGGTGAGAATGAATTGACACTAGAAAGAGCGATACAAATGTGTCAAGCTGGAGAGGTGACTCAGAGTCGCATTCGGCCAAAGGACAGCGGTGTTCTTAGTGACACCGTATGCAAAGTGGAGTACATTAGCGAAGGAAGAGCTACAGCTAAACGGCTAATGAATGGAACTGATATTGTGTTCAAACTTGACACTGGAGCACAGGTCAACATCATTCCAGAGACTGAATTGTTACGGTTACAGGTAAAACCAGTGGTCTTCAGGGACATGCAGGTTGGTGCTGGAGGTATATGATGAATCTCACAAGGTTCCGTTTGTCATAGTAAAGGGAGAAACAACACCCATCATTGGGTTAAAGTCATGTAACTTACTTGGTCTAGTGAAATGGGTTCATATGGTGAAATGACTAATGTTGAGGATGCATATGCTGATGTTTTTCAGGGAATAGGAAAACTCAAGGTGCAGTACAAAATGAAGTTAGATCAGCCAAATAGACCACTGATCCATGCACCTAGAAAGGTACCATTATCACTAAGAGACTAGCTAAAAGCAGAGCTGCTGAGGCTAGAGTCCTTAGATATCCTAGACAAAGTAGAAGAGCCTACTGAATGGGTCCACTCACTAGTAATAGTTGAGAAGGAAGACGGCTCACTCAGACTGTGTATGGATCCAAAAGAGCTAAACAAGCATGTAAAAAGGGAACACTTTCAGCTGCTTACCAGAGGGGAGATATTCAGGGACATAGCAGGGGCTAAACAATTCTCAAAGCTAGACGCCTCATCAGGGTTTTGGAAGATCAGTCTAGACAAGGAGAGTTCAAGGCTTTGTACTTTCAATCCTCCTTTTGGTAGCTAGTCATTTAAAAGGCTCCCGTTTGGTCTCACTTCAGCACCAGAAGTCTTTCATAGGACAGTCCAACAGATATCTGAGAGTGTGTCAGGCACCACAGTGTCCATTGATGATGTGCTAATATGGGCTCAGACTCTTGAAGAGCACAACACCAGGTTGAAAGCAGCACTTGATCTAGCCAGAGATAATGGGCTAAAGCTAAACGCAGACAAATGGGAATTCAGAAAGACAGAAATAACCTTCTTGGGTGAAAAACTAACATGTGAAGGTGTTCAGACAGACCAGAGAAAAGTGACGGCCATCAAGAACATGCCACTGCCTACCAATCAAGAGGACATACAAAGGTTCTTAGGGATGGTTAACTATGTGGGCAAATTTGTACCTAATCTGGCAACTCACACTAGTTAGATGAGAAGTCTACTGTGTAAAACTACAGAGTGGTGTTGGAACAGTAATCACCAGAAAGAGTTTTGAGGAGCTCAAGGCATTGATCATGCATGCTCCAGTACTTTGGTTCTATGATAAAAAGCGCAAAACCAAAATCTCAGCAGATGCCTCTAAAGCAGGTTAAGGTGCAGTGTTGTTACAGCAGTATGGCACTAGATGGCGCCCAGTTGCATATGCCTCCAGGGCTCTGACAACTTCTGAGTGTAACTATGCTCAGATTGAGAAAGAGGCATTGGCACTGTCATATGCATGTGAGAAATTCAGTGTGTTTATCTATGGTAAAACAGTGTGGGCTGAAACAGATCATCAACCTTAAGTTACTATTGTAAAGAAGGGTCTAACACACACACCACCAAGGGAACAGAGACTGTTTCTAAAACTTCAGAAATATGACTTGCAACTCGAGTACAGGCCAGGGAAAGAATTGTTAGTGGCAGACACATTGTCCAGAGCTTTTGACAGCTCAGAACCAAACCAGATATACGAGCAGGACGAGACCATACATGTAAACCTTATCAGAAAGAGTTGCCCAGTCTCAGATGAAATGTGGACAGTTATTTCACGTGCTGCTGGAGAAGATGAGTGTTTGCAAAAGGTGATTCAAGCCATAACATGCAGGTAGTCTGTATAAGCTATACCATACCCTTATGGTCAATACAGGGATGAGCTATCTGGACTTGATGGAATTCTGTTTAAGGGTTCAAGAATTGTGATACCAAGTGTGTTACAGAAAAACACACTGATCAATATATATATATATATATATATATATATATATATATATATATATATATATATACACTGCTCAAAAAAATTAAGGGAACACTTAAACAACACAATGTAACTCCAAGTCAATCACACTTCTGTGAAATCAAACTGTCCACTTAGGAAGCAACACTGATTGACAATAAATGTCACATGCTGTTGTGCAAATGGAATAGACAACAGGTGAAAATTATAGGCAATTAGCAAGACACCCCCAATAAAGGACTGGTTTTGCAGGTGGTGACCACAGACCACTTCTCAGTTCCTATGCTTCCTGGCTGATGTTTTGGTCACTTTTGAATGCTGGCGGTGCTTTCACTCTAGTGGTAGCATGAGACGGAGTCTACAACCCACACAAGTGGCTCAGGTAGTGCAGCTCATCCAGGATGGCACATCAATGCGAGCTGTGGCAAGAAGGTTTGCTGTGTCTGTCAGCGTAGTGTCCAGAGCATGGAGGCGCTACCAGGAGACAGGCCAGTACATCAGGAGACATGGAGGAGGCCGTAGGAGGGCAACAACCCAGCAGCAGGACTGCTACCTCCGCCTTTGTGCAATGAGGAGCAGGAGGAGCACTGCCAGAGCCCTGCAAAATGACCTCCAGCAGGCCACAAATGTGCATGTGTCTGCTCAAACGGTCAGAAACAGACTCCATGAGGGTGGTATGAGGGCCCCACGTCCACAGGTGGGGGTTGTGCTTACAGCCCAACACCGTGCAGGACGTTTGGCATTGCCAGAGAACACCAAGATTGGCAAATTCGCCACTGGCGCCCTGTGCTCTTCACAGATGAAAGCAGGTTCACACTGAGCACATGTGACAGACGTGACAGAGTCTGGAGACGCCGTGGAGAACGTTCTGCTGCCTGCAACATCCTCCAGCATGACCGGTTTGGCGGTGGGTCAGTCATGGTGTGGGGTGGCATTTCTTTGGGGGGCCGCACAGCCCTCCATGTGCTCGCCAGAGGTAGCCTGACTACCATTAGGTACCGAGATGAGATCCTCAGACCCCTTGTGAGACCATATGCTGGTGCGGTTGGCCCTGGGTTCCTCCTAATGCAAGACAATGCTAGACCTCATGTGGCTGGAGTGTGTCAGCAGTTCCTGCAAGAGGAAGGCATTGATGCTATGGACTGGCCCGCCCGTTCCCCAGACCTGAATCCAATTGAGCACATCTGGGACATCATGTCTCGCTCCATCCACCAACGCCACGTTGCACCACAGACTGTCCAGGAGACCATCCGCCACCTCATCAGGAGCATGCCCAGGCGTTGTAGGGAGGTCATACAGGCACGTGGAGGCCACACACACTACTGAGCCTCATTTTGACTTGTTTTAAGGACATTACATCAAAGTTGGATCATCCTGTAGTGAGGTTATCCACTTTAATTTTGAGGGTGACTCCAAATCCAGACCTCCATGGGTTGATAAATTTGATTTTCATTGATCATTTTTGTGTGATTTTGTTGTCAGCACATTCAACTATGTAAAGAAAAAAGTATTTAATAAGATTATTTCATTCATTCAGATCTAGGATGTGTTATTTTAGTGTTCCCTTTATTTTTTTGAGCAGTGTATATATACACCACACACTCCGGACTCTAACATTGCTCGTCCCAATCTTTTTAAATTTCTTAATTCCATTCCTTTTCTTTTTAGATTAGTGTGTATTGTTGTGTATTGTAAGTTATTATTGCACTGTTGGAGCCAGGAACACAAGCATTTCGCTACACCCGCAATAACATCTGCTAAATATGTGTATGCGACCAATAAAATGTGATTTGATTTTTGAAAGTGTTCCATAATTCTCAATCCGCGTTGCATTGTGCCTAAGAACAGCTCTTAGCTGTGGTACTGTAAATTGGCTATATACAACACCTCCTCAGGCCTTATTGCTTAATTTAAACAAGTAAGTGTATTATAAGGCATTATAAAGGTCATTAAAATAATTACACATATGTAGTTCATAGAAACTGTTATCCTTTATATATTCTAACAACTCGCATTTTATGATTCATTATTTCATTTGTTCCATGTTAAGGGCTCTAACCTAGGAATGTTGTGGAAAATAACCACTATACTTTATTACAAATAAGGTCTTACAGAGTTTTTGTTGCATCAAGAAATGACTTTATTCAAGATTTCAACAAAGCCGATACCAGTCTGCAGATTGGCACACCGTTCTTACGGTCTCCCTCCATCTTATATAGTCCTCTTCAGTTTTCCCGCTATTTTATTGCTCCGCCCACTTCCTTTGTCTCTGAGAGCGGCTAAACTCAACTTTCATTAAATTCAGAGTACTACAATCAATCAATCCTTATCTTACAAAAACACTCATGTTTAGTTTAAACTCTGTTCAACCCTGGCTCTTTTCACTGTGTTTGAAGACAAAAACAAATGGCCCCAAGCTAGTTTCAGTCTCTCATCAGATAAGACAGCCATGGATTTAAGTAAGAGCAAGCACTCTGACCCTAGGGCAGATTCCCGCTCTACTCACCCACACAGTGAACTTAAATGACCCAATACAATTCCTGGCCCAGTAACAAAGAATTCTAACTTTATGCTCTTGATTAACCCAGTTCTACCTCATAGTCCATTATACTTTACAATTTATTAATAATAATTCACCACAGGAACAAAACTATTTGTCTCTCTCTTGCTGTTGCATGCCGTCCCTCTCTCTCTTCTTCCATTCCTCAAACCTCTCCCTCCCTCCCTCCCTCCCTCCTTCTAACCCCACCCCTCTTGCACAACCAGGAAGTCCATCCCTCTCCACAAACTCTCTTCTGTGGAAACAAAACTGATCTGAGTCTCTGTGTCATCTGTCTGTGTGAGAGTGAACAGCCGTCCAAATGGCTCATCAGGGTGTTCTGCTGGACCAGGACCAGTTCTGTTGTTCTGTCTGTCTGGATCTACTGAAGGAGCCGGTCACTACTGCCTGTGGACACAGTTACTGTAGGCGCTGTATTGAGGGCTGCTGGGATCAGGATGTTCTGAAAGGGGTCTATAGCTGTCCTCAGTGCAGACAGACCTTCACTCCAAGGCCTAATCTGAGGAAAAATAACATGTTGGCTGAAGTGGTGGAGAAACTGAAGAAGACAGGACTCCAGGCTGCTCCCCCTCCTGCTCTGTGCTATGCTGGACCTGGAGATGTGACGTGTGATTTCTGCACTGGGACCAGAAAGCAGAAAGCCCTCATGTCTTGTCTGGCATGTCTGGCCTCTTACTGTGAGACTCACCTCCAACCTCGCTATGAATTTCCTGCTTTCAAGAAGCACAAGCTGGTCAGAGCCACCACACAACTACAGGAGAAGGTCTGCTCTGATCATGACAAACTGCTGGAGGTTTACTGTCGTACCGATCAACAGTCTATCTGTCTGCTGTGTACAATGGATAAACATAAAGGCCATGATACAGTGTCAGCTGCAGCAGAGAGGTCTGAGAAACAGGTAAGACCAGAACTACTTGTTGGTGACTTTCTGATAAACAAAGACTTAAAGATACAGTAGGAACTAAGGCTGTTTCAATATGAGAGAATTCAAATCAAATTGATCCTCAGCAGAACAAATATGAACACAAACCTTGAGTATATTGAGTTTGCTCTAAATCTATCACCATTATCTAAAATCAAACCTTATTATCATTCTGAATGCCATTTTATGAGTCCAAAGTAAAGTCTCAACCCCTTGATAGATGTACGTCTACCATAACTATAATCATTCACATAGCAACATAAAAATATATAATATTGGAAAGGGACTTCCTCAAGATTTTAGACCTTTCTCCCTATGTGCCCTATGTCACATTACTATACAATTGATCTAGTGGACAAATAAAGCTTGATAGCTCATTGAAGAGTGATTCTCCACAGAGGCAGCTGGGGATGAGTCAGCAGAAGGTCCAGCAGAGATTCCAGGAGAGAGAGAAGGAGCTGAAGGAGCTCCAACAGGCTGTGGAGTCTCTCAAGGTGAGTATTGTTGACCAGAGGAGAGGCATCATTTCACTTCTCTCCTCCAGTCAGAGAGAGAGGGAGAGGGGCCCGTCTCCAATCCCACTGAGCCCACTGTTGGGAACAGGCTGTCTCGACCCCTTTCAGAGAATAGACTACTTAATGTAACCAGCGGAATATGAACCCAGGTCTACCATGGGAGAAACCAACATCTTGACCATTCCCTATTGGGCCGTGGGCCAACACTAATATTTTGAAGTCGCAGGCGGGGCTACATCATCACATAACCTTGAGTAACCGTGACCGACTCATGTCCCCTATACATAATTTTTTGTTTACATTTTAGTCATTTATCAGACACTCTTATCCAAAGCGACTTACTTTTTTTTTTTTTCATACATGGAGCTCTAAATTCAATTAAATTCAAAAGGGCTTTATTGGCATGGGAAACATATGTTTACATTGCCAAAGCAAGAGAAATAGATAATAAACAAAAGTGAAATAAACAGTCAGAAATGAACAGTAAACATTACACTCACAAAATGTTCAAAGGAATAGAGACATTTCACATGTTATATTTCAAGTGAAAACAGAGTGAGCAATTCGCCAGACTGAGTTCTGGAGGTGAAATGGAAATGAATGAGGGAGAGTTAAGTGAGTTAGAAGGTGTGGTGATGAGCTCAGAACCAGAGCCTGGTATCAATGGACATGATAAAGAAGAATCTGGTGCAGTAGGAGTTACATTTTTGGAGAAAGTGGATCCATACCTTTTGGTAGATCCATTTGTGGTTTAAGGTTGGTGGGAAAGGAGTTGCGTGCAGTTGAATCAGTGAAGGTAACCTGTAGTGGACTTGTGATATTTGTTTGTGTTTCTTCTGACCAGAGGGAGTGGGCGCTCCGTGTCACGCAACTTCGGTCAAGATCTGTTTCTTGCTTTGCTCTTAGGAACAGGGCACCATTGAAAGGAGTGATTTCTGGGGTAGCGTTAAGTGTGGAGGTGGAGCAATTCAAGTTGAAGATTCCTGGTGTTTGTGATGCCCGCCATTGGTGTGACGCAGACCTGGTGGTGAGCGTGGTGAAACAGAGGAGTCACTGTCAGTCCTTTTGAGTTTTGGGTCTTTACCCGATAAAGTCATGTTAGGATATATCAGTTATCCTGTTAGAGCTTTTGTGGCGAATCCACTGCAATGATTCAGGTGCAACGTTTATGGTCATGTTGCAGCAGTTTGTAGGAGGGAGATTCCAAGATGTGGGAAGTGTGCTGGAGGGCATGGGATAGAGGATTGTGTAGTTTCGGTGGATAAAGTTGTGTGTCAACTGTTGGGATGCCCATGTTGCTGGGGTTCTGAAGTGTCCAGTGCGAGAGAGGTAGGTTGAGGTGGCTTGAGTCAGAGTAGTGCAGAAGGTGTCGTATGCTGAGACAGTGAAGAAAGTAGAGGAGGATGTGTCAAGGGTGAGAGATCCTGAGAAGATCCCTGTGAGTAGTAGATCTGTGCCAGCACAGAGGGATAGGCCAACGAGTGATATATGCTTCAGTAAAGTTAGCTTCTTACCATTCATAGCAATGTTTATTAACTGTACTGCAGAAATGGAATGTATATCACAGAAAATAGATGTTGTGGTGGCAGCTGCAGAGAAGTATTTGGGCATACGAGATTTGACTTCAGAAGAGTTACAGGGTGTGTTGAGGGGTGGTGTCCCGTCCTCCCAGGCCGTTGGCATGGTGCAGGAGCAGATAGGGTCAAAATAGTGGAATGGGGTAGTGGGTATTTAATGAGTGTAGGGTTAGTTGGAAGGGTGTTTTTTGTATTATTACAAAGTATAATGGATTGATATTATAGTCCAGTAGGGGCGGTAATGCAACATATTGGAATGCCAACCGCCGTTAAACTCCAAAGAAGAAGAACCGTTATATTATGGCTATGTACAGTGTTGTAACTATGTCTCTGTCTCTCTCATTCCATCACTTTCACGGTAGTTGGTTGTGTGGGTCTCTGGTTATGAATGGGGTGCTGACAGACAATCGTTGATGGATATTTATAGAGCTCTGATCAGGACGACAATTGATTTCGGGTGTATAGTTTATGGAACAGCGGCAAAGACAGAATCCAGTATAAAGCTTTAAGGATATGTATTGGTGCATTTAAATCAACATCTGTATGTGCCTTACTGGTGGAGGCAGGTGAGATGCCTTTGGATATACAGCGTAAAAATTGTCATTATCTTATTGGGTTGAAAGGCTGTGAGGTTGAGCATCCCACTGCTACTGTTCTAGATGACTGTTGGGAATATACTAGTAGACAAGGCAGTGGTTTTGGTTGGACAGTTGGAAAGCTTGCTGATGAGAGTGGTTTGAGGGAGTTGGAGGTTGGCCCTTCTGTGGTGATAGGGGATGTTCCTCCATGGTTACTCCCAGATGCTGTTGTTGATCTAACCTTGGTAGGGAAAAGGAAAGATTGTTCAGAAGTCAGTGATATAGGGAAACTGGTTGACAATTACATTGGTAGAAGTTTTTATGCTTTTTTACTGCTTTTCACAGATGGATCCAAGGACCCAGAATTATAGTATACTCAGATTCTCTGTCTGTATTGAATAGTTTATCATCTGGTAAATCTAATAGGAGTGACCTGCTATTGGAGGTATTCATGTTATTATGGGGGGGGGGGGGGGGGGGGGGCAGTAAAACATAAATAAATAAAATGTATTCACTAACTGTAGGTCGCTCT
Organism: Coregonus lavaretus; assembly: GCF_964263955.1. Lineage (NCBI taxonomy): Eukaryota > Metazoa > Chordata > Actinopteri > Salmoniformes > Salmonidae > Coregonus > Coregonus lavaretus. The sequence continues at coordinate 5,178,468 of NC_140008.1, forward strand.
GGATAGGAGCGTCTGCTGGGTGACTAGAATGTGAATGTATTATCATTGATTCAGTAATGATAGGAGGGTAGAGAGGGAAGAAACAGGAAAAGCTAGAGAGAGTAAACACAGAGAGTTTAAAAACAGGGAGTTAAAAAGATGAGAAAACTACAATAAGCCAGGGAAGAAAGAGTGGTTAGATGATGAGGAAGGGGATGACCAGTACCCTTTGATAGCCTTGCCGAAACCAAGGGCTGGGGTGGAGCATGCACCAGACACACTGGATGTATATAGGGCATGGACACAGCGAGATGTAGTGAGAGCTATAGAGGGTGTAGTGCACCCTAAGACAGGAACAGAGGGGTTCAGGAGGAATTTGGAGAGTTTAGCAGCCAGCTTTAAGCTAAACACAGGGGAAATTGAGAGGACAGTCAGAACCCTACTTGGGAAAGATTGGGCAGCTGTTCGGGGGGGGGGGGGCAGTGGGTTTCAGGGGATGTCAATGGAGCAGTCCTACCATGGGCAAATGATGGGCAAAATGTTGGGAAAATAACTGAGTTGTGTAATAATTTAAGGGAACCTTACCATCGACATGCTGACTTCTCCAAAGTACATGAATGTAAACAGGAAGACAGTGAGACCATCAGCCAAGTGAAATACCTGAGCCTCCCCAGTGACAGGGAAATGATACTCCGTACCATCAGCAGCTAAAAAATAGCATTCCTTAGTGGAATGAGACCAGAAATAAGCTGGAATATTAAGAGGACTTTAGTGGGATGGGGAACTACTTCGTCAGCCGAGGTCAAGAGATATGCAATCCATCATGAGCGGAATAGTAGACAGGATAGAGTAAGAAAAATAACATACGGGAGCTGAGTATTTAATGGCCACTAGGGGAAATAGCTGGTAGAGGTAGAACTCCAGAATAGAAGGGGAGAGAGATTTTTTTAGGGGGTGGATCAAATAATTGATAATGGATCATTTGAAATGAGATCACATGTAGCAGATTTAGAGTAATCAATTAAATAATCATTGTATACTCGAGGAATTTTGAGGGATTTTATGGATTAGTTGTAAGGAATTAGATTGATACAAACATTATTCATGAGTTAGGACTGGGGATATCTGTATCATGTTTTGTGTGTACTACCATCTTTGGATTGCGGATGGTAGTTGAAGGTTAACAAAATGTATAACCAGGAGAAGGAGATTGGCTTATCTCATTGGAGTGTTGCTCAGGGCAAGGGGGAGCAGTGGTGAAGTTGGGCAGTATTTAGGTCATGAGAGGGAGCTACCAAATTAAGTTGAGCCTAACTATCTTTGGTTGTTGTTTTTCAATTGGGTTTTTCAAATAAATAAAAAACACACCCAGCATGATGTTTATAAAGGGTTGTTATGTTGAATTTAGGGGGATTTTCAACAGTTCATAGGTGGTGTTTACTATGCTGTGGGATGGAACGGTTTATTGGGTGATATTTGAAACTAAATTAATGGAATAAGCTGCAGTAATCAGAGGATCTAAGGCGAGACAACTATTGCCTAGATCATTGATTTAGCAATAGGATCAGGTAGATAAGGACTAGAGAGAAAAAAAAATTAGATGAAGAATGATGAGCTTTTTGGTAAGGATAGACTGCTGTAAAGCTTGGGTACTCCATTATGTACTGCATACGGGTAAATTAAGTGATCTTATCTATGGGAAGGCAATAGCAGCCCATGGTAAAATCATTTGGAACTCTGAGGAGGAAGAACAGTTTATGTTGTTGCTCTCTTCCCAAACAGTCTTAGCTTTTCATACATATATCAGGGATGTTTCCCAAATGGTAGAGAGCAAAGAGGGATATGACATTGGTCGTGATTTAAAGATGATGGTTTTTTTTTGGTGGGCTATTAGAGATAACTGGGTTAATCACGAACATAGAGGTTTTTATTCTTTGTTGCTAGGCAGAACACTTAGGTGACCTAAATATGGACTTGTCATGTCCAACAATCAGTCTTCAGGTCAAGCCCGGGAGAGCCGGGGTAGAACAGAGGTTGAACTAAACATGAGTGTTTTTACAAGATAAAAGATTGTTTGATTGGATTACTAATTGATTCTGAACTGAATGAAAGTCGAATTTAGCCACCATAAAGACAAAGGAAGTGGGAGGAGCAATAAAGAAGCAAAAGACAATCTCAAAAATGAAAGGCATGGCAATTGGTTGATAAATAACCTAAGGGAATGTTTAGGAAGGTGGTAAAAATTGACACATAAGCAGAACTATGTGTCAAGAGGGGGGAAGAGGCTAATTGAAGGATTAAATAATATACAAAGGAGAGGACAAAATACTTTTAAAAAATAAATAAACATTTTTTTAGATACAGTCTAAAAAGAGAATGCAGTCAGAAATTGTTAGATTAATCTGAACATGTGTGAAGATAATTTATTAACCACACCCGTATGTCAGAGCTTTTGTGCCCCACAGGTGAACTAAAGGAGAAGGTGACCCACTATCTAACAACGTGACTGGTGAGCATCCAGTCACTAGAAGGAAAACTGGAAGCAGGCCTGTTGGGAAGGGCCCTATCAGGTTATGTTGGTCACCACCTTGGCCATTAGAATAGCAGAGAGAGGAACCTGGGTCCATGTTACCCACTGCAAGAAGGTAAGACCACATACAAGCACCGCTTAGCACACGCAGAGTTGACGAGCAGAACTGGGCTACAGGGTCCGGGGTTCACCTCTGTCAACGAAGATCTCCTACCCAGACCTATCATCACTGTAGTGTGTTCCTAGGGTGTGAGTATGGGGTGGTACCGAGCAGAAGGACGGAGAGGGTTGGCGGTGTTTGGGAATATGGGTGACCCTGAGCTGCATCATAGTCTCGGCAATAGTCGTGGTATGTCAAGATCCACCACCACCTCGCACCAATTAAGCTATGGCCTTACCATTATTAAGAAATAAAAGGGAAGTTACCCGACATACTGACCGTCAAGGGCGAGTGATCTACAAAATAGGAGTCAGAGAGGGGTGGGGAGTAATATTCAAAATTAGGATTAGGGATCTTATCAGAGCGGATAAGCAAGCAACAGGGGATTATAAGATCCCGTTGTATTTATGTTCAGCTCCCTCGGCAGATTGTTCGTGGGCTCAGGTATTTAGACATACTGGGGGACGGAGAGATGAGACGGGGGGGGGGGGGGGGCTGGACGTCCAGATGGAGGATAAGAAGGTATAACGACATCCCCACGGAAATGGTAGTAAAGATAGTAAAAGTCACTAAAGAGGACATGAAAAGAACTTACTGGGCTTGCGCGGACGTATACGGACGGGATACTTGTCTAAGATTACATTTGATGGAGTCAAAAGATATAGAGGGAGCAGGTACTGTCATTAATCCACTAACAGCAATAGACCGAGTAAATCAGTCAAGGGATGACAGAGTCAATTCAACTAACCCGTCCACTATGAAAGATTTTCTCCTCCAAGAATGGAACAATGGGGAAGTGGAGGGGGTCCCTGATGAGAATCTCTGGTTAAAGTGGATGAAATACACCGCTAGGGCCTTGGGGGAGACCAATTGTTATGCATGCTCCATTGGGCGACCGACAATGTTGACCGCCCCAATGCCAAAGGCAATGTTTCCCTGTGTATTAGACCTGGGGTCCAATCAAAAAGAGCCAAATTGCACAGGGATTGGGCTGGCAAAATTGACATACTGGGGCAGCCCACCTAGATTCACTTTAACTCCTGGCGAATACCAGTGTTACAGACATAGAAATGGCACCCGTAACTTGGGTGATTTTGATGGCTGTAAGGAGATAATTAATGTGACTGATTTAGATAAGGAAGGGAGGAAAACAAATTAGGAGCCTAACCATCCCTCTGACTGATGTGTGGTGGGCATGCACTAACAAAGGGAGCATTCGGCAGACAATACCAGAGGGATGGGTGGGTACTTGTGCACCAGTATTGTTGGTCCAACCTGTAAGAATTGGTCATCAAAGACCAGTGACAGGAAGAATAATTAGGAGAAAAAGAAATATAAGTCAGGAAGGAAATTTGGATAGATGGTATAGGCATCCCCAGGGGTGTTCCAGATGAATAGAAAGCTATGAATCAAATATGAGAGAGTTTTACTACAACATTTTTCTGGTGGGTGACAATAAACAAAAATATGGATTGGATAAATTATATCTATTACAACCAACAACGATTTATTGACCAGACTAGAGATGCAGTAAAGGGGATCTCAGAGCGATTATCCGCCATTCCGCTCATAACTTAGTAGAGGTTGGTTCTAGATCAGGCAGAAAGGGCCGGTGTCTATAGAAAGATGAGCCATTATTGCATATTTATCCCTAACAACATGGGGATGGGACAGTCACCAGAGCTCTTACAGAATTAACTGCACTAAGTGAAGGATGAACTGAACTCAGAAGTTAGTACATTGTGGATAGATGGTTTGATGAAATATTTGGTAAAGGGAAAACCCTAGCAGCCACCATCTTAGGAGCGATCAGTGTTTGTATGGGTATTCTTGTATTATGTGGTTGTTGTCTTGTTCCCTGTGTCCGAGGATTGGTGAGTCAGGCGTTGGTGAAATGCAGTATCTAAACAATGATGAGAGATGGACTGACTCCGGACTCTGACCAGGGGAATGTGAAAAACGATCCTCCAGGCTTGGTGGATGACGAGAATTTGGACCCTGAAAGACCGCAATTGGATGAAATGTTTATTAGTTCTGATGTGATCTCTGAGATTAATCATGCTTGTAAAATACATTTATCCTGAATGTGGGAATATTTAGTCAAAGGGGTGGATTGTTAGATTAATTTGGATTTTAAGAATAATGACTAAAGGATTTCACCCCAAACACAGTATAAATGTTAGAATTATCATGTAGTGTCAACCCACTAACAGAGGGGGCGGTACTAACCATTCAAGGGGGAAGGCAGAAACTGTTTAGAAAAGTCACCTAAAGGTGGGAGGAGTCAAGTTCAGGAGGTATAAAATCGTCTGTTTGTGTCATTGGCGGAAGAGCTCTCTCCATCAATAAAAATACAGATAAGACTTGTGGGTTGTGGACCTTGAATCATTGATGATTAAAACCAGAGCCTTACACCCTCTGGTAATGATTCAAGCTTAGGTTGAATTAGAGATAGAAATTCACATGACAAGGGGCATCAGTGGCAGGGGGTTGTGGGGGCTGAGAGCATGGCAGGGTATAGGTGGAGGGTGCTCTATAAGCTCCCAGTGCTGGAAAGGTCAGGGGTCCTCCAGTGGAGGGTATTACATGGAGCCCTGGACACCAATAGCTGGTTGGCTCGGGTTGACCTGGGAGTTGGGGAGGGGTGTCCGTTTTCTGCAATGACAGACTGTTCATCATGTTTTTTCTGTGTTGCCAGGGTAATGCCATTACTGTTGACGCCTTAGGGTTGAGTTTGAGTTGTACAAAATGATCAACAGTGTGGAGATGTTTCAGGAGGTATGGGGGCTCAGGGGGGCTGTCTGTACGGCTGGAGAGGAGGGGTTGGATGGACGGTTGGAATGTGGTGCTGGATGGTGTATTGTACTGTGGTGTTGGGTACTGGATAATGTGATTGTGTAGAGGTTGTGGTGGCATGCAATGTGTTTTTAGGAGGGGGGGATGTTAGTGTAATGAGGATGGCTCATTAAAGTAAGACAAGTCAGTCTCTCTCTCTCTCTCTCTCTCTCTCTCTCTCTCTCTCTCTCTCTCTCTCTCTCTCTCTCTCTCTCTCTTAACAGCGCTCTGCACAGGCAGCAGTGGAGAACAGTGATAAGATCTTTACTGAGCTGATCCGCTCCATTGAGAGAAGGCGCTCTGAGGTGAAGGAGCTGATCAGTGCCCAAGAGAAGGCTCAAGTGAGTCAAGCTGAAGGACTCCTGGAGCAACTGGAGCAGGAGATAGCTGAGCTGAGGAAGAGAAGCACTGAGCTGGAGCAGCTCTCACACACAGAGGATCACATCCATTTCCTCCAGGTAACTAAACTGCCTTGATACATGTGATATGAAACTAAAACTCAATGTGAAACTCTCAATCATTTGGTTATGTTCTCTCTCTCTCGCTCTCTCTCTCTCCAGAGTTATCAGTCTCTCTCCAGTACCAGTGTATCTTCAGACTTACCCAGCATCGTTGTCCGTCCTCTTCAGTACTTTGGAGATGTGAGTAAGACTGTGTCTGAAGTGAGAGAGAAACTAGAAGACGTCCTTAAAGGAGAATGGACCAAGATCTCCTCTACAGGTGTGTTGAAAATAATAAGAACATCAACTTTAGACCATTGAAAGTTCCCTACTAGTCATATACATGTGGAATATGGTGTGATGATAACATTCCCTCTCTCTGTGAATGTGTTTGTGTGTCTGTAGTGAATATAGTGGAGGTTGTACTGCCTCCAGAGCCGAAGACCAGAGAACAGTTCTTACAATGTGAGTCTCTTTATTCTGAAGTAACTAACAGTCTCTTTTTACTGACACTCCTAACAATCCCTCTAGAAATATATAGCAATAGTAGATCTAATCAAAGACTGGGTATCTATCTGACTCCTCATATTTCTCTGATTTGACAGGGTAGATAAAGTATCTGACTTAACTTATTGTTCTAACTCCCCTAATTGGTCTCTGCTCTTCTCCCAGATTCCTGTCAGCTCACACTGGACCCAAACACAGCACACAAACACCTGTCTCTGTCTGAAGGGAACAGAAAGGTGACCTATACAGGCCAAGACCAACCATATCCTCACCATCCAGACAGATTCACAAACTACTTGATGGTTCTGTGTAGAGAGGGTCTGTCTGGACGCTGTTACTGGGAGGTGGAGTGGAGTGGGGAGTGTGTTGTTACAGCAGTCTCATATAAAGACATCAGCAGAACAGGGACAGATGGTGGATTTGGAGAGAATAACAAGTCCTGGAGTTTTCAGTGTTATAGTGATGGTTATTGTTTCAGACACAATAATGTTGGGACTAAACTATCAGGCCCTCAGTCCTCCAGAATAGGAGTGGACCTGGATCACAAGGCAGGTACTCTGTCCTTCTACAGTGTCTCTGACACAATGACCCTCCTCCACAGAGTCCAGACCACATTCACTCAGCCCCTCTATCCTGGGTTTTATCTCTATGGTACTGCTGAGCTGGTTAAACTGTAGTAGGGTCCACATAGATACTAGTCATGCTGGTGTAGTCTATAGCTGAGCTGGTTAAACTGTAGTAGGGTCCACATAGATACTAGTCATGCTGGAGTAGTCTATAGCTGAGCTGGTTAAACTGTAGTAGGGTCCACATAGATACTAGTCATGCAGGTGGTGATGGTCCTCAGATATAATACTCTGTTTTTCTGTACAATCATTTTTGTCTGACTGATTCAATCTTCAGAGTTTAATTAAAACTTAAAGTATTTTTATCAAATGCAATGTTTTAATTGGCTACATTTACATTAATCATGATGTTTGCTGTTAATGTATGTTGGTTGTCATTCAGAACCATTGAAATGTTTTCTCAATTGGTTCTCTGTCTCAATGTCATTTTCCTCAGTATCATGGAACATGTAGTGTTACTTACTTGCTAATTGAACTATATGGGCCGGTTTCCCGGACACAGATGAAGCCTAGTCCTAGACTAAAAAGCACGTTCAATGGAGATGTCCGGGAAACCGGCCCTAAGTTTGGCATCTTTTTTTCTCCCATACTGCTCAGTCAAGCAACATTAAACCTGTCCAGCAGGTGGTGCTATTAACCAAAAAATAAATACAGCAGATATCTTGACTTGCCACTCAGTATATCAGTAATGTTCAGAATTGTACTTTAATATCATTGGAGATTGATGGTCTTTTTAATCCACTACCCAGAGTAAGGAACAGATGAAGTTAGGTCTGCTACTGTTCAGTTATTAAATATGATTCATGGTGATGGGAAATAAAAAATACATCTAGTAGTAGTTTTCCTTTGCTATTTATTCCAAGGTGTGTCTTTAACTTGTAAATGGATTGTGTTGAAGCTGGCATTTGGTGTGGATGATAGAATAGAGTGAATAGAGGAGAGAAGAGAGGAGGAGAGGAGAACATAATATAGAAGACAGATAAGATAGAGAGAGAATTCATACCCAGGGGAGTTACTGACTCTGGCCCAAATGACACCATGTTCCCTACGTAGTGCACTAGGCTACTTCTGACCAGATCTAAAGTAGTGCACTACATAGGGAATAGGGTGGAGATTGGAGATTTGCTCACTGTCATTAGAATGAAGATTTCCATCCAGGAGTTACTGTCTCTGTCCCAAATCTCTCCCTGTTCCCTGCATAGTGCACTAGGCTTCTTCTGACCAGATCTAAAGTAGTCTTCTAGATTTTACATGTTTTCTCCCTGTCATTAGAAAATGACAATATGGTAATGACTTTAGTGGTTTCCTCCCCCTTTGTGTTTTTATTGGTTGTGTGTTATGTGTGTTGTTGTGTTAGGTTTTCCCACTCTGTTCCTAATGGAAAACCCATTAACAATGAATCACAAACAAATTATATTCCAGTTGTGTTTAGACAACTTCATGGCTGACATCCCCCAGTTCTGTTAAGACCCATTGAACTGGGTTACATTCTAAATGGTCACTTGTATTGATAGTCCATACTGGGCCTAACTGTGGTTAACCATACTGTAGGGTTTCTTTCTGCACACATATTCCCTCATCTCCAGAACTTTACCTGATGTCCTCTCTCTCTCTCTCTCTCTCTCTCTCTCTCTCTCTCTCTCTCTCTCTCTCTCTCTCTCTCTCTCTCTCTCTCTCTCTCTCTCTCTCTCTCTCTCTCTCTCTCTCTCTCTCTCTCCTCTCTCTCTCTCTCCCATCAAACCGTATAGAAAGCAGCCAACCTCAATATGGTTCCATTCCTGTAGTTATCAGGTCACATGGGGTGTGTAACTATTATCTCCTTTCTAAGTTTGAACTTGTCCACTTCCCTTCATGGATTTAATAGGAAATGACTGGTTTATGTAAACTCCCTCTACCCCATGCTAACACCAATCCAATGCTGTACAATTAATTCCATAGCTTAACATGGGAAATGCTCACTGCCTCCCATAAGAGTCATTGAAGCGTTGGATGAGATAGGACCCTGCCTTCACCAGGGGATATTTGTGGACCCGTCACAACAGGTGAGGAGGGCCTCATCCTCCAGCTGCCCAAAGAAAGCCAGGGACTGCCTTGTGCTCCAGTCTCCAGCAGGGGGGAACAAAACCCTATAGACCTGAAAGGGAAAGTGAGGAGTAAAAACCTAAGGTGAATTTACATTGATGTTTCCATAGTGACCTGAGTCGTATTCACTAGGCACCAAACTGAAGATAATTAGCTGAAAGTCATCATTAACACTATACTGAGTGTAGCCTATGGATATAATATATTATCATATAATATAATACAATGATCTTTGACATCGTTCAGTAATTGAGTCATGTAGGGGATGGATGATCTTTGACATCGTTCAGTAATTGAGTCATGTAGGGGATGGATGATCTTTGACATCGTTCAGTAATTGAGTCATGTAGGGGATGGATGATCTTTGACATCGTTCAGTAATTGAGTCATGTAGGGGATGGATGATCTTGGACATCGTTCAGTTCTTGCTCTGACGGGTCTGAGTTTGTGTGAGGGGCGTGTTTTTCTTTCAGAGGTTGTGATGATTGGTTGTGGTAGGAAGTTCCTGTTGTCAGACTGGAGGAGATGATGGTCAAACTGGAGGCAGACTGTTGGGTTCTTCTCTCAATCAGGGGTCAGAGGTTGAGGGTTCAGTGTGCTGATGCATAGCTGCTGTATCATGTGTGACTTTATACATCTCAATTTGATTGAAATTACAGCTTATATACTCAGTGAATGCATCTGAATAGATAAGGCCTGACAAAATACTAACTCTATATGCTGTGGTCTACATCCTGGGGTTTACCCAGGACATCCTCCAGTATTACTACCATCACCACAGCAGCTAGATAACTGTGGTCTACATCCTTGGGTTTACCCAGGACATATTCCAGTATTACTACCATCACCACAGCAGCTAGATAACTGTGGTCTACATCCTGGGGTTTACCCAGGACATCCTCCAGTATTACTACCATCACCACAGCAGCCAGATAACTGTGGTCTACATCCTGGGGTTTACCCAGGACATCCTCCATTATTGGAGATTTGCTCACTGGCATTAGAATATTAGACTATCATACTGTAATGTTAGATGTTGCCTCATTCCAATATTAGAATATCATACTGCAATGTTAGTGGTTGCCTCATTAGAATATCATAATGTAATGTTAGTGGTTGCCTCGTTAGAATATTAGAAAATCATACTGTAATGTTAGTGGTTGCCGCATCAGAATATCATAATGTAATGTTAGTGGTTGCCTCATTAGAATATTAGAATATCATAATGTAATGTTAGAAGTTGCCTCATTAGAATATTAGAATATCATACTGTAATGTTATTGGTTGCCTCATTAGAATATCATATTGTAATGTTAGTGGTTGCCTCGTTAGAATATTAGAAAACCATACTGTAATGTTAGTGGTTGCCTCATTAGAATATCATACTGTAATGTTAGTGGTTGCCTCATTAGAATATCATACTGTAATGTTAGTGGTTGCCTCATTAGAATATTAGAATATCATACTGTAATGTTAGTGGTTGCCTCATTAGACTATCATAATGTAATGTTAGTGTTGCTTCGTTAGAATATTAGAAAATCATACTGTAATGTTAGTGGTTGCCGCATTAGAATATCATAATGTAATGTTAATGGTTGCCTCATTAGAATATTAGAAAATCTTACTGTAATGTTAGTGGTTGCCTCATTAGAATATTAGAATATCATACTGTAATGTTATTGGTTGCCTCATTAGAATATCATAATGTAATGTTAGTGGTTGCCTCGTTAGAATATTAGAAAATCATACTGTAATGTTAGTGGTTGCCTCATTAGAATATCATACTGTAATGTTAGTGGTTGCCTCATTAGAATATCATACTGTAATGTTAGTGGTTGCCTCATTAGAATATTAGAATATCATACTGTAATGTTAGTGGTTGCCTCATTAGAATATCATAATGTAATGTTAGTGGTTGCCTCGTTAGAATATTAGAAAATCATACTGTAATGTTAGTGGTTGCCGCATTAGAAAATCATACTGTAATGTTAGTGGTTGCCTCATTAGAATATTAGAATATCATACTGTAATGTTATTGGTTGCCTCATTAGAATATCATAATGTAATGTTAGTGGTTGCCTCGTTAGAATATTAGAAAATCATACTGTAATGTTAGTGGTTGCCTCATTAGTATATTAGAATATCATACTGTAATGTTAGTGGTTGCCTCATTAGAATATCATACTGTAATGTTAGGGGTTGCCTCATTAGAATATTATACTGTAATGTTAGTGGTTGCCTCATTAGAATATCATACTGTAATGTTAGTGGTTGCCTCATTAGAATATCATACTGTAATGTTAGTGGTTGCCTCATTAGAATATCATAATGTAATGTTAGTGGTTGCCTCGTTAGAATATTATACTGTAATGTTAGTGGTTGCCTCATTAGAATATCATACTGTAATGTTAGTGGTTGCCTCATTAGAATATCATACTGTAATGTTAGTGGTTGCCTCATTAGAATATCATACTGTAATGTTAGTGGTTGACTCATCAGAATATCGTATTGTTAGTGGTTGCCTCGTTAGAATATCATACTGTAATGTTAGTGGTTGCCTCATTACCACATCATACTGTAATGTTAGTGGTTGCCTCATTACCACATCATACTGTAATGTTAGTGGTTGCCTCATTAGAATATCATACTGTAATGTTAGTGGTTACATCATTAGAATATCATACTGTAATGTTAGTGGTTGCCTCATTAGAATATCATACTGTAATGTTAGTGGTTGCCTCATTAGAATATCATACTGTAATGTTAGTGGTTGCCTCATTAGAATATCATTCTGTAATGTTACAGTGAGGGAAAAAAGTATTTGATCCCCTGCTGATTTTGTACGTTTGCAAACTGACAAAGAAATAATCAGTCTATAATTTTAATGGTAGGTTTATTTGAACAGTGAGAGACAGAATAACCACAAAAAAAAATCCAGAAAACTGCATTTCAAAAATGTTATACATTGATTTGCATTTTAATGAGGGAAATAAGTATTTGACCCCTCTGCAAAACATGACTTAGTACTTGGTGGCAAAACCCTTGTTGGCAATCACAGAGGTCAGACGTTTCTTGTAGTTGGCCTCCAGGTTTGCACACATCTCAGGAGGGATTTTGTCCCACTCCTCTTTACAGATCTTCTCCAAGTCATTAAGGTTTCGAGGCTGACGTTTGGCAACTCAAACCTTCAGCTCCCTCCACAGATTTTCTATGGGATTAAGGTCTGGAGACTGGCTAGGCCACTCCAGGACCTTAATGTGGTTCTTCTTGAGCCACTCCTTTGTTGCCTTGGCCGTGTGTTTTGGGTCATTGTCATGCTGGAATACCCATCCACGACCCATTTTCAATGCCCTGGTTGAGGGAAGGAGGTTCTCACCCAAGATTTGACGGTACATGGCCCCGTCCATCGTCCCTTTGATGCGGTGAAGTTGTCCTGTCCCCTTAGCAGAAAAACACCCCCAAAGCATAATGTTTCCACCTCCATGTTTGAAGGTGGGGATGGTGTTCTTGGGGTCATAGGCAGCATTCCTCCTCCAAACACGGCGAGTTGAGTTGATGCCAAAGAGCTCCATTTTGGTCTCATATGACCACAACACTTTCACCCAGTTCTCCTCTGAATCATTCAGATGTTCATTGGCAAACTTCAGACGGGCATGTATATGTGCTTTCTTGAGCAGGGGGACCTTGCGGGCGCTGCAGGATTTCAATCCTTCACAGCGTAGTGTGTTACCAATAGTTTTCTTGGTGACTATGGTCCCAGCTGCCTTGAGATCATTGACAAGATCCTCCCGTGTAGTTCTGGGCTGATTCCTCACCGTTCTCATGATCATTGCAACTCCACGAGGTGAGATCTTGCATGGAGCCCCAGGCCGAGGGAGATTGACAGTTCTTTTGTGTTTCTTCCATTTGCGAAAATTCGCACCAACTGTTGTCACCTTCTCACCAAGCTGCTTGGCGATGGTCTTGTAGCCCATTCCAGCCTTGTGTAGGTCTACAATCTTGTCCCTGACATCCTTGGAGAGCTCTTTGGTCTTGGCCATGGTGGAGAGTTTGGAATCTGATTGATTGTTTGCTTCTGTGGACAGGTGTCTTTTATACAGGTAACAAGCTGAGATTAGGAGCACTCCCTTTAAGAGTGTGCTCCTAATCTCAGCTCGTTACCTGTATAAAAGACACCTGGGAGCCAGAAATCCTTCTGATTTGAGAGGGGATCAAATACTTTTTTCCCTCACTGTAGTGGTTGCGTCCCCCCTTTTTCTTCTGTTGTTTTCCCTCAGTGTTCCTTATTGAAAATCAATTAACAATTCATCCCCGCCCCAAAAAATCCTATTACGGTTTTGTTTTAATCACTTTGGTACTATTTTCACAAGCAGGTGGTACATTTTCACAACTCTTAGTATAAAACCCCAAGCTGGTCACGCTTGTAAGGCAGCCAGTCTTTCATTCAAAACCTGTCATTGTGCATTCATTTGGATTGGAAACATCTCTCACCACACAACCATTGATTCAAAATATAAATGTAATGAGAGCATTGGTTTAATCACCAAAACAACTTAAAACTACTCAATTGAAAATATATCATTAACTACCAGTTAATCCAATAGCAATCACTGCAAGATAATTGTTTCAAATAACCCTTAGAAGTGCTGAAAGTAATATTCTACAGTACTGTAAGTTACAGATTACATTAGGCAATACACTTACATTATCCAACAAAATTGACAATGTATCATTTCCATGATATCTATCCAATGTGTAATCAAAGGTGTGATCAATGATGACATCCTCTACAGTCATTCATGGGGAAAAAATGTTATTTTTCTGATATAATTGCGACATATAGTACTGTCTGTAATTAGATGTAAGACATTAAATGAAACATTACATGAATGAAAATAAAATAATGTTTAGCACGCATTAATTAGCATCAAGCCTGTCTAGAGCATTTGGCCATAAATTCTCATCTACATCAGTAAATGTCCTCATTGTTCATGCACCGCTGGAGAAACCTTTCGGCATGTTGAATCAAAGCTTGATATTGGTCTGCATTGATGTCATCACATGCCTCATCCATGGCCAGAAGGAGGGTGGCACGCTCATGGGGATGGCGATCGTACACCTTCCACCTCCATGATGAAAAAAATAATTTAATAAGGTTGAGGAAGGAGAGTACCGGGGCTGGTATAGGGTCACGAATCAGGGAGGGACCTGAAACCGTGCCTGAACCACCTCTGAATGGTGGAACCTGACATTGTCCCACACAATGACATAGGTGACCCCTTCACCTTGACAGGCCTGCTCAATATCATTGAGAAACACAATGAGGTGTGCAGCGTGGTAGGATCCAAGTAATGGTCTACGTCCTACCACACCATCTTTAGAGATAGCTGCTGCACTTGGAAATGTTTCCCCCACGTTGTCCAGGCACTTGGACGGACGCCCGTTGGCAGATGAGGTTCCGCCCACGGCGCCAAGTTTTGGCCAGGTTGAAGCCCGCTTCATCAACAAAGATATACTAGTGATGGTTCACAGCAGCATCAAGCACCATCACCCTCTAAAAATATATTTTGGTTAGTTATTTTTACAGTATAGTTCCATTATGATATTGTGAAGTAGCATGTTCATTAATAGTAACAGTAATACAGTATATAGTGCTGTACCTGAACATACTCGGCCCACAGTTGTTTCTCTCAGAAGGCTCCAGGTAAATGTGTTTCATAGATACCTGGTGCCTCTTCAAAAGGCGGGTGATTGTTGGTAGGCTGATGGATGCCACATTGGCAAAGGTGTCATCATTCTCCTCAATGGCCTGCTTTATTTCAGACAGACGTATGTCATTCCTGGCCCTCACCATTTCCACCACTGCCCACTCCTGCTGGTCGGTCAGCACACGACCACCACCATGGGGTCAATTCTGAGGGTAGAACATAGTATACTGTAAATAGATCATACTGGAAGAATACTGGAACAAGTTATGTGAATTTACATGCATTACAACATGTAATTTATTGTAAATGTAATGGGAAAGCATAGTGCATATCCTTCAGACTTACCGGTTTTCTTGGAGAAAATGTTCTCATGATCTTATTGACAGTTGATCTTTTCAGATTGGGGTGAACTAATCTGTCAGCCTCTGCCATGGTAAGGTCTCTGTTTACCACATGGTCAACGACGATGGCCCTGACTTCATTAGACAAAAGAGTTCCCTGCCGTCTGTCTCCCTCTCTGATGTCCACCTCTCTGACCTCTCTGACCTCTTTAATGGGGCCCATGCCCTCCTCTCTGATTGGCCCCTTGTCCACGAGCTCTTTGATTTCTTCCTCTCTCTTGCTGTCTATCCTGCTCCATGTTGAAAGAAATGTTCATAAACATCCTTTTATATGGTGACCAATTGTGGTTCCCACTATGTGGAATCAATTAGCAATAATGAGCAATCTGTCACGATCGTCTTCCAAATGAGTAGACCAAAGCGCAGCGCGTTGAGCGAACATGACTTTAATAATTCAAAGTCTAGAACAAAACAACAAAACAAGAACGATACGTGAAGTCCTCTGCTATACTGACAGAACAAGGAACATAAACACATAGACTGCACACACCCTGGCTCAACATAATGAGTCCCAGAACCAGGGTGTGACAGTACCCCCCCCTAAAGGCGCGGACTGCGACCGCGCCTCAAAACCCCCAGACAGGGGAGGGCTGGGCGGGCATACCTCCTCGGTGGCGGTTCTGGCTCCGGCCTAGACCACCACCCCACCATAGTCACTACCCGCTTACGTAGCCTCCTCCAAATGACCACCCTCCACCTTAACCCCACTAGATTAAGGGCCAGCACCGGACTAAGGGGCAGCACCAGGATAAAGGGCAGCACCGGACTAAGGGGCAGCACCGGGCTAAGGGGCAGCACCGGACTAAGGGGCAGCACCAGGCTAAGGGGCAGCACCGGACTAAGGGGCAGCACCGGACTGAATGGCGGATCCTGGCTGGCTGGCTCTGGCGGATCCTGGCTGGCTTGCGGATCCTGGCTGGACGGCTCTAGCGGATCCTGGCTGGACGGCTCTGGCGGATCCTGGCTGGACGGCTCTGGCGGATCCTGGATGGACGGCTCATGGCTGGCTGACGGATCTGGCTGCTCATGGCTGGCTGACGGATCTGGCTGCTCCTGGCTGGCTGACGGATCTGGCTGCTCATGGCTGGCTGAAGGATCTGGCTGCTCATGGCTGGCTGACGGATCTGGCTGCTCATGGCTGGCTGACGGATCTGGCTGCTCATGGCTGGCGGAAGGCTCTGGCTGATCCTGTCTGGCGGAAGGCTCTGGCTGATCCTGTCCGGCGGAAGGCTCTAGCTGATCCTGTCTGGCGGAAGGCTCTGGCTGATCCTGTCTGGCGGAAGGCTCTAGCGGCTCCTGTCTGGCGGAAGGCTTTAGCGGCTCCGGTCTGGCGGACGGCTCTGAAGGCTCATGGCAGACGGGCGGCGTAGCAGGCTCAGTCCAGACGGGCAGTTCATGCACCGTTGGGCAGACGGCAGACTCTGGCCGGCCGAGACGCACTATAGGCCTGGTGCGTGGTGCCGGAACTGGTGGTCCCGGGCTGAGGACACGCATCTCAGGGCTAGTGCGGGGAGTAGCAACAGGACGCACAGGACTCTGGGGACACACAGGAGGCTTGGTGCGTGGTGTAGGCACTGGTGGTACTGGGCTGGAGCGGGGAGGTGGCGCCGGAAATACCGGACCGTGCAGGCGTGCTGGCTCCCTTGAGCACTGAGCCTGCCCAACCTTACCTGGTTGTATACTCCCCGTCGCCCGACCAGTACGGGAAGGAGGAATAACCCGCACCGGGCTATGTAGGCGAACCGGGGACACCATGCGTAAGGCTGGTGCCATGTAAGCCGGCCCGAGGAGACGCACTGGTGGCCTGATGCGTTGGGCCGGCTTCATGACATCCGGCTCAACGCTCAATCTAGCCCGGCCGATACGTGGAGCTGGAATGTACCGAACCGGGCTATGCACGCGTACAGGAGACACCATGCGCTCTACTGCGTAACACGGTGTCTGCCCGTACTCTCGCTCTCCACGGTAAGTACAGGGAGTAGGCGCAGGTCTCCTACCTGACTTCGCCACACTCCCTTTAAGGCCCCCCCCAAGAAATTTTTGGCTAGTGCTCACGGGCTTCCAGCCTTGCCTCCGTGCTGCCTCCTCATATTGCCTCCTCTCGGCTTGAGCTGCCTCCAGCTCTTCACGAGGGCGGCGATATTCTCCCGGTTGTGCCCAAGGACCCTTTCCATCCAGTATCTCCTCCCATGTCCATGAATCCTGTGTAAGTTGGTCCTGTTGCCGCTTGACACGCCGCTTGGTCCTTTGGTGGTGGGTTTTTCTGTCACGATCGTCTTCCAAATGAGTAGACCAAAGCGCAGCGCGTTGAGCGAACATGACTTTAATAATTCAAAGTCTAGAACAAAACAACAAAACAAGAACGATACGTGAAGTCCTCTGCTATACTGACAGAACAAGGAACATAAACACATAGACTGCACACACCCTGGCTCAACATAATGAGTCCCAGAACCAGGGTGTGACACAATCATTATGTATGGTTATCATGTATCATACATGTTATCTAGATGTTTATACTTTACAAACACATTTTATTTCTGTAGTTCTCAAAATCCTTATATAGTAGACAAACCAGTTTAAAATCTATAGTTTTACCAAACGGTTAAGTGATTAACCATTAAGCGCAGTTAGATTAAGTGATGGTTAAATGTATTTAAACAAATGAGAAGAGAATCATATGAAAAGTATTGTGAGCATTGCATTGTGAAAGGCATTTACGTTATATGAAAGGTATTTCTAGATGAAACACTGATTAGGTTTGGTGAAAATGTTACTGTGTGGTTTTGTGTTTTGTACTTAGTCAATTGAAAATGTGCTTCAAGTTTTGAAGAAAAAAGTAACAGCCTTTTTGACGATCTGTGATGAGTTTTTTTTTCTAAGAGTTGTGAAATTTTACCACACACTTGTGAAAATAGTACCAAGACAACACTGGGGAACAGGTTGTCTGGAATCCAGTAACAGTGGAAATTGACCCCCTCCTCTCTCTCTGTGAGTTATCAGTGCTCTGTACAGGCAGAAGTTAGTAAGTATGAGACAATCTTTACTGAACTGATCGGGTCCATTGAGAGAATACTCACTGAGGTGAAAAGGTTGATTAGAGGCCAGGAGAAGACTGCAGTGAGACGGGTTAAAGGACTCCTGGAGCAACTGGAGCAGGAGATAGCTGAGCTGAGGAAGAGAAGCACTGAGCTGGAGCAGCTCTCGCACACAGAGGATCACATCCATTTCCTCCAGGTAACTCAACTGCCTTGATTCATGTGATATGAAGTTGCATTTTTTAATAGTGACAGAATTCGAAATGTCTCCTTAGCTGAAGACCAAAGAAGAGTTGTCCCTCTGTAAGTGATATTCAAACACCCTCTCAAAGACAACATACATGTTCTTTCTTTTACTTATTGGGTTTTGTTGTTCATCAGTCAGACGTCCTCCAGCTGACATTGGATCTGAATACAGCTCATCCAGAACTCAGCCTGTCTGAGGTAAACAGGAAGGTGACAGCCACTGATAAAGCTCAGCCCTATCCTGACTACTGGAGACAGCTGCTGTGTAGAGAGGGCCTGTCTGGAGTCTGCTACTGGGAGGTAGAGTGGAGCGGTGGATGGGTTGAAATAGTAGTGTCATATAGAGGGATCATCAGGAAAGGAAAGGTCCCAGAGTCTACATTTCTAGGTAACAGTCAGTCCTGGACTTTGGAGTGCTATCGCCCCCCATTGTAGGGTTTGGCCCAATGGTAATAAAACAGAAATATCTGTCCCCTGCTCCTCCAGAGTAGGAGTGAACCAGGACCACAGGGCAGGAACTCTGTCCTTCTACAGCGTCTCTGACACAATGACCCTCCTCCACAGAGTCCAGACCACATTCACTCAGCCTCTCTATCCTGGGTTTGGGATTGGTACAAAATCATATCTCAATAATTACCAGTAGGTACAGATGATTTCAACCATTTCAGACATGTTGATGGAGAGCTTCTGGGTTATTAACAGTCTTCCAGTAGGCCTATGATCTGGTTCAATTCCCCTTTTTTAACGTTATTGTAAAAATAAAAATAAAAGCCTGGTCCCAGATCTGTTAGTGGTCTTGCTAAACAGATGGCATGATAGCACATACAGACTGACACTCAGGCTTCAGACTTTTACTGTCTACCTGATCACCTCTTGGCTGTTGCAATCCTCTGTAAATGTGTCTCTTTTTCTCTTGATGTAAACTGTAGTACTGGCAAACCAGTCAAATCAGAAACTGGGATCATTGTTGATCCATTTATGATCAGATGAGAATATTTAAATCACCCATGTACATGTATGAATCCAAACAATTCTGTATTCTGAATCAATTACTGAATCAATGTGATCTTTCAATATAAAAGTCAAAATCATGACATTGGAATTGCTCTGTTATTGAATTGATTGACACAATGAATCAGCTATTTCCAGTCATCTATGTAGCAGTATATCCACAGGGGGAGGAAGTGCAGGGAGATGCCTCTGATATGACTGGGTGTCAGGTGGAAGGAGATCACAGAGCCTGGAACAGAGAAGAGAGGAAGGCTGGGAAGAGAAAGAAGCATTCATTTGGTTCAAACGTCTCTTGTCTGTCTCTAATACACCAGTAGGGGGCAGGTACACCAGTAGGTGTGTGTGTGTGTGTGTGTGTGTGTGTGTGTGTGTGTGTGTGTGTGTGTGTGTGTGTGTGTGTGTGTGTCTTTCTCTGTGTGTGTTTGTGTGTGTGTGTGTGCTTACTGATGACTCTGGCGTGGGAGAAGGGTGTTTTCTCCATGGACAGGTAGCAGGAGGTGACACACTCCATGAGAGGGGCCAGCAGCAGCAGAGGTAGGATGCTGATGACGTTCATGGCACCGATGGGCAGGAGGAAGCTGTTCAGGTGCAGGTTAGAGTTCATGGTCTGAATGTAGTAACCTGATGGAATCTGTGGGAGAGGTCAGGGTAACAACAGATTATAGGACAACTTTATGGAGCATAAATAAACATTATAGATTTGCCAGTTTTACCCCCAACATCTGAAAAATAATGTATTTGGACTTTCCACTGAAAACAAACAATGACCTGAAAATGTTCTAAAAATCAATGAATGAATGGAACCATTTATTTGTCTCTACAGTTTGAAGGAAGTTTCTAACTAGCATTAGCGCTATGAAGTCTATAGTAACTGCTAGCATGCCATAGACTTCCAGTCATTGCGCTAACGCTAGTTGGCATTGGCTCCCAAAACTACTACAAACTTCCTTCATACAGGATGCAGAGACATTAAAATGGTGTCCATGAGTTCATCTGACTCTGGGGAAATAGATAAAGGGCTTAATTGCCTAAATCCGGAAGAATCCCTTTAAATTGAGTTTTTCAGTGATTGCAATTATTAATTTTTGCATTTACATTTACATTGTAATCATTTAGCAGACACTATTATCCAGAGCGACTTTCAATTAATGCAAAATGTGAATCACAATTAAAAAAATGGTATAGAAAAGTATTTAGTATTTTGAAAAGTTTAGTTCAGCCCAGTGTGAATCAAATGACAAAATACTCAGAAGTCATTAAAATACGTATTTCAAATAGATGTAAGAGAAATACTGAACATCTCTGGCTACTATCCAACACTCTGTCACACTTCCTTATCAAAGAAACCACACCCCCTCTACATACAGAGTACACAGTCAAGTAGGAAGCCCCTCCCTGTCCTCTGGTGTAGAGTTCCATGAAACAGAAAGTCATCTTTGACACTGAACAGAAAGTTATCTTTGACACTGCCATTGCTTAACCTACGGGAGAGAGCATCAAAATGGCAGAGAATCAGGAACTGTTCTGTTGCTCTATCTGTCTGGATCTACTGAAGGATCCGGTGACTACTGCCTGTGGACACAGCTACTGTATGGGCTGTATTAAAGAAAGCTGGGATCAGGATGATCTGAAAGGTGTCTACAGCTGTCCACAGTGCAGACAGACCTTTAACCCAAGGCCTGTTCTGAACAGGAGCACTGTGTTGGCTGAAGTGGTGGAGAAACTGAAGAAGACAGGACTCCAGGCTGTTCCCCCTCCTGCTCTGTGCTATGCTGGACCTGGAGATGTGGCGTGTGACTTCTGCACTGGGACCAGAAAGCAGAAAGCCCTCATGTCCTGTCTGGTGTGTCTGGCATCTTACTGTGAGACTCACCTCCAACCTCACTATGAATCTCCTGCTTTCAAGAAGCACAAGCTGGTCAAAGCCACCGCACAACTACAGGAGAAGATCTGCTCTCATCATGACAAACTGCTGGAGGTTTACTGTCGTACCGATCATCAGTGTATCTGTTATCTGTGTACAATGGATGAACATAAAGGCCATGATACAGTGTCAGCTGCAGCAGAGAGGACTGAGAAACAGGTAAGACCAGAACTACTTGTTGGTGACTGTCTGATAAACAAATCATTAAAGATACAGTAGGAACTAAGGCTGTTTGAATATGAGATCATTCAAATGAAATCGATCCACTACGATCTACTACTTGTTCGAGAAGGCAGAGTGGCTCTGTGCTGGTTGATGAATTTGACAATGAATGTACTAGAAAAATACATTTTCTTCGACCAGAGGTGACTGAATTAATGTTCGCGCTTATTGATAATCGTTATAGTAATGAGGTATAGTTTTAAAACATGAGCATAAAAACAGGTAATAATAAACATGAATCATCATTATATTACTTCACAGTAATGTTTTTTCAGTCCTTCCTCTTGTGTTAGCAGTGTGGAAAGGGACAGTAAAAAGCTCAGGCTGGAGTTTGTGGTGGTGTATCAAGGGAGAGAACTAAACTAATCTTCTGAAATGTCATTTGTGGTTTTATGCTGCCATCTATTGGAATTATTTAGCAACTGCAGTAGTACTGAATAAAGTGTATATCCTTACTAAGTGTATCCTTACTAAAGTAGTAATTACTCAAAATTGCTAAATATAAAATGTTCTAGTTCATTTGATCACTTACAACCATAAAATAACAATTCATAGCATAACAAACAATGAAACTGACATAAACCAAAAACACCATACATTTAGTTAATTATATAAAAAATAATATATATATTTAGATGGGTGACATTATCTGCAAAAGTAACACCCCCTTAACATATAAACAGACACTGGACACACACTGAAAATGAGCTTTTTTTATATAAATCTGGTAGCTCTCAAAAGAGCCTTTGCTTTGCTGAGCAGTTCGTTTTCAGGAGTGTGCTGCCTGGCTGCCTTCAGAGGAGTCTGTCTGTGAATAATGTAAAGTTAATAAGTTATTGCCACGCTTTCACAGAGGCCTAGTTTACATTTACATGTGAGTCATTTAGCAGACGCTCTTATCCAGAACGATTAGGGTTAAGTGCCTAAATCTGTCGATGTACAAGGGTACAGATTTCTCACCTAGTCGGCTCGGGGATTCGAACCAGCCACCTTAATTCGCTAGATTAACAGCGTCTGCTAAATGACTCACATGTAAATGTAAACTAAATGTAAACAATCCACAAAAAGGCAAATGGTCGTAGATAAATGGTCAGCTGGTTAAATAAAAGACTGCTCTTAGAACTTTCAGACTGCCATTGTTTTGGGAAATAGGGACATGTCTGTCTATTTCACCAATTATGTCAAATATATGTATTCATTTTAATGGTTTGAAGTTCTACATCATTTTAATCAAGATAACCTATTATTTCTAATGATGTAAGTTTGGGCAGCGTATTGCTGGTGGTTAAAACGTCCCAAAAACAACATGTACTCCAGGAACTCTGAGGTCGTCCCATTGTTTCCTTTCGGGGAATTATAGGTATGTCTCTTTATTTCACAAAATAACTCACAATGGTATATTTCAAGTCAGACTCCATTTTAATCAGGATAATCTCCTCTTTCTAATGACATCAGGTTGGGCAGTGTACTCTGCTGTCATCGATTGCTAGACCAGAAATAGTCAGAAGTTTAAAAAAAAATCCTACTTCCTGGTAATGCAGACATAAGCACACTTGGCACCATCGAGGTGTGGATGTTTACTTTCTACACCAGTTGTTATTTATTACTTATTTTTTTTCTGTTTCGTCCTAAGAACAGATTATAGTGGTGAAATAAAAATGTAGACATTTTTTGGGGCCATTTAGGGAAAATTGAATTCTAAGGATCATTCCAGTCAGAAGAGGCTCAGTGATGGTTCGCTTCAATTCATTTGCTTTGGCCTCAGGATAGTGTTTCAGCTCAGCCAATGTTCTTTGGCCGTTTTACAGCCTTCAGTGAATTTTGACTTGTTCTGTTGTCCAGCCTACTAGGACTCAGGGGGCAGAGGCTGGGAGGAGAGTAGAGCAGGGTCAAGTGGTGGTGGTACCAGGAGGGAGGAGAGTAGAGCAGGGTCAAGTGGTGGTGGTACCAGGAAGGAGGAGAGTAGAGCAGGGTCAAGTGGTGGTGGTACCAGGAAGGAGGAGAGTAGAGCAGGGTCAAGTGGTGGTGGTACCAGGAGGGAGGAGAGTAGAGCAGGGTCAAGTGGTGGTGGTACCAGGAGGGAGGAGAGTAGAGCAGGGTCAAGTGGTGGTGGTACCAGGAAGGAGGAGAGTAGAGCAGGGTCAAGTGGTGGTGGTACCAGGAAGGAGGAGAGTAGAGCAGGGTCAAGTGGTGGTGGTACCAGGAGGGAGGAGAGTAGAGCAGGGTCAAGTGGTGGTGGTACCAGGAAGGAGGAGAGTAGAGCAGGGTCAAGTGGTGGTGGTACCAGGAGGGAGGAGAGTAGAGCAGGGTCAAGTGGTGGTGGTACCAGGAAGGAGGAGAGTAGAGCAGGGTCAAGTGGTGGTGGTACCAGGAGGGAGGAGAGTAGAGCAGGGTCAAGTGGTGGTGGTACCAGGAGGGAGGAGAGTAGAGCAGGGTCAAGTGGTGGTGGTACCAGGAAGGAGGAGAGTAGAGAAGGGTCAAGTGGTGGTGGTACCAGGAAGGAGGAGAGTAGAGCAGGGTCAAGTGGTGGTGGTACCAGGAGGGAGGAGAGTAGAGCAGGGTCAAGTGGTGGTGGTACCAGGAGGGAGGAGAGTGGAGCAGGGTCAAGTGGTGGTGGTACCAGGAAGGAGGAGAGTAGAGTAGGTTCAAGTGGTGGTGGTACCAGGAAGGAGGAGAGTAGAGCAGGGTCAAGTGGTGGTGGTACCAGGAGGGAGGAGAGTAGAGCAGGGTCAAGTGGTGGTGGTACCAGGAGGGAGGAGAGTGGAGCAGGGTCAAGTGGTGGTGGTACCAGGAAGGAGGAGAGTAGAGTAGGGTCAAGTGGTGGTGGTACCAGGAAGGAGGAGAGTAGAGCATGGTCAAGTGGTGGTGGTACCAGGAGGGAGGAGAGTAGAGCAGGGTCAAGTGGTGGTGGTACCAGGAGGGAGGAGAGTAGAGCAGGGTCAAGTGAGTCAAGCTGAAGGACTCCTGGAGCAACTGGAGCAGGAGATAGCTGAGCTGAGGAAGAGAAGCACTGAGCTTCAAACACAGAGGATCACATCCATTTCTTACAGGTAACTAAACTGCCTTCTTACATGTGATATGAAAATTGAAACTCTCAATCATTTGGTTCTGTATCTCCTCTCTCTCTCTCTCTCTCTCTCTCTCTCTCTCTCTCTCTCTCTCTCTCTCTCTCTCTCTCTCTCTCTCTCTCTCTCTCTCTCTCTCTCTCTCGTTATCAGTCTCTCTCTCTCTCGTTATCAGTCTCTCTCTCTCTCGTTATCAGTCTCTCTCCAGTACCAGTGTATCTTCAGACTTACCCAGCATTGTTGTCCGTCCTCTTCAGTACTTTGGAGATGTGAGTAAGACTGTGTCTGAACTGAGAGATAAACTAGAAGACGTCCTTAAAGGAGAATGGACCAAGATCTCCACTACAGGTGTGTTGAAAATAATAAGAACATCAACTTCAGACCATTGAAAGTTCCCTACTACTCATATACATGTGGAATATGGTATGATGATAACATTCCCTCTCTCTGTGAATGTGTTTGTGTGTCTGTAGTGAATATAGTGGATGTTGTACTGCCTCCAGAGCCCAAGACCAGAGAACAGTTCTTACAATGTGAGTCTCTTTATTCTGAAGTAACTAACAGTCTCTTTTTACTGACACTCCTAACAATCCCTCTAGAAATATATAGCAATAGTAGATCTAATCAAAGACTGGGTATCTATCTGACTCCTCATATTTCTCTGATTTGATCTCTGCTTTGCTCTAATCAAAGACAGGGTAGATACAGTATCTGACTTAACTTATTGTTTTAACTCCCCTCATTGGTCTCTGCTCTGCTCTTCTCCCAGATTCCTGTCAGGTCACACTGGACCCAAACACAGCACACAAACGCCTCTCTCTATCTGAAGGGAACAGAAAGGTGACCTATATATGCCAAGTCCAACCATATCCTGTTCATCCAGACAGATTCACAAACCATTGTCAGGTTCTGTGTAGAGAGGGTCTGTCTGGACGCTGTTACTGGGAGGTGGAGTGGAGTGGGGAGGGTTTTGTTACAGCAGTCTCATATAAAGACATCAGCAGAACAGAGACAGATGGTGCATTTGGATACAATGACAAGTCCTGGTGTTTAGTGTGTTCTAGTGGTTGTTATAGGTTCATACACAATGATGTTGGGACTAAAGTATCAGGCCCTCAGTCCTCCAGAGTAGGAGTGTACCTGGAAAACAAGGCAGGTACTCTGTCCTTCTACAGTGTCTCTGACACAATGGCCCTCCTCCACAGAGTCCAGACCACATTCACTCAGCCCCTCTATCCTGGGTTTTGTCTCTCTGGTACTGCTGAGCTGGTTAAACTGTAGTTGGGTCCACATAGATACTAGTCATGCTGGTGGTGATGGTCCCCAGATGTGATGATTCATTCTGCTCTGTTTTTATGTACAATGATTTGATTGATTTGATCTTCAGAAGATGTTATGAATTACAATTCAATGCATTCATATTTTTTTAAGTGCAATGTTTTAATCTTATATATTCACATTAATCATGATGTATGCTGTTAATGTATGTTGGTTGTCATTCAGAACCATTGAAATGTTTTCTCAATTGGTTCTCTGTCTCAATGTCATTTTCCTCAGTATCATGGAACAGGTAGTGTTACTTACTTGCTAACTGAACTATATGGGCCGGTTTCCCAGACACAGATGAAGCCTAGTCCTAGACTAAAAAGCATGTTCAATGGAGATGTCCGGGAAACCGACCCTAAATTTGGCATCTTTTATTCTCCCATACTGCTCAGTCAAGCAACATTAAACCTGTCCAGCAGGTGGTGCTACTAACCCAACAATAAAAACAGCACATATCTTGACTTGCCACTCACTATATCAGTAATGTTCAGAATTGTACTTTAATATCATTGGAGATTGATGTTCTTTTTAATCCACTACCCAGAGTCAGGAACAGATGAAGTTAGGTCTGCTACTGTTCAGTTATTAAATATGATTTATGGTGATGGGAAATAAAAAATACATCTAGTAGTAGTTTTCCTTTGCTATTTATTCCAAGGTGTGTCTTTAACTTGTAAATGGATTGTGTTGAAGCTGGCATGTGGTGTGGATGATAGAATAGAGTGAATAGAGGAGAGAAGAGAGGAGGAGAGGAGAACATAATATAGAAGACAGATAAGATAGAGAGAGAATTCATACCCAGGGGAGTTACTGTCTCTGTCCCAAATCTCTCCCTGTTCCCTACATAGTGCACTAGGCTTCTTCTGACCAGATCTAAAGTAGTGCACTACATATGGAATAGGGTGGAGATTGGAGATTTGCTCACTGTCATTAGAATGAAGATTTCCATCCAGGAGTTACTGTCTCTGTCCCAAATCTCTCCCTGTTCCCTGCATAGTGCACTAGGCTTCTTCTGACCAGATCTAAAGTAGTCTTCTAGATTTTACATGTTTTCTCCCTGTCATTAGAAAATGACAATATGGTAATGACTTTAGTGGTTTCCTCCTCCTTTGTTTTTATTGGTTGTGTGTTATGTGTGTTGTTGTGTTAGGTTTTTCCCCAATGTTCCTAATTGAAAATCCATTAACAATGAATCAGAAACAAATTATATTCCAGTTATGTTTAGACAACTTCATGTCTGACATCCCCCAGTTCTGTTAAGACCCATTGAACTGGGTCACATTCTAAATGGTCACTTGTATTGATAGTCCATACTGGGCCTAACTGTGGTTAACCATACTGGAGGGTTTCTTTCTGCACACATATTCCCTCATCTCCAGAACTTTACCTGATGTCCTCTCTCTCTCTCTCTCTCTCTCTCTCTCTCTCTCTCTCTCTCTCTCTCTCTCTCTCTCTCTCTCTCTCTCTCTCTCTCTCTCTCTCTCTCTCTCTCTCTCTCTCTCTCTCTCTCTCTCTCTCTCTCTGCCTCTCTCTCTCTGTGTCTCTCTCTCTCTCTCTCTCCCCTCAAACCGTATAGAAAGCAGACAACCTCAATATGGTTTCATTCCTGTAGTTATCAGGACACATGGGGTATGGAACTATTATCTCCTTTCTAAGTTTGAACTTGTCCACTTCCCTTCATGGATTTAAAAGGAAATGACTGGTATATGTAAACTCCCTCTACCCCATGCCAACACCAATCCAATGCTTTTACATTTGAGAGGAGTAGTGAGGGAATGATACACTTCAGGAGGAAGGAGAGATTATTGGGACACACCCATGGAGTGAAGATAGAGGGATGTGAAAGAGGAGAGAGGTAATGGTTGGACTTGACTTATTTATTCTCTCATTAGACTTATTCTGTTTCAATAACATAATTGCATAACACAAAATAAGTACATTTAAGGAAGTATCCATGTATTATAGATTTTATAATCACTTTTGTACTATTTTCACAAGAATGTGGTAAAATCTCACAACTCTTAATACAAAACTCAAAACAGATAATCAAAAAGGCAGTTTTTTTCAAAACTTTAAGCATATTTTCAATTGACTAAGTGCAACACACAAAGGAAGTATCCTTGTATTATATCTTAATATGTGAAATGCTCACTTCCTCCCATAAGAGTAATCAGTAGTTGATGTAGGGTTTCATCTGTCAAAGGGTAAATCACACCTGGTGACTTATGAGTTATACATGTTATTACTGTGGAGTCACCATGATCAGGTTACTGTGGTGTGTGTGTGTGTGTTAGTCTTTGATTAGTTTAGTCAGGATGTATCTATTTGAAAGGGTGTCCTGCTCTTTGATCAGACCAAATGGTTGTAAAGTCCTCAAGACAATAGAATGGTTGTCAGGCAGTGGAGTCTGGTGGGAGGAGCTATAGCAGGACAGGCTCATTGTGATGTCTGGAATGGAATAAATGGAACTCAGTCAAACATGTGGTTTCATATGTTTGTGTTTGATACCTTGCATTGATTCCATTCCAGCCATTACAATGAGCCCGTCCTCCTATAGCTCCTCCCACCAGCCTCCTCTGGTGTCAGACCTGCATGGTGCCTCAGAGTCTGTGTAGGAACTGTGAGGTGGGTGTGTTGGGAACATTATTCCCTATTTTTCATAGTTCCACAATCTATTAATAGCCAGAGATGTGAATTAAACATTCTGGCAATCATGGTTATTTTATTTATAACCAGAGAATTGGGCTGATTCAAAGAAGACCAAACATGCTTATTTTTAAAGTAAGGACATGTCCAAGAAAGGTTACTTGTAAAACTAAAATAACCAACACCCTTTCTTGTGATGTGTTGTAATATATATATATAAATATGATAATATTTTTCCATTCACATTGTGTGTGTGTGGTCCCAGGTGTGAGGGGCTTGTTGTGATCCTGGGGGTAGTGCATTGGGCTGTACACTGACTGTATGCCTTCTTAATATTGAGTTGCATCGGGTGGAGGGCTGTTGAAACTGTTTTGAATGGGGTGTGTTTTGGGGTCTGGGGGTGAAATCAAACATTGTATTCAAACTGGTTAGGGGTAGACTTAGACCCCCCAGAACATTCACACCTGGTCCTTTGTTGCAGGATTTGTTTTAGACATGTTTGTACATTAATTTCTTAAATTTTCATTCCCAGGTTGAATGTCAATAAGAAGTTATATAATTGTGTGTATGACTTTACAATGTCCAGCTACATTATACTCCACATAGCTTTATAGGAAGCAGACTTTACAATGTCCAGCAACATTATACTCCACATAGCTTTATAGGAAGCAGACTTTACAATCCCAGCTACATTATACTCCACATAGCTTTATAGGAAGCAGACTTTACAATGTCCAGCTACATTATACTACACATAGCTTTATAGGAAGCAGACTTTACAATGTCCAGCTACATTATACTCCACATAGCTTTATAGGAAGAAGACTTTACAATGTCCAGCTACATTATACTACACATAGCTTTATAGGAAGCAGTTCATAATCTACTGAAACTTCTTCATGGCCAAGTTGTTTTATTGAATAATTTTGACCCACCCTTGGTTTTTGAATTTATTCAACTATGAATTTGGCTCTATACTCCAGCATTTTAGATTTGATATTAAATGTTTTAAATGAGGCGACAGTACAGAATGGCACCTTTTATTTGAGGGTATTTTCATTAATGTCTGTTTTACTGTTTAGAAATAAATATAGTGTATTTATCTAGGCCCTCCATATGTAGGTGTCATAAGTATTTGGACAAATTCACTTATAGTGTATTACACTTTGTCAAAAGTTTAGTATTTGGTCTCATATTCCTAGCAGGCTATTACTACATCAAGCTTGGGACTCTTGTTGGATGCATTTGCAGTGTGTTTCGGTTGTGTTTCAGATGATGTTGTGCCCAATAGAATTGAATGGTAAATAATGTATTGTGTCATTTTGGAGCCACTTAAACATTTTATGTTCTTATTTACAATACAAGTGACTCCAAAATGATTAAATACGTAATTGACCATTCAATTCTATTGGGATATTGTTTTTATGCAGATTTTTGAATATTCGCATGAAAATCTGTTTCCATTTGACTGGCGTCAGATTTTCATGTGAATATTGTATAATCTTCATGAAAACATGTGCATTTACGTGTTGAAGATAAATGGCTGTGCGTGATGATGTAATGCACATACAAATATATATTTTAGAAAATACTAATATATTTTTGCAGTTAAAATCCCATGTACCGGTTAAAAACGTTCTGTTAAATGGGTTTCCATCACATTTTCAACTCTACTGATGGTTTTGTCAGATTTGGTTGTGCATTATATAGCGAACGTGCCCACTCTGGACAGGCTACCTACATGATGACATTATTATGGACAAAAAGACCCACCATATTTATTGGAAAGGAGCATCAAGCTCATCACTGTGAACTTTCACCACCCTGTGAAGTTCAGCATAACTTATTTCATCTGTAGCTTAATAAACTGCATGGTTTCCCGAGTCGTAGTGGGAGGACCACACCACATATCATCGTGTGACTCCAAGTTTACTTCAATATGATGGTTATTATATCAATATTTGTGCATTAAGCGTTTCCACTGCCATTTCTCGCTTAATTAATTATACAGAGGTATTTGCACCCCACTGCATCCACATGTTTCTTTACAATTTATGATCATTTTACATGACTGAAAATGAAATAAAACTTTTGATTTTACATATTCATCATTCACCACTGTGGCTTCTGAATAGGTCACTGTACATGTATGGAACCATTAAAACGTTGTAATGTTTTACCACAACCTTATATTTGGTTACACGTCACTATGGCTTCCATCCCTATATACCTCAGTGCATCCATCCAGGACTAACGTCTCCAAACAGATCCAAAAGGCCTCCCCCACCACTCAGACTTTCAAAGAAATTAAAGTTATCTCTGATACTCTGCTGTGCAGTTTGTTGTATGAACATTGCAGAGGCCCTTTTAAAATATCCACTCTGCTGTCTGGATTTACCAAAGGATCCAGTTACTATTCCCTGTGGACACAGCTGTATGCAACGTCATCTTCTTAGCTTGACTTCCATCCCCCAAAAACCTGTAGATACAGAGTACACAGTCAAGAGGAAGCCACTCCCTGTCCTCTGGTGTAGAGTTCAATGAAACAGAAAGTCATCTTTGACACTCTGTTGCTCAACCTTCAGGTGAAAGCACTAAAATGGCTGACAATCTACAACTGTTCTGCTGCTCCATCTGTCTGGATCCACTGAAGGATCCGGTGACTACTGCCTGTGGACACAGCTACTGTATGGGCTGTATTAAAGAAAGCTGGGATCAGGATGATCTGAAAGGTGTCTACACCTGTCCCCACACTCTAAACAATGCTGGGTTGTTTGGTTGACCCAAATGTTGGGTTGCAGGCGTTGGGTCACTTAGTTGAGTTGTTTTCTTTAAAAACTGCTGGGTTATGGATGCTGGGTGTTGGGTTATTGTTGCTTGGTTATTGAGATATGACCCAGCAGGTCAGATCAGAAGACTGTAGGCATAGTTTAGTAGGGGTGTGGCTTTCAGATAGTTATTTTTAGCCACCCATGAGAGTAAATATAATTCCTGTTCATCTGGTCTGTTGCGTAGTTAGCACATGTAAAGGTTGAACATTGACATTTTTGTAGCTTCAATTATGCTTATAGAGTTTCCTAAAAGTCCACGTATGTCTCATTGTTGGGCTATAATACAGTGGTATACCTTATTATAATATGTAATAAATACTCTACATATTATAGAAGAATTTAATAAGGAAACATTGAGTTTACAGTATGTAAACGCCTTAAAATAACCTACAGTAAGGATGACATTAAAACAGACCCAGTTGCTAGGGCAACCAAGCATGACATTAAAACAGACCCAGTTGCTAGGTCAACCAAGCATGACATTAAAACAGACCCAGTTGCTAGGTCAACCGAGCATGACATTAAAACAGACCCAGTTGCTAGGTAAACCAAGCATGACATTAAAACAGACCCAGTTGCTAGGTCAACCAAGCATGACATTAAAACAGACCCAGTTGCTATGTCAACCAAGCATGACATTAAAACAGACCCAGTTGCTAGGTAAACCAAGCATGACATTAAAACAAACCCAGTTGCAAGGTCAACCAATCATGACATTAAAACAGACCCAGTTGCTAGGTCAACCAAGCATGACATTAAAACAGACCCAGTTGCTAGGTCAACCAAGCATGACATTAGAACAGACCCAGTTGCTAGGTCAACCAAGCATGACATTAAAACAGACCCAGTTGCTAGGTCAACCAAGCATGACATTAAAACAGACCCAGTTGCTAGGTCAACCAAGCATGACATTAGAACAGACCCAGTTGCTAGGTCAACCAAGCATGACATTAAAACAGACCCAGTTGCTAGGTCAACCAAGCATGACATTAGAACAGACCCAGTTAATAGGTCAACCAAGCATGACATTAAAACAAACCCAGTTGCTAGGTCAACCAAGCATGACATTAAAACAGACCCAGTTGCTAGGTCAACCAAGCATGACATTAAAACAGACCCAGTTGCTAGGTCAACCAAGCATGAGAGTAAAAAATACCCAACTGATGGTTAAATTAACCCGTGTTCTGTTAATACTAACAACCCAACATATTGGGTTATTCACGCAACCAAACTGTCTGGGTCAAAATAACCCAACATGTTCTTTCCACTACTTAACCTGCGCTGGGGTACTAAATAAACCAGATTGAGTGCAGTGCAGACATACCTTCACCCCAAGACCTATTCTGAACAGGAGTGCTGTGCTCGCCTAAGTGGTGGAGAAACTGAAGAAGACAAGACTCCAAGCTGCTTCTCCTGCTGGGATCAGGATGTTCTAAAAGGGGTCTGTAGCTGTCCTCAGTGCAGAGAGACCTTCACTCCAAGGCCTAATCTGAGGAAAAATAACATGTTGGCTGAAGTGGTGGAGAAACTGAAGAAGACAGGACTCCAGGCTGCTCCCCCTCCTGCTCTGTGCTATGCTGGACCTGGAGATGTGGCGTGTGATTTCTGCACTGGGACCAGAAAGCAGAAAGCCCTCATGTCCTGTCTGGTGTGTCTGGCCTCTTACTGTGAGACTCACCTCCAACCTCACTATGAATCTCCTGCTTTGAAGAAGCACCAGCTGGTCAAAGCCACCGTACAGCTACAGGATCAGCTTTAACATTGCAGATATATTGGGGCTTCTATCTGTGTAATTGTCTGCATCATTTCCAATCCCCCATATATATGTTTTGTAAATATTATTTTAAATATATTTTCCTTCTTTATTATTTTCCCCTAACCCTACCACCCCTCCTAAACTAATGGACAAACAATACTTAGGCTTCCACTTCCAGCTTATAAATGTACATACTACATACATTTCACAGACACTACATTTTACATTAGTTATCTTTTGTTTGTTTTTAGTCCCCGCCTTCAGCTACCCTCAGCCCCTCCCATCTATCTCTGAAGACCATCCAGTTTTGATTTCTAGCTGCCATACAGTGCATTCGGAAAGAATTCAGACCCTTTGACTTTTTCAACATTTTATTACGTTACAGCCTTATTCTAAAATTGATTAAATAAAACATTTTCCTCATCACTCTACCCACAATACCACATAATGACAAAGCAAAAACAGGTTTTTATTTTTACACACTTATTAAAAATACAAGACAGAAATACCTTATTTACATAATTATCCAGACCCTTTGCTATGAGACTCAAAATTGAGCTCAGGTGCATCCTGTTTCCATTGATCATCCTTGAGATGTTTCTACAACTTTATTGGAGTCCACCTGTGGTAAATTCAATTGATTGGACATGATTTGTAAAGGCACACAGCTGTCTATATAAGGTCCCACAGTTGACAGTGCATGTCAGAGCAAAAACCAAGCCATGAGGGTGAAGGAATTGTCCGTAGAGCTCTGAGACAGGATTGTGTTGAGGCACAGATCTGGGGAAGGGTCCCAAACCATTTCTGCAACATTGAAGGTCCCCAAGATCACAATGGCCTCCATCATTCTTAAATGGAAGAAGTTTGTAACCACCAAGACTCTTCCTAGAGCTGGCCGCCTGGCCAAACTGAGCATCGGGGGAGAAGGGCCTTGGTCAGGGAAGTGACCAAGAACCCGATGGTAACTCTGACAGAGCTCCAGAGTTCCTCTGTGGAGATGGGAGAAACTTCCAGAAGGACAACCACCTCTGCAGCACTCCACCGATTAGGCCTTTATGGTAGAGTGGCCAGACGGAAACCACTCCTCAGTAAAAGACACATGACAGCCCGCTTGGAGTTTGCCAAAAGGATCCTAAAGTACTCTCAGACCATGAGAAAGAAGATTCTCTGGTCTGATGAAACCAAGATTGAACTCTTTGGCCTGAATGCCAAGCGTCACGTCTGTAGAAAACATGGCACCATCCCTATGGTGAAGCATGGTGGTGGCAGCATCAGGCTGTGGGGATGTTTTTCAGAGGCACGGACTGGGAGAATAGCCAGGATCGAGGGAAAAATGAACAGAGCAAAGTACAGAGATCCTTGATGAAAACCTGCTTCAGAGCGCTCAGGATCTCAGACTGGGGCGAAGGTTCAACTTCCAACAAGACAACAACCCTAAGCACACAGCCAAGACGCAGGAGTGGCTTCGGGACAAGTCTCTGAATGTCCTTGAGTGGTCCAGCCAGATCCTGGAGTTGAACCCGATCGACCATCTCTGGAGAGACCTGAAAATAGCTGTGCAGCACTGATAGCAACAACAACCACCGCAGAAAAGTTGGCTGTGTTTACAGACAGACAGACATACAGACAGACAGACAGACAGAGGTTGTTTACTATGACTGGATGAAGGGATACAGTGTTGAAGGCTTCCTTTAGGTCTCCTCTCTTGGGATTTAAATAGTGAATACAGTGAGATAGTCCTAACCATTCAATCAATGTACAGAACAAACAGTCATCATTAACACTATACAGAGTGGAGCCTATGGATAGAATATGTTATCAAATAATATAATACCATAGAATTTTATGAATAGAAAATAATAAATGTTTTGACATGAAAGCACAGCCAGATGATTTGACTTGACAGTGTGTCTCTATACCTCAGTCTCTGAAGACACCCAGCAATGGTTAGGATTATTAGAGAAGCTTTTCCTGCTGAAAGGCAGTTTCATTTCATCTGGTTGCAGAAAAAAATTCATTGGATATGTTCATAACCCCGTCCACCGATAAGATGTGGGGGGTTTCTGTCTGACTAAGAAGAGATACAAAGAACTTTGATTGTAAAACGTCTTCTCTTTTTAGTCCTAGATATGGCTAGGGTTAGGGTTACTGCTGAATGTAGTAACTCTAACCCTGACCCTAGGCCTAACAGTAATAACCACACTCTAATGTAAAGTATTACCTCATTCTCAATGATCAGTCAATACATACAGTTTTCATTTAAACTGCAGTATATTGTATCAATATCAACCCCCCCCCCCCCCCCCCCCCCCCCCCCCCCATTACAACCACTTATGAATTATTATAGACACTTATAATCAGTGTTATAACACATATGTGTATTATAAGACATTATGAAGCTTATTATAATAATTATAATATGTAGTTCATAGGAACTGTTACCCTTTATATATTCTAACAACTGATGTTTGTTGGATTTATTCCAAATGAAGGGCCCTAACCTAGAAACTAAAATATTTGTCTCCCTCTCCACGTTGAACGCAGTTCTCTCTCTGTCCCTCCCTCCCTCCCTCCCTCCCTCCCTCCCTCTAACCTCACCTATCTGGCAGATCCAGAAAGTCCTCGCCCTCCCAAAAACTCACTTCTATGGAAACGAAACTGATCTGAGTCTCTTTGTCGTCTGTCTGTGTGAGAGTGAACAACCGTCCAAATGGCTCAGCAGGGAGTTCTGCTGGACCAGGACCAGTTCTGTTGTTCTGTCTGTCTGGATCTACTGAAGGAGCCGGTCACTACTGCCTGTGGACACAGTTACTGTAGGAGCTGTATTGAGGGCTGCTGGGATCAGGATGTTCTGAAAGGGGTCTATAGCTGTCCTCAGTGCAGAGAGACCTTCACTCCAAGGCCTAATCTGAGGAAAAATACCATGTTGGCTGAGATGGTGGAGAAACTGAAGAAGACAGGACTCCAGGCTGCTCCCCCTACTGCTCTGTGCTATGCTGGACCTGGAGATGTGGCGTGTGATTTCTGCACTGGGACCAGAAAGCAGAAAGCCCTCATGTCCTGTCTGGTGTGTCTGGCCTCTTACTGTGAGGCTCACCTCCAACCTCACTATGAATATCCTGCTTTGAAGAAGCACAAGCTGGTCAAAGCCACCACACAACTACAGGAGAAGATCTGCTCTGATCATGACAAACTGCTGGAGGTTTACTGTCGTACCGATCAACAGTGTATCTGTATGCTGTGTACAATGGATAAACATAAAGGCCATGATACAGTGTCAGCTGCAGCAGAGAGGACTGAGAAACAGGTAAAACCAGAACTACCTGTTGGTGACTATCTGATAAACAAAGAATTAAAGATACAGTAGGAAATAAGTCTGTTTGAATATGAGAGAAATCAAATGAAATTGATCCTCAGCAGAACAAATATGAACACAAACCTTGAGTATATTGAGTTTGATCGAAATGTATCACCATTTTCTGATGTCAAACACTATTATCATTCCGAATGCCCTTTTAGGAGTTCAAAGTTCAGCCTCAACCCCTTGATACATGTACGCCTACCATAAAAACTATAATAATTAACATAGCAACATAGAAAATGTCATATGGTAAATGGACTTCCTCAAGATTTTAGACCTTCCTCTCTATGTTCCCTATGTCCCATTACTATACTATTGATCTACTGGACAAATAAAGCTTGATAGCTCATTGAAGAGTGATTCTCCACAGAGGCAGCTGGGGATGAGTCAGCAGAAGGTCCAGCAGAGATTCCAGGAGAGAGAGAAGGAGCTGAAGGAGCTCCAACAGGCCGTGGAGTCTCTCAAGGTGAGTATTGTTGACCAGAGGAGACACACAATTTCACATCTCTCCTCCAGTCAGAGAGAGAGAGAGGGGCCCTTATCCAATCCCACTGACCCCACTGTTGGGAACAGGCTGTCTGGACCCCTTTCAGAGAATATACTGCTTAATGTAACCGGCGGGATATGAACCCGGGTCTACTGAGGGAGAAAACAACATCTTGACCGTTACACCAAGAGGACATTCCCTATTGGGCTGAGGGCCGACACTGATTTTGAAGTCGAAGGCGGGGCTACCTCATCACAAAACCTTGAGAAATCCTGACTGACTCATGTCCCCTATACATTAACATGGAGCTCTCTCTCTCTCTCTCAATTCAAATCAATTCATAGGGATTTATTGGCATGGGAAACAAATGTTTACATTGCCAAAGCAAGTGAAATAGATAATAAACAAAAGTGAAATAAACAATCAGAAATGAACAGTAAACATTACACTCACAAAAGTTTCAAAGGAATAAAAACTTTCAAATGTTATAACTCAAGTGCAAACAGAGTGAGCCATTCGCCAGACTGAGTTCTGGAGGTGAAATGGAAATGAATGAGGGAGAGTTAAGTGAGGTAATGAGCTCAGAACCAGAGCCTGGCATCAATAGACATGATAAAGAAGAATCTGGTGCAGTAAGAGATACATTGTAGGAGAACGTGGCGGGGCTACCTTTTGGCAGATCCATTTGTAGTTTCAGGGTGGGTGGGAAAGGAGTTGGGTGCAGTTGAATCAGTGAAGGTAACCTGTAGTGGACTTGTGATATTTGTTTGTGTTTCGTTTGGTGCAACACAGACCTGTGGTGATCGTGGTGAAACAGAGGAGTCACTGTCAGTCCTTTTGAGTTTTGAGTCTTTACCCGACAAAGTCATGGTAGGATATATCAGTTATCCTGTTAGAGCTTTTGTGCCGAATCCACTGTGCTGATTCAGGTGCAACGTTTATGGTCATGTTGCAGCAGTTTGTAGGAGGGAGATCCAAGATGTGGGAAGTGTGCAGGAGGGCATGGGATAGAGGATTGTGTAGTTTCGGTCGATAAAGTTGTGTGTGTCAACTGTTGGGATGCCCATGTTGCTGGGGATCTGAAGTGTCCGGTGCGAGAGAGGCAGGTTGAGGTGGCTAGAGTCAGAGTCGTGCAGAAGGTGTCGTATGCTGAGACAGTGAAGAAAGTAGAGGAGGATGGGTCAAGGGTGAGAGATCCTGAGAGGATCCCTGTGAGTAGTAGATCTGTGCCAGCACAGAGGGATAGGCCAACGAGTGATATATGCTTCAGTAAAGATAGCTTCTTAGCATTCATAGCAATGGTTATCAACTGTACAGCAGAAATTGAATGAAATTGAATGTAAATCACAGAAAATAGATGTTGTGGTGGCAGCTGCAGAGAACTATTTGGGCATACAAGATTAGAGACTTCAGAAGAGTTACAGGGTGTGTTGAGTGGTGGTTTCCTGTCCTCCCAGGCCGTTGGCATGGTGCAGGAGCAGATAGGGTCAAAGTAGTGGAATTGGGTAGTGGGTGTTTAATAATAATAATAATATGCCATTTAGCAGACGCTTTTATCCAAAGCGACTTACAGTCATGCGTGCATACATTTTTTGTGTATGGGTGGTCCCGGGGATCGAACCCACTACCTTGGCGTTACAAGCGCCGTGCTCTACCAGCTGAGCTACAGGTTTAATGAGTGTAGGGTTAGTTGGAAGGGTGTTTTTTTATTATTATTATAATTTCCCCATTATTCCTTTTCCCATTTTGTGTCACAAAGTATAATGGATTTATATTATAGTCCAGTTGGGGGCGGTAATGCAACATATTGGATGCCAACCGCCGTTAAACACCAAAGAAGAAGAACCGTTACATTATCTCTATGTACAGTATTGTAACGATGTTCATGTCTCTCTCATTCATTAACTTTCATGGTAGTTGGTTGTGTGGGTCTCTGGTTATGAATAGGGTGCTGACAGACAATTGTTGATGGATATTTATAGAGCTCTGATCAGGACGACAATTGATTACTGGTGTACAGTTTATGGAACAGAGGTAAAGACTAGGCTTCAGAAGCTGGACAGAATCCAGTATATAGCTTTAAGGATATGTATTGGTGCATTTAAATCAACATCTGTATGTGCCTTACTGGTGGAGGCAGGAGAGATGCCTTTGGATATACAGCGTTAAAAATGGTCATTATCTTATTGGGTTGAAAGGCTGTGAGGTTGAGCATCCCACTGCTACTGTTCTAGATGACTGTTGGGAATATACTAGTAGACAAGGCAGTGGTTTTGGTTGGACAGTTGGAAAGCTTGCTGATGATAGTGGTTTGAGGGAGTTGGAGGTTGGCCCTTATGTGGTGATAGGGGATGTTCCTCCATGCACAGATGGATCCAAGGACCCAGATAGTGGGCTCACAGGAGCAGGCGTTTACGTTCCTGAATTTGATGTGCAGATATGTAGAAGACTAACAGATGAACTGTCAGTATACTCAGTTGAACTGTTGGTGATAATAGTTGCGCTCCAGTGGGTGGAGGACTTACAACCTGGTAGAATTATAGTATGCTCAGATTCTCTGTCTGTATTGAATAGTTTATCATCTAGTATGGAAGGTGTGGAAGGGAATGAAATTGTAGACCAGATAGCTAAAAGAGCTTTGAAACGAGATATAATTGATATTAATGTTCCGCTGGGTAGAGGTGAGGCCAAATGTAAGATCAGAGCCATTTTGATAGATGTGTGGCAGAAGAGATGGTACTCTGAGCACAAGGG
The DNA here is from genome assembly GCF_964263955.1 of Coregonus lavaretus. Taxonomy (NCBI): domain Eukaryota; kingdom Metazoa; phylum Chordata; class Actinopteri; order Salmoniformes; family Salmonidae; genus Coregonus; species Coregonus lavaretus. The sequence goes on from NC_140008.1 coordinate 5,218,403, forward strand.
CCGGCATTTATATGAATAGTTTACAGTTTTACAGAAAGGTCGATGGACCAAGATTCAAAGGTCAGATTAGGAAGGAAGAGGTGGTGTTTACTCAATTGCGCTTAGGACATTGTACATTGATCTCGTCATTACATCTGGTTGGCAAGCATGTGAATGGTTTGTGTCTGGGGGGTACGGTCGATTAAACGGTGGAGCATGTGTTGTTATATTGTTGTAAGTATGTTGAAGAGAGGGAAAGATTTAAATGTAGGGTCATTGAGGTTAGACAGGGTTAGGGGGGTTTGGAAGGGATTTTGGGGATGGGGGAGGGTCTATTAGAAGTTAGTAGGGCTCTTCTTTATTTTCTCAGAAGTACTGAGTTAGGTAGGAGGATTTAGAAATGTTGGAAACCGTGATTGACCACACACTCCAGCACAGTAGGTGGCGGCATGCACCTTTAACGTTGGTTTGTGGACCGCCATTATGTAATACAAGAAGAAGTTGCTTGTGTGAGAGTTTTGTGGTTCGTGAGGTTGGCTACTATTCTTTTTTCTTTTGGTTCTTGCGTATTTTCTGAATTTATTTTCTCATGGTGGAGGGTTTGTTTATTAGTTTCCACTGTTTATCGTTTAGAGGGGAGTAGGGGTAGTTTGTTAGGGCGGCGTGATGGCCTCAACCGAGTGGAGAAAAAACGCTGTTGCTTCGGGTGTGTTCCGGAAAAGGTGTGGAGGAAGTTTTGCTCATGGTCGGCGAACAGGTTGGAGCGGAACATCTGCACTCTGCATCCAGAATGAACCGAATCCGTGGTTGTGTTAATGAAAAAGTTTTGTCTTGTTGCGAGTGTGATTGGTTGTTGGTTCGTTTTGGTTAATTCGCAAGTGGTTTTCGTGTGCTCTCGGCTGTGTGCCAAGCGGAATCCGTTAAACATGTCTCTTTTCGTAGACAAGTGTTTTGTTTCTTAACAAACTTCAAGGTTACACAGGGGAGGGGTGGAACACAGGGATTGCTAGCACAGATAGTTTTCGGTGTTTCTAGTGTGGGGATCATCAGTTATAGGCTACAAGCAGCAATGTGATTGATAGATAGGACAGGTATTGAACCCCGGCCAAATAATCCCTACTCAGATGCGCTAACCTCAACCCTAGTAAACATGCATTATAAAAACCTTCTATATAAAATTATCTCATATTGGGAGTAAATATCCTCTGAATAGAATAGAAAAAACACTGCATCTTCCAGCCCACCAATAAATTACATAATGCAACCATCGCGGTTAGCATATTTACCTCAACATGCCCCTCGCTTGCGTGAGAAGGCAGAGTGCTCGATGAATTTGACAATTAATGTACTAGGAAAATACGTTTTTGTCGACCAGAGGTGACTGAATTAATGTTCAGGCTTATTGATAATCATTATAGTAATGAAGTATAATTTCAAAACATGACCATAAAAACAGGTAATAATAAACATGAATCATCATTATATTACTTCACAGTAATGTGTTAAATGCTTTTTCAGTCCTTCCTCTTGCGTTAGCAGTGTGGAAAGGGACAGTAAAAAGCGCTGGCAGGAGTTTTCCTGTGAGGTGGAGTGGTGGTGTATCCAGGGAGAGATCTAAACTAATATTCTGAAATGTCATTCATGGTCTTATGCTGCCATCTATTGGAATTATTAAGCAACTGCAGTAGTACTGAATAAAGTGTTTTTCCTTACTAATCCTTACTAAAGTAGTGATTACTCAGAATTGAAAAATAAATGGCAGGGGTACCAGGAGGGAGGAGAGTAGAGCAGGGTCAAGGGGTGGTGCGCAGGCCGCGGAGAAAGCGGTGGTGGGGAGGGTTGCAGCTGGGCTACATGAGCTGAGGCAGGTTTCTGTAGTAACAGAGACTCCGATGGGCGAAGGCTTGGTGGGCTCATCCCAGGAAATATTGCCTGTCATTGGGGAAGAGGCTCTGATCAGGGGGGAAGTGCAGGGGGGCAGAGACTGGGGAGGAGGAGGACTGTACCGTGCCAATGGAGGAGGAGGAAGAGGGGGGAGATGAGTCTGCGGGAGCGGAGGACAAGGCGTCTCGTTTTCAGACGGCTCATTGGATCCAGAGCTGACAGCCAGTCAGGCTGAGGGCCCAGTATATACGGTGAGAGAACTTTCTAGGTTCCTGATGGAGACTAAAGGGGAAAAAGAAGGTTCTGCTGGAGTCTTATTTGATTGATCCTGGAAGGTTTGTAAGGTCAGTACAACACGTGATGAAGAATGAGGGGTTTAGTGTCCTCTCACCCAGGAAGTGGTATAGGCTGAGAAAATGGGTCATGGGTTCTTAAGGGCATGTCTTCAGAATCTGCTTAAATTGATGTTTTTTTCTGGCATGGCGGCTTTATGGGCTTCTCTACTGGTTTCTGATTGTGGTGATTTCCCTCCCACCTCTTATGGAGATTTCACGGTTAGATTTCCTTAACATGAACGGCGGCAGAGACTGGGGGAATATGTCAAAAAAAACATTTAAACGTGATTATTTTAGCAAGAGACACACAGTGACGTGATTAATGAAGTGTATTGGGGGTCTGGTGGAAAGGGGCGCAGGTGCTGAGCCATGGCACAAATCTTAGTGCAGGGGTAGCAAAAGAGGTGTGTAAGGGTAGGTTGTTAGTGGTTAGAGCCAAAATCAATGACCTTGTCTTTGCTTTCCAAAATGTGTCTGCACCTAGTACAGGGCTCAGTTCTCTGTTTCACCAGGGCCCAGGCAGGTGTCCTATTGGAAATTCCAAGTAAAGCTCTTACAAGATGTCACTTATTGCTCAAGCTTCCAAGGCTTTTGGGAGAGGTGGGGACAGCAGAAGGGGGAGTAACTTCTGTTGTGGGGGAGATGAGGGAGCCTGATGGGTGGGTAACTTCTGTTGTGCGGAGATGAGGGAGCCTGATGGGTGGGTAACTTCTGTTGTGGGGGAGATGAGGGAGCCTGATGGGTGGGTAACTTCTGTTGAGGGGGAGATGAGGGAGCCTGATGGGTGGGTAACTTCTGTTGTGGGGGAGATGAGGGAACCTGATGGGTGGGTAACTTCTGTTGTGGGGAGATGAGGGAGCCTGATGGGTGGGTAACTTCTGGTGTGGGGAGATGAGGGAGCCTGATGGGTGGGTAACTTCTGTTGTGGGGAGATGAGGCCGCGGCTGTGGAGTTGTACTCTGATTTATAGCGGGCAGAACTCTGTGATCCTGGGCGTTCTGAGGTTCTGCTCACAGACCTTTCCAAACTCTCTCTGTCACAGAGAAATTAAATTGACATTTCCCAGGCCTTTCACAAACTCAGCTGCCATCTCTCAGATGGTCTGCATGTGAATTTTTATAAAAAGTTCTGGGGAATTATTGGACAGGACTTGTGTTGTGTGAGTGTATCGGGGTGGGGGAGCTGTCGCTAAGCTGTAGACGGGAGGCTTTGACTCTCCTGCCCAAACAAGTAGATTTGAGCGACTTAAAGAACTGGAGGCCTGTGGCATTGCTCTGCGTGGACTATAAGGTCTTTACCAAGGTCCTCGTTAACAGGCTCAATCACAGGCAATCTGTTCATAATCAGGAGAAATCCTTTGATAGGGTGGACCATCAATATCTGTTCTATGTGTTTTTTTGGTTGTGGGGAGAATTTTGTGGCCTATGTTCAAATGTTGTACGCTGGGGCTTCATGTATGGTCAAGGTGGGGGGAGGGCTCAGTAGGCCAGTCTGGGTAGGGAGGGGCATTCACCAGGGATGCCCTCTGTCAGGGCAGCTATACACTCTTGTTATTGAGCCCTTTCTGGGCCTGCTACGCAGGAGGCTACAGGGAGTGTGGGAGCCAGGCATAGGGTTGGGGACAGGCATAGTAGTGTCAGCATACGCTGATGATGTCTGTGTTGGTTAGGGATGAGCAGAACCTACAGGCCCTGGAGAATAGTTTGAGGGTGTACGAGAGGGCGTCTTCTGCTTAGGTAAACTGGGGCAAGAGTGAGGCTCTCTTATGTGGGGCATGGAGGGACAGGGCACCTCCGCAGCTTCCAGGGGGTTGCAGTGGGGCTGTGAGTGGCTCAAGATGCTTGGGGTGTATCTGGGCTCGGAGGGTTGGGATAGGAAGAACTGGGAAGGAGTGTCACAAGCGGTGGTGTCGAGGCTGACGAAGTGGAGGTGGCTCATCTCCCAAGTGGCATACAGAGGGACGGTGCTGATCATCAACAACTTGGTGGCATCCTCTCTATGGCTTAAATTGGCCATTCTCAACGCCCCCATTTGGTCTGCTTGTGGACCTGCAGCGCAAGTTAGTAAACATTTTATGGTCAGGGTGGCAGCGTTCCGACTCCCTCAGTGTCAAGGTTAGACACATCAGGAGCTTAGCAGGAGTGAAGGGGCATCAGTGGCAGGGGGTTGTGGGGGCTGAGAGCATGGCAGGGTATAGGTGGAGGGTGCTCTATAAGCTCCCAGTGCTGGAAAGGTCAGGGGTCCTCCAGTGGAGGGTATTACATGGAGCCCTGGACACCAATAGCTGGTTGGCTCGGGTTGACCTGGGAGTTGGGGAGGGGTGTCCGTTTTCTGCAATGACAGACTGTTCATCATGTTTTTTCTGTGTTGCCAGGGTAATGCCATTACTGTTGACGCCTTAGGGTTGAGTTTGAGTTGTACAAAATGATCAACAGTGTGGAGATGTTTCAGGAGGTATGGGGGCTCAGGGGGGCTGTCTGTACGGCTGGAGAGGAGGGGTTGGATGGACGGTTGGAATGTGGTGCTGGATGGTGTATTGTACTGTGGTGTTGGGTACTGGATAATGTGATTGTGTGGAGGTTGTGGTGGCACGCAATGTGTTTTTAGGAGTGGGGGTGTTAGTGTAATGAGGATGGCTCATTAAAGTAAGACAAGTCAGTCTCTCTCTCTCTCTCTCTCTTAACAGCGCTCTGCACAGGCAGCAGTGGAGGACAGTGATAAGATCTTTACCGAGCTGATCCGCTCCATTGAGAGAAGGCGCTCTGAGGTGAAGGAGCTGATCAGAGCCCAAGAGAAGGCTCAAGTGAGTCAAGCTGAAGGACTCCTGGAGCAACTGGAGCAGGAGATAGCTGAGCTGAGGAAGAGAAGCACTGAGCTGGAGCAGCTCTCACACACAGAGGATCACATCCATTTCCTCCAGGTAACTCAACTGCCTTGATACATGTGATATGAAATTAAAACTCTCAATCATTTGGTTCTGCTCTCTCTCACTCTCTCTAGAGTTATCAGTCTCTCTCCGGTACCAGTGTATCTTCAGACTTACCCAGCATCGTTGTCCGTCCTCTTCAGTACTTTGGAGATGTGAGTAAGACTGTGTCTGAACTGAGAGAGAAACTAGAAGACGTCCTTAAAGGAGAATGGACCAAGATCTCCACTACAGGTGTGTTGAAAATATTAAGAACATCAACTTTAGACCATTGAAAGTTCCCTACTAGTCATATACATGTGGAATATGGTATGATGATAACATTCCCTCTCTTTGTGAATGTGTTTGTGTGTCTGTAGTGAATATAGTGGATGTTGTACTGCCTCCAGAGCCCAAGACCAGAGAACAGTTCTTACAATGTGAGTCTCTTTATTCTTAAGTAACTAACAGTCTATTTTTACTGACACTCCTAACAATCCCTATAGAAATATATAACAATAGTAGATCTAATCAAAGACTGGGTATCTATCTGACTCCTCATATTTCTCTGATTTGATCTCTGCTGTGCTCTAATCAAAGACAGGGTAGATACAGTATCTGACTTAACTTATTGTTCTAACTCCCCTCATTGGTCTCTGCTCTGCTCTTCTCCCAGATTCCTGTCAGCTCACACTGGACCCAAACACAGCAGGCACACGCCTCTCTCTGTCTATAGGGAACAGAAAGGTGACCTATACAGGCCAAGACCAACCATATCCTGTTCATCCAGACAGATTCACAAACTATTGCCAGGTTCTGTGTAGAGAGGGTCTGTCTGGGCGCTGTTACTGGGAGGTGGAGTGGAGTGGGGAGTGGGTTGTTACAGCAGTCTCATATAAAGACATCAGCAGAACAGAGACAGATGGTGGATTTGGAGAGAATAACAAGTCCTGGAGTTTAGAGTGTTATAGTGGTGGTTATTGTTTCAGACACAATAATGTTATGACTAAAGTATCAGGCCCTCAGTCCTCCAGAGTAGGAGTGGACCTGGATCACAAGGCAGGTACTCTGTCCTTCTACAGTGTCTCTGATACAATGACCCTCCTCCACAGAGTCCAGACCACATTCACTCAGCCCCTCTATCCTGGGTTTTGGCTCTCTGGGACTGCTGAGCTGGTTAAACTGTAGTAGGGTCCACATAGATACTAGTCATGCTGGTGTAGTCTATAGCTGAGCTGGTTAAACTGTAGTAGGGTCCACATAGATACTAGTCATGCTGGTGTAGTCTATAGCTGAGCTGGTTAAACTGTAGTAGGGTCCACATAGATACTAGTCATGCTGGTGGTGATGGTACCCAGATATAATGCTCTGTTTTTCTGTACAATTATTGTTGTCTGACTGATTTAATCTTCAGAGTTTAATTAAAACTTAACAATGTATTTTTATCAATTGCAATGTTTTAATTGGCTACATTTACATTAATCATGATGTTTGCTGTTAATATATGTTGGTTGTCATTCAGAACCATTGAAATGTTTTCTCAATTGGTTCTCTGTCTCAATGTCATTTTAAGTTTTTTTCTCCCATACTGCTCAGTCAAGCAACATTAAACCTGTCCAGCAGGTGGTGGTATTAACCAAACAATAAAAACCCAGCACATATCTTGACTTGCCACTCAGTATATCAGTAATGTTCAGAATTGTACTTCAATATCATTGGAGATTGATGGTCTTTTTAATCCACTACCCAGAGTCAGGAACAGATGAAGTTAGGTCTGCTACTGTTCAGTTATTAAATATGATTAATGGTGATGGGAAATAAAAAATACATCTAGTAGTAGTGTTCCTTTGCTATTTATTCCAAGGTGTGTCTTTAACTTGTAAATGGATTGTGTTGAAGCTGGCATGTGGTGTGGATGATAGAATAGAGTGAATAGAGGAGAGAAGAGAGGAGGAGAGGAGAACATAATATAGAAGACAGATAAGATAGAGAGAGAATTCATACCCAGGGGAGTTACTGACTCTGGCCCAAATGACACCCTGTTCCCTACGTAGTGCACTAGGCTACTTCTGACCAGATCTAAAGTAGTGCACTACATAGGGAATAGGGTGGAGATTGGAGATTTGCTCACTGTCATTAGAATGAAGATTTCCATCCAGGAGTTACTGTCTCTGTCCCAAATCTCTCCCTGTTCCCTGCATAGTGCACTAGGCTTCTTCTGACCAGATCTAAAGTAGTCTTCTAGATTTTACATGTTTTCTCCCTGTCGTTAGAAAATGACAATATGGTAATGCCTTTAGTGGTTTCCTCCCCCTTTGTTTTTATTGGTTGTGTGTTATGTGTGTTGTTGTGTTAGGTTTTCCCCCTGTGTTCCTAATGGAAAATCCATTAACAATGAATCAGAAACAAATTATATTCCAGTTGTGTTTAGACAACTTCATGGCTGGCATCCCCTAGTTCTGTTAAGACCCTTTGAGCTGGTCCTCTGTAGCTCAGCTGGTAGAGGACGACGCTTGTAACGCTAAGGTAGTGGGTTCGATCCCCGGGACCACCCATACACAAAAAAAAATGTATGCACGCAGGACTGTAAGTCGCTTTGGATAAAAGCGTCTGCTAAATGGCATATTATATTATATTATATTATATATATATTATATTATATTATTATATAACTGGGTCACATTCTAAATGGTCACTTGTATTGATAGTCCATACTGGGCCTAACTGTGGTTAACCATACTGGAGGGTTTCTTTCTGCACACATATTCCCTCATCTCCAGAACTTTACCTGATGTCCTCTCTGTCTCTGTCTCTCTGTCTCTGTCTCTGTCTCTGTCTCTCTCTGTCTCTCTCTCTGTCTCTCTCTCTCTCTCTCTCTCTCTGTCTCTCTCTGTGTGTCTCTCTCTGTGTGTCTCTCTCTCTGTGTCTCTCTCTCTGTGTCTCTCTCTCTGTCTCTCTCTCTGTCTCTCTGTCTCTCTCTCTGTCTCTCTCTCTGTCTCTCTGTCTCTCTCTCTCTCTCTGTCTCTCTCTCTCTGTCTCTCTCTCTCTCTGTCTCTCTCTCTCTCTGTCTCTCTCTCTCTCTCTGTCTCTGTCTCTCTGTCTCTCTCTCTCTCTCTCTCTCTCTCTCTCTGCCTCTCTCTCTCTCTCTCTCTCTCTCTCTCTCTCTCTCTCTCTCTCTCTCTCTCTCTCTCTCTCTCTCTCTCTCTCTCTCTCTCATCAAACCGTATAGAAAGCAGACAACCTCAATATGGTTCCATTCCTGTAGTTATCAGGTCACATGGGGTCTCTCTCTCTCTCTCTCTCTCTCTCCCTCTCTCTCTCTCTCTCTCTCTCTCTCTCTCTCTCTCCCATCAAACCATATAGAAAGCAGACAACCTCAATATGGTTCCATTCCTGTAGTTATCAGGACACATGGGGTCTCTCTCTCTCTCTCTCTCTCTCTCTCTCTCTCTCTGCCTCGCTCTCTCTCTCTCTCTCTCTCTCTCTCTCTCTCTCTCTCTCTCTCTCTCCCATCAAACCGTATAGAAAGCAGACAACCTCATTATGGTTCCATTCCTGTAGTTATCAGGACACATGGGGTGTCTCTCTCTCTCTCTCTCTCTCTCGCTCTCGCTCTCTGTCTCTCTCTCGCTCTCTCTCTCTCTGTCTCTCTCTCTCTCTCTCTCTCTCTCTCTCTCTCTCTCTCTCTCTCTCTCTCATCAAACCGTATAGAAAGCAGACAACCTCAATATGGTTTCATTCCTGTAGTTTTCAGGACACATGGGGTGTGGAACTATTATCTCCTTTCTAAGTTTGAACTTGTCCACTTCCCTTCATGGATTTAAAAGGAAATGACTGGTATATGTAAACTCCCTCTACCCCATGCCAACACCAATCCAATGCTTTTACATTTGAGAGGAGTAGTGAAGGAATGATACACTTCAGGAGGAAGGAGAGATTATTGGGACACACCCATGGAGTGATAATAGAGGGATGTGAAAGAGGAGAGAGGTAATGGTTGGACTTGACTTATTTATTCTCTCATTAGACTTATTCTGTTTAAATAACATAATTGCATAACACAAAATAAGTACATTTAAGGAAGTATCCATGTATTATAGATTTTATAATCACTTTTGTACTATTTTCACAAGTATGTGGTAAAATTTCACAACTCTCAATACAAAACTCAAAACAGATCATCAAAAAGGCTGTTTTTTCAGAACTATAAGCACATTTTCAATTGACTAAGTACAACACACAAAGGAAGTATCCTTGTATTATATCTTAATATGTGAAATGCTCACTTCCTCCCATAAGTCATTAGTAGTTGATGTAGGGTTTCATCTGTCAAAAGGTAGATCACACCTGGTGACTTATGAGTTATAAATGTTATTACTGTGGAGTCACCATGATCTGATTACTGTGGTGTGTGTGTGTTAGTCTTTGATTAGTTTAGTCATCAAGGCTGAGAGGATGTATCTATTTGAAAGGGTGTCCTGCTCTTTGATCAGACCAAATGGTTGTAAAGTCCTCAAGACAATAGAATGGTTGTCAGGCAGTGGAGTCTGGTGGGAGGAGCTATAGCAGGACAGGCTCATTGTGATGTCTGGAATGGAATAAATGGAACTCAGTCAAACATGTGGTTTCATATGTTTGTGTTTGATACCTTCCATTGATTCCATTCCAGCCATTACAATGAGCCCGTCCTCCTATAGCTCCTCCCACCAGCCTCCTCTGGTGTCAGACCTGCATGGTGCCTCAGAGTCTGTGTAGGAACTGTGAGGTGGGTGTGTTGGGAACATTATTCCCTATTTTTCATAGTTCCACAATCTATTAATAGCAAGAGATGTGAATAAAAAAATCTGCAAATCATGGTTATTTTATTTATAACTAGAGAATTGGGCTGATTCAAACAAGACAAACATGCTTATTTTTAAAGTAAGGACATGTCCAAGAAAGGTTACTTGTAAAACTAAAATAACCAACACCCTTTCTTGTGATGTGTTGTAATATATATATATAAATATGATAATATTTTTCCATTCACATTGTGTGTGTGTGGTCCCAGGTGTGAGGGGCTTGTTGTGATCCTGGGGTTGGTGCATTGGGCTGTACACTGACTGTATGCCTTCTTAATATTGAGTTGCATCGGGTGGAGGGCTGTTGAAACTGTTTTGAATGGGGTGTGTTTTGGGGTCTGGGGGTGAAATCAAACATTGTATTCAAACTGGTTAGGGGTAGAACATTCACACCTGGTCCTTTGTTGCAGGATTTGTTTTGTACGTGTGTACATTAATTTCTTAAATTTTCTTTCCCAGGTTGAATGTCAATAAAAAGTAATATAATTGTTTGTATGACTTTACAATGTCCAGCTACATTATACTCCACATAGCTTTATAGGAAGCAGACTTTACAATGTCCAGCTACATTATACTCCACATAGCTTTATAGGAAGCAGACTTTACAATGTCCAGCTACATTATACTCCACATAGCTTTATAGGAAGCAGACTTTACAATGCGAACGTGCCCACTCTGGACAGGCTACCTAAATGATGACATTATTATGGACAAAAAGACCCTCGATATTTATTGGAAAGGAGCATCAAGCTCATCACCATGCACTTTCACCACCCTGTGAAGTTCAGCATAACTTATTTCATCTGTAGCTTAATAAACTGCATGGTTTCCCGAGTCGTAGTGGGAGGTTCACGCATCATATCATCGTGTGACTCCAAGTTTACTTCAATATGATGGTTATTATATCAATATTTGTGCATAAAGCCGTTTCCACCGCCATATCTCGCTTAATTAATTCTACAGAGGTATTTGCACCCCACTGCATCCACATGTTTCTTTACAATTTATGATCATTTTACATGACTGAAAATGAAATAAAACTTTTGATTTTACATATTCATCATTCACCACTGTGGCTTCTGAATAGGTCACTGTACATTTATGGAACCTTTAAAACGTTGTAATGTTTTACCACAACCTTATATTTGGTTACACGTCACTATGGCTTCCATCCCTATATACCTCAGTGCATCCATCCAGGACTAACGTCTCCAAACAGATCTAAAAGGCCTCCCCCACCACTCAGACTTTCAAAGAAATTAAAGTTATCTCTGATACTCTGCTGTGCAGTTTGTTGTATGGACATTGCAGAGGCCCTTTTAAAATATTCACTCTGCTGTCTGGATCTACCAAAGGATCCAGTTACTATTCCCTGTGGACACAGCTGTATGCAACGTCATCTTCTTAACTTGACTTCCATCCCCCAAAAAACCTGTAGATACAGAGTACACAGTCAAGAGGAAGCCACTCCCTGTCCTCTGGTGTAGAGTTCCATGAAACAGAAAGTCATTTTTGACACCCTGTTGCTCAACCTTCAGGTGAAAGCACTAAAATGGCTGACAATCTAGAACTGTTCTGTTGCTCCGTCTGTCTGGATCCACTGAAGGATCCGGTGACTACTGCCTGTGGACACAGCTACTGTATGGGCTGTATTAAAGAAAGCTGGGATCAGGATGATCTGAAAGGTGTCTACACCTGTCCCCACACTCTAAACAATACTGGGTTGTTTGGTTGACCCAAATGTTGGGTTGCAGGCGTTGGGTCACTTAGTTGGGTTGTTTTCTTTAAAAACTGCTGGGTTATGGATGCTGGGTGTTGGGTTATTGTTGCTTGGTTATTGAGATATGACCCAGCAGGTCAGATCAGAAGACTGTAGGCATAGTTTAGTAGGGGTGTGGCTTTCAGATAGTTATTTTTAGCCACCCATGAGAGTAAATATAATTCCTGTTCATCTGGTCTGTTGCGTAGTTAGCACATGTTAAGGTTGAACATTGACATTTTTGTAGCTTCAATTATGCTTATAGAGTTTCCTAAAAGTCAACGTATGTCTCATTGTTGGGCTATAATACAGTGGTATACCTTAATATAATATGTAATAAATACTCTACATATTATAGAATAATTTAATAAGGAAAAATTGAGTTTACAGTATGTAAACGCCTTAAAATAGCCTACAGTAAGGATGACATTAAAACAGACCCAGTTGCTAGGTCAACCAAGCATGACATTAAAACAGACCCAGTTGCTAGGTCAACCAAGCATGACATTAGAACAGACCCAGTTGCTAGGTCAACCAAGCATGACATTAAAACAGACCCAGTTGCTAGGTCAACCAAGCATGACATTAAAACAGACCCAATTGCTAGGTCAACCAAGCATGACGTTAAAACAGACCAGTTGCTAGGTCAACCAAGCATGACATTAAAACAGACCCAGTTGCTAGGTCAACCAAGCATGACATTAAAACAGACCCAGTTGCTAGGTCAACCAAGCATGACATTAAAACAGACCCAGTTGCTAGGTCAACCAAGCATGACATTAAAACAGACCCAGTTGCTAGGTCAACCAAGCATGACATTAAAACAGACCCAGTTGCTAGGTCAACCAAGTATGACATTAAAACAGACCCAGTTGCTAGGTCAACCAAGCATGACATTAAAACAGACCCAGTTGCTAGGTCAACCAAGCATGACATTAAAACAGACCCAGTTACTAGGTCAACCAAGCATGACATTAAAACAGACCCAGTTGCTAGGTCAACCAAGCATGATATTAAAACAGACCCAGTTGCTAGGTCAACCAAGCATGAGAGTAAAAAATACCCAACTGATGGTTAAATTAACCCGTGTTCTGTTAATACTAACAATCCAACATATTGGGTTATTCACGCAACCAAACTGTCTGGGTCAAAATAACCCAACATGTTCTTTCCACTACTTAACCTGTGCTGGGGTACTAAATAAACCAGATTGAGTGCAGTGCAGACATCCCTTCACCCCAAGGCCTATTCTGAACAGGAGTGCTGTGCTCGCCTAAGTGGTGGAGAAATTGAAGAAGACAGGACTCCAGGCTGCTTCTCCTGCTCACTGTCATGCTGGACCTTTAGATGTGGGGTGTGACATCCTCAGTGAAGACAGACCTTCACTCCAAGGCCTACTCTGAGGATAAATAACATGTTGGCTGAAGTGGTGGAGAAACTGAAGAAGACAGGACTCCAGGCTGCTCCCCCTCCTGCTCTGTGCTATGCTGGACCTGGAGATGTGGCGTGTGATTTCTGCACTGGGACCAGAAAGCAGAAAGCCCTCATGTCCTGTCTGGTGTGTCTGGCCTCTTACTGTGAGACTCACCTCCAACCTCACTATGAATCTCCTGCTTTGAAGAAGCACCAGCTGGTCAAAGCCACCGTACAGCTAAAGGATCAGCTTTAACATTGCAGATATATTGGGGCTTCTATCTGTGTAATTGTCTGCATCATTTCCAATCCCCCATATATATGTTTTGTAAATATTATTTTAAATATATTTTCCTTCTTTATTATTTTCCCCTAACCCTACCACCCCTCCTAAACTAATGGACAACAATACTTAGGCTTCCACTTCCAGCTTATAAATGTACATACTACATACTTTTCACAGACACTACATTTTACATTAGTTATCTTTTGTTTGTTTTTAGTCCCCGCCTTCAGCTACCCTCAGCCCCTCCCATCTATCTCTGAAGACCATCCAGTTTTGATTTCTAGCTGCCATACAGTGCATTCGGAAAGTATTCAGACCCTTTAACTTTTTCAACATTTTATTACTTTACAGCCTTATTCTAAAATGTATTAAATAAAACATTTTCCTCATCACTCTACCCACAATACCACTTAATGACAAAGCGAAAACAGGTTTTTATTTTTACACACTTATTGAAAATACAAGACAGAAATACCTTATTAACATAAGTATTCAGACCCTTTGCTATGAGACTCAAAATTGAGCTCAGGTGCATCCTGTTTCCATTGATCATCCTTGAGATGTTTCTACAACTTGATTGGAGTCCACCTGTGGTAAATTCAATTGATTGGACATGATTTGTAAAGGCACACAGCTGTCTATATAAGGGCCCACAGTTGACAGTGCATGTCAGAGCAAAAACCAAGCCATGAGGGTGAAGGAATTGTCCGTAGAGCTCTGAGACAGGATTGTGTTGAGGCACAGATCTGTGGAAGGGTCCCAAAACATTTATGCAACATTGAAGGTCCCAAAGATCACAATGGCCTCCATCATTCTTAAATGGAAGAAGTTTGTAACCACCAAGACTCTTCCTAGAGCTGGCCACCTGGCCAAACTGAGCATCGGGGGAGAAGGACCTTGGTCAGGGAAGTGACCAAGAACCCGATGGTCACTCTGACAGAGCTACAGAGTTCCTCTGTGGAGATGGGAGAAACTTCCAGAAGGAAAACCACCTCTGCAGCACTCCACCAATTAGGCCTTTATGGTAGAGTGGCCAGACGGAAGCCACTCCTCAGTAAAAGACACATGACAGTCCCCTTGGAGTTTGCCAAAAGTATCCTAAAGTACTCTCAGACCATGAGAAAGAAGATTCTCTGGTCTGATGAAACCAAGATTGAACTCTTTGGCCTGAATGCCAAGCGTCACGTCTGTAGAAAACATGGCACCATCCTTATGGTGAAGCATGGTGGTGGCAGCATCAGGCTGTGGGGATGTTTTTCAGAGGCAAAGACTGGGAGAATAGCCAGGATCGAGGGAAAAATGAACAGAGCAAAGTACAGAGAGATCCTTGATGAAAACCTGCTTCAGAGCACTCAGGATCTCAGACTGGGGCGAAGGTTCAACTTCCAACAAGACAACAACCCTAAGCACACAGCCAAGACGCAGGAGTGGCTTCAGGACAAGTCTCTGAATGTCCTTGAGTGGTCCAGCCAGATCCTGGAGTTGAACCCGATCAACCATCTATGGAGAGACCTGAAAATAGCTGTGCAGCACTGATAGCAACAACAACCACCGCAGAAAAGTTGGCTGTGTTTACAGACAGACAGAAATACAGACAGACAGACAGAGGTTGTTTACTATGACTGGATGAAGGGATACAGTGTTGAAGGCTACCTTTAGGTCTCCTGGTCTCTTGGGATTTAAACAGTGAATACATTTACATTTACATTTTAGTCATTTAGCAGACGCTCTTATCCAGAGCGACTTACAGGAGCAATTAGGGTTAAGTGCCTTGCTCAAGGGCACATTAACGTCATTTAGCAGACGCTCTTAGCCAGAGCGACTCGCAAATTGGTGCGTTCACCCTATAGCCAGTGGGATAACCACTTTACAATTTGGGGGGGGGGGGGGGGGGGGTTAGAAGGAACACTTTATCCTATCCCAGGTATTCCTTAAAGAGGTGGGGTTTCAAATGTCTCCGGAAGGTGGTGAGTGACTCCGCTGTCCTGGCGTCGTGAGGGAGCTTGTTCCACCATTGGGGTGCCAGAGCAGCGAACAGTTTTGACTGGGCTGAGCGGGAGCTATGCTTCCGCAGAGGAAGGGGAGCCAGCAGGCCAGAGGTGGATGAACGCAATGCCCTCGTTTGGGTGTAGGGACTGATCAGAGCCTGAAGGTACAGAGGTGCCGTTCCCCTCACTGCTCCATAGGCAAGCACCATGGTCTTGTAGCGGATGCGAGCTTCAACTGGAAGCCAGTGGAGTGTGCGGAGGAGGGGGGTGACGTGAGAGAACTTGGGAAGGTTGAACACCAGACGGGCTGCGGCATTCTGGATGAGTTGTAGTGGTTTAATGGCACAGGCAGGGAGGCCAGCCAACAGCGAGTTGCAGTAGTCCAGACGGGAGATGACAAGTGCCTGGATTAGGACCTGTGCCGCTTCCTGTGTAAGGCAGGGTTGTACTCTCCGAATGTTGTAGAGCATGAACCTGCAGGAGCGGGTCACCGCCTTGATGTTGGCGGAGAACGACAGGGTGTTGTCCAGGGTCACGCCTAGGCTCTTCGCACTCTGGGAGGAGGACACAGCGGAGTTGTCAACCGTGATGGCGAGATCATGGAACGGGCAGTCCTTCCCCGGGAGGAAGAGCAGCTCCGTCTTGCCAGGGTTCAGCTTGAGGTGGTGATCCGTCATCCATACTGATATGTCTGCCAGACATGCAGAGATGCGATTCGCCACCTGGTTATCAGAAGGGGGAAAGGAGAAGATTAGTTGTGTATCGTCAGCGTAGCAATGATAGGAAAGGCCATGTGAGGATATGACAGAGCCAAGTGACTTGGTGTATAGGGAGAAAAGGAGAGGGCCTAGAACTGAGCCCTGGGGGACACCAGTGGTGAGAGCACGTGGTGCGGAGACAGCTTCTCGCCACGCCACTTGGTAGGAGCGACCGGTCAGGTAGGACGCAATCCAGGAGTGAGCCGCGCCGGAGATGCCCAGCTCGGAGAGGGTGGAGAGGAGGATCTGATGGTTCACAGTATCAAAGGCAGCAGACAGGTCTAGAAGGACAAGAGCAGAGGAGAGAGAGTTAGCTTTAGCAGTGCGGAGAGTCTCAGTGACACAGAGAAGAGCAGTCTCAGTTGAATGACCAGTCCTGAAACCTGATTGGTTTGGATCAAGAAGGTCATTCTGAGAGAGATAGCAAGAGAGTTGGCTAAAGACGGCACGCTCAATAGTTTTGGAAAGAAAAGAAAGAAGGGATACTGGTCTGTAGTTGTTGACATCAGTGGGGTCGAGTGTTGGTTTTTTG
This sequence comes from Coregonus lavaretus, assembly GCF_964263955.1. Taxonomy (NCBI): domain Eukaryota; kingdom Metazoa; phylum Chordata; class Actinopteri; order Salmoniformes; family Salmonidae; genus Coregonus; species Coregonus lavaretus. The sequence continues at coordinate 5,235,083 of NC_140008.1, forward strand.
AGAAGGGGAGCAACTCTCGCTCTCTTGAAGACGGAAGGGACATGGCCAGTGGTCAAGGATGAGTTGATCAGCGAGGTGAGGTAGGGGAGAAGGTCACCGGAGATGGTCTGGAGAAGGGAGGAGGGGATGGGGTCAAGCGGGCAGGTTGTTGGGCGGCCTGCAGTCACAAGTCGCAGGATTTTATCTGGAGAGAGAGGGGAGAAAGAAGTCAAAGCATAGGGTAGGGCAGTGTGAGCAGGACCAGCAGTGTCATTAGACTTAACAAACGAGGATCGGATGTCGTCAACCTTCTTTTCAAAGTGGTTGACGAAGTCATCTACAGAGAGAGAGGGGGGGGGGGGGGGGGGGATTCAGGAGGGAGGAAAATGTGGCAAAGAGCTTCCTAGGGTTAGAGGCAGATGTACAGTGAGATAGTCCTAACCATTCAATCAATGTACAGAATAAACAGTCATCATTAACACTATACAGAGTAGAGTCTATGGATAGAATATGTTATCAAAGAATATAATACAATATAATTTTTTGAATAGAAAATAATAAATGTTTTGATATGAAAGCACAGCCAGATGATTTGACTTGACAGTGTGTCTCTATACCTCAGTCTCTGAAGACACCCAGCAATGGTTAGGATTATTAGAGAAGCTTTTCCTGCTGAAAGGCAGTTTCATTTCATCTGGTTGCAGAAAACAATTCATTGGATATGTTCATAACCCCGTCCACCTATAAGATGTGGGGGGTTTCTGTATGACTAAGAAGTATTACAAAGAACTCTGATTGTAAAAGGTCTTCTCTTTTTAGACCTAGATATGGCTAGGGTTAGGGTTACTGCTGAATGTAGTAACTCTAACCCTGACCCTAGGCTTAACAGTAATAACCACACTGTAATGTAAAGTGATATAACGTCTTGTCATAGTGTTGTGGGAACTAAGTTTAAATCTGTTAGATAGGTAACTCTTGGTGCCATATGGTGCCACAGAGTCTGAATGCCAAGGATTCCATTATCTCGAGGGAGCTTACTAGGGTTTATCTTAGAATGATTGATAGATGGAATATACTGACTTGGGGTACAAGGTAATAACATCAGAGTGGGGAGTGCCCACTGATGGTTACCAGATGTTGTTGAAGAAACGTGTAACATGAAATATATAAACAGAGATTTCCTTTGTCCAGAGTTCGGATGACAAGAGGCAAAGCACGTGCCATTTGTTATACGAACCCGGTACCGTAATCAATTAAATACTTTGCATCAACTCTCCATCTAAGTGTGAAATATCTTCTTGCATCATTAATTACTTGATACCAGAGGAACTCGTCATAACAGATTGGCGTCTAAATGAACAGGATGCAGTTTACAGCTGAAATAACAGGGAAGCAGACTTTCATTATATTGATTGTCAAATTGTGCTTATCTGTGGTAAAGCTGAGCTGTAACGAACGTTTAAAATTCAATATTTTTTTTTTAGGGGAATAGATTTGTGGTTTTCAAGTATTGTCACGATCGTCATGAGAACCGGACCAAGGCGCAGCGTGATATGCGTACATCTTTTAATGAGTACTTTACACACGAACAACAAAACAACAAAACAATACGTGAAGTCAAAAGGTTCACCAACACAAACATATACAGAACAAGATCCCACCACAACAGGTGCAAACAGGCTGCCTAAGTATGGTCCCCAATCAGAGACAACAAGCAACAGCTGCCTCTGATTGGGAACCACCCCGGCCAACATAGAAACACATGAACTAGAACATGAACATAGAACCTACAACATAGACACTACACACCTTGGCTCAACTTTTAAGAGTCCACAGAGCCAGGGCTTGACAGTACCCCCCCCCCCCCCCAAAGGCGCAGACTGCGATCGCGCCAACGAAACACAACAGGGGAGGGGCCGGGTGGGCATTCCGCCTCGGAGGCGGATTCGGCTCCGGGCGTGACCACCACTCTCTCGCTACACCCCCCGTAGCGCCCCTGGTTTGGTTCCGCTGGCTGGAGCTGGACTGGACATCGGTGGAGCGGATTGCTTTGGCTCCAGTGCGGGGAGCAGGAACAGTCTGGACCGGGCTGGCGACGCGCACCATTGGCTTGGTGTGGGGAGCAGGAACGGGTCGGGCCGTATTGGGAACACGCACCACTAACTTAGTGCGGGTCGCAGGAACGGGTTGGGCCGTACTGGGAACACGCACCACTAACTTAGTGCGGGGAGCAGGAACGGGTTGGGCCGTACTGGGAACATGCACCACTAACTTAGTGCGGGGAGCAGGAACGGGCCGGGCCAGACTGGGAACACGCACCACTAACTTAGTGCGGGGAGCAGGAACGGGTCGGGCCGGACTGGGAACACGCACCACTAACTTAGTGCGGGGAGCAGGAACGGGTCGGGCCGGACTGGGAACACGCACCACTAACTTAGTGCGGGGAGCAGGAACGGGCCGGACCGTACTAGGAACACACACCACTGGCCTTGTGCGGGAAGCAGGAACGGGTCGGGCCGTATTGGGAACACGCACCACTAACTTAGTGCGGGGATCAGGAACGGGCCGGACCGGACTGGTGACACACACCACTTGCTTCGTGCGAGGAGCGGGACTGGGTTTCCTCATAAACCTCCGCTCCCTCTGCTGCCTAACCAGTTCCTCTCGCCGTGCCTCTACACTCTCCTTCTCCCTTATCGCCTCCAGTAGCTCCTCCCTCTGACCCACTAGCTCCTGCTCCCTCATGACCAATAGCCCCCGTAACCTGGTGGCCTCCTCTCCTATTCTACCGATACGTCCTGTAGCTGCCTCCAGCATCCCCGTCGTCCATGCCGTGTGCCCCCCCAAAAAAATGTCTTGGGGTTGCCTCTCGCCTGTCCGACGACGGCAAGGTTGGCGCCGTACCTCCTCTCTCGCCAGGGCTTTAACTTTTGCCCATGGCCCTTTGCCCGCGAACATGTCTTCCCAAGACCACCATTCGCACACCTGGGACATCGCCAACTTCTCCAGTTCCTTTCCCGGTGTTTGCTCCTGAACACGCTGCTTGGTCCTGTTTTGGTGGGATCTTCTGTCACGATCGTCGTAAGAACCGGACCAAGGCGCAGCGTGATATGCGTACATCTTTTAATGAGTACTTTACACACGAACAACAAAACAACAAAACGATACATGAAGTCAAAAGGTTCACCAACACAAACCTATACAGAACATAACTGGTGCCAACAGGCTGCCAAAGTATGGGTCCCAATCCGAGACAACAAGCAACAGCTGCCTCTGATTGGGAACCACCCCGGCCAACATAGAAACACATGAACTAGAACATGAACATAGAACATACAACATAGACACTACACACCCTGGCTCAACTTTTAAGAGTCCCCAGAGCCAGGGTGTGACAAGTATGTAAACATGTAAGGAGAAATATGAAATTAGACAATGACATGGTGCTATGATTCAAAATAGGGTGTGTTCAGAGTAATGAGTAAAAAAGCAACAGAGGATAAACGAGTGGGCGCAGGACTTCCCTTAATATGTAATGGCATTATAAACAGAGTGGGTGTTATTCCATTATGTTTAAAGTACATTATAAAAAGATTGGGTGCAGGTATCCCTTTGTGTATAGAGACATTATAAAGAGATAGGTTACGGGCCTTTGGTGTGGTAAATCATCATAAAAAGAAGTACAGAATTAGTCCTTTGTGAATTACTCAAAACGAGCATGTTGAATCATGGCACCAATGACAAAACAGGCAAACAACATTTTAATAAAGATCAAGTTGGAGGATTTGATTCAAGTATTTTATTACTAATATTGCATGAACTAATAATAAAAACTATAGCGTCAACTCAGTAGACTGGAATCTGGCAAGACAATCACAAGAATAAATCAGAGCTTCATTTAACTCGAAGAGAGAGAAAAAGGAAATGACGAAATTATTACAGACAAATCAGTATTTTAAACAAGTCTGTACTAAAAGTATCGAAAATCAGAGAATGGGCGAATGGATGTTAAGTAAATTAGGATTTGTCTATGGGGAACCACATCTCAGTGATGTAGCAGCATGGACAGATAATGAGTATCCTCAAGAAGAGATTTTTAAAAGGGATCAATTACAGATAGCGTGAAATTATATAATTGACAATATCGCCGTACGCAACACGAAATGGGATTTAGATTATATGAAAGAGGCGTATAAAGCATGCGATTTAATGAGCGCACGATGACCTGGAAATATAATTAATTAGGAGAAAAAGTCGGCAAACGAAGTTAAGTAATGGAATGGAACAACATAGGCTATTTTATGAACAAACAGCAGAAAGTACTTTTAATCTGAAGGGTGCATAATAAATTATATAAATGTGTATGATAATTTGATATAAGTTTGGATAAGAAGTTTCGATATATCACAGAGTTAGGTCATAGAATATCAAGGAGTGTTATGGAGAGCGTGAGGTTATTTAAGAGAGTTGTGGAAAAGTCTGTATTTTCTGGGAGGATCCCATGACAGGCAGGGCAGGGTCCTGGAAACTACAGTCTGTTTTTTGGTTCCGCTGGGAGTATGTTTGGAGAAGTTGATTTGTGTCGATTGAGAATCGTAAAAAAAAAAGAAGGGATTGTTTGATGTGAGTACCTAAGGATTTCTAACGTTCTATATGGATTATGTGAATATATGAAAATGTGATGAATTTTATGTGTGTTTAAGCGATTACTAGAGATTTGATCAAGTAATAATTGGAATATTATTAGTATACAATATGTTAACCCCAAAACGTAGACGTACGTTGGGTGTGAGAAACAATAAATACAAGTTTTAGAAGTTGGTGCCGTTGATGGATCATGTGATAGAGATAAGGTTTAAGGAATAAACTGCCCATAAGGACTGGAATTTAAAGACGTAACTTATAACATAGTACAAAGCCAATTCAGGGTTTCCATTAAATACACTGCTCAAAAAAATAAAGGGAACACTTAAACAACACAATGTAACTCCAAGTCAATCACACTTCTGTGAAATCAAACTGTCCACTTAGGAAGCAACACTGATTGACAATACATTTCACATGCTGTTGTGCAAATAGAATAGACAACAGGTGGAAATTATAGGCAATTAGCAAGACACCCTCAATAAAGGAATGGTTATGCAGGTGGTGACCACAGACCACTTCTCAGTTCCTATGCTTCCTGGCTGATGTTTTGGTCACTTTTGAATGCTGGCGGTGCTTTCACTCTAGTGATAGCATGAGACGGAGTCTACAACCCACACAAGTGGCTCAGGTAGTGCAGCTCATCCAGGATGGCACATCAATGCGAGCAGTGGGAAGAAGGTTTGCTGTGTCTGTCAGCGTAGTGTCTAGAGCATGGAGGCGCTACCAGGAGACAGGCCAGTACATCAGGAGACGTGGAGGAGGCCGTAGGAGGGCAACAACCCAGCAGCAGGACCGCTACCTCCGCCTTTGTGCAAGGAGGAGCAGGAGGAGCACTGCCAGAGCCCTGCAAAATGACCTTCAGCAGGCCACAAATGTGCATGTGTCTGCTCAAACGGTCAGAAACAGACTCCATGAGGGTGGTATGAGGGCCCGACGTCCACAGGTGGGGGTTGTGCTTACAGCCCAACACTGTGCAGGACGTATGGCATTTGCCAGAGAACACCAAGATTGGCAAATTCGCCACTGGCGCCCTGTGCTCTTCACAGATGAAAGCAGGTTCACACTGAGCACGTGACAGACGTGACAGAGTCTGGAGACGCCGTGGAGAACATTCTGCTGCCTGCAACATCCTCCAGCATGACCGGTTTGGCGGTGGGTCAGTCATGTTGTGGGGTGGAATTTCTTTGGGGGGCCGCACAACCCTCCATGTGCTCGCCAGAGGTAGCCTGAGATCCTCAGACCCCTTGTGAGACCATATGCTCGTGCGGTTGGCCCTGGGTTCCTCCTAATGCAAGACAATGCTAGACCTCATGTGGCTGGAGTGTGTCAGCAGTTCCTGCAAGAGGAAGGCATTGATGCTATGGACTGGCCTGCCCGTTCCCCAGACCTGAATCCAATTGAGCAAATCTGGGACATCATGTCTCGCTCCATCCACCAACGCCACGTTGCACCACAGACTGTCCAGGAGTTGGCGGATGCTTTAGTCCAGGTCTGGGAGGAGATCCCTCAGGAGACCATCCGCCACCTCATCAGGAGCATGCCCAGGCGTTGTAGGGAGGTCATACAGGCACGTGGAGGCCACACACACTACTGAGCCTAATTTTGACTTGTTTTAAGGACATTGCATCAAAGTTGGATCAGCCTGTAGTGTGGTTTTCCACTTTAATTTTGAGGGTGACTCCAAATCCAGACCTCCATGGGTTGATACATTTGATTTCATTGATAATTTTTGTGTGATTTTGTTGTCAGCACATTCAACTATGTAAAGAAAAAAGTATTTAATAAGATTATTTCATTCAATCAGATCTAGGATGTGTTATTTTAGTGTTCCCTTTATTTTTTTGAGCAGTGTATATTATCATTGAGGAGCTATGTGAAGGAATTTCATTATGGATCAGATGTTAAGACGACAAACCATTGTAATTGGGCTATTTGCGGGATTTCTTTGTCATTTCAATAGCATTGGGTCAATGGCATAGAGTAAAATCTGGGTTTCTGAGTGTAATTCAACTGTTGGCTACGATTTCGAGGTAGTCATTTTTTTGAGTTGCCTACTGGTTTGCTAGCTTAAACGACTGAGAATGGTGTCGTAATGTCAATCAATAGATTGAATATTAATAATATACAGTGAGGGAAAAACGTATTTAATCCCCTGCTGATTTTGTACGTTTGCCCACTGACAAAGAAATGATCAGTCTATAATTTTATTGGTAGGTTTATTTGAACAGTGAGAGACAGAATAACAACAAAAAAATCCAGAAAAACGCATGAAATGTTATAAATTGATTTGCATTTTTATGAGGGAAATAAGTATTTGACCCCCTCTCAATCAGAAAGATTTCTGGCTCCCAGGTGTCTTTTATACAGGTAACGAGCTGAGATTAGGAGCACACTCTTAAAGGGAGTGCTCCTAATCTCAGTTTGTTACCTGTATAAAAGACATATGTCCACAGAAGCAATCAATCAACCAGATTCCAAACTCTCCACCATGGCCAAGACCAAAGAGCTCTCCAAGGATGTCAGGGACAAGATTGTAGACCTACACAAGGCTGGAATGGGCTACAAGACCATCGCCAAGCAGCTTGGTGAGAAGGTAACAACAGTTGGAGCGATTATTCGCAAATGGAAGAAACACAAAAGAACTGTCAATCTCCCTCGGCCTGGGGCTCCATGCAAGATCTCACCTCGTGGAGTTGCAATGATCATGAGAACGGTGAGGAATCAGCCCAGAACTACACGGAAGGATCTTGTCAATGATCTCAAGGCAGCTGGGACCATAGTCACCAAGAAAACAATTGGTAACACACTACGCCGTGAAGGACTGAAATCCTGCAGCGCCCACAAAGGTCCTCCTGCTCAAGAAAGCACATATACAGGGCCGTCTGAAGTTTGCCAATGAACATCTGAATGATTCAGAGGAGAACTGTGTGAAAGTGTTGTGGTCAGATGAGACCAAAATTGAGCTCTTTGGCATCAACTCAACTCGCCGTGTTTGGAGGAGGAGGAAGTCTGCCTATGACCCCAAGAACACCATCCCCTCCGTCAAACATGGAGGTGGAAACATTATGCTTTGGGGGTGTTTTTCTGCTAAGGGGACAGGACAACTTCACCGCATCAAAGGGACGATGGACGGGGCCATGTACCGTCAAATCTTGGGTGAGAACCTCCTTCCCTCAGCCAGGGCATTGAAAATGGGTCGTGGATGGGTATTCCAGCATGACAATGACCCAAAACACACGGCCAAGGAAACAAAGGAGTGGCTCAAGAAGAAGCACATTAAGGTCCTGGAGTGGTCTCCAGACCTTAATCCCATAGAAAATCTGTGGAGGGAGCTGAAGGTTCGAGTTGCCAAACGTCAGGCTCGAAACCTTAATGACTTGGAGAAGATCTGCAAAGAGGAGTGGGAAAAAATCCCTCCTGAGATGTGTGCAAACCTGGTGGCCAACTACAAGAAACGTCTGACCTCTGTGATTGCCAACAAAGGTTTTGCCACCAAGTACTAAGTCATGTTTTGCAGAGGGGTCAAATACTTATTTCCCTCATTTACATTTAAGTCATTTAGCAGACGCTCTTATCCAGAGCGACTTACAGTTAGTGAATACATATTTTTTTTAATACTGGCCCCCCGTGGGAATCGAACCCACAATTCTGGCGTTGCAAACGCCATGCTCTATCAACTGAGCTACATCCCTGCCGGCCATTCCCTCCCCTAGCCTGGACGACGCTGGGCCAATTGTGCGCTGCCCCATGAATCTCCCGGTCGCGGCCGGCTGTGACAGAGCCTGGATTCGATCTGCGCCACTCGGGAGTATGCAAATCAATTCATAACTTTTTGACATCCGTTTTTCAGGATTATTTTGTTGTTATTCTGTCTCTCACTGTTCAAATAAACCTACCATTAAAATTATAGACTGATCATGTCTTTGTCAGTGGGCAAACGTACAAAATCAGCAGGGGATCAAATACTTTTTCCCCTCACTGTAGATATAAATTGAATGTATGATCGTCCAAAAAGAGTAGATGTTTGTTTTACTACCTGTAGCCTAATTAGATGGGACAGTTACCTAAATCTACTGACTGCTAATAATAGGGGACTGGTAATTACGATAGAGCTGTAGCCATGGTAACATTCTAGGAAAGGGGCACAATATAAAGCAGTGGCTGTTGTGTTGAGAGTGTTGAGGTGGGTTATTCTGAAACGAGCTACAGTACTGGGGAGGCAAGTAGGCACAGATAGAAAATAGAACGTAGGAATATTTGATAAAATAGGGTGGGGTCTAGTGACCCGAAGCTGAATAAATCATTGGGGAAATACCTAAGCACAGGAGAGGAAAGTGGTTTTATAGGTTTGAGATAAGAAAAATAAAGAATATAATACCAAAGCACAGGAAAGTGAGTGTGTTTTCTTAATGGGAAGTGAAGCAAGGGGACAAAGAGAATAAACAGAGTATTAAAAACACAAGGGATAAAAACTCATTGTTGAAAAGAAGCAGAGTATGAAGATATATCAGGGAGAGAGATACCATTAACTGAGGGCTAGAAACAATTTTTGCTGAGAAAGCTAACAGAAATAATTTACCTTGCATCCTAACAGAGACACTGAACCAAAACATAAAGCTACAACAGCAATCTAGGATTGTGAAAGTTGTCAAGTTAGTTTTTAACCGTACGATAGAGGTAAACGCAGAACGCTGTTTGAGAATGGGCTTTATTTTTTGTCTACTAGTAAGAATGGAAGAGTTTCCATGGTTTTGTCTGCGGGTGTTAGCGACTGGGGCTCGCTGAACTCCAGGGGGCTATAAGGGACATAATGGGTTCAGTTTGGTGTATTGGGATCACTGGTTGCTGCGGAAAAGGAGGAAGTCAAGGGGGGGTGAGTGTAACCAGTGTGAAATGGCTAGCTACTTAGCGGTGAGAACTACTAGCATTTCCATTGGTGACGTAACTCGCTCTGAGACCTTGAAGTAGTTGTTTACCTTGCTCTGCAAGGGCCGCGGCTTTTGTGGAGCGATGGGTAACAGTGCTTCAAGGGTTACTGTTGTCGATGTGTGCAGAGGGTCCCTGGTTCAAGCCCTTGTAGGGATGGAAGCAAAACTGTTACATTGATGCTATTGACCCGGAGCACTGGTTGCTGTGGTTAGATTATAGGAAAGGGATTGTCCTACCAATCCATGGCGGCCTAGGATAACGTAGTAATTAAAGTGGATTCACTGTGAATAGATGTTTTGTTTGTTTTGACTATAATTTAACAATAATTTGTCACCTGCTAAAGTAACATTGGATGGAAAGACAGCGGTAGAGAATAATATAAATTGTAGAGGGTTTTCTGGGTTAAAAAGTAAGTAGGTTAATTGGGAAATGAGACATGTCGAATTGGATTGTTTGAGTATACTAGTATTAAAATAATGCCTTCTAGTAATGTGAATGCAAATATGTTATTAGGTAGTAGTGGTTTGTGGATAGAATTTACTAATGCCATGATTTAGTCTGCGGGTGAAAGAGAGTCGTGCTCGTTGGGCTATATCAGGATGTATAGGACTCAGACGGTAATGTGAAGCAGAGATCTGAATAGGTGAATAGGAAACGTTCTTTGACAATTTGTAATTATTATTATTCAATTCTATAGTTTGCGTAACACCAGTGAGTTATGTAGACAATTAATTAATTCTAAAAACGATCATCTGTTTCTGTTACGTTGAAATTAGGGGATGGCAGGTAGTTTCCACTATTACGCTGATCAGGCAGCGCTAACTTTTTGAAGGTTCTAGATTTGTTGGTCAACAGGTTTACCTTTTTACTAAATCATTGCAACAGATAGCGATGATTAAATTAACGGAAAGGGGTTATACTGTAGGTTTATTCCAATTAATGAAACGTGCTGTTATCTGATGTGTCTTGAGTGGGAGTTTTTTCCACAGGATTTATGGAAGGCCCCTACAGAATATATTAAGGGAAAAGTAGGTGACAACGTCTCAAACTACTTTTTTAATAGATGCCTGTGATAAAATATCACGGCTTCCTTACGCAGAGTAATTGATTATATTGGCGAATGAATAAAATATGACATTTAGAGGGGTGACAGGAACAATATAAGGGGAAACAGATATTTCCTATGTTGTTGATCAAGTAATGATACTAGGATAATTTGACATGGGAGCAAATGTAGCCGATTTTGGGGTGGAATAATCCTTGCGAGAATTACAGAAAGTGGATTCTAAAGGGTACTCAGTTGAGAGATTTGTGAGAGATTTTAGGTCATCTTATTCTTGAGTAGAAACGAGGAATTTGATTGAAAGAAGCGATTAGTGATATGAGGTAGTACAGTGGAATTATCTGCATCATGTTTTTTGTGTAATTACTATTTGGGGGATTGCTGATTATAACTGAATGTTAACAACAAGTCAACTTTCTGTTCCAGGAGAAGGGGGTTTCATTATCTTTTTCAGATGTTCCCGAGTATGTGGTCTCACTGAGTGGACTATTTAATTTCGTTGAGGGGGTTTTCAAGGGTTAGAAATGATATGTCTTAAAGGGACACACACATGGAATTTTTTGAAGTTTTATTTTCTGAGTGAGTTTTACTTAATCATATGTGATTTATTTTGATAAGAACTGTAATGAAGTCTTACTGTACACTGGGGATACGATATGTATGAAATGTTTTGACTGTTGTTGAGGATTAGTCTACTATAGAATGAAGCACTTCTTTGAAGGATTTGATTGACCTCTGACCTCTGTCCTGACTTTCTAGTGTGATTTGATCACCCACACTGGAAACCCGAGAGACATAGGATGGTGAATTTAAGGTCATTTATTATAACGAGTTGAGGGTAATTTGTAATACTGATAATTATGACGAAGGTTATGGTTCATAATCGTATATATGATTCGGACTATGACAAGGACAGAGAGGGAGTGCTAGCCCTGAATGAGGGATACCTGTCGCTAGTCAATTTTACTATTCTTGAATTACTTTATGGGATACAATTAAGTTAAGATATTATCAAAGGTTGTCATTTTAATTTCATTTATTATTTTGGTTTAACAGGCAATGTTGTTGTTTTGTTTTTTGAACGCATGAATCACGATGTGAGGAGGAATTACTGGTCTCCTGGGGCCTTTTTGGTAAATATGCAAATTGTATTAAGAATGTGAGCAGTAGTTATTAATGTGTTATGGGTTAGATAAAATGTTTATGTGCAAGTGTATTTGTGGTAGGAGGCAGGGTGTAGAGGAGGCCTGTGTCTGAAACTAGTGGACTACAACGGGCTGTAAGGATGTGCACTTCCTAATCTCAAGGTTTCTCCTGACTGAGGAGAAGACATGGTACAGTAGCATACTGTGTCTCACCTAACAATGTTCTTAAGACTTTCTTCCCATGGGTGAAGGCAACTTTGCCCAACCTAACAGGAGAATCTGGGCATTTTCTGCCACCCTGGAGGCTTTGTGGCGATAAAGGATTACAGAAGTAAGAGATGGACGAACCCTAGGTGGAGAGGTCAGTACTAGGTGTTACTGGCTACCTCGATGGAGGGGAAAGTAGCAGAGAAGGATACCTAGATCCATGTCTCTCACTGTAGGAGAGGTCCAACCCCGGAAGAGGAAGATGGCCTCGCCATTGGGTAGCGTTATTTTCTTTTGTGTCTGTATGTGTCTGTGTGTCTTTGCAGTAGTGACTCTCAGCTTCCCTATTGGTATGCTGCCAGAAGGACACTATCCACAGACCGATGTCGGTGGATTGAGAGGGACTCTGACTGATCCGAGACCCTAGTGACGGAAGAAGGTTCAGAGCTAAAGGGACCGTACATCGTCATCCAGGCTACACCAACGGCTGTACGGATAGAGGGGAGATCGACCTGGTATCATCTAAACCACTGCACCAGAGTACCACGAGGAAACCGACGACCTGGAGAGGAGGAAGATGAGGATGCTGGGGATGATCAGAATCGGGAGATGGGAGACGATGGCAATGGGAAAGCTAATGATGAGCTACGTGCTCTGGCTGATTCCACAGGGTGATAAGGAGAGTATATTAGACATTGGTATTAAGAATAATTGGTAAAACATAATAATTTGTCATATATTCAATGCTTATATGGATTTCTTGGATTAGAAATGAACTCAGCTGAACTGTTATGATCTGTCCTCTCTCTCAAGGTAACTACAGATGGAGTCTGGAATGCATAGCAGAGATAATTAGGTCAAGAACAGTGGGAACCTCAAAACCCCTCTAAACCGGCTGAAGATGAGCATCAGAGGCGTTGAAGACGTTCCTGTACAGCACCACTTCTACCTGCAGCCGATGTACAGCATCCAATAGAAGCTATCAACTGTCTTTTATCTCATGCTTTTCTCACGGGAGACAGGAGTCCATGTGGAGTGTGACAGGAGTCCATGTGGAGTGTGACAGGAGTCCATGTGGAGTGTGACAGGAGTCCATGTGGAGTGTGACAGGAGTCCATGTGGAGTGTGACAGGAGACAGGAGTCCATGTGGAGTGTGACAGGAGTCCATGTGGAGTGTGACAGGAGTCCATGTGGAGTGTGACAGGAGTCCATGTGGAGTGTGACTGGAGTCCATGTGGAGTGGGCATGGAGAGAGATCTGTTCAAATACAACATGTCTCATGTTGTTGGTATACATTTACATTTACATTTACGTCATTTAGCAGACGCTCTTATCCAGAGCGACTTACAAATTGGTGCATTCACCCTATAGCCAGTGGGACAACCACTTTACAATTATTATTTTTTTTTTTTTTTGGGGGGGGGGGGGGGGGGTGGTAGAAAGATTACTTTATCCAATCCCAGGTATTCCTTAAAGAGGTGGGGTTTCAAATGTCTCCGGAAGGTGGTGAGTGACTCCGCTGTCCTGGCGTCGTGAGGGAGCTTGTTCCACCATTGGGGTGCCAGAGCAGCGAACAGTTTTGACTGGGCTGTGCGGGAACTATGCTTCCGCAGAGGAAGGGGAGCCAGCAGGCCAGAGGTGGATGAACGCAATGCCCTCGTTTGGGTGTAGGGACTGATCCGAGCCTGAAGGTACGGAGGTGCCGTTCCCCTCACAGCTCCATAGGCAAGCACCATGGTCTTGTAACAGATGCGAGCTTCAACTGGAAGCCAGTGGAGTGTGCGGAGGAGCGGGGTGACGTGAGAGAACTTGGGAAGGTTGAACACCAGACGGGCTGCGGCATTCTGGATGAGTTGTAGGGGTTTAATGGCACAGGCAGGGAGCCCAGCCAACAGCGAGTTGCAGTAATCCAGACGGAAGATGACAAGTGCCTGGATTAGGACCTGTGCCGCTTCCTGTGTAAGGCAGGGTCGTACTCTCCGAATGTTGTAGAGCATGAACCTGCAGGATCGGGTCACCGCCTTGATGTTAGCGGAGAACGACAGGGTGCTGTCCAGGGTCACGCCAAGGCTCTTCGCACTCTGGGAGGAGGACACAACGGAGTTGTCAACCGTGATAGCGAGATCATGGAACGGGCAGTCCTTCCCCGGGAGGAAGAGCAGCTCCGTCTTGCCAGGGTTCAGCTTGAGGTGGTGATCCGTCATCCATACTGATATGTCTGCCAGACATGCAGAGATGCGATTCGCCACCTGGTTATCAGAAGGGGGAAAGGAGAAGATTAGTTATGTATCGTCAGCGTAGCAATGATAGGAGAGGCCATGTGAGGATATGACAGAGCCAAGTGACTTGGTGTATAGGGAGAATAGGAGAGGGCCTAGAACTGAGCCCTGGGGGACACCAGTGGTGAGAGCACGTGGTGCGGAGACAGCTTCTCGCCACGCCACTTGGTAGGAGCGACCGGTCAGGTAGGACGCAATCCAGGAGTGAGCCGCGCCGGAGATGCCCAGCTCGGAGAGGGTGGAGAGGAGGATCTGATGGTTCACAGTATCAAAGGCAGCAGACAGGTCTAGAAGGACAAGAGCAGAGGAGAGAGAGTTAGCTTTAGTAGTGCAGAGAGCCTCCGTGACACAGAGAAGAGCAGTCTCAGTTGAATGACCAGTCCTGAAACCTGACTGGTTTGGATCAAGAAGGTCATTCTGAGAGAGATAGCAAGAGAGTTGGCTAAAGTCGGCATGCTCAATAGTTTTGGAAAGAAAAGAAAGAAGGGATACTGGTCTGTAGTTGTTGACATCAGTGGGATCGAGTGTTGGTTTTTTGAGAAGGGGTGCAACTCTCGCTCTCTTGAAGACGGAAGGGACATAGCCAGCGGTCAAGGATGAGTTGATCAGCGAGGTGAGGTAGGGGAGAAGGTCACCGGAGATGGTCTGGAGAAGAGAGGAGGGGATGGGGTCAAGCGGGCAGGTTGTTGGGCGGCCTGCAGTCACAAGTCGCAAGATTTTATCTGGAGAGAGAGGGGAGAAAGAAGTCAAAGCATAGGGTAGGGCAGTGTGAGCAGGACCAGCAGTGTCATTAGACTTAACAAGCGAGGATCGGATGTCGTCAACCTTCTTTTCAAAGTGGTTGACAAAGTCATCCACAGAGAGGGAGTGGGGGGGGGGGGGGGGGGGAGGATTCAGCAGTGAGGAAAATGTGGCAAAGAGCTTCCTAGGGTTAGAGGCAGATGCTTGGAATTTAGAGTAGTAGAAAGTGGCCTTAGCAGCAGAAACAGATGAAGAAAATGTAGAGAGGAGGGAGTGAAAAGATGCCAGGTCGGCAGGGAGTTTAGTTTTCTTCCATTTCCGCTCAGCTGCCCGGAGCTCTGTTCTGTGAGCTCGCAATGAGTCATCAAGCCACGGAGCTGGAGGGGAGGACCGAGCCGGCCGGGAGGATAGGGGACACAGGGAGTCAAAGGATGCAGAAAGGGAGGAGAGGAGGGTTGAGGAGGCAAATGGACGAGACAGAATGGGGGGTAGAGATGATAGCTGCTCGGATGAGACATTGAAATTGGGACATTGTTATGGGCAATTCAAGTTGAAATATAAAGCTATCTGAAGAACATAATGAAGAAACGCCAGAAGATTGAGTGCCGGGGAAGGACGGGGTTGTCACGCCCTGACCTATAGAACTCTAGTTAGTTTGGTCAGGGTGTGAATATCATGTGTGTGTTTTTCTATGTGTACTTTCTATGTTGTGTATTTCTATGTTTGGCCGGGTGTGATTCCCAATCAGAGGCAGCTGTTGCTCGTTGTCTCTGATTGGGGATCATACTTAGTCAGTCAGTTTTCCTGCCTGGGTTGTGGGATCTTGTTTGTGCTATGTGAGTTTGTCTTGTTAATGTATAGCCTTCCGACGTCACGTTTCATTGCCTTTTGTTGTTTTTGTATGTTTATTCAGTTTAATAAACATGTATGCATTTCACGCTGCACCTTCGTCTGACCCGTTCTTCAACGACCGTGACAGGGATTGGTCAGCTGTGTCCATAATTAATTTGGACTTCTCTAAATTTGATAATTTGGGTATGAGGTTGATGTAGAAGGTAAATGTATAGTAATTTGGACTAAGAATGCATTATGATCTGTAGTTATTATCATGATGAGGAAGGTAATTCTGGATAGTTATTTTGTATGTTAATATAAATGTACATTCTGCCAGTGTCAATGGGTGCTAAGTTGAGCGTTTTAACTTTGAGTGATAGGAACAATGTGAATCACCAAGAATTGTCATTCTAAATTTGTGTTGGATAATTAATTTGATTTTGGTTATGATTTATAAGATGACTGAGTGATTTAAGTAAGTTGACACTGCAATTCATGTATTAGATATTGATTCCTTTGATTGTTATACTAATTGTGATATGGGTAAAGAAGGTATGTGTGCTAAAGATGTTGAAACTATTCTCAGCATGCCCTGGCAGTGCTGGTACAATCGCAAGATACATTTCTTAAATAGATATTATGGTTAAAACAACGCTACATTAGTTATAATGTGTTAGGATACACTAATGATATATCGCGAGTAGACAATTTGGAATATTACTGTTTGGAACATGTAAGGTTGATGCAAGGATTGTGCCTGATATCAGGAACATGTTGATTCACTGGGTTTGGTCACTATATACCTTATTATATTGGGATGTATTGATATGGGACCTATGAAGTCCCAGAGAGGGGGGATTGAGGTGTATTTTTACATTGAAAGGTTTAAACATTGGTACATATGTGTTGTTAGAATTTAATGGGTTCATATCACTGGGGTTGGTGTGTGAAAGAGGAATGTTTGTTTTCTATCTTTATCTGATCTGACCTCGGGTTGAATTCCTCGCTCCTAACTAATCCAAGGCAGTCCTGATTTATCAGGGACTGGAACCAGAGTGTTATCCTTTGTCTCTATCTAAGGAATATTACCGGAACGGAGTCGGGGTTGAACAGATTTCAGACTAAACATGGTATTTTTTTTTTTTTTTTTTTTTTTTTTTTTTTTTTGGTCATTTAGCAGACGCTCTTATCCAGAGCGACTTACAGGAGCAATTAGGGTTAAGTGCCTTGCTCAAGGGCACATCGACAGATTTTTCACCTAGTCGGCTCGGGGATTAGAGTACCTACTAAGAGTATTGGGTTTTCAAGCAATTGGGTCTGAAAGGGCACTCATTAGACAATATGTAATTGATACTCGCATAGCATTGGATGCTATTACAGCAGCTCAAGGGGGCGTGTGTGCGATTGACGGAGGAGATACATGTTGGGCATACTTGCCATCAGAATCAGGAAGGTCTTGGGAAGCTAAGGGAAATATTAGAGAAATACAGGATGGAATTAAGAATTCGAATAGATATGCAAAACTATTAAGGGGATATAGCAATTTTAACGCTGTTGAAGTCTTTTCAAAGTTTGTTAGTGGTAATTCAATAGGAACATGGATGGCAAGAATTCTAGATCCCCTAGTGGCCATAGTCATTATTGTAGCCATAGTGATGGGGTGTTGCCATAGTAATTATTGTAGCCATAGTTATAGGGTGTTGTTTTCCCATATTTCCGGGATTGATTTTGAGATCTGTACTAACGATTACGAACATGCCAGTGATTACAGCTAGACATGTATAAGGCAAATCCCCGCCTTATCTTAGCTCATTGGTCACTATAGCAACACCCACCCATAGTATGCGCTCCAGCAGGTATATCTCACTGGTCATCCCCAAAGCCAACACCTCCTTTGGCCGCCATTCCTTCCAGTGCTCTGCTGCCAATGACTGGAACGAACTGCAAAAATCTCTGAAGCTGGAGACTCTTATCTCCCTCACTAACTTTAAGCATCAGTTGTCAGAGCAGCTTACCGATCACTGCACCTGTACACAGCCCATCTGTAATTAGCCCACCCAACTACCTCATCCCCATTTTGTTATTTATTTTACTCATTTGCACCCCAGTATCTCTATTTGCACATCATCTTTTGCACATCTATCTCTCCAGGTTTAATACTAAATTGTAATTATTTTTGCACTATGGCCTATTTATTGCCTTAACTCCATAACTTACTACATTTGCCCACACTGTTTATAGATTTTATATTGTGTTATTGACTGTACGTTTTGTTTACCCCATATGTAACTCTGTGTTGTTGTTGTTTTTATCGCACTGCTTTGCTTTATCTTGGCCAGGTTGCAGTTGTAAATGAGAACTTGTTCTCAACTGGCTTACCTGGTTAAATAAAGGTTAAATAAATAAAAAATAAAATAAAAATAAATTTATCATTCAATATTAATGCAGGGAGGAAAAGTACAAATTCTTCATCTATATCATCTTATTCAAGTGTAGAGTCCATTGATATTGTTGATTGAGGATTTGAGAATGTGATGTGGGAATTGTATGACTGTCACGGTTTCGGCCGAGGCTGCTCCTCCTCCTTGCTCGGGCAGGCTTCGGCGGTCCTCGTCCCCGGAGTACTAGCTACCACTGTTGTATGTTTTCGATGTTCGTTTGGTTTTGTCTGATTGTGTACACCTGTTATCGTTTAGCGTTTATTATGTGTCCTATAAGTTCCCGTTTTGTTAGTCATGTGTTGTGTGTGATTGCTCCATCTGTCGACTGTTGACTGTGCGTGTTTGTGCTCCTTTGTTTAGGAGAGTTTGTCGCACGTGTGTGAGCGTTAGTTTGCTCTGTGTTAGTTTTACGCGTGTTGCGTAATCGCTCGTCTCCGGGCTCGTTGAGGCTCGTTTCTTGTTTTGATTTACTAAAGTCTGTTGGACTAGCTTCTGTGTCCTGCGCCTGATTCCTGCACCACATTCCACATACAGCACTCCTGACAATGACGTTGAATATAAGGTTTACAGGATGCGTAACGGGGAACGTGACTATTTTAGTAGATCAGATAGCGCCCCAAGTAACCAGAGAAAAGCTTGGGGTTCCTCTGAATCAAGAAAATGAAGAATTCAGTTTTTATTGGGATATATTCATATACCTATATTGTAGTTTACATATAACTTAGAAATGGTCATGAATCAATGTATCTGGTGTGATGATGTCATGATGTTCAACATTCATTTTATGTATGTTTTTCTTGTATGGTCTATGTGGGATTTTTCCTTATGTATAAGTGAGGTTTTGCCTACATAGATATTAAGCGTGAATATAGTAGTTGATCATGTATCGATCTTTTACTCGGACTGACTCCATAGAGGTTTGAGATGTTTGATCGTGCAGGAGCCAGGTGACTGAGAATCTATACCTTGGTTAATGAAATATATGGAGAATCTGGTTGGATTCAGGTATAGAAAGTAGAAGGGGATGACTTCTCCGGTATCTAGCATAGTTTATGGTCTAATCATATATCTATACTACTGATTTGGGAACATTTTAGTTAATGTGAAGTTTTGTGTGAATTGTTGGGTTTAAGTAATGTTATACAAGGGGAATTTTACTTACAACAAAATAAAAAGAAATGGGGGATTGATATAACGTCTTGTCATAGTGTTGTATGAACAAGTTTAAATCTGTTAGATAGGTAACTCTTGGTGCCACAGAGTCTGAATGCTAAGGATTCCAGTATGTCTAGGGAGCTTACTAGGGTATATGTCACGCCCTGGCTCTGGGGACTCTTAAAAGTTGAGCCAGGGTGTGTTGTGTCTATGTTGTATGTTCTATGTTCTTGTTCTAGTTCATTTGTGTTTCTATGTTGGCCGGGGTGGTTCTCAATCAGAGGCAACGAGAATCAGCTGTTGCTTGTTGTCTCTGATTGGGAACCATACTTAGGCAGCCTTTTGTGCACTTGTTATTTGTGGGATCTTGTTCCGTGTTGGTTTGTATTGTATGACCGAGGACTTCACGTTTCGTTTTGTTGTTTTGTTATTTGTATCGTGTTGCTAAGTACACTATTAAAGAGAGATGTACGCATATCACGCTGCGCCTTGGTCCACTCATTATGACGATCGTGACAGAAGATCCCACCAAAACAGGACCAAGCAGCGTGTTCAGGAGCTAACGCCGGAGAAGTTGGCAATGGCCCAGGTGGGCCAATGGTGGTCCTGGGAGGACATGTTCGCGGGCAAAGGGCCATGGGCTAAAGTTAAAGCCCTGGCGAGAGA
Organism: Coregonus lavaretus; assembly: GCF_964263955.1. Lineage (NCBI taxonomy): Eukaryota > Metazoa > Chordata > Actinopteri > Salmoniformes > Salmonidae > Coregonus > Coregonus lavaretus. The sequence goes on from NC_140008.1 coordinate 5,255,170, forward strand.
GGAGGTACGGCGCCAACAGTGTCGTCGTCGGACAGGCGAGAGGCAACCCCAATACATTTTTTTGGGGGGGCACACGGCATGGACGACGGGGATGCTGGAGGCAGCGACAGGGCGTATCTGCAGTATAAGGGAGAAGGAGTGTGTAGAGGCACGGCGAGAGGAACTGAGTAGGCAGCAGAGGGAGCGGAGGTTTATGAGGAAACCCAGTCCCGCTCCTTGCACCAAGCAAGTGGTGTGTGTTCCCAGTCCGGCCCAACCCGTTCCTGCTCCCCGCACTAAGTTAGTGGTGCGTGTTCCCAGTACGGCCCAACCCGTTCCTGCTCCCCGCACTAAGTTAGTGGTGCGTGTTCCCGGTCCGGCCCGACCCGTTCCTGCTCCCCGTACTAAGTTAGTGGTGCGTGTTCCCAGTACGGCCCAACCCGTTCCCGCACTAAGTTAGTGGTGCGTGTTCCCAGTCCGGCCCAACCCGTTCCCGCTCCCCGCACTAAGTTAGTGGTGCGTGTTCCCAGTACGGCCCGACCCGTTCCTGCTCACCGCACTAAGTTAGTGGTGCGTGTTCACAGTCCGGCCCGGCCTGTTCCTGCCCCTCGCACTAAATTAGTGGTGCTTGTTCCCAGTCTGGCCCGGCCTGTTCCTGCCCCTCGCACTAAGCCTGTGGTGCGCGTCGCCAGCCCGGCCCGGCCTGTTCCTGCCCCTCGCACCAAGCCAGTGGTGCGCGTCGCCAGCCCGGCCCGGCCTGGCCTGTTCCTGCCCCTCGCACCAAGCCAGTGGTGCGCGTCGCCAGCCCGGCCCTGCCTGTTCCTGCCCCTCGCACCAAGCCTGTGGTGCGCGTCGCCAGCCCGGCCCGGCCTGTTCCTGCCCCTCGCACCAAGCCTGTGGTGCGCGTCGCCAGCCCGGCCCGGCCTGTTCCTGCCCCTCGCACCAAGACTGTGGTGCGCGTCGCCAGCCCGGCCCGGCCTGTTCCTGCCCCTCGCACCAAGCCTGTGGTGCGCGTCGCCAGCCCGGCCCGGCCTGTTCCTGCCCCTCGCACCAAGCCTGTGGTGCACGTCGCCAGCCCGGCCCGGCCTTTTCCTGCTCCCCGCACCAAGCCAGTGGTGCGCGTCGTCAGTCCGGCACAGCCCGTGCCTGTTCCACCGGTGCCTGGTCAGGTACCGGTCAGCTGCTCCACACCGGAGCCTAAGCAATCCGCTCCACCGATGTCCAGTCCAGCTCCAGCCAGCGGGGCCAGACCAGGGGCGCTATGGGGGGGTAGCTAGTGAGTGGTGGTCACGCCCGGAGCCGGATCCGCCTCCGAGGCGGAATGCCCACCCGGCCCCTCCCCTGTTGGGTTTAGTTGGCGCGGTCGCAGTCCGCGCCTTTGGGGGGGGGGGGGGGGGTACTGTCACGCCCTGGCTCTGGGGACTCTTAAAAGTTGAGACAGGGTGTGTTGTGTCTATGTTGTATGTTCTATGTTCTTGTTCTAGTTCATTTGTGTTTCTATGTTGGCCGGGGTGGTTCACAATCAGAGGCAACGAGAATCAGCTGTTGCTTGTTGTCTCTGATTGGGTACCATACTTAGGCAGCCTTTTGTGCACATGTTATTTGTGGGATCTTGTTCCGTGTTGGTTTGTATTGTATGACCGAGGACTTCACGTTTCGTTTTGTTATTTGTATCGTGTTGCTAAGTACACTATTAAAGAGAGATGTACGCATATCACGCTGCGCCTTGGTCCACTCATTATGACGATCATGACAGTTTATCTTAGAATGATTGATAGATGGAATATACTGACTTGGGGTACAATGTAATAACATCAGAGTGGGGAGTGCCCACTGATGGTTACCAGATGTTGTTGAAGAAACGTGTAACATTAAGTATATAACATTTCCTTTGTCCAGAGTTCGGATGACAAGAGGCAAAGCACGTGCCGTTTGTTATACGAACCCGGTACCATAATCAATTAAATACTTTGCATCAACTCTCCATCTAAGTGTTAAATATCTTCTTGCATCATGAATTACTTGATACCAGAGGAACTCATCATAACAGCTACTAAAAATGTACCCCATGTGTACAACTTCTGTAAGTGCCTCTACTCTACTGCTCTATGCCACTATGCAAATGTGATGATATGAATGCAATGCTTTATTATAAAGGAGATTTATTTCTTCATGCATTCAGGTACCTCAGAACTCCCCAGGTCACCAACCTCTCGAGCTCACTGTTTGTTCCGGCACCTCCCGATTGACAAATTAAGCACTGCTGGGTTCAAATACTATTTGAAATCTTTTAAATACATTGAGTGTTTGCTTTTCCCAGCCTGGAGTGTCGGGTGGGCGGGGTTTTGGACTTTTCTCACTTTTCTATTGGCTCCATTTGACCAGCCAAGTTTAATCAAGCTTTTGAAATGGTTTCAAATAGTGAAATTGTAAAATAAGGTGCAGGAGGGCAGATTAATTCGCTTCAATGATATTACTTGCTGACACATTCCGAAGAAAGCTTCTTCGTCAAAGTACTATTATAACACTGTATTAGAATGTTACAAACACACATTGACATGAAAAGGGAAGCATGATTATAGATTCATATTTAAATCCTCAGAATTCATACAATATAGAACACCATCTAGATGACATAGACATATCATTACATACAGTATAGAACACCATCTAGAAGACATAGACATATCATTACATACAGTATAGAACACCATATAGAAGACATAGACATATCATTACATACAGTATAGAACACCATATAGAAGACATAGACATATCATTACATACAGTATAGAACACCATCTAGAAGACATAGACATATCATTACATACAGTATAGAACACCATCTAGAAGACATAGACATATCATTAAATACAGTATAGAACACCATCTAGAAGACATAGACATATCATTACATACAGTATAGAACACTATCTAGAAGACATAGACATATCATTACATACAGTATAGAACACCATATAGAAGACATAGACATATCATTACATACAGTATAGAACACCATATAGAAGACAGACATATCATTACATACAGTATAGAACACCATATAGAAGACATAGACATATCATTACATACAGTATAGAACACTATCTAGAAGACATAGACATATCATTACATACAGTATAGAACACCATATAGAAGACATAGACATATCATTACATACAGTATAGAACACCATCTAGAAGACATAGACATATCATTACATACAGTATAGAACACCATATAGAAGACATAGACATATCATTACATACAGTATAGAACACCATATAGAAGACACAGACATATCATTACATACAGTATAGAACACCATCTAGAAGACATAGACATATCATTACATACAGTATAGAACACCATCTAGAAGACATAGACATATCATTACATACAGTATTGAACACCATCTAGAAGACATAGACATATCATTACATACAGTATAGAACACCATCTAGAAGACAGACATATCATTACATACAGTATAGAACACCATATAGAAGACATAGACATATCATTACATACAGTATAGAACACCATCTACAAGACATAGACATATCATTACATACAGTATAGAACACCATATAGAAGACATAGACATATCATTACATACAGTATAGAACACCATATAGAAGACAGACATATCATTACATACAGTATAGAACACCATATAGAAGACATAGACATATCATTACATACAGTATAGAACACCATCTAGAAGACATAGACATATCATTACATACAGTATAGAACACCATCTAGAAGACATAGACATATCATTACATACAGTATAGAACACCATCTAGAAGACATAGACATATCATTACACACAGTATAGAACACCATCTAGAAGACATAGACATATCATTACATACAGTATAGAACACCATCTAGAAGACATAGACATATCATTACATACAGTATAGAACACCATATAGAAGACACAGACATATCATTACATACAGTATAGAACACCATCTAGAAGACATAGACATATCATTACATACAGTATAGAACACCATCTAGAAGTCATAGACATATCATTACATACAGTATAGAACACCATATAGAAGACATAGACATATCATTACATACAGTATAGAACACCATCTAGAAGACATAGACATATCATTACATACAGTATAGAACACCATCTAGAAGACATAGACATATCATTACATACAGTATAGAACACCATCTAGAAGACATAGACATATCATTACATACAGTATAGAACACCATCTAGAAGACATAGACATATCATTACATACAGTATAGAACACCATCTAGAAGACATAGACATATCATTACATACAGTATAGAACACCATCTAGAAGACATAGACATATCATTACATACAGTATAGAACACCATATAGAAGACACAGACATATCATTACATACAGTATAGAACACCATCTAGAAGACATAGACATATCATTACATACAGTATAGAACACCATCTAGAAGACATAGACATATCATTACATACAGTATAGAACACCATCTAGAAGACATAGACATATCATTACATACAGTATAGAACACCATCTAGAAGACATAGACATATCATTACATACAGTATAGAACACCATCTAGAAGACATAGACATATCATTACATACAGTATAGAACACCATCTAGAAGACATAGACATATCATTACATACAGTATAGAACACCATCTAGAAGACAGACATATCATTACATACAGTATAGAACACCATATAGAAGACATAGACATATCATTACATACAGTATAGAACACCATCTACAAGACATAGACATATCATTACATACAGTATAGAACACCATATAGAAGACATAGACATATCATTACATACAGTATAGAACACCATATAGAAGACAGACATATCATTACATACAGTATAGAACACCATATAGAAGACATAGACATATCATTACATACAGTATAGAACACCATCTAGAAGACATAGACATATCATTACATACAGTATAGAACACCATCTAGAAGACATAGACATATCATTACATACAGTATAGAACACCATCTAGAAGACATAGACATATCATTACATACAGTATAGAACACCATCTAGAAGACATAGACATATCATTACATACAGTATAGAACACCATCTAGAAGACATAGACATATCATTACATACAGTATAGAACACCATATAGAAGACACAGACATATCATTACATACAGTATAGAACACCATCTAGAAGACATAGACATATCATTACATACAGTATAGAACACCATCTAGAAGTCATAGACATATCATTACATACAGTATAGAACACCATATAGAAGACATAGACATATCATTACATACAGTATAGAACACCATCTAGAAGACATAGACATATCATTACATACAGTATAGAACACCATCTAGAAGACATAGACATATCATTACATACAGTATAGAACACCATCTAGAAGACATAGACATATCATTACATACAGTATAGAACACCATCTAGAAGACATAGACATATCATTACATACAGTATAGAACACCATCTAGAAGACATAGACATATCATTACATACAGTATAGAACACCATCTAGAAGACATAGACATATCATTACATACAGTATAGAACACCATATAGAAGACACAGACATATCATTACATACAGTATAGAACACCATCTAGAAGACATAGACATATCATTACATACAGTATAGAACACCATCTAGAAGACATAGACATATCATTACATACAGTATAGAACACCATCTAGAAGACATAGACATATCATTACATACAGTATAGAACACCATCTAGAAGACATAGACATATCATTACATACAGTATAGAACACCATCTAGAAGACATAGACATATCATTACATACAGTATAGAACACCATCTAGAAGACATAGACATATCATTACATACAGTATAGAACACCATATAGAAGACAGACATATCATTACATACAGTATAGAACACCATATAGAAGACATAGACATATCATTACATACAGTATAGAACACCATCTACAAGACATAGACATATCATTACATACAGTATAGAACACCATATAGAAGATATAGACATATCATTACATACAGTATAGAACACCATATAGAAGACAGACATATCATTACATACAGTATAGAACACCATATAGAAGACATAGACATATCATTACATACAGTATAGAACACTATCTAGAAGACATAGACATATCATTACATACAGTATAGAACACCATATAGAAGACATAGACATATCATTGCATACAGTATAGAACACCATCTAGAAGACATAGACATATCATTACATACAGTATAGAACACCATCTAGAAGACATAGACATATCATTACATAGAGTATAGAACACCATCTAGAAGACATATACATATCATTACATACAATATAGAACACTATCTAGAAGACATAGACATATCATTACATACAGTATAGAACACCATCTAGAAGACATAGACATATGTCGTGTATTGGGATTATGCCTTTGTTAAATGTTTTTCTTGAAGAAATGGAATGTTGTTTATGTTAGGTCAAATGTAGCCGTTTGTGGGGTGACGCCCCAGGGGAGACTGGTGATTGGCCAGAAGAGGGAACCACCCATCTTTTTGCATTGTTTATAAATAGGGGCTAGACAATGAAAGGGCAGAGCGGCCATTCTGAGGCGTCGCTCTCCGGATGTCATGACATCTGTCACTTATGCTGAAGCTTGTGATATGAATAAACCTTATGATCCAAGTTCAGTATGAGCGGACTCCTTTGTTTATCAGCAATGATTGCCAGCACTCACTCGATACGACAAATGGCGCCCAACGTGGGGCTGGTCTGCACCTCTCCTCTGTTTCATTCAGCCGCCAGGCTAACTCGCTTTGAAGCCAAGGCCAGACAAGGGTGAGTTTTTCTTACCGCTTTGGAGCTTGTTAGGTTGGTTACTGCTTGTGTACACTGGAGAAATGTACCATACGACCGTGCTTCGTGTGGCGTTATTGCTGATAACTGGGGGTCTGGCTAATCATTATCAATTGTTGCACTGGTAGACAGGGCAAAAGGGGGGAGAGTAGGCTTGGAATTTTAGAGCAATCGATGGTAGAGATTAAGGCAGATATTGGCAGAATAAAGTCAGGAATACGTATGCAATTAGAGCATTGTGAATCTGTTAAAGACCTCGAAACGAGGCGACTCCTTAGGAGTGGGCCATAAATCCGGGCATCGCGCTAGGGTGGTGTCAGGTTGGTTCTGGGAACCATGAGGTGGACGATGATATTGTATGTTATGCTCATCTTATAGTCGTCGGGTTATTTGTTTGGGGTAACCGCTCATATGATTATCCAGAACTTACGGCAGCATAAAGTTAGCAGGTGATAAATGGACAATGATTTAGGCACAATGCAAGGTTACTTAGGGCGTGGTAGGCCGCAGTTAGCTAAAGGCTAAGGCTAATGCTAATGCTAAATGCTGGATTGTGTTTCATGCTACATGGTACATAGCGGCTAATGCTAATGCTAATTGCGTTGTGTGCTACATGCTAACGTGTCCTTAGAGGTCCTATTGCGATAGGATAAGCCTCTTAAAATATGTCTGTGTGTGTGTAGAATTCAAAGTTCTACGCAAATGTGAGCTCTGTTATGTGTAATTGTGTGAGTATAAGGTATAAAATAGTGAAGCTGTAGCGTAATGCTATCGTTCTATTGTCTGGGAATCGTATCATTGGATGCATTTGCGCATGCGTTTAATTTTATGACACTACACTACAAAACGTGGGAGTTGTAGTTTATGGCACGAGATTAGGACACGTTTTGGTTTACGGTACTAAACTACAACACGTTTTTGCTAATGGGTCATATTTCTGGGGGGCTGCGTGCTGCAGGAATAGACACAGACGAGGGAACAAAGAGGAGAGATTTCAACGCGAATCTTATAGTTTAAAGCGGCTGGTGTTTGAACATGAAACTATTTGTTGAGATGTAGTGAATTTATAAATTAGATATATGGTGACGGAGTATAATGAATTAAATTAAATGACGGATTAAAATAAAATAAAAATGTTTTTGAGCGATCTATTTAGTTCTGAGTTTAGTCTTAGAGTGAATAATGGGTGAACGAAGGAATGTTGAATATGGTTGAAATAACTCAGTGATTGCAGTAACTACTACAATCTTTTTCTGTGTCTCTGTTCTTTTGTCATATGAGAGCAAAGGAGAGAGAGAGGAGGGGCTAACGGGTGCGTGACGTGACAAGGTGTGACGCGGCAGAGGATCAGATATCAGGCTAGTTCACAAAATCTTCCCTGATGTTATGACAATTTAACATAGGCTTGGCAAATACATTAAAATTTGCATTTTGGAGGCTCTGTGCATCACTGGGGTTTGATTGGAGTTGTGTTGGGAATCAAGGACTGACATTATTCTGTAAATTTAAGATAATTAGGTGCTTATAGAGCAAGGGGTTATGGGAATTGTAGTCTGAAGTTGACTACTTGCATTTGATGGATTGTGGTAAGATAGCCACTAATTGATAAATGGGTAAGTTAGGATATAGAAATAAAAAATTGGTTTTAAATTATTCATAATTTTTAATTGATTTTTTAATTGATTTTTTATTTTAATTAGAAATGGTTTTTCAATAAAACATTTAATTGAATTTTTTTATATTCATATTTTAGTTGAGTTTTTTTATGTTTTTTTTGGGGGGGGGGAGTTGTTTAGTTATATTAATAATTAAAGGGGGGAAGCCATAGGCTATATAGTCTAAAATAAAATAATTCACAATAAAGGAATATAAAAGGGTTGTTACAATGGGGAGAAAGGACAGCAAGGCTATAAAAGTCAGTACACCGATTGATATAGTACAAAATAGTAACCCTTTAACTAAAGTATTGCTAGGTTATCCGGCAAACGAAACAAAAGTTGCCCTTCATTCTCAAACAAAAACTGATAAAAGATTCCAGCGATAAGATAAACAACGGTATAGAGAAGGCGACAGGAAAACTAATGGCAGAAGTTAGTATACCTTTCTCACATACGGATTCAGCAAAAAGACACCCACCTTATGAGAAGGAAGTAGAGCTTAGGGATGTTTATCCTCAGCTTCCGGTGATCATCCAGGAGGGTGATTGTTGCATCAGAGATGAAGATGAATAATAGATAGAGGACAAGCAGAAATGACAATGCAGATGAATCCAGAACTCCAGAAGGAAGAAAATGAGATGTCTGAAAGAGAAGAGTGAGGTTAAGGAAGATGGAATTTAAAGAAGACGAGGATGATGAAGATGAGAGTGATTGAGAAGAGGTCATGGGTGGATATGACTCTGTGATCTGAAGGAAGTTGGCAAGAGAGGAAAGAAGGATACTAGAGATTTGATCTCTGATGGAAGTTGAAGGAAGAAGGATACAAGAGATTCGAGTTCAGATGAAGACAGCGATAAAGAGGAGACTAAAGGTGCTGTGTATTCAAAAGGAGTTTGTCCTACAAGGACTGGCACAGAAGAAATAGAAGGAGATATAGACCGATGCTTATCAGGCCTGGAGGAAGCGAGGACTTTGGGAGAGGTAAGAGAGCTAGAGGAACAGCTCGAGACGCTGAAGAGACAAGGAGAAAACCTGCTGAGAAAATAATCCCAAGAATTGGAGGAGAAGAATAATACATTGAGGTCAAGGAAAGGCCAATAGTAAGAAGATGATGGAAGATGATATTTTGAGGACAGAACTTAGAATATAAGCTTTTGAAGAATCCTGATATGTTAACAGCAAGAAAGAACAGGATCAAGAAACTCTCAAAAAACTCAATCATACAACTGGTGGAGAAGAGAAGCTTTGGTTATGAAGAATCAGAGTGAACCAAATCAACAATCACTGTTACAGCTTCAACTGAACAATATCAAATGCAATTGTACCAGCCACTAAGGGGGGTACCAGGTGTTTCATATCCACAGCCAGTTTCTGGACAGACACAGAATTGGAGAGGAAGAGGACGAGAAGGCTTAGAAGGAGGAGGAAGATTTCAGCTACACTTCCAGCAACTTTCAGAAGACTGTTATAATTATGGACAGGTTGGTCACTTTACCTGTGAGTGCAATGGGCAAGGAGGAAACAACACATAACATTTTTAAAGAAGATACAGGGGCCAGTCAAGATCACCTGTTCTCCAGGTGAACCCTAAGGATTCTAGAGTGCCTAGAAGATACGAAGGGGGGTGTCAGCTGATAGCATCGATTAGAGAAGAAGAGAAAATATCTAACAATTGAAGTAAAACCAGAGGACTATGAGAAGCGATAGTGAATAGTGTAAAAGCTTTTATCTGTGTTGAGCCTAAAAGAGGTTAAACATCTCACTATGTAAAATTAACTAATTAGGATAGGGATTTGAGGTAGTAAAACAGTTAATTACTCTTAGGGAACCAATTGAGCTATGCTATAAAAAATCAAGGAGAAATTAAAATAGACATACTAATATTAGAACATACACCTGTTGCATTATTGGGAAGAGATGCATTGTGTAAGTTGAACTGTACAATAAGATGTACACCAGACGGCTGTCTGATAGAAATGCCAAAGGAAAAGGTTTACCAATTGTCGATGATGACGGAGATGGATTCGTCTTCAGTATTCTGGATTGGAAATCTCAGTGAAGATTTTATGAAGCAGGCTAAGATATGGGAAAGATTTATTGTTGCAAATATGCCGGATGCGAAGTTTCCGGAATATCCATTCCATTGTACTGTCAGAGTGGTGTGTGTAGATGAGTGGAAGGAATCAAGCGCAGGATCCAGGATGACTTCAATAGTCTTTATAGTACGTTCAACACGTGAACAAAATAGTCGCCAACCCAACCGGGTGGCGCCAAACAATTACGCACAAAACACAGTGCGTAAAACACAAGAAAAGCGCACGCAGTGCGAACTCTCGGGACAAGCCAACAACGAGAGAAAATACCCTATCGAGGCAGTCTGACAATAAACAATCACGCATAACACCTGACCCAAACACACGAACTAAATAAGGGAAACAATTAATACACAAATAAGGGACAGGTGTTATGAAACAGACAAAACCAAAAGAACATGAAACATAGAACGGTGGCAGCTAGTACTCCGGAGACGACGACCGCCGAAGCCTGCCCGAACAAGGAAGAGGAGCAGCCTCGGCCGAAACCGTGACAGTACCCCCCCCTTGACGCGCGGCTCCAGCCGTGCGCCGACCCGGAGCTCGGGGACGACCCGGACGACGCGGAGCAGGGCGCGCAGGATGACCCCGATGGAAATCGGTCAGTAGGGACTGGTCTAAGACGTCCCTCCTTGGCACCCAGCACCGCTCCTCCGGGCCGTACCCCTCCCACTCCACGAGATATTGAAGACCCCCCATCCGGCGTCTAGAATCCAGGATGGACCTCACGGTGTACGCCGGAGCCCCCTCGATGTCCAACGGGGGCGGAGGAGTCTCCTCAATCTCAAAGTCCTGGAGTGGACCAGCTACCACCGGCCTGAGGAGAGACACATGGAACGAGGGGTTAATATTTTTGTAATCAACAGGTAGTTCTAACCTATAACTCACCTCGTTCAATCTCCTCAGGACTTTAAATGGCCCCACAAACCGCCGACCCAGCTTCCGGCAGGGCAGGCGGAGGGGCAGGTTTCTGGTTGAGAGCCAGACTCGATCTCCAGGTGCGTACACTGGCCCCTCACTGCGGTGTAGGTCGGCGCTCGTCTTCTGTCGACGTATGGCACGCTGCAGATGGACGTGTGCAGCGTCCCACGTCTCCTCCGAGCGCCGCACCCACTCATCCACAGCGGGGGCCTCGATCTGGCTCTCATGCCATGGTGCCAGAACCGGCTGGTACCCTAATACACACTGAAAAGGGGTTAGTTGGGTGGAGGAGTGGCGAAGAGAGTTCTGTGCCATCTCGGCCCAGGGCACATATCTCGCCCACTCCTCCGGCCGGCCCTGACAGTATGACCTCAGAAACCTACCCACATCCTGGTTGACACGTTCAACCTGCCCATTACTCTCCGGGTGGTACCCCGAGGTAAGGCTTACCGAAACCCCCAACCGTTCCATAAATGCTCTCCATACCCTAGAGGTGAACTGGGGGCCTCGGTCAGACACTATATCCTCGGGTACCCCGTAATGCCGGAAGACATGGGTGAACAGAGCCTCAGCGGTCTGTAGGGCAGTGGGTAGACCCGGCATGGGAAGGAGACGACAGGCCTTAGAGAACCGATCCACAACGACCAGGATGGTAGTATTCCCCTGTGAGGGGGGGAGGTCGGTAACAAAATCCACCGAGAGGTGGGACCAGGGTCGTTGTGGAATAGGCAGGGGTTGTAACTTACCCCTGGGCAAATGTCTGGGCGCCTTACACTGGGCACACACCGAACAGGAGGAGACATAAATCCTCACATCCCTAGCTAACGTTGGCCACCAGTACTTCGTGCTAAGGCAGTGCACTGTCCGGCCGATACCCGGATGGCCAGAGGAGGGGGACGTATGAGCCCAACAAATGAGGCGATCGCGTACCTCGAGCGGAACGTACGTCCGACCCACAGGACACTGTGGAGGACTCGGGTCGGTGCGTAACGCCCGCTCGATCTCACCATCAACCTCCCACACCACCGGAGCAACCAGACAAGACTCCGGTAGTATGGGCGTGGACTCAACTGACCTCTCCTCTGCGTCATACCGCCGAGACAGAGCATCTGCCTTCCCGTTCTGGGACCCAGGGATGTATGTGATCTTAAACACAAACCGGGCTAGGAACATAGTCCAACGAGCCTGGCGAGGATTCAGTCTCCTAGCTGCCCGGATGTACTCCAGGTTACGATGGTCAGTTAGAATGAGGAAAGGGTGTTGAGCCCCCTCGAGCCAATGCCGCCACACCTTTAGGGCCTGTACCACGGCTAACAGCTCCCTGTCTCCTACGTCATAATTCCGCTCCGCCGGACTGAGCTTCTTAGAGTAGAACGCACAGGGACGGAGTTTAGGTGGAGTGCCAGAACGCTGGGAAAGAACGGCCCCTATCCCGGCCTCTGACGCGTCCACCTCTACTTGGAACGGTAAAGAAGGATCCGGATGCGCCAACACCGGCGCCGAGGTAAACAGGTCCTTTAGTCTCCCAAATGCCCTGTCCGCCTCAGCTGACCACCGCAAGCGCACCGGACCCCCCTTTAACAGAGACGTTATGGGAGCTGCCACCTGTCCAAAACCCCGGATAAACCTCCGGTAATAATTCGCAAAACCCAAGAACCGTTGCACCTCCTTCACAGTGGTTGGGGTCTGCCAATTACGCACAGCTGACGCCCGGTCTACCTCCATCTTCACCCCTGACGCAGACAACTGGTAACCCAGAAAGGAGACCGACTTCTGGAAAAACAGACATTTCTCTGCCTTGACATATAGGTCATGCTCCAACAGCCTCCTCAATACTCGGCGCACCAGGGCTACATGCTCAGCACGGGTAGGACTATACACCAGAATGTCGTCGATGTCCACAACTACTCCCTGTCCCTGCATGTCCCGGAAAATCTCATCGACGAAGGATTGGAAGACTGAGGGAGCATTCATCAACCCATATGGCATGACTAGATACTCGTAGTGTCCGGAAGTCGTGCTAAACGCTGTCTTCCATTCATCGCCCGCTCGAATGCGTACCAAGTTATATGCGCTCCTAAGATCCAATTTTGTAAAGAACTGCGCACCGTGCAGTGACTCCGTCATAGTCGCAATCAGAGGAAGTGGATAGCTGTACTTCACTGTGATCTGATTGAGACCGCGGTAATCAATACACGGGCGCAGACCTCCATCCTTTTTCTTTACAAAAAAGAAACTTGAGGAAGCGGGTGAAACGGAGGGCCGTATGTATCCCTGTCTCAGAGACTCAGAGATGTATGTCTCCATAGCCTTTCTCTCCTCTTGAGACAAGGGATACACATGGCTCCGCGGGAGAGCTGCTCCTGACTGGAGATCTATCGCACAATCCCCCCGTCTATGAGGCGGCAGCTGCGCCGCCCGAGTCTTACTGAAGGCCAGTGCCAAATCCTCATACTCGGGGGGGATCTGCAGTGCTGGCATTAGATTCGGACTCTCCACCGAGGTCGCCCCTATGGAAACACCCAGACACCGCCCCTCACATTGAGCAGACCACCCTTTAAGAGCTTTCTCTCGCCACCTAATAATAGGGTCATGAGTCATCAACCAGGGAAGACCCAGCACTACCGGATACGCAGGAGAGTCAATCAGATAGAGCTGAATTCTCTCCTCATGACCCTCCTGCGCCGTCATCTGAATGGGTGCTGTGACTTCCCTAATCAACCCAGACCCTAACGGACGGCTATCTAGGGCATGGACGGGGAAAGGTTTATCCACTGGAAGGAGGGGAATCCCTAACTCTATACAGAACTGGCGATCTACAAAATTCCCAGCTGCGCCTGAATCTACCAGCGCCTTATGCTGGGAACGAGGTGCAACCTGTGGGAAACAAACAGGCAAGGTTAGGTGCACGACAGAAAGCTCTGGGTAAGCAGGGCGCCTACTCACCTGGGGGGACCCCCCAATGCGTGACCTGCCATCTCCCTCCCTGGAGGACCCGCCCCAACACCTAGCCGCGGTGTGTCCTCCACGACCACAGTTGGTGCAAGGGCCGGGTCCCCTCGGGCTCCTCCTCCTCCGTTCCCTAGTGCCAGCACCTCCGAGCTCCATAGGGCTCGGCTCGGAGGTGCTGGAGAGTGGAATGGGCGAACCCCCCCCTCCGGGACGCCCACGGGTGGCGAGCAGGGTATCCAGCCGGATGGCCATGTCGACCAGCTGGTCGAACGTCAACGACGTGTCCCTGCACGCCAACTCTCGCTGGACGTCCTCCCGGAGGCTGCAGCGGAAATGGTCGATAAGGGCCCGCTCATTCCACCCTGCATCAGCCGCTAGGGTCCGGAACTCTAAGGCAAAGTCCTGGGCGCTCCTCATCCCCTGTCGGAGGTAGAACAGACGTTCCCCCGCCGCCTTCCCTTCCGGTGGATGGTCGAACACAGCACGGAAGCGGCGGGAGAACTCCGCATAGTTCGTAGTAGCGGCGTCCATTCTCCTCCACTCGGCGTTGGCCCACTCCAACGCCTTGCCGGTGAGACAGGAGATGAGGGCTGAGACGCTCTCGTGTCCCGAGGGCGCCGGGTGGACGGTGGCGAGGTAGAGCTCCACCTGCAGCAGGAATCCTTGACACCCGGCAGTGGAGCCGTCGTACGCCCTCGGGAGCGAGAGCCGAATCCCACTAGGTTCCGGAGATGAGACGGGGGGGCTGACCGATGGGGCTGGTTCGGTTGGTGGAGGTGTGGGAACCCCGCTGGTCTCCCATCGGTGCAGAGTATTCATCACTCCCTCCAGGGCGTGACAGACCTGATTGATGCGGTCCTCCTGACCACGAAGACGTTCTGCCATCTCGGCTGTCGGCGTGGTCGCTCCTGCTGATTCCATGATTGATGCGTGATTCTGTCAGAGTGGTGTGTGTAGATGAGTGGAAGGAATCAAGCGCAGGATCCAGGATGACTTCAATAGTCTTTATAGTACGTTCAACACGTGAACAAAATAGTCGCCAACCCAACCGGGTGGCGCCAAACAATTACGCACAAAACACAGTGCGTAAAACACAAGAAAAGCGCACGCAGTGCGAACTCTCGGGACAAGCCAACAACGAGAGAAAATACCCTATCGAGGCAGTCTGACAATAAACAATCACGCATAACACCTGACCCAAACACACGAACTAAATAAGGGAAACAATTAATACACAAATAAGGGACAGGTGTTATGAAACAGACAAAACCAAAAGAACATGAAACATAGAACGGTGGCAGCTAGTACTCCGGAGACGACGACCGCCGAAGCCTGCCCGAACAAGGAAGAGGAGCAGCCTCGGCCGAAACCGTGACATGTACGCTCAAATATTTCAAGAAGGCTGCTCAACCACACTCAGAGGAATGGTTGAGTCATCAACCGAAGAATGTTCAACTTAGCTCAAGTTGCATTATTTTAGGACCACAAGGAGCAGCTATGAAGATAAACACAGACGACTATCTGAATAAAGAATTTGATATTGAGAAGAGTGTGCCACATGTTACCTTGTTGGTTTCGGAAGGCTATGAGCAAAAGCAAATAGGAGAAATGATGACAGAAGCAGAGAAACTTAGTTTCAGACCAATGAAAGAGAATTTGGCGATCTGGAAAAGTGAAGATCAACGATTTCTTAAAATAATGATTTCGGCTCAAGGACAAGGAGAGCCACAGGCTGTAGGAATGACACATGAATCTATTTGCAATATGAAGATGGATTCAGACTCTATGAAAGAGGAGATGTTGCAACAAGTTCCAGAAGGGTTGTGGTCTCAGCATAGTACTGATATTGGACTTGTGAAATCAGCCCAACCTGTGAAAGTTGAACTTCGACCAGGAGCCAGACCTCCATGGAAAAATCAGTATCCATTGAAAGATGAAGCAATCCAAGGGATTGAACCACAAATTGAAGGACTTTCGAAAGCAGGTGTTTTAAGGACAACAAAAAACCCTCGGAGTAACACGCCTTTGTGGCCTGTGGAAAAACCAGATGGAACTTATCGTGTAGTTCATGATTTGAGAGCAGTAAATGAGGTAGTGACTGACTTTCCAGCAGAAGTGCCAGACCCTCATACCTTGTTAGCCCAAGTTCCTCCTGATGCGACACATTTTACAGTACTAGACTTATGTGGAGCATTTTTCAGTGTTCCACTTAGTGTAGAGAGTCAGAATTTATTTGGGTTCACATATAAGGGACAATTCTATGAGTACAGTAGAATGCCACAGGGGTACCGGCATTCGCCGCATATCTTCAATAAAGTACTGAAGGAAGATTTGGTAGGGATAGATCAGATATTGCAGAGCACTGTCATTCAGTACGTGGATGATATAATGGTTTGCTCACAAAATAAGGAAACATGTCATAGGGACTCAATTAAATTACTACAGGTATTGGCAGAAAAGGGGCATAAGGTTTCACAGAAAAAGCTGCAATATTGTCAGGAGAAAGTTGTATATTTAGGTCAAAACATAACTCATGGCCACAGAAACATTTCGGACAGGCAAGTGGAAACTATTCGTAAGGCTCCAAAGCCTAGAACAGTCAGAGAGATGATGACATTTCTGGGTATTGCTGGTTATTCCTCAGCTTGGGTAGAGGAGTATACAAGTTTGATGGCACCTTTGAGAGCTATGGTTAGGGGTACTGAGAGTGGTCAACTCCATAGCAATCTTTCCTGGACACAGGAAGGCCATGTGGAATTTGAAACGATCAAACAGAGGTTGCAGGAGGCACCTGCACTTGCACTACCAGATTACTCGAAGAACTTTTTGCTATATGTGTCTACTTCTACTGGAGGTAGATACGCGTGTGCGGTTCTTTGTCATCCGACAGGCACGGGGACGAATCCTCAGCCTATTTCCTACTACTCTACTGCTTATTCAGAGGTAGAACTAGGGTTACCACTGTGCTACAGAGCAATGGTGGGAGTATATTCAATGTATGACAAAGCATCATCGGTCACGATGGGCTACCCAGTGTCAATTCTTACCCATCATAGTCTCAGAAATCTTCTGAACTATGGGAAATATACATTGACTATGCCTAGGCTCAGAGACTATCATAGGCTCTTAGAGCAGGAGGATGTCACCCTAGTGAGATGTGATACAGTAAATCCAGCCGAGAGTTTACCAACTTCAGAGGATGGTGAGCCACATGATTGTGTCCAAGAAGCAGAGAGATATTCGAGGCTTAGATCAGATTTACAAGCCTTTCCATTACGTGAGGCAGACCTGGAGTATTGGACTGATGGGTCTTGCTATCGGGTGGGAGATAAATTATGTGCTGGTTATGCAGTAGTTAGAGGCAGAGGGACGGGATTTGTTGTGGAAAAGGCTGAAGTAATACCACAGCCTGCATCTGCACAACTTGCTGAACTTGTGGGGCTAACAGAAGCTTGTTTCTTAGCAGAAGGAAAGCGAGTAACCATATACACTGATTCAGCATATGCACATAGTGTATGTCATTTGTTTGGGGCGGTATGGAAAGGTCAAGGGTTTAAAAAAACGGATGGTTCTCCGATACAACATCATGCGCAAATAATGAAACTGTTGCATGCTATGATGAAGCCTAAAGAGATAGCGATAGCTAAGTGTGCAGCTCACAAGACAGATATGTCAAGAGTGACACAAGGGAACAAAGCTGCTGATGAAGCTGCAAAAGCCGTCGCAGGAGCGGATAAATTGGGAAAAGTTTTGCTGGTCACTCATGTAGTGGACTTGGAAGATAAAATTACGCTTTGGGATGTAATTTTGATGCAAGAAGCCGCTTCTATGATCGACAAACAGCTATGGCTAGACCGAGGAGCGGTGAAAGATGCTACTGGTCTGTGTAGAAACCATGAGGGGTTGATAGTAGCGCCTCTAGACCTCTTAGGTCTGATGATTCAAGAAGCACATGGGTTAGCTCATGTTGCGAGGGGGGAGGTTAACAGAAAGATCACAAAGGAATATGGTTTTTGGGCTCCATATTTGTTTGAACAAATTGATTATATGATAGGAAGGTGCACTATCTGTCTTAAAAATAATGTTCGAAGAGGGATACCTGTTCATCCAGGTTACATTCCTACACCAAGGGGTCCTATGCTTGAGTTGGTCATTGACTTTGTTGATATGATACAACCAGTTGATGGGAAAAGATACATGTTGGTGGTTGTAGATAGATTTTCACGATGGACGGAAGCTTGTCCAACCAAGCGTAAGGATGCTCAGTCGGTTGCCAAGTTCTTGTGTAAAGAAGTCATAAGCAGGTGGGGATTACCCGATCGAATACCCTCGGACAATGGAAGGGAATTTGTGGATAAATCAGTTAAATTGATGTTGCAAAAATTGGGAATTAAGCAACGTCTTGGAGCAGTTTATCACCCACAAAGTCAAGGGATGTGTGAAAGAATGAACGGTGTCTTGAAAAATCGCATTGTGAAAATTTGTCAACATACAGGTCTAAACTGGATAGCGGCGCTTCCTTTAGCACTAATGGTGTGTCGCTCAAGTGAGTTACGTGATCTTCGTATGACGCCCCATGAGTTGGTAACAGGAAGAAGGATGCCTACGCCTTGTTTGCGAACAAGCGGAAAGGGTCCAAGCTTGGCCCTGTTGGAAGATGAAATGAGAGCGTACGTTACATATATTGCCAATTTTCATAAAAAGTTGTCCACATATGTTTCTGACAGGCAAAGACAAGAAGAGGTGCAGAAGGCGCTTGAGGAGGATAAGATGAATACAGTACAACCGGGAGATAAAGTATTCGTAAAGGTATTCAGAAGGAGGTGGTATAACGAACGTCGTGAAGGACCATTTGAAGTGGTTCGTAGTACTGGAACAGCTGTCCAGGTTAAGGGGTCTCCTACGTGGTATCATTTGTCACATTGTGTTAAAGCACCTGGAGAAGAGGTGCCACGCGCAGAGAGAGAGGATGGAGATAGGGGAGAACAGGAAGAGGGAGAGATTGTCAATGTTGGGGTTAACGTTGATAATGGTGACACTTCTGATGATGCCAGAGATGACTATGCAGGGGATGGAAAGGAAAGGGGATTTGGGGAAATTGATTTTCAAAACGTCCCAGAAACAACAGGGAATATTTCAGTGGGATGTGAAGCAGCAAAGACCACCAAGGGCAACTCTGTTACAAGAGAAGCTAGTGATTCAGTTAGACAAAGTAGGCCTAGACCAGTTAGGAGAAAAGTCAGACCAAAACGTTACGAAAACTAGGGATGAAGTAACAACAATAACACCAACACTTCAGTCTGTTATAACAACAGTGGGAAGCAATTTAACTCTTTCAACATTGATAGTTATTAAAGCCATAAATATATTGCATTTGATTACAAGGGAACCAATAGCTCCAGCACCAATTTTAGAACAAAAGACTGTTATTAAGGTTAGGAGGGGGGAGACAGCTCATCTTCCGTGTAGCTGTGAGAGGGAGTGGGGGAGGGGACGTTCCTCCCACATGGAGAGATAATTATGGAGGATAAGTATTGTTATCAGGACCAGATGTAGAAGCGGTGCCCCCTAGTGAAAGAAAGTATATTTTGTACAACAATAAGAGGGTTGTGAATGATTGTTCACTTATGTTGCGTAATGTTACAGAGAAAGATCAGGGAGAATATATGTGTACTTATCTAGTGCAAGCGTTAAAATGTGTTCCGGTTAAGAATTATTGGTTAAAAGGCTATGTAATTCGTAAAGTGACGCTTATAATGGAAGATTTGAAATCTGGTGAAGCCTCCACGGTCACCAAAGGAGTTCAGGATAAGTTTATCACAGTAGTCACTCCAACAAGGAATAATACACAGAGAAAATCGGTAAATTTCCCACTAGAAATAATTAAGGTTAATACATCAACTAAATCAACTACTTTAATGGTAACTTGGAAGGATTTAATGGTACGACGGCAATAACAAATGTAGGAAGTATGACACCGACACCGACAACAACTTTTCTGAAATTAAACGATGTAACAGAAATGACTCAGCAAATAGTGGTAGAGAACAATATAGGTTCATCTGAAATAGTACAAGATAATATCATGGAAGTACAGGATGAGTTCTTTGGGTTCAACCTAACATCAGAAGATACATCTGATCAATACCGCTCGTTAGGGAAAAGAGACGCTAAATGGAAAGCATATGGATTTGATTCGTCTGTTTTGAAGATTAAAGATCAATGGGCAGGGAGAAATATTTGGTTCCAGCAGTTAACTCATTCTGTAAGATCAGTGAGGAATCTTGAGGGTCCATGTCTGTTGAGAATTCCAGCACCAGAGACGTGGGGTTCGATTTTAGAGACGGTCGCTCAACCGCTATCAAGTGGGTGTCAGTCCTATGCGTTGAGATGGCTGTTGTATCATCAACGAGCATTGACAGATAAAGTAATGTCGTTGTCACAACATTTGTTTAAGCCTAGGTATAAGTGTTCTTGGTTAAATGAATTACCCTATGTGAATATGTTGGATGGTAAATAAAGTCAGGTAACAGCGATCCCTGAATCATTTGAGGTGAAAGTAGTGAGGGCTAAAAGTTGTTTGGTTCTAATAAAACATATGAGGTAAGGGGTATGTTTATGGGAATATCAGATTGTGATGTTATATGATAACTTTGGGTATGCATGACCTTAAGGGTAGTAATGACAAATATAATGTAATTTTTTATGTTCCAGGTAGTAGGAACAGCAGGACTTTGATGGTTAAAAGATCAGCTTTTGCCTGTCAATGTAACTATTGGGAATTTTAGAGATATTTTGAGGGTTTGTGGTGATAAAGCATATATATTCTTACCCTATGGATGGATAGGATGTTGTTACATGTCAACGTTGAAGCTTCCATATGAGGCTTCTACCATTAAAAGAGGGGTAGCACCGGACACAGAAATCTGAAGCTAGGTTTGAAATTGGATGAAAAGAGACATGGCTACATGTCATAGTCTTCAAGCCTATCATTGAAGTATAAATCTAAGGGAGAAGGGGGGACTTTTTCCATGGTATGGTGTAACATTTGGGAAGATCCTATTGATAATGTTAGTTATACTTTGAGTCCCGGTAGTTCAGATATTATCACTAGGGTTTTATATGCATTGAAGAATATAAGGGATGCATTTGGGAGATCTGAGGGAGCTGGATGGTCAGCGAAGACTTGGTTGCAAGATCAGGTAGGCCAGTAGGGGCAGTGATGGGTTACATTTTAATTGCAGCTTTGATAGCACTGTGTGTGAGGTTTGTAATTTGTTACTGACCTTTGAGAAAGCTATGATATTGAGATAGGTTGGAGAGTGATGCCTGGAGACAACACTCAGATGCCGGTGTTGACTGTTCCTGATCTGGATGAAGATGGACAAGTGGAACTGAATGGATAAATATCATTTTTGATGTTTTGATCATTTTTTTAAAAAATGTTTCAGTATTAGGGTGATTTTGGTATGATTTTATGAATCAAAGGGGAGAAGTGTATGAATGAATAATTATCCTAGTTCATTATTCTATCATTAATGTGATTCATACATCATTTATATATCATTTTTATATTCTTAGTTGATATTGATGTTTAATTTGAAAGTGTTGTTTTGCAAAATATACTGTTTGGTCTTTCCTTTTCTTTCAGAAGCATTTGGGGGAACATGTGGAGTTTGAAATACTCAAACAAGGACAATATGAAGGGACAATATGAAAGGACAATATGACTGGAGGAGATGAAACAAGGAGGGTGTGGCCGATTCCATCATCAACAATACATTGGAAGTCGAGACTACGGGGAGATTAAGTGTAGTGGACTACATTCCAGTGTCTGCAATGAAATATAGACATATTTCATGTGTAATACATAATTTGTGTCATAGCCTTAGGGATTAATTTTTGTAGAAGGATATTTGATGTTATTGAATACATGTGAGGATCTTAGATGTTTTTGTTTATTTCGGTGATGCTTAGGGACAGGGAGTCTAGGCAGGGAGAGGTCCACTGTAGGGTCCAATGGGTTGACCAGCCTTAGAGTGGATATTTTTTGGATAGGATTTTGTTTGCAGGGGCTTACATGTGTATTTAATTGCATCATAGTTTCAAATGCATTTACATTGTTTATGAGTTTATCGGGAGTACCGAGGTGGTTGCCTGGGGCAGAGGGACCGTGAGAGAATTTTACTGTCTTGATGGATGGATGGATTTGGAACGAAGGTTGCCGGACAGTTTTTCGCTCTTACACTCCATAAAGATTTGTTCATATTTCATAGTAATGTATACACACTTCATAAACAGTTATTCATATTTCATAGAAAGGTATATACACTCTAGAGAAGAATGTTTTTTTGGTTTAATGTTAAAGATACTCAATAAGATAAATTGTTACTTGTCATAATCCTATTCTGTTTGTTTTCGAGACTTTTAGTTCGTCTCGAAGGGGGGAAATGTCGTGTATTGGGATTATGCCTTTGTTAAATGTTTTTCTTGAAGAAATGGAATGTTGTTTATGTTAGGTCAAATGTAGCCGTTTGTGGGGTGACGCCCCAGGGGAGACTGGTGATTGGCCAGAAGAGGGAGCCACCCATCTTTTTGCATTGTTTATAAATAGGGGCTAGACAATGAAAGGGCAGAGCGGCCATTCTGAGGCGTCGCTCTCCAGATGTCATGACATCTGTCACTTATGCTGAAGCTTGTGATATGAATAAACCTCATGATCCAAGTTCAGTATGAGCGGACTCCTTTGTTTATCAGCAATGATTGCCAGCACTCACTCGATACGACACATATCATTACATACAGTATAGAACACCATTTAGAAGACACAGACATATCATTACATACAGTATAGAACACCATCTAGAAGACATAGACATATCATTACATACAGTATAGAACACCATCTAGAATCCCGAGTGGCGCAGTGGTCTAAGGCACTGCATCGCAGTGCTAGCTGTGCCACTAGAGATCCTGGTTCGAATCCAGGCTCTGTCGTAGCCGGCCACGACCGGGAGACCCATGGGGCGGCGCACAATTGGCCCAGGGTAAGGGAGGGAATGGCCGGCAGGGGATGTAGCTCAGTTGGTAGAGCATGGCGTTTGCAACGCCAGGGTTGTGGGTTCGATAAAATAATGTATGTGCTAACTGTAAGTCGCTCTGGATAAGAGCGTCTGCTAAATGACGTAATGTAAATGTAATCTAGAAGACATAGACATATCATTACATACAGTATAGAACACCATCTAGAAGACATAGACATATCATTACATACAGTATAGAACACCATCTAGAAGACATAGACATATCATTACATACAGTATAGAACACCATATAGAAGACATAGACATATCATTACATACAGTATAGAATACCATCTAGAAGACATAGACATATCATTACATACAGTATAGAACACCATCTAGAAGACATAGACATATCATTACATACAGTATAGAACACCATCTAGAAGACATAGACATATCATTACATACAGTATAGAACACCATCTAGAAGACATAGACATATCATTACATACAGTATAGAACAGCATATAGAAGACATAGACATATCATTACATACAGTATAGAACACCATCTAGAAGACATAGACATATCATTACATACAGTATAGAACAGCATATAGAAGACATAGACATATCATTACATAGACTATATCATAGATGACATGTATAAATCCTTCCTTTATATTTCCTGTAACAATTTCCATTACAGTAGCCTTATTACTGGCTAGGGTTACTGCTGCTAGTACAGTGTAAGAATGAGGCATCACAGTACTTTTACACCACTGTACTAACAGGAATAATTACACACCAATAAACACACTGTAATGTAAAGTGTTACATCATTCTCAATGATCAGTCAATACATACGGTATTCATTTCAGCTACAGTACATTGTATCCATTTCAAGTCCCCCCTCCCCCATTGTAGCTAATTATCTATAACACATTGTACAGTTTTACAACCACGTATTAGTTTTTATGGATGGTTATAGTTAGTGTCATAGCACATACGTTTAAGGCACTACACAATTCATTAAAAGCATTATATATATGTACTTCATAGAAACTGTTACCCTTTATATATTCTAACCACTCTATTTAATTTATTCCATATTAAGGGCCCTAACCTAGGAACACAAATCTTTGTCTCTATTAACATTGCGTACAGATCTCTCTCTCTCTCTCTCTCTCTCTCTCTCTCTCTCTCTCTCTCTCTCTCTCTCTCTCTCTCTCTCTCTCTCTCTCTCTCTCTCTCTCTCTCTCTCTCTCTCTCTCTCTCTCTCGCTCTCTCTCTCTCTCTTTCTCTCTCTCCCTCTAACCCCTCCCTCCCTCTAACCCCACCCTTCTGGCAGAACCAGGAAGTCCCACAAACTTTCGTCTGAGGAAACGAAACTGATCTGAGTCTCTGTGTCGTCTGTCTGTGTGAGAGTGAACAACCGTCCAAATGGCTCAGCAGGGAGTTCTGCTGGACCAGGACCAGTTCTGTTGTTCTGTCTGTCTGGATCTACTGAAGGAGCCGGTGGTTATTCCCTGTGGACACAGTTACTGTAGGAGCTGTATTGAGGGCTGCTGGGATCAGGATGTTCTGAAAGGGGTCTGTAGCTGTCCTCAGTGCAGAGAGACCTTCACTCCAAGGCCTAATCTGAGGAAAAATAACATGTTGGCTGAAGTGGTGGAGAAACTGAAGAAGACAGGACTCCAGGCTGCTCCCCCTCCTGCTCTGTGCTATGCTGGACCTGGAGATGTGGCGTGTGATGTCTGCACTGGGACCAGAAAGCGGAAAGCCCTCATGTCCTGTCTGGTGTGTCTGGCCTCTTACTGTGAGACTCACCTCCAATCTCACTATGAATCTCCTGCTCCGTGTCACGCAACTTGGGTCAAGATCTGTTTCTTGCTTTGCTCTTAGGAACAGGGCACCATTGAAAGGAGTGATTTCTGGGGTAGCGTTAAGTGTGGAGGTGGAGCAATTGAAGATGAAGATTCCTGGTGTTTGTGATTCCCGCCGTTTGGTGCAACACAGACCTGGTGGTGTGCGTGGTGAAACATAGGAGTCACTGTCAGTCCTTTTGAGTTTTAAGTCTTTACCCGATAAAGTCATGTTATGATATATCAGTTATCCTGTTAGAGCTTTTGTGGCGAATCCACTGCTCTGTTTCAGGTGCAACGTTTATGGTTATGTTGCAGCAGTTTGTAGGAGGGAGATTCCAAGATGTGGGAAGTGTGCAGGAGGGCATGGGATAGAGGATTGTGTAGTTTCGGTGGATAAAGTTGTGTGTGTCAACTGTTGGGATGCCCATGTTGCTGGGGATCGGAAATGTCCGGTGCGAGAGAGGCAGGTTGAGGTGCCTAGAGTCAGAGTAGTGCAGAAGGTGTCGTATGCTGAGGCAGTGAAGAAAGTAGAGGAGGATGGGTCAAGGGTGAGAGATCCTGAGAGGATCCCTGTGAGTAGTAGATCTGTGCCAGCACAGAGGGATAGGCCAACGAGTGATATATGCTTTAGTAAAGATAGCTTCTTAGCATTCATAGCAATGGTTATCAACTGTACCGCACAAATGGAACGTAAATCAAAGAAAAAATATGTTGTGGTGGCAGCTGCAGAGAAGTATTTGGGCATACAAGATTAGACTTCAGAAGATTTGTTGTTTTGTTGTTTTTATTTTTTTATTTTTCCATGCCAATCGCCGTTAAACTCCAAAGAAGAAGAAGAAATGCTAAATTATGGCTATGTACAGTGTTGTAACGATGTCTCTGGCTCTCTCATTCCATCACTTTTACAGTAGTTGGTTGTGTGGGTCTCTGATTATGAATGGGTTGCTGATATACAGTCGTTGATGGATATTTATAGAGCTCTGATCAGGACGACAACTGATTACTGGTGTACAGTTTATGGAACAGAGGTAAAGACTTGGCTTCAGAAGCTGGACAGAATCCAGTATATAGCTTTAAGGATATGTATTGGTGCATTTAAATCAACATCTGTATGTGCCTTACTGGTGGAGACAGGTGAGATGCCTTTGTATGTACGGCGTAAAAAATGGTCATTATCTTATTAGGTTGAAAGGCTGTGAGGTTGAGCATCCCACTGCTACTGTTCTAGATGATTTGGGAATATACTAGTAGACAAGGCAGTGGTTTTGGTTGGACAGTTGGAAAGCTTGCTGATGAGAGTGGTTTGAGGGAGTTGGAGGTTGGCCCTTCTGTGGTGATAGGGGATGTTCCTCCATGGTTACTCCCAGACCCTGTTGTTGATCTAACCCTGGTAGAGAAAAGGAAAGATTGGTCAGAAGTCAGTGATATAGTGAAACTGGTTGACAATTACATTGGTGGAAGTTTTTATGCTTTTTTACTGCTTTTCACAGATGGATCCAAGGACCCAGATAGTGGGCTCACAGGAGCAGGTGTTTACGTTCCTGAATTTGATGTGCAGATATGTAGAAGACTAACAGATGAACTGTCAGTATACTCAGTTGAACTGTTGGTCATAATAGTTGCCCTCCAGTGGGTGGAGGACGTACAACCTGGTAGAATTATAGTATGCTCAGATTCTCTGTCTGTATTGAATAGTTTATCATCTGGTATGGAAGGTGTGGAAGGGAATGAAATTGTAGACCAGTTAGCTAAAAGAGCTTTGAATCAAGATATATTTGATATTAATGTTCCACTGGGTAGAGGTGAGGCCAAATGTAAGATCAGAGCCATTTTGATAGATGTGTGGCAGAAGAGATGGTACTCTGAGCACAAGGGCCGGCATTTATATGAATAGTTTACAGTTTTACAGAAAGGTCGATGGACCAAGATTCAAAAGTCAGATTAGGAAGGAAGAGGTGGTGTTTACTCGATTGCGCTTAGGACATTGTACATTGATCTCGTCATTACATCTGGTTGGCAAGCATGTGAATAGTTTGAGTCTGGAGGGTACGATCGATGAAACGGTGGAGCATGTGTTGTTATATTGTTGTAAGTATGTTGAAGAGAGGGAAAGATTGAAGTGTAGGGTCATTGAGGTTGGACGGGGTTGGGGGGGTTTGGAAGGGATTTTGGGGATGGGGGAGGGTCTATTAGAAGTTAGTAGGGCTCTTCTTTATTTTCTCAGAAGTACTGAGTTAGGTAGGAGGATTTAGAAATGATGGAAACCGTGATTGACCACACACTCCAGCACAGTAGGTGGCGGCATGCACCTTTAACGTTGGTTTGTGGACCGCCATTATATCATAGAAGAAGAAGTTGCTTGTGTGAGAGTTTTGTGGTTCGTGAGGAGGGCTACTATTCTTTTTTCTTTTGGTTCTTGCGTATTTTCTGAATTTATTTTCTCATGGTGGAGGGTTTGTTTATTGGTTTCCACTGTTTATCGTTTAGAGTTGAGGGGGGAGTAGGGGTAGTTTGTTAGGGCGGCTTGATGGCCTCAACCGAGTGGAGAAGAAACGCTGTCGCTTCGGGTGCGTTCCGGAGAAAGGTGTGGAGGAAGTTTTGCTCATGGTCGGCGAACAGGTTGGAGCGGAACATCTGCATCCAGAATGAACAAGGCGGTGGTTGTGTTAATGAAAAAGGTTTGTCTTGTTGCGAGTGGGATTTTTGTGAGGGGTGTGTCGCCTCTTTCGACAAGAGTTGTGTTGGCAATCTGCCTCCGTTTATTACGTACGAACAGACAAGTAGTTGGTTCGTTTTGGTAATTTTGCAAGTGGTTTTCGTGTGCTCTCGGCTGGGTGGCAAGTGTAGTCCGTTAAACATGTTGTCTCTTTTCGTAGACCAATGTTTGTTTCTTAACAATCTTCAAGGTTACACAGGGGAGGGGTGGAACGCAGGGTTTGCTAGCACAGATAGTTTTCGGTGTTTCTAGTGTGGGGATGTTCGGCATAATGCTAGTGCAGACAAGGGCGACCAGCCGGCAGCAGGGGCTAGGACTAGGCTGGACAATACATTTTTAACGCCTTTTTCTGATAGAATTACTTAATTGCATCCGCCATGGAGCCCAGTTTCATAATATTACCATATGTCCCAGATGCTTGCCGTAGGTTAGAAATAATAGGGCATGTTTCACCCTGCCAGCTCCTATTAGTTGTATTGAGCTCTGTGGCACCAACTCGCCTAATGAAAGTTCTATTCCCAGCCCATTGTTCTGCGTCACAATGCCAGCTTCACTATTGTTGGTAATGAGACCAGCCCGTATTAACATTGTAGCTTTACCTCAGGTAACTTACTATTAACAAGGTTATGACTACTAGGTGAGCAAACTCACTGTTCACCTGGGAACACGTTGTGGTGACCCACAGTGCTACATATGGTTGGCACATAGCAATCAAACATAAAAAAAATTCTGGTCACAGTTAATCATATTTCTTTCAGAAAAAGGTGTATAACCTAAACAAAACGCATATCCGTCCTCTTTTTCAAGATGTGGTCGATTTAAACAGCCAGAATACATTTTTTCAATTAAGAAATAACCTTTTAATTGTTGTTATTTATTTATTGTTTCTATATTACTGCTGGGTAATTTGATATGCGTCGAAATCTGTAAGTTCGTTGGCATTGAATTGAGCTAATGCTGCGCAGGTTCACTGAGTTGTAAACTAAATGGATAGGTGTAGCTCATTGATTTATAGATCTGACACAGTTGCTACCTCAGATGATGAGCCTAGCAAGTGTTGTGAATGAGGTATGTAGTACCCACAGAAAGCCACAGGGAGGAGCAAGAGAGCTATAAACCTATTTATTTTCTTTGCTTTAAATACCCTAAACCTAAAAATCAATCAATCAAATGTGTTTATAAAGTCATTTTTACATCAGCAGATGTCACAAAGTGCTATACAGAAACTCTAACCCTACTTATTACCTATTTTAGCCTTAACTCTAACCCCTAACCCTAATTCTAGGGTAGGTTAGCCTAGAACACGTTTTAGAAACTATTTTAGTAATAATTTTATGTTAGTAAATACCATTATAGTACTAAAAAGCATTTATTGTTATTTTTTAAATAAAACCTATGTAACCTTTTATTAGTCATTTTATTATATGTATTATTGCAAGGCAGAACACTTGATAAACAACACATTTGTTTTATTTTTTAAATGTGGTTTGAACTGGGTGTGACCTAGTAACCTCTATGTGAAAGTCCAGCAATTGGCATGTCATAGGTGGGGCAGGTTTGAGACTGATCTCCAGAATTAATAAGAAAAATACACTTTATTTCTCAGCTGCCTCACCAATGTCTTTACGTGAATAATTAACTTTTAATTGCTAAATATTTCCAATAGATGGCTGCATAAGACCACAATGCATCAGTTATAGGCTACAAGCATAAAATAGCATGCAAACAAAGACTATGTCCTATGATTTTCTAAAAAGGTCACTCATTACTTTACAGTTAGCTATATATCTCGTATTAGGCCTGTGTTGCCTTTGGGAGAGCAACAAAATATTAACTCTAGCAGGTATTGAACCCCGGCCAAATAATCACTAGTCAGATGCGCTAACCTCAACCCTAGTAAACATGCATTATGACATCATCTTAATATCTCATATATTCCAGCCCACCAATAAATCATGCAACCATCGCGGTTAGAAAATTTACCTCAACATGCCCCTCGCTTGTGCTAGAAGGCAGAGTGCTCGCTGCCGCTGACAGCACAAGCTTTTTGCGGGGCTTGTTGAGTTGGCTACTTGTTCGAGAAGGCAGAGTGGCTCTGTGCTGGTTGATGAATTTGACAATTAATGTACTAGAAAAATACATTTTTGTCGACCAGAGGTGACTGAATTAATGTTCGCGCTTTTTGATAATCGTTATAGTAATGAGGTATAATTTTAAAATATTAGCATAAAAACAGGTAATAATAAACATGAATCATCATTATAATACTTCACAGTAATGTGTTTTCAGTCCTTCCTCTTGCGTTAGCAGTGTGGAAAGGGACAGTAAAAAGCTCAGGCAGGAGGAGTTTTCCTGTGAGGTGGAGTGGTGGTGTATCCAGGGAGAGAACTAAACTAATCTTCTGAAATGTCATTTATGCTGCCATCTATTGGAATTATTTAGCAACTGCAGTAGTACTGAATAAAGTGTATATCCTTACTAAGTGTATCCTTACTAAAGTAGTAATTGCTCAAAATTGCTAAATATAAAATGATCTAGTTCATTTGATCACTTACAACTGTCACGAACGTCGTATGAAGGAGTGGACCAAAGCGCAGCGTTAGTTGCGAACATACTTGCTTTATTTAATTAAAGCATACACACGAAATAACAAAACAATAAACGACCCGTGAAGTCCTCAGTGACAATGACCGAACACGGAACAAAAACCCACAACACCCAAGGGAAAACATACAGTTTAAATATGGCTCCCAATCAGAGACAACCAGCACACAGCTGACACTCGTTGCCTCTGATTGGGAGTCACTCAGTCAAACATAGAAATAAACAACCTAGAACACCCAACATAGAAACAGAACACATAGAATGAACACACCCTGGCTCAACATAATGAGTCCCAGAGCCAGGGTGTGACAGTACCCCCCCCTAAAGGCGCAGACTGCGACCGCGCCTAAATACGAGCAAAACAGGGGAGGGCTGGGTGGGCATTCCTCCTCGGCGGCGGCTCCGGCTCCGGGCTTGCCCACCACCCTCCAACAAACCCCCCATAGCGCCCCTGGTCCGGTCTGGCCCCGCTGGCTGGAGCTGGACTGGACGTAGCAGGAGCGGTAGGCTTCAGCTCCTTAGTGGAGCAGTAGAGCGGTACCTGAATTGGCACCGATGACCCAGGCACGGGTTGTGCCGGACTGACGACACGCACCCCTGGCTTGGTGCGAGTGGCAGGAACGGGCTGGACCAGGCTGACGACTCGCACCCCTGGCTTGGTGCGAGTGGCAGGAACAGGCCGGGCCGGGCTGGCGACGCGCACCGTAGGCTTGGTGCGTGGAGCAGGGACAGGCCGGGCTGGGCTGACGACGCACACCGTAGGCTTGGTGCGTGGAGCAGGGACAGGCCGGACAGGGCTGGCGACGCACACCGTAGGCTTGGTGCGTGGAGCAGGGACAGGCCGGGCTGGGCTGTCGACGCACACCGTAGGCTTGGTGCGTGGAGCAGGGACAGGCCGGACCGGGCTGGCGACGCACACCGTAGGCTTGGTGCGTGGAGCAGGAACAGGCCGGGCTGGGCTGTCGACGCACACCGTAGGCTTGGTGCGTGGAGCAGGGACAGGCCGGGCTGGGCTGGCGACGCACACCGTAGGCTTGGTGCGTGGAGCAGGAACAGGCCGGGCTGGGCTGGCGACGCACACCGTAGGTTTGGTGCGAGTGGCAGGAACAGGCCGGGTCGGGCTGGCGACGCACACCGTAGGCTTGGTGCGTGGAGCAGGAACAGGCCGAACCGTACTGGGAACACACACCACTGGCCTTAAACGGGGATCAGGAACGGGCCGGACCGGACTGGCAATACACCTCAGTACCTCTCGCCGTGCCTCTACAACTTCCTTCCCTCCTCTCGCCAATGGCTCCCGTAACCCGGTGGCCTTCTCTCCTCGTCTCCCATTTCGCCCTGTGGCAGCCTCCTGCTGCCCAGTCGCCCATGCCGTGTGCCCCCCCCTAAAAAATT
Organism: Coregonus lavaretus; assembly: GCF_964263955.1. Taxonomy (NCBI): domain Eukaryota; kingdom Metazoa; phylum Chordata; class Actinopteri; order Salmoniformes; family Salmonidae; genus Coregonus; species Coregonus lavaretus. Next base: position 5,287,284 of record NC_140008.1, read on the forward strand.
CTTGGGGGTGCCTCTTGTCCTTCCGACGATGGCACTGCTGACGCCGCTGCTCCTCTCTCGCCAGGGCCTTAATCCTACCCCAAGGTCCCTTGCCCCCGAGCATGTCTTCCCAGGACCACGATTTGCCCACCTGGGCCATCGCCAGCCTCTCCATCTCCTTTCCTGGCGCTTCCTCCCATGTCCAGTCTGCCTGCTCCTGGACACGCTGCTTGGTCCTTTTATGGTGGGTTTTTCTGTCACGAACGTCGTATGAAGGAGTGGACCAAAGCGCAGTGTTAGTTGCGAACATACTTGCTTTATTTAATTAAAGCATACACACGAAATAACAAAACAATAAACGACTCGTGAAGTCCTCAGTGACAATGACCGAACACGGAACAAAAACCCACAACACCCAAGGGAAAACATACAGTTTAAATATGGCTCCCAATCAGAGACAACCAGCACACAGCTGACACTCGTTGCCTCTGATTGGGAGTCACTCAGTCAAACATAGAAATAAACAACCTAGAACACCCAACATAGAAACAGAACACATAGAATGAACACACCCTGGCTCAACATAATGAGTCCCAGAGCCAGGGTGTGACAGTACCCCCCCCTAAAGGCGCAGACTGCGACCGCGCCTAAATACGAGCAAAACAGGGGAGGGCTGGGTGGGCATTCCTCCTCGGCGGCGGCTCCGGCTCCGGGCTTGCCCACCACCCTCCAACAAACCCCCCATAGCGCCCCTGGTCCGGTCTGGCCCCGCTGGCTGGAGCTGGACTGGACGTAGCAGGAGCGGTAGGCTTCAGCTCCTTAGTGGAGCAGTAGAGCGGTACCTGAATTGGCACCGATGACCCAGGCACGGGTTGTGCCGGACTGACGACACGCACCCCTGGCTTGGTGCGAGTGGCAGGAACGGGCTGGACCAGGCTGACGACTCGCACCCCTGGCTTGATGCGAGTGGCAGGAACAGGCCGGGACGGGCTGGCGACGCGCACCGTAGGCTTGGTGCGTGGAGCAGGGACAGGCCGGGCTAGGCTGACGACGCACACCGTAGGCTTGGTGCGTGGAGCAGGGACAGGCCGGACAGGGCTGGCGACGCACACCGTAGGCTTGGTGCGTGGAGCAGGGACAGGCCGGGCTGGGCTGTCGACGCACACCGTAGGCTTGGTGCGTGGAGCAGGGACAGGCCGGACTGGGCTGGCGACGCACACCGTAGGCTTGGTGCGTGGAGCAGGAACAGGCCGGGCTGGGCTGTCGACGCACACCGTAGGCTTGGTGCGTGGAGCAGGGACAGGCCGGGCTGGGCTGGCGACGCACACCGTAGGCTTGGTGCGTGGAGCAGGAACAGGCCGGGCTGGGCTGGCGACGCACACCGTAGGTTTGGTGCGAGTGGCAGGAACAGGCCGGGTCGGGCTGGCGACGCACACCGTAGGCTTGGTGCGTGGAGCAGGAACAGGCCGAACCGTACTGGGAACACACACCACTGGCCTTAAACGGGGATCAGGAACGGGCCGGACCGGACTGGCAATACACCTCAGTACCTCTCGCCGTGCCTCTACAACTTCCTTCCCTCCTCTCGCCAATGGCTCCCGTAACCCGGTGGCCTTCTCTCCTCGTCTCCCATTTTCGCCCTGTGGCAGCCTCCTGCTGCCCAGTCGCCCATGCCGTGTGCCCCCCCCTAAAAAATTCTTGGGGGTGCCTCTTGTCCTTCCGACGATGGCACTGCTGACGCCGCTGCTCCTCTCTCGCCAGGGCCTTAATCCTACCCCAAGGTCCCTTGCCCCCGAGCATGTCTTCCCAGGACCACGATTTGCCCACCTGGGCCATCGCCAGCCTCTCCATCTCCTTTCCTGGCGCTTCCTCCCATGTCCAGTCTGCCTGCTCCTGGACACGCTGCTTGGTCCTTTTATGGTGGGTTTTTCTGTCACGAACGTCGTATGAAGGAGTGGACCAAAGCGCAGTGTTAGTTGCGAACATACTTGCTTTATTTAATTAAAGCATACATACGAAATAACAAAACAATAAACGACTCGTGAAGTCCTCAGTGACAATGACCGAACACGGAACAAAAACCCACAACACCCAAGGGAAAACATACAGTTTAAATATGGCTCCCAATCAGAGACAACCAGCACACAGCTGACACTCGTTGCCTCTGATTGGGAGTCACTCAGTCAAACATAGAAATAAACAACCTAGAACACCCAACATAGAAACAGAACACATAGAATGAACACACCCTGGCTCAACATAATGAGTTCCAGAGCCAGGGTGTGACAACAACCATAAAATAACAATTCATAGCATAACAAACAATGAAACTGACATAAACCAAAAACACCATACATTTAGTTAATTATCAAAAAAATTATATATATATTTAGATGGGTGACATTATCTGCCAAAGTAACACCCCCTTAACATATAAACAGACACTGGACACACACTGAAAATGAGCTTTTTTTATATAAATCTGGTAGCTCTCAAAATAGCCTTTGCTTTGCTGAGCAGTTAGTTTTCAGGAGTGTGCTGCCTGCCTGCCTTCAGAGGAGTCTGTCTGGGAATAATGTAAAGTTAATAAGTTATTGCCACGCTTTCACAGAGGCCTAGTTTACATTTACATGTGAGTCATTTAGCAGACGCTCTTATCCAGAACGACTAGCGTTAAGTGCCTAAATCTGTCGATGTAAAAACGTAGTTAAAACGTACAAAAAAAAACATGTACTTCTGGAACTCTGAGGTCGTTACCATTGTTTCCTTTATGGGAAATATAGGTATGTCTCTTTATTTCACAAAATATCTCACAATGGTATATTTAAAGTCAGACAGAATCTCCTCTTTCTAATGACATCAGGTTGGGCAGTGTACTCTGCTGTCATCAATCGCTAGACCAGAAATAGTCAGAAGTTTAAAGAAATTCCTACTTCCTGGTAATGCAGACATAAGCACACTTGGCACCATCGAGGTGTGGATGTTTACTTTCTACACCAGTTGTTATTTACTACTTATGTTTTTCTGTTTCGTCCTAAAAACAGATTGTAGTGGTGAAATAAAAAGGTAGACATTTTTTGGTGCCATTTAGGGAAAATTGAATTCTAAGTATCATTCCAGTCAGAAGAGGCTCAGTGATGGTTCGCTTCAATTCATTTGCTTTGGCCTCAGGCTAGTGTTCCAGCTCAGCCAATGTTCTTTGGCCGTTTTACAGCCTTCAGTGAATTTTGACTTGTTCTATTTATTGAATTCTAAGGATCATTCCAGTCAGAAGAGTGTAGAGCAGGGTCAAGTGGTGGTGGTACAAGGAAGGAGGAGAGTAGAGCAGGGTCAAGTGGTGGTGGTACCAGGAAGGAGGAGAGTAGAGCAGGGTCAAGTGGTGGTGGTACCAGGAGGGAGGAGAGTAGAGCAGGGTCAAGTTGTGGTGGTACCAGGAAGGAGGAGAGTAGAGCAGGGTCAAGTGGTGGTGGTACCAGGAAGGAGGAGAGTAGAGCAGGGTCAAGTGGTGGTGGTACCAGGAGGGAGGAGAGTAGAGCAGGGTCAAGTTGTGGTGGTACCAGGAAGGAGGAGAGTAGAGCAGGGTCAAGTGGTGGTGGTACCAGGAAGGAGGAGATAGAGCAGGGTCAAGTGGTGGTGTGCAGGCCGTGGAGAAAGCGGTGGTGGGGAGGTTGCAGCTGGGCTACATGAGCTGAGGCAGGTTTCTGTAGTAACAGAGACTCCGGTGGGCAAAGGCTTGGTGGGCTCATCCCAGGAAATATTGCCTGTCATTGGGGAAGAGGCACTGATCAGGGGGGAAGTGCAGGGAGGCAGAGACTGGGGAGGAGGACAGTACCTTGCCAATGGAGGAGGAGGAAGAGGAGGGAGGTGAGTCTGCGGGAGCGGAGGACAAGGCGTTCTCGTTTTCAGACGGCTCATTGGATCCAGAGCTGACAGCCAGTCAGGCTGAGGGCCCAGTATATACGGTGAGAGAACTTTCTAGGTTCCTGATGGAGACTAAAGGGGAAAAATAAGGTTCTGCTGGAGTCTTATTTGATTGATCCTGGAAGGTTTGTAAGGTCAGTACAACACGTGATGAAGAATGAGGGGTTTAGTGTCCTCTCACCCAGGAAGCGGTATAGGCTGAGAAAATGGGTCATGGGTTCTTAAGGGCATGTCTTCAGAATCTGCTAAAACTGATGATTTTTTCTGGCATGGCGGTTTTATGGGCTTCTCTACTGGTTTCTGATTGTGGTGATTTCCCTCCCACCTCTTATGGAGATTTAGATTTTTTTGCAAGAGACAAACAGTGATGTGATTAATGAAGTGTATTGGGGGTCTGGTGGAAGGGGGCGCAGGTGCTGAGCCATGGCACAAATCTTAGTGCAGGGGTAGCAAAAGAGGTGTGTAAGGGTAGGTTGTTAGTAGTTAGAGACAAAATCAATGACCTTGTCTTTGCTTTCCAAAATGTGTCTGGACCTAGTACAGGGCTCAGTTCTCTGTTTCACCAGGGCCCAGGCAGGTGTCCTATTGGAAATTCCATGTAAAGCTCTTCCAAGATGTCACTTTTTGCTCAAGCTTCCAAGGCTTTTGGGAGAGGTGGGGACAGCAGAAGGGGGAGTAACTTCTGTTGTGGGGAGATGAGGGAGCCTGATGGGTGGGTAACTTCTGTTGTGGGGGAGATGAGGGAGCCTGATGGGTGGGTAACTTCTGTTGTGGGGGAGAGGAGGGAGCCTGATGGGTGGGTAACTTCTGTTGTGGGGGAGAGGAGGGAGCCTGATGGGTGGGTAACTTCTGTTGTGGGGAGATGAGGGAGCCTGATGGGTGGGTAACTTCTGTTGTGGGGAGATGTTGCTGTGGAGTTGTACTCTGATTTATAGAGGGCATAACTTTGTGATCCTGGGTGTTCTCAGGTTCTGCTCACAGACCTTTCCAAACTCTCTGTCACAGAGAAATCAAATTGACATTTCCCTGGCCTTTCACAAACTCTCAGCTGCCGTCTCTCAGACGGTCTGCCTCTGATTTTTTTTTAAAAGGTCTGGGAAATTATTGGACAGGACGTGTGTTGCTACTGTACCCTACGGAGGTGGGCTGGAGGGAACCAGCATGTGCTCTGTTGAGGAGGGCTGGTGGTTTGGGGCTGGATCAGCAGCTCTTCATTAACATTTAACATTCAAGTCATTTAGCAGACGCTCTTATCCAGAGCGACTTACAAATTGGTGCATTCAACTTAGGATAGCCAGTGGGACAACTACATCTCGATCACAATAAGTACATTTCTTTAAACAAGTCAGTGCTAGCAGGTGAAATAAGTCAGGTGTTAGTTTAGACAAAAGACAGTGGTAGTAAAGGGGGGGTAGAAGGATAACTATTATACTATTCCAGGTATTCCTTAAAGAGGTGGGGTTTCAAGTGTCTCCGGAAGGTGGTCAGTGACTCCGCTGTCCTGGCGTCGTGGGGGGAGCTTGTTCCACCATTGGGGTGCCAGAGCAGCGAATAGCTTTGACTGGGCTGAGCGGGAACTGTGCTTCTGTAGATGTAGGGGGGCTAGCAGGCCAGAGGTGGATGAACGTAGTGCCCTCGTTTGGGTGTAGGGTCTGATCAGAGCCTGAAGGTAAGGAGGTGCCGTTCCCCTCACAGCTCCGTTGGCAAGCACCATGGTTTTGTAGTAGATGCGAGCTTCAACTGGAAGCCTGTCGAGTGTGCGGAGGAGCGGGGTGACATGAGAGAACTTGGGAAGGTTGAACACCAGACGGGCTGCAGCGTTCTGGATAAGTTGCAGGTGTTTAAAGGCACAGGCAGGGATTCCAGCCAACAGCGAGTTGCAGTAATTCAGACGGGAGATGACAAGTGCCTGGATTAGGACCTGTGCTGCTTTCTGTGTAAACTAGGGTTGTACTCTGCAAATGTTGTAGAGCATGAACCTGCAGGATCGGGTCACCGCTTTGATGTTAGCAGAGAATGACAGGGTGTTGTCCAGGGTCACGCCAAGGTTCTTTGCACTCTGGGAGGAGGACACAATGGAGTTGTCAACCGTGATGGCGAGATCATGGAGCGGGCAGTCCTTCCCCGGGAGGAAGAGCAGCTCCGTCTTGCCGAGGTTCAGCTTGAGGTGGGGATCCGACATCCACACTGATATGTCTGCCAGACATGCAGAGATGCGATTCGCCACCTGGTTATCAGAAGGGGGAAAGGAGAAAATTAATTGTGTGTCGTCTGAATAGCAATGATAGGAGAGACCATGCGGCCGGAGAGACTCAATACAGCAGGGGTCTCTGATTTCTATGCTGCAGTACTGAGGGCCTGGCAGCTGCTGAGGCCCACACCAGAGGGGGGTGTGGTGCCTGGGCCATGGGTATGGGAGGAGCCCATCTTCCACAACCCACTGATCCTGTTGAGGTCCACTCATTCAGCCATCCTGCAGGGACCTTTAATGGCAGCAGGCTTTAAGAGACTAGCAGACCTGCGGCTGCCGGGTTGTGGAAAACCCCCCAAGAGTCGGCACAGCAGGCAGGACAAACGTCTCTTAGGCTGCTGGAGAGAGTCATGGGGGAGGTCCAGGAGGCTCTGCCTGACACAGTGAGGAGGGGGCTGGATCAGCCTGAGGAGGGGCCACCACCGTTTCCACCACTGCAAGTGAAAGCAGAGACTGGGGACTGGCAGGAGAGTCCGGAGGACTTACTGACTTTTAACACTCTGAGCCTGGGGGAGTTTGAGGAGGTGGGGGGTAAGGTGCTGTACACCCTCAGTGTTAGGTTAGACACATCAGGAGCTTAGCGGGAGTGAAGGGGCATCAGTGGCAGGGGGTTGTGGGGGCTGAGAGCATGGCAGGGTATAGGTGGAGGGTGCTCTATAAGCTCCCAGTGCTGGAAAGGTCAGGGGTCCTCCAGTGGAGGGTATTACATGGAGCCCTGGACACCAATAGCTGGTTGGCTCGGGTTGACCTGGGAGTTGGGGACTGGTGTCCGTTTTCTGCAATGACAGACTGTTCATCATGTTTTTTCTGTGTTGCCAGGGTAATGCCATTACTGTTGACGCCTTAGGGTTGAGTTTGAGTTGTACAAAATGATCAACAGTGTGGAGATGTTTCAGGAGGTATGGGGGCTCAGGGGGGCTGTCTCTACGGCTGGAGAGGAGGGGTTGGATGGACGGTTGGAATGTGGTGCTGGATGGTGTATTGTACTGTGGTGTTGGGTACTGGATAATGTGATTGTGTAGAGGTTGTGGTGTCACGCAATGTGCTTTTAGGGATGGGGGTGTTAGTGTAATGAGGATGGCTCATTAAAGTAAGACAAGTCAGTCTCTCTCTCTCTCTCTCTTAACAGAGCTCTGCACAGGCAGCAGTGGAGGACAGTGATAAGATCTTTACCAAGCTGATCTGCTCCATTGAGAGAAGGCACTCTGAGGTGAAGGAGCTGATCAGAGCCCAAGAGAAGGCTCAAGTGAGTCAAGCTGAAGGACTCCTGGAGCAACTGGAGCAGGAGATAGCTGAGCTGAGGAAGAGAAGCACTGAGCTGGAGCAGCTCTCACACACAGAGGATCACATCCATTTCCTCCATGTAACTCAACTGCCTTGATACATGTGATATGAAATTAAAACTCTCAATCATTTGGTTCTGCTCCCTCTCACTCTCTCTCTCTCTCTCTCTCTCCCTCTCTCTCTCTCTCTCCAGAGTTATCAGTCTCTCTCCAGTACCAGTGTATCTTCAGACTTACCCAGCATCGTTGTCCGTCCTCTTCAGTACTTTGGAGATGTGAGTAAGACTGTGTCTGAACTGAGAGAGAAACTAGAAGACGTCCTTAAAGGAGAATGGACCAAGATCTCCACTACAGGTGTGTTGAAAATAATAAGAACATCAACTTTAGACCATTGAAAGTTCCCTACTAGTCATATACATGTGGAATATGGTATGATGATAACATTCCCTCTCTCTGTGAATGTGTTTGTGTGTCTGTAGTGAATATAGTGGAGGTTGTACTGCCTCCAGAGCCCAAGACCAGAGAACAGTTCTTACAATGTGAGTCTCTTTATTCTGAAGTAACTAACAGTCTCTTTTTACTGACACTCCTAACAATCCCTCTAGAAATATATAGCAATAGTAGATCTAATCAAAGACTGGGTATCTATCTGACTCCTCATATTTCTCTGATTTGATCTCTGCTGTGCTCTAATCAAAGACAGGGTAGATACAGTATCTGACTTAACTTATTGTTCTAACTCCCCTCATTGGTCTCTGCTCTGCTCTTCTCCCAGATTCCTGTCAGCTCACACTGGACCCAAACACAGCAGGCACACGCCTCTCTCTGTCTAAAAGGAAGAGAAAGGTGACACATACAGGCCAAGTCCAACCACATCCTGTTCATCCAGACAGATTCACAAACTACTTGATGGTTCTGTGTAGAGAGGGTCTGTCTGGACACTGTTACTGGGAGGTGGAGTGGAGTGGGTGGTGTGTTACAGCAGTCTCATATAAAGACATCAGCAGAACAGGGACAGATGGTGCATTTGGACTCAATGACAAGTCCTGGAGTACTGTGTTATAGTGGTGGTTATTTGTTCAGACACAATCATGTTAAGACTAAAGTATCAGGCCCTCAGTCCTCCAGAGTAGGAGTGGACCTGGATCACAAGGCAGGTACTCTGTCCTTCTACAGTGTCTCTGATACAATGACCCTCCTCCACAGAGTCCAGACCACATTCACTCAGCCCCTCTATCCTGGGTTTTGGCTCACTTTACAAGGTACTGCTGAGCTGGATAAACTGTAGTAGGGTCCACATAGATACTAGTCATGCTGGTGTAGTCTATAGCTGAGCTGGTTAAACTGTAGTAGGGTCCACATAGATACTAGTCATGCTTGTGTAGTCTATAGCTGAGCTGGTTAAACTGTAGTAGGGTCCACATAGATACTAGTCATGCTGGTGTAGTCTATAGCTGAGCTGGTTAAACGATTAGTTACCGGAGTGTAAATCCAGTTCTATGAGTGGAGCGGAGCCCCATAGGGGAGCTCTGCTCCTATTGGTTTACCCTCTGCCCTAAGGCAGCATCAGCCTGAGACAAAATTATGCACACACCTGCAGCCAATAGGACTACAGGTGTCCCTATAAGAGGGGATGCCTCCCAATATATTTATCTTCAGCGAGACTAGAGAGGGTCGGCAGGGCCTTAAGTCCTCTGGGGCTCCGCTCCACTCATAGAACTGGAGTTACACTCCGGTAACTAATCGTTCTATATTGTGGAGCTCCGCCCCATAGGGGAGCTCTGCTCCTAGTGTTTTAAGGCGGAGCGTAGTGCTCCAAAATGTACTCCCTGCCGAGCCTAACACTTCCCATCGAATCGAGAAAGTCAGGCCTAGCAATGGCTGCAACCGAGTCCCGCAGTACTGCAACTAAAAACCCCTACGGGCATCACAATATACCGCGTAATCGGTTAAAGACCCGCCCCACCTAGTCCAATGGCAATGCCAATGACTAGTGGGCAGATCACCAGAATAGAAGCCATACTAATCTGTACTAGCAGATAGATGTGCCTCAATATCCTGTGAAAACACTACCGACCACTAATGGAATGACACCAAGTGTCACTCTACATTGTAAACGCGGTAGACCGCCTCACTCACTCAATGGAATCCCAGAGATTAGTGGGCAGGCACAAAAACATGAGTCATACTAACTGAACAAGCAGATAGATGAACTCCCATTCTGTTAATCAACGCATGCCTCTACTGTACTGACCCTGTCAGTCAGGATTCATGGCACAAAATATGTTTTCTTATCCAAAGCGGACCTGATGGAAACCCTGTCCATAGTCCTGCTTTTCCCTCTCTTCCTAGCTCAAGATCTCCCTTCAGCTATTCTGAGTACAAACCGAGCCAAAGAGTTAGAAAACACATCTATCAAAAACACGTCTTCCTAACCAAAGCGGACCTGATGGAAACCTGTGTCCACAGTCCTGCTTCTCCTCTCTTTCTTGCTCAAGATCTCCCTTCAGCCACGCTGAGTACAGATCGAGCCAGAGAATTAGAAGACATATCTAAGAGATAGAAACGGATAAATGGAGACGGCGTCGACCAGGATGCTGCTCTACAGATATCCTCTACTCCTGTTCCTCTGAAAAAGGGCAGTAGAAGCCGCTACTCCACGAGTGGAGTGAGCTCTGATACCCTGAGGCAATTGCCGCCCTGCTGCCTCATAAGCTGTCTCAATGCCTTCACAAAGCCAGTGAGACAACCTCTGTTTTGAAAGTGGTCTACCTAGTGCAGCCGCACCGTGACACACAAACAACTGAGGCGATGACCTAATCGCTGCTGTGCGCTCGACGTAACACGCCAAAGCGCGTACCAGGCACAGGCGATGGAGCTTTTCCTCACTCCTCTCTCTATGAGGAGGAGGAGAAAAAGCCCACAGCTCCACGGTCTGTGACCTATATGAACTCTTAATAACCTTCGGCACAAATGCCGGGTTAGGACGTAACACTGCTCTGCTCAGGTCACCATTGATGGCCAAGCAGTCAGGTCTCGTCGAAAGAGCACACAAATCACTGACCCGCTTAGCTGTAGTCAAAGCGAGCAACAGTGCTGTCTTTATAGACAGCATCTTGGGGGGTATTTGATTCAATGGCTCGAACGGCGACTTACATAGCGCTTCGAGTACCAAAGCCAAATCCCACTGAGGAAGCGTGACTCTAGGTGTTGGCCTAAGTCGCCGCGTTCCTAATAGGAAGCGTTTCACTAGAGGGTGACTAAAGACATTGTCTCTGCCAAAACCCTCATGACAAGCTGAAATCGCTGCTGCAAACACTCTAATTGTGGCAGGCGATTTTTGCTTATCAAGCATGAGCTGCAGAAAAGAGAGAATACTCTCCACCTGACAGCTCATGGGGTCTACACCTTGTGTGACACACCATCGTGAAAACACGTTCCATCTACTGGCATACATCTTAGAAGTGGAACTGGCACGTGAACCCTGTATGGTCCTGATCACTGCATCAGATAACCCACGGCGCTCTAGCCTGTCCCTCTCAGCAGCCAGGCCTTCAGTGGTTGGCCGATTATGGGCAATTTCCCTATCATGCCAACCGCCTGAGACAACGCGTCCCATCGATGTGGAATTGGCCAAGGTGGCGCAATCAACATCTGACTCATCTCCGCAAACCAAGGAGCCCCCGGGCGATCGGGCGCTATCAGTATCACTGACAGCCCCCCTGACCTCACCCTGGCTAGCAGTGGGAGAATGCAGGACAGCGGAGGGAATGCATACAGGAGAACTCTCGGCCACGGTTGGTGCGCAAAGGCGTCCCTTCCCAGTGGCGGTTCGTCCTGTTCCCTCAGAGAGAACCACAGAGGACATTGCGCGTTCACGCGTGACGCGAATAGGTCCACCTCGGCTCTCCCGAATTGTTCCCAAATCTGGAGAACAATGTCCGGATGCAGACACCACTCGTCGTCTCGAGGACCCCCTCTTGACATGAGGTCTGCTCCTACGTTCAAGTAGCCCGGAATGTGTGCTGCTCTCAATGAGCGAAGGTGCTCGTGAGCCCACAGCCACAATTCCTCTGCCGCCCGATGGAGAGCAGGAGACCTGACTCCTCCCTGGCGATTTATGTGGGCTACTGTGGTCCGGTTGTCTGACCAGACCAGCACATCGCGACCCCGAAGGGTAGACGCGAAGTGGGTCAGAACCAGTCGAACCGTTTCCAACTCCAGGAGGTTGATGTGACGACCTGATTGAGGCCACACACCTCCTATCGCTTGTGTCTGACATGTCCCTCCCCATCCCGTCAGGGACGCATCCGTGAATACTGGGATGTGAGAGGACACCTTTCCTATCGGGACTCCGTGCATGAGAACGCGCAAGTTTCTCCAATAGTTTAGGTCTGCACTGAGCGAGAGGGGAACCACCACCAACCGATGACGTTGACGCAATGGGTCTAGTCTTAGTTGGGCGAACCATCGCTGCATCCTGCGCATATGCAGGAGTCCCAGCGGAACCACAGAGTGGGCTGACGACAATAGACCCAAAAGTGACATGATCGACAACGCCGTCACCGTGTGATTCGGACGACACTTCCTTAGGGCTAGCAACAAGGCTACCCTTCGGGGGTCCGAAATTCGAGCCCTCATCCTCACAGTGTCTAGCTGTATCCCCAGGTAGACAATCTGATGAGTGGGCCAGGGCGCGCTCTTTTTGCAATTCACAGCAAACCCCAGACTTGTGAGATGTATCACTGTCTGTGTTGTGTGAGTGATCGCCAGCTCTGCTGACGGGGCGAGAACCAGTAGGTCGTCCAGGTAGGCTAGTAGCCGTATTCCCTGACGACGCAACGGTTCCAATGCCGCCTCCACACACTTGGAAAATGTGCGAGGTGCCAGGGCGTACCCAAATGGCATCCTCGTGTATTCGTACGTCACCCCTTGATAGGCGAACCGCAGAAACTTCCTGTGACGCGGCTGAACCGGCACATGAAAGTACGCGTCCTTTAGGTCTATGCTCGTACAAAAGTCCCCTCTCTGGACACATTCCAGCAGACGTTTTGTCGTTAGCATTCGGAAGGGCCGTTTGGTTATGCTCTCGTTGAGAATGCGTAAATCCAAAATCGGCCTCACTCCCCCCGTCTTTTTGGTCACTAGGAAATAAGGCAAATATAGGCCTTTGTTCCTTTGTTCCCGGGGAACTACTGTCACCGCCTCCTCACCGCCTCCTTCGCCAAAAGTTCCGTAATCTCTGTCATCAGAGCGGCCACTTTGTCTGGTGTTTTCATCACCGTCTCCACCACTCCCCTGAACGGGGGTGGGGTCCGGTGGAATTGGAGAGCATAACCCTTCTGCAACGTCTGTTCTAGCCAGCGTGAGAGGGTGCAGCTTCTTCGCCACTGCCAGCAATGCAGAGAAAGTGGCTGGGCGCGAAGCTGTGGTGCATCCAGTAGGAAGGACCTGTATTCCTCTATGGCCCTTACCGCCACTGTTCCCCAACATTGAAGTGGTGGAACAGCCCAAGGTGGGCCTCCCGTGAAAGGGAGAGGAACTATTAATGCGTTCTGAGAAAGAAAGAGGAGCAGGGACGTCGGTTAAACCCGTAACCGTCGTATTCCTGCCCTCCTTGAACGCATCGCGGGTCTGAATTGCGCTGACCGAGGCCACAGCCTGCGGCAGGGCACCATCCCCAGCAAGCGATTGCGTCATCTTAGGTGACTGCAATTCGCTATCAGAGCCCTTCACTACAGTACTCCTAGAAGTCTGTAGTATGAGGTCTCTATGAGGTAAAACAAGGCGGCGCCTTGATACCTTCTTAACTTTCACCTTCTGTGTGTGTTCAACTCTGCACCCCTGGTGGGTTGAGTCACGCTCAGTGTGGTGAGTATTAGCGCGTTCAAAGGGAAGTGGGGGAGCCGATACACTGGGCACCTTCGTGACCGTGGTAATCGGGCCCTCCATGAACGCAGCATGGGTCTGAATCGCACTAACCGAGACCTTAGTCTGCGATAGTGCGCCATCCCCAACTAGCGGCTGCGTCATCATGTCTCCTGACTGAGACTGCAGCCTGCTATGAGAGGCACTCACTACAGTACTCCTTGGAGTCTGTAATGTGAGGTCTCTTTGAGATAAACCAAGACGGCGTCTAGGTATTATTCCTCCTTTCACCTCCTGTGTGCGTTCAGCTCTGCACCTCTGTGGGCTGAACTACACTCAGTGTGGTGAGCCTGGGCGCGTTCAGAAAAAGGTGGGGGCGGCGATACACTGGGCACCTTCGTGACCGTGGTAATCGGGCCCTTCTTGAACGCAGCATGGGTCTGGGTCGTACTAACAGAGACCTTAGTCTGTGATAGTGCGCCATCCCCAATGTGGTTATTATCAGCGCGTTCTGAGAGAAACGGGGGCGCCGATACGTTGGTTACGCCCGTAACCGTAGTAATCAGGCCCTCCGTGAACGCAGCACGGGTCTGAACTGCACTGACTGAGGCGTTAGCCTGAGACAGAGCGCCGTCCCGAATAGCGGTCGCGTCATCATGCCATTATCTGGCTGAGACTGCAGCCTGCTATGTGAGACACTCACTACAGCACTCCTAGGAGTCTGTAAAGTGAGGTCTTTATAAGGTACACTTAATACCTTTTATATACCTGCCTTATGTGTGCATTCAGCAACGCACCATGGTGGGCTGAGCTGCACTCATAGTGGTAAGAGAGAGAGCGAGAGTGAGGAAGGTCGAACGCTCTCGGATGTATTATGGAAAAGGGGCTCTTTTTTTGACAGTGTCAAGTAGAGCCAACTCTTTATTACACACATCAACAAAAAACATTCTCCTCCATACACTCAACGGTAGAGTGGGGGGGGAGAGTGGGCTCGGTCACAGCAGGCGCTGTGCCGTCTTCCGTTCTCTCCCCCTCGCCTGTCATAAACGGCGTCTCTTCTGGCCGCCCTTCGGGTGATGCCAGGATGACGCTTTAATGACCTCTCTCGCTGGCACCTCTGGCGCTGCAGGCGAGGCCCACTCCCTTGCTGCTGGAGGCCGCCGTCTGACGCCAAGCTGTAGCGAGAGTAACGGCCGCCCTTCCTCATATCCACTTCCGGGTTGGAGGGAATGGGGGGCAGCTTAATCTCCCGCTGTTTAGCAGCCCACTCAATGAGACCTGAGAATTCAGAGCACAGAGAGGCTGTGGCGTCATCATCCAGGGATGTAATGACCTCACAATTTCCCGAAGGAAAAGCGGTGTTAAACATCTGGGTCAGTGTAATGAATTGTTCCAATAGAATATTCATTTCTTCCCCAATAGCCCTGTCATCTCCTGAGTCAGCGCCTTCAGATGATGCCTCAGAAGCTGAGACTAACACTGATAGCACATCCTCAAGAAGAATATCCTCCCTAAAAATGCCCAACGCTGCTTCCACTCCTTCAAAAAAGGAGGGCGCAGCTGGCGCATAGTGGGGGATTAATGAGGCCGTCCCTGGCGTGCTGTGTCCCTCGACCCACGAAACATATGTCGGGGGGGGGGGGGGGGTGACAGCCGCCAAGGGGAACAGTGACATTGAGCTCTGAAAAGAGCTTTTGTTAAATACTTACCCTATGGATAAGCTTGGTGTGCTCATTGTAGGACGACGTCGATGATCTGGAAAATCGACAGCGTTTTCTTCATCCTGAGTCTTCTCTTCGTCTCTTCTTGGCTTCTTCAGTCTAGTCCAGTCGCTGAAGATAAAGGGAGGCAGATTGAGGGGAGGCATCCCCTCTTATAGGGACACCTGTACTCCTATTGGCTGCAGGTGTGTGCATAATTTTGTCTCAGGCTGATGCTGCCTTAGGGCAGAGGGTAAACCACTAGGAGCAGAGCTCCCCTATGGGGCGGAGCTCCACGATATAGAACTATAGTAGGGTCCACATAGATACTAGTCATGCTGGTGCAGTCTATAGCTGAGCTGGTTAAACTGTAGTAGGGTCCACATAGATACTAGTCATGCTGGTGTAGTCTATAGCTGAGCTGGTTAAACTGTAGTAGGGTCCACATAGATACTAGTCATGCTGGTGTAGTCTATAGCTGAGCTGGTTAAACTGTAGTAGGGTCCACATACAGTGGGGAGAACAAGTATTTGATACACTGCCGATTTCGCAGGTTGTCCTACTTATAAAGCATGTAGAGGTCTGTAATTTTTATTATAGGTACACTTCAACTGTGAGAGACGGAATCTAAAACAAAAATCCAGAAAATCACATTGTATGATTTTTAAGTAATTAATTTGCATTTTATTGCATGACATAAGTATTTGATCACCTACCAACCAGTAAGAATTCCGGCTCTCACAGACCTGTTCGTTTTTCTTTAAGAAGCCCTCCTGTTCTCCACTCATTACCTGTATTAACTGCACCTGTTTGAACTCGTTACCTGTATAAAAGACACCTGTCCACACACTCAATCAAACAGACTCCAACCTCTCCACAATGGCCAAGACCAGAGAGCTGTGTAAGGACATCAGGGATAAAATTGTAGACCTGCACAAGGCTGGTATGGGCTACAGGACAATAGGCAAGCAGCTTGGTGAGAAGGCAACAACTGTTGGCGCAATTATTAGAAAATGGAAGAAGTTCAAGATGACGGTCAATCACCCTCATTCTGGGGCTCTATGCAAGATCTCACCTCGTGGGGCATCAATGATCATGAGGAAGGTGAGGGATCAGCCCAGAACTACACGGCAGGACCTGATCAATGACCTGAAGAGAGCTGGGACCACAGTCTCAAAGAAAACCATTAGTAACACACTACGCCGTCATGGATTAAAATCCTGCAGCGCACGCAAGGTCCCCCTGCTCAAGCCAACGCATGTCCAGGCCCGTCTGAAGTTTACCAATGACCATCTGGATGATCCAGAGGAGGAATGGGAGAAGGTCATGTGGTCTGATGAGACAAAAATAGAGCTTTTTGGTCTAAACTCCACTCGCCGTGTTTGGAGGAAGAAGAAGGATGAGTACAACCCCAAGAACACCATCCCAACCGTGAAGCATGGAGGTGGAAACATCATTCTTTGGGGATGCTTTTCTGCAAAGGGGACAGGACGACTGCACCGTATTGAGGGGAGGATGGATGGGGCCATGTATCGCGAGATCTTGGCCAACAACCTCCTTCCCTCAGTAAGAGCATTGAAGATGGGTCGTGGCTGGGTCTTCCAGCATGACAACGACCCGAAACACACAGCCAGGGCAACTAAGGAGTGGCTCCGTAAGAAGCATCTCAAGGTCCTGGAGTGGCCTAGCCAGTCTCCAGACCTGAACCCAATAGAAAATCTTTGGAGGGAGCTGAAAGTCCGTATTGCCCAGCGACAGCCCCGAAACCTGAAGGATCTGGAGAAGGTCTGTATGGAGGAGTGGGCCAAAATCCCTGCTGCAGTGTGTGCAAACCTGGTCAAGACCTACAGGAAACATATGATCTCTGTAATTGCAAACAAAGGTTTCTGTACCAAATATTAAGTTCTGCTTTTCTGATGTATCAAATACTTATGTCATGCAATAAAATGCAAATGAATTACTTAAAAATCATACAATGTGATTTTCAGGATTTTTGTTTTAGATTCTGTCTATCACAGTTGAAGTGTACCTATGAAAAAATTACAGACCTCTACATGCTTTGTAAGAAGGAAAACCTGCAAAATCGGCAGTGTATCAAATACTTGTTCTCCCCACTGTAGATACTAGTCATGCTGGTGTAGTCTATAGCTGAGCTGGTTAAACTGTAGTAGGGTCCACATAGATACTAGTCATGCTGGTGGTGATGGTCCCCAGATGTGATGATTCATTCTGCGCTGTTTTATGTAAAATGATTTGACTGATTTGAACCTCAGAAGATGTTAAGAATTAAAATGTAATGCATTCATATATATTTAAGTGCAATGTTTTTCTCATGTACATTCACATTAATCATATGATGTATGTTTCTGATGTGTATTGGTTTGCATTCAGAACCATTGATATGTTTTCTCAATTGGTTCTTTGTCTAATTTTCCTCAGTATCATTGAACAGCTTGTAGGCTCGACCCAATTGATGTGTTCTCTGTCACCTGGAGCTGCATGGAAAATGGTCCAGGAACAAAAGGACAATCCCCAAGGACTAGTCAGCCCACTACAAGCTGGAATAACTTACTTTCTACTTAAACTATATGGGCCGGTTTCCCGGACACAGATTAAGCCTAGTCCTAGACTAAAAAGCATTTTCAATGGAGATGTCCGGGAAACCGGCCCTAAATTTGGCAACTTTTATTCTCCCATACTGCTCAGTCAAGCAACATTAAACCTGTCCAGCAGGTGATGCTATTAACCAAACAATAAAAACAGCAGATATCTTGACTTGTCACTCAGTATATCAGTAATGTTCAGAATTGTACTTTAATATAATTGGAGATTGATGGTCTTTTTAATCCACTACCCAGAGTCAGGAACAGATGAAGTTAGGTCTGCTACTGTTCAGTTATTAAATATGATTCATGGTGATGGGAAATAAAAAATCCATCTAGTAGTAGTTTTCCTTTGCTATTTATTCCAAGGTGTGTCTTAAACTTGTAAATGGATTGTGTTGAAGCTGGCATGTGGTGTGGATGATAGAATAGAGTGAATAGAGGAGAGAAGAGAGGAGGAGAGGAGAACATAATATAGAAGACAGATAAGATAGAGAGAAAATTCATACCCAGGGGAGTTACTGACTCTGGCCCAAATGACACCCTGTTCCCTACGTAGTGCACTAGGCTACTTCTGACCAGATCTAAAGTAGTGCACTACATAGGGAATAGGGTGGAGATTGGAGATTTGCTCACTGTCATTAGAATGAAGATTTCCATCCAGGAGTTACTGTCTCTGTCCCAAATCTCTCCCTGTTCCCTGCATAGTGCACTAGGCTTCTTTTGACCAGATCTAAAGTAGTCTTCTAGATTTTACATGTTTTCTCCCTGTCATTAGAAAATGACAATATGGTAATGACTTTAGTGGTTTCCTCCCCCTTTGGTTTTATTGGTTGTGTGTTATGTGTGTTGTTGTGTTAGGTTTTCCCCCTGTGTTCCTAATTGAAAATCCATTGACAATGAATCACAAACAAATTATATTCCAGTTGTGTTTAGACAACTTCATGGCTGGCATCCCCCAGTTCTGTTAAGACCCTTTGAACTGGGTCACATTCTAAATGGTCACTTGTATTGATAGTCCATACTGGGCCTAACTGTGGTTAACCATACTGGAGGGTTTCTGGACACATATTCTCTCATCTCCAGAACATTACCTGATGTCCTCTCTGTCTCTGTCTCTGTCTCTCTGTCTCTGTCTCTGTCTCTCTCTCTGTGTCTCTCTCTCTGTCTCTCTCTCTCTCTCTCTCTCTGTCTCTCTGTCTCTCTCTCTCTCTCTCTCTCTCTCTCTCTGTCTCTCTCTCTCTCTCTCTCTCTCTCTCTCTCTCTCTCTCTCTCTCTCTCTCTCTCTCTCTCTCTCTCTCTCTCTCTCTCTCTCTCTGTCTCTCTCTCTCTGTCTCTCTGTCTCTCTCTCTGTCTCTCTCTCTGTCTCTCTCTCTCTCTGTCTCTTTGTCTCTCTCTCTCTCTCTCTCTCTCTCTCTCTCTCTCTCTCTCTCTCTCTCTCTGAGACAACCTCAATATGGTTCCATTCCTGTAGTTATCAGGACACATGGGGTGTGTAACTATTATCTCCTTTCTAAGTTTGAACTTGTCCACTTCCCTTCATGGATTTAAAAGGAAATGACTGGTATATGTAAACTCCCTCTACCCCATGCCAACACCAATCCAATGCTTTGACATTTGAGAGGAGTAGTGAAGGAATGATACACTTCAGGAGGAAGGAGAGATTATTGGGACACACCTTTTTATTCTCTCATTAGACTTATTCTGTTTCAATAACATAATTGCATAACACAACATAAGTACATTTAAGGAAGTATCCATGTATTATAGATTTTATAATCACTTTTGTACTATTTTCACAAGTATGTGGTAAAATCTCACAACTCTTAATATAAAACTCAAAACAGATCATCAAAAAGGCTGTTTTTTCAACACTTTAAGCACATTTTCAATTGACTAAGTGCAACACACAAAGGAAGTATCCTTGTATTATATCTTAATATGTGAAATGCTCACTTCCTCCCATAAGAGTCATCAGTAGTGAATGTAGGGTTTCATCTGTCAAAAGGTAAATCACACCTGGTGACTTATGAGTTATATAAATGTTATTACTGTGGAGTCACCATGATCTGATTACTGTGGTGTGTGTGTGTGTTAGTCTTTGATTAGTTTAGTCATCAAGGCTGAGAGGATGTATCTATTTGAAAGGGTGTCCTGCTCTTTGATCAGACCAAATGGTTGTAAAGTCCTCAAGACAATAGAATGGTTGTCAGGCAGTGGAGTCTGGTGGGAGGAGCGATAGCAGGACAGGCTCATTGTGATGTCTGGAATGGAATAAATGGAACTCAGTCAAACATGTGGTTTCATATGTTTGTGTTTGATACCTTCCATTGATTCCATTCCAGCCATTACAATGAGCCCGTCTGTCACGATCGTCGAACAGAGATGAGGACCACGGCGCAGCGTTGCAGGCAAACAAACTCTTTATTAGAGACACGATCAAAACCAACAAAACGAAAACGTGACAGTTCACGGTCTAACACAACAGACTCGAAACAAGATCCCACAAACTCTGTGGGGAAACAGGCTGCTAAAGTATGGTTCTCAATCAGAGACAACAAGCAACAGCTGAATCACGTTGCCTCTGATTGAGAACCACACTGGCCAACATAGAACCACAATACCAGAATGTGAAACCTAGAACAACACACATAGACTTTACACACCCTGGCTCAACATATTAGAGTCCCCAGAGCCAGGGCGTGACACCGTCCTCCTATAGCTCCTCCCACCAGCCTCCTCTGGTGTCAGACCTGCATGGTGCCTCAGAGTCTGTGTAGGAACTGTGAGGTGGGTGTGTTGCGAACATTATTCCCTATTTTTCATAGTTCCACAATCTATTAATAGCCAGAGATGTGAATTAAACATTCTGCCAATCATGATTATTTTATTTATAACCAGAGAATTAGGCTGATTCAAACAAGACCAAACATGCTTCTTTCTAAAGTAAGGACATGTCCAAGAAATGTTACTTGGAAAACTAAAATAACCAACACCCTTTCTTGTGATTGTAATATATAGAAAATATAATAATATATTTCCATTCACATTGTGTGTGTGTGGTCCCAGGTGTGAGGGGCTTGTTGTGATCCTGGGGGTAGTGCATTGGTCTGTACACTGACTGTATGCCTTCTTAATATTGAGTTGCATCGGGTGGGGGGCTGTTAAAACTGTTTTGAATGGGGTGTGTTTTGGGGTCTGGGGGTGAAATCAAACAGTGTATTCAAACTGGTTAGGGGTAGACTTAGACCCCCCAGAACATTCACACCTGGTCCTTTGTTGCATGATTGGTTTTAGACATGTTTGTACATTAATTTCTTAAATTTCCATTCCCAGGTTGAATGTCAATAAGAAGTAATATAATTGTGTGTATGACTTGACAATGTCCAGCTACATTATACTCCACATAGCTTTATAGGAAGCAGACTTGACAATGTCCAGCTACATCATACTACACATAGCTTTATAGGAAGCAGACTTTACAATGTCCAGCTACATTATACTCCACATAGCTTTATAGGAAGCAGACTTGACAATGTCCAGCTACATTATACTCCACATAGCTTTATAGGAAGCAGACTTTACAATGTCCAGCTACATTATACTACACATAGCTTTATAGGAAGCAGACTTTACAATGTCCAGCTACATTATACTACACATAGCTTTATAGGAAGCAGACTTTACAATGTCCAGCTACATTATACTCCACATAGCTTTATAGGAAGCAGACTTTACAATGTCCAGCTACATTATACTCCACATAGCTTTATAGGAAGCAGACTTGACAATGTCCAGCTACATTATACTCCACATAGCTTTATAGGAAGCAGACTTGACAATGTCCAGCTACATTATACTCCACATAGCTTTATTGGAAGCAGACTTGACAATGTCCAGCTACATTATACTACACATAGATTTATAGGAAGCAGACTTTACAATGTCCAGCTACATTATACTCCACATAGCTTTATAGGAAGCAGACTTTACAATGTTCAGCTACATTATACTACACATAGCTTTATAGGAAGCAGACTTTACAATGTCCAGCTACATTATACTCCACATAGCTTTATAGGAAGCAGACTTGACAATGTCCAGCTACATTATACACCACATCGCTTTATAGGAAGCAGACTTGACAATGTCCAGCTACATTATACTCCACATAGCTTTATAGGAAGCAGACTTGACAATGTCCAGCTACATTATACTCCACATAGCTTTATAGGAAGCAGACTTGACAATGTCCAGCTACATTATACTCCACATAGCTTTATAGGAAGCAGACTTGACAATGTCCAGCTACATTATACTCCACATAGCTTTATAGGAAGCAGACTTGACAATGTCCAGCTACATTTTACACCACATAACTTTATAGGAAGCAGACTTTACCATGTCCAGCTACATTATACTACACATAGCTTTATAGGAAGCAGACTTGACAATGTCCAGCTACATTATACTCCACATAGCTTTATAGGAAGCAGACTTGACAATGTCCAGCTACATTATACTCCACATAGCTTTATAGGAAGCAGACTTGACAATGTCCAGCTACATTATACTCCACATAACTTTATAGGAAGCAGACATTACAATGTCCAGCTACATTATACTCCACATAACTTTATAGGAAGCAGACTTGACAATGTCCAGCTACATTATACTCCACATAGCTTTATAGGAAGCAGACTTGACAATGTCCAGCTACATTATAATCCACATAGCTTTATAGGAAGCAGACTTGACAATGTCCAGCTACATTATACTCCACGTAGCTTTATAGGAAGCAGACTTGACAATGTCCAGCTACATTATACACCACATAACTTTATAGGAAGCAGACTTTACAATGTCCAGCAACATTATACTACACATAGCTTTATAGGAAGCAGACTTGACAATGTCCAGCTACATTATACTCCACATAGCTTTATAGGAAGCAGACTTGACAATGTCCAGCTACATTATACTCCACATAGTTTTATAGGAAGCAGACTTGACAGTGTCCAGCTACATTATACTCCACATAACTTTATAGGAAGCAGACTTTACAATGTCCAGCTACATTATACTCCACATAACTTTATAGGAAGCAGACTTGACAATGTCCAGCTACATTATACTCCACATAGCTTTATAGGAAGCAGACTTGACAATGTCCAGCTACATTATACTCCACATAGCTTTATAGGAAGCAGTTCCTAATCTACTGAAACTTCTACATTATGGGAATAATTTTGACCCACCCTTGTTTTTTTAATTTATTAAACTTTGAATTTGGCTCTTTACTCCAGCATTTTAGAATTGATATTACATGTTTTATATGAGGCAACAGTACAGAATGTCACCTTTTATTTGAGGGTATTTTCATACCTATCTGTTTTACTGTTTAGAAATAAATATACTTTATTTACAGTTGAAGTCGGAAGTCGGAAGTTTTCATACACTTAGGAGTCATTAAAACTAGTTTTTCAACCACTCCACAAATTTCTTGTTAACAAACTATAGTTTTGGCAAGTCCCTTAGGACATCTACTTTGTGCATGAGACAAGTAATTTTTCCAACAATTGTTTACAGACAGATTACTACATTTAATCACAATTCCAGTGGGTCAGAAGTTTACATACACTAAGTTGACTGTGCCTTTAAACAGTTTGGAAAATTCCAGAAAATGATGTCATGGCTTTAGAAGCTTCTGATAGGCTAATTGACATCATTTTAGTCAATTGGAGGTGTACCTGTGGATGTATTTCAAGGCCTACCTTCAAACTCAGTGCCTCTTTGCTTGACATCATGGGAAAATCAAAAGAAATCAGCCAAGACCTCAGAAAAACAATTGTAGACCTCCACAAGTCTGGTTTATCCTTGGGAGCAATTTCCAAACTCCTGAATGTACCACGTTCATCTGTACAAATAGTACGCAAGTATAAACACCATGGGACCACGCAGCCGTCATACCGCTCAGGAAGGAGATGAGAGAGAGATGAACGTACTTTGGTGCGAAAAGTGCAAATCAATCCCAGAACAACAGCAAAGGACCTTGTGAAGATGCTGGAGGAAACAGGTACAAAAGTATCTATATCCACACTAAAATGAGTCCTATATCGACGTAACCTGAAAGGCCGCTCAGCAAGGAAGAAGCCACTGCTCCAAAAAGCCAGACTACGGTTTGCAACTGCACATGGGGATAAAGATCATACATTTTGGAGAAATTTCCTCTGGTCTGATGAAACAAAAATAGAACTGTTTGGCCATAATGACCATCGTTATGTTTGGAGGAAAAAGGGGGTCGCTTGCAAGCCGAAGAACACCATCCCAACCGTGAAGCACGGGGGCGGCAGCATCATGCTGTGGGGGTGTTTTGCTGCAGGAGGGACTTGTGCGCTTCACAAAATAATTGGCATCATGAGGAAGGAAAATTATGTGGATGTATTGAAGCAACATCTCAAGACATCAGTCAGGAAGTTAAAGCTTGGTCGCAATAGAATTGAATGGTAAATAATGTATGGTGTCATTTTGGAGTCACTTAAACATATTATGTTCGTATTTACAATACAAGTGACTCCAAAATGACTCTATGTAATTTACCATTCAATTCTATTGGGATTTTGTTTTAATGCAGATTTTTGAATATTCGCATGAAAATCTGTTTCCATTCGACTGGCGACAGATTTTCATGTGAACATTGTAAAATCTTCATAAAAACATGGTCATTTTACCAGCAGAGATGTTTCCATCAAATTGACGTGTTGAAGATAAATGGCTGTGCGTGATGACGTAATGCACATACAAATATATATTTTAGAAAATACTAATATATTTTTGCAGTTAAATTCCCATGTACCGGTTAAAAACGTTCTGTTAAATGGGTTTCCATCACATTTTCAACTCTACCGATGGTTTTGTCAGATGTTTTGGGGGCATTATATAGTGAACGTGCCCCTCTGGATAGGCTGCCTACATGATGACATTATTATGGACAAAAATACCCTCGATATTTATTGGAAAGGAGCATCAAGCTCATCACCGTGCACTTTCACCACCCTGTGAAGTTCAGCATAACTTATTTCATCTGTAGCTTAATAAACTGCATGGTTTCCCGAGTCGTAGTGGGAGGACCACAACACATATCATCGTGTGACTCCAAGTTTACTTCAATATGATGGTTATTATATCAATATTTGTGCATTAAGCGTTTCCACCGCCATTTCTCGCTTAATTAATTCTACAGAGGTATTTGCACCCCACTGCATCCACATGTTTCTTTACAATTTATGATCATTTTACATGACTGAAAATGAAATAAAACTTTTGATTTGACATATTCATCATTCACCACTGTGGCTTCTGAATAGGTCACTGTACATTTATGGAACCTTTAAAACGTTGTAATGTTTTACCACAACCTTATATTTGGTTACCAGCTCTTGCTGCTGGTGACTCTCAGATCCACCTCTACGCAGACGACACCATTTTGTATACATCTGGCCCTTCATTGGACACTGTGTTAACAAACCTCCAAACGAGCTTCAATGCCATACAACACTCCTTCAGTAGCCTCCAACTGCTCTTAAACACTAGTAAAACTAAATGCATGCTTTTCAATCGAACGCTGCTGGCACCCGCCCACCCGACTAGAATCACCACTCTCGACAGGTCTGACCTAGAGTATGTGGACAACTACAAATACCTAGGTGTCTGGTTAGACTGTAAACTCAACTTCCAGACTCACATAAAGAATCTCCAATCCAAAGTTAAATCTAGAATCGGCTTCCTATTTCGCAACAAAGCCTCCTTCACTCATGCTGCCAAACATGCCCTCGTAAAACTGACTATCCTACCGATCCTTGACTTCGGCGATGTCATTTACAAAATAGCCTCCAACACTCTACTCAGCAAATTGGATGTAGTCTATCACAGTGCCATCCGTTTTGTCTCCAAAGCCCCATAAACGACCCACCACTGTGACCTGTACGCTCTTGTTGGCTGGTCCTCACTATATGTTCATCGTCAAACCCACTGGCTCCAGGCCATCTATAAATCACTGCTAGGCAAATCCCCGCCTTATCTTAGCTCATTGGTCACCATAGCAGCACCCACCCGTAGTCTGCGCTCCAGCAGGTATATCTCACTGGTCATTCTCAAAGCCAACACCTCCTTTGGCCGCCATTCCTTCCAGTTCTCTGCTGCCAATGACTGGAACGAATTGCAAAAATCTCTGAAGCTGGAGACTCTTATCTCCCTCAATAACTTTAAGCATCAGTTGTCAGAGCACCTTACCGATCACTGCACCTGTACACAGCCCATCTGAAATTAGCCCACCCAACTACCTCATCCCTATATTGTTATTTATTTTGCACCCCAGTATCTCTATTTGCACATAATCTCTTGCACATCTAGCATTCCAGTGTTAATACTATTGTAATTATTTTGCACTATAGCCTATTTATTGCCTTACCTCCATAACTTGCTACATTTGCACACACTGTATATATATTTTTTGTTGTATATTTGACTTTATGTTTTTTACCCCATATGTAACTCTGTGTTATTTTTATTGCACTGCTTTGCTTTATCTTGGCCAGGTCGCAGTTGTAAATGAGAACCTGTTCTCAACTGGCTTACCTGGTTAAATAAAGGTGAAATAAAAAACCTGTAGATACAGAGTACACAGTCAAGAGGAAGCCACTCCCTGTCCTCTGGTGTAGAGTTCAGAAACAGAAAGTCATATGTCATCTTTGACACCCTGTTGCTCAACCTTCAGGTGAAAGCACTAAAATGGCTGACAATCTAGAACTGTTCTGTTGCTCCGTCTGTCTGGATCCGGTGACTACTGCCTGTGGACACAGCTACTGTATGGGCTGTATTAAAGAAAGCTGGGATCAGGATGATCTGAAAGGTGTCTACACCTGTCCCCACACTCTAAAAGATGCTGGGTTGTTTGGTTGACCCAAATGTTGGGTTGCAGGTGTTGGGTCACTTAGTTGGGTTGTTTTCTTTAAAAACTGCTGGGTTATGGATGCTGGGTGTTGGGTTATTGTTGCTTGGTTATTGAGATATGACCTAGCAGGTCAGATCAGAAGACTGTAGGCATAGTTTAGTAGGGGTGTGGCTTTCAGATAGTTATTTTTAGCCACCCATGAGAGTAAATATAATTCCTGTTCATCTGGTCTGTTGTGTAGTTAGCACATGTTAAGGTTGAACATTGCAATTTTTGTAGCGTCAATTATAATTATAGAGTTTCCTAAAAGTCCACGTATGTCTCATTGTTGGGCTATAATACAGTGGTATACGTTATTATAATATGTAATAAATACTCTACATATTATAGAATAATTTAATAAGGAAACATTGAGTTTACAGTATGTAAATTTGATATGATAAACTGGAATGACATTTACTCTCATGGGTGGCCAATAAGATCTAGCTGAAAGCCACGCCCATAATAAGCCACGCCTCCTTAAAGTAACCTACAATAAGGATGACATTAAAACAGACCCAGTTGCTAGGTCAACCAAGCATGACATTAAAACAGACCCAGTTGCTAGGTCAACCAAGCATGACATTAAAACAGACCCAGTTGCTAGGTCAACCACGCATGACATTAAAACAGACCCAGTTGCTAGGTCAACCAAGCATGACATTAGAACAGACCCAGTTGCTAGGTCAACCAAGCATGACATTAAAACAGACCCAGTTGCTAGGTCAACCAAGCATGACATTAGAACAGACCCAGTTGCTAGGTCAACCAAGCATGAGAGAAAAAAATACCCAACTGATGGTTAAATTAACCCGTGTTCTGTTAATACTAACAACCCAACATATTGGGTTATTCACGCAACCAAACTGTCTGGGTCAAAATAACCCAACATGTTCTTTCCACTACTTAACCTGCGCTGGGGTACTAAATAAACCAGATTGAGTGCAGTGCAGACATACCTTCACCCCAAGACCTATTCTGAACAGGAGTGATGTGCTCGCCTAAGTGGTGGAGAAACTGAAGAAGACAGGACTCCAAGCTGCTTCTCCTGCTCACTGTCATGCTGGACCTTTAGATGTGGGGTGTGACATCCTCAGTGCAGACAGACCTTCACTCCAAGGCCTAATCTGAGGAAAAATAACATATTGGCTGAGTTGGTGGAGAAACTGAAGAAGACAGGACTCCAGGCTGCTCCCCCTCCTGCTCTGTGCTATGCTGGACCTGGAGATGTGGCGTGTGATGTCTGCACTGGGACCAGAAAGCAGAAAGCCCTCATGTCCTGTCTGGTGTGTCTGGCCTCTTACTATGAATTTCCTGGTTTCAAGAAACACCAGCTGGTCAAAGCCACTGCACAACTACAGGAGAATATCTGTTCTCATCATGACAAACTGCTGGAGGTTTTCTGCTGTACCTATCAGCAGTGTATCCAGGGTCGTGCACAGACCTTTCAGAAGCATGTGCTCAAAATTAAAATAGGGCAACCCCCCTTAAGAAAAATACATTCATAATTCATATCTGGAAATTCATAACAAACAAAATACATCCGTAGGAAACATTTGACAAGAGGGTGAGCTATTAGCTGATCATTGATGTTGATTGTAGTAACTTTACAAGGATTATCCACACGCCTTTCAATTCAACATGAGGTAGTGTCCCGTTAATGCCGTGCCAACTCTAGGATGATGACATCACAGGAGGTTAAAGGTCACGGTCAACATCAATGTCCATAATAACCATGCTCCAATGTAAGGTAATAATACTATACTGCAGTTAAGTACACGACCTATTCAGTAGGAATTGTTTATATAGTGTCCACACTATAACACTGTTCAATGACTATCTCTAGACCTCTTTCCCAGTGAAATGTGCTTGAAATCAAATAACCTTTGTCTTTCTCGATATCATAGTTTCCAGTCTCTCTGTGTTCCTCCTGGATCTGAGGCAATACCCAGCATCATTATCACATTGAAGCATGTGACGAAATGTGTAAATGAACTGAAAGAGCAACTACCAAACATCTACAAGGAGGAAATTGACAGGATATCCAGAAAATATGTTTTTTAATCAGATATTATTAATATTGCATTGTTGTTGTTGTTGTTTTGTGTGTGTGTGTGTGTGTGGGGGGGGGGGGTAGATCAGCTTTAATATTGCAGATATATTGTGGCTTCTATCTGTGTAATTGTCTGCATCATTTCCAATCCCCCATCTATATGTTTTGTAAATATTATTTTAAATATATTTTCCTTCTTTATTATTTTCCCCTAACCCTACCACCCCTCCTAAACTAATGGACAACAATACTTAGGCTTCCACTTCCAGCTTATAAATGTACATACTACATACATTTCACAGACACTTCATTTTACATTAGTTATCTTTTGTTTGATTTTAGTCCCTGCCTTCAGCTACCCTCAGCCCCTCCCATCTATCTCTGAAGACCATCCAGTTTTGATTTCTAGCTGCCATACAGTGCATTCGGAAAGTATTCAGACCCTTTGACCTTTTCAACATTTTATTACGTTACAGCCTTATTCTAAAATTGATTAAATAAAACATTTTCCTCATCACTCTACCCACAATACCACATAATGACAAAGCGAAAACAGGTTTTTATTTTTACACACTTATTGAAAATACAAGACAGAAATACCTTATTTACATAAGTATTCAGACCCTTTGCTATGAGACTCAAAATTGAGCTCAGGTGCATCCTGTTTCCATTGATCATCCTTGAGATGTTTCTACAACTTGATTGGAGTCCACCTGTGGTAAATTCAATTGATTGGACATGATTTGTAAAGGCACACAGCTGTCTATATAAGGTCCCACAGTTGACAGTGCATGTCAGAGCAAAAACCAAGCCATGAGGGTGAAGGAATTGTCCATAGAGCTCTGAGACAGGATTGTGTTGAGGCACAGATCTGGGGAAGGGTCCCAAAACATTTCTGCAACATTGAAGGTCCCCAAGATCACAATGGCCTCCATCATTCTTAAATGGAAGAAGTTTGTAACCAGCAAGACTCTTCCTAGAGCTGGCTGCCTGGCCAAACTGAGCATCGGGGGAGAAGGGCCTTGGTCAGGGAAGTGACCAAGAACCCGATGGTAACTCTGACAGAGCTCCAGAGTTCCTCTGTGGAGATGGGAGAAACTTCCAGAAGGAAAACCACCTCTGCAGCACTCCACCAATTAGGCCTTTATGGTAGAGTGGCCATACGGAAGCCACTCCTCAGTCAAAGACACATGACAGCCCGCTTGGAGTTTGCCAAAAGGATCCTAAAGTTCTCTCAGACCATGAGAAAGAAGATTCTCTGGGCTGATGAAACCAATATTGAACTCTTTGGCCTGAATGCCAAGCGTTACGTCTGTAGAAAACATGGAACCATCCCTATGGTGAAGCATGGTGGTGGCAGCATCAGGCTGTGGGGATGTTTTTCAGAGGCACGGACTGGGAGAATAGCCAGGATCGAGGGAAAGATGAACAGAGCAAAGTACAGAGAGATCCTTGATGAAAACCTGCTTCAGAGCACTCAGGATCTCAGACTGGGGCGAAGGTTCAACTTCCAACAAGACAACAACCCTAAGCACACAGCCAAGACGCAGGAGTGGCTTCGGGACAAGTCTCTGAATGTCCTTGAGTGGTCCAGCCAGATCCTGGAGTTGAACCCGATCTACCATCTCTGGAGAGACCTGAAAATAGCTGTGCAGCACTGATAGCAACAACAACCACCGCAGAAAAGTTGGCTGTGTTTACAGACAGACAGACATACAGACATACAGACAGAGGTTGTTTACTATGACTGGATGAAGGGATACAGTGTTGAAGGCTTCCTTTAGATCTCCTGGTCTCTTGGGATTTAAACAGTGAATACAGTGAGATAGTCCTAACCATGCAATCAATGTACAGAACAAACAGTCATCATTAACACTATACAGAGTGGAGCCTTTCGATATAATATGTTATCAAAGAATATAATACAATAGAATTTTATGAATAGAAAATAATACATGTTTTGACATGAAAGCACAGCCAGATGATTTGACTTGACAGTGTGTCTCTATACCTCAGTCTCTGAAGACACCCAGCAATGGTTAGGATTATTAGAGAAGCTTTTCCTGCTGAAAGGCAGTTTCATTTCATCTGGTTGCAGAAATAATTCATTGGATATGTTCATAACGCCATCCACCTATAAGATGTGGGGGGTTTCTGTCTGACTAAGAAGAGATACAAAGAACTCTGATTATAAAACGTCTTCTCTTTTTAGTCCTAGATATGGCTAGGGTTAGGGTTACTGCTGAATGTAGGAACTCTAACCCTGACCCTAGGCCTAACAGTAATAACCACACTGTAATGTAAAGTATTACCTCATTCTCAATGATCAGTCAATACATACAGTATTCATTTAAACTACAGTATATTGTATCAATATCAACCCCCCCCCCCCCCCCCCCCCCCCATTACAAACACTTATTAATTATTATAGACACTTATAATCAGTGTTATAACACATAAGTGTATTATAAGGCATGATGAAGCTTATTAAAATAATTATAATATGTACTTCATAGGAACTGTTACCCTTTATATATTCTAACAACTCATATTTGTTAGATTTATTCCAAATGAAGGGCCCTAACCTAGAAACTAAAATATTTGTCTCCCTCTCCATGTTGAACGCAGTTCTCTCTCTCTCTATCCCTCCCTCCCTCCCTCCAACCTCACCTATCTGTCAGATCCAGAAAGTCCTCGCCCTCCCAAAAACTCACTTCTGTGGAAACGAAACTGATCTGAGTCTCTGTGTCGTCTGTCTGTGTGAGAGTGAACAACCATCCAAATGGCTCAGCAGGGAGTTCTGCTGGACCAGGACCAGTTCTGTCTGTCTGGATCTACTGAATGAGCCAGTCACCATCCCCTGTTGACACAGTTACTGTATGAGCTGTATTGAGGGCTGCTGGGATCAGGATGTTCTGAAAGGGGTCTATAGCTGTCCTCCGTGCAGAGAGACTTTTACCCCAAGGCCTAATCTGAGGATAAATACCATGTTGGCTGAGATGGTGACGAGAAACTGAAGAAGACAGGACTCCAGGCTGCTCCCCCTCCTGCTCTGTGCTATGCTGGACCTGGAGATGTGGCGTGTGATGTCTGCACTGGGACCAGAAAGCAGAAAGCCCTCATGTCCTGTCTGGTGTGTCTGGCCTCTTACTGTGAAACTCACCTCCAACCTCACTATGAATCTCCTGCTTTCAAGAAGCACATGCTGGTCAAAGCCACCACACAACTACAGGAGAAGATCTGCTCTCATCATGACAAACTACTGGAGGTTTTCTGTCGTACCGATCAGCAATGTATCTGTTATCGGTGTACAATGGATCAACATAAAGGCCATGAAACAGTGTCAGCTGCAGCAGAGAGGACTGAGAAACAGGTAAGGCCAGAACAACTTGTTGGTTACTGTCTGATAATCAAAGAATTCCAGATACAGTAGGAACTAAGGCTGTTTGAATATGAGCTCATTCAAATGAAATCAATCCTCTGCAGAACAAATATGAACACAAACCTGGAGTATATTGAGTTTGATCCAAATGTATCACCATTTTAGACCTTCCTCTATGTCCCATTACTATACTATTGTTCTACTGGACAAATAAAGTTTGATAGCTCATTGAAGAGTGATTCTCCACAGAGGCAGCTGGGGATGAGTCAGCAGAAGGTCCAGCAGAGATTCCAGGAGAGAGAGAAGGAGCTGAAGGAGCTCCAAAAGGCTGTGGAGTCTCTCAAGGTGAGTATTGTTGACCAGAGGAGAGGCATAATTTCACTTCTCTCCTCCAGTCAGAGAGAGAGGGAGAGGGGCCCCTATCCAACCCCACTGTTGGGAACAGGCTGTCTGGACCCCTTTCAGAGAATAGACGTCTTAATGTAACTGACTGGTTATGAACCCGGGTCTACTGCGGGAGAAAACATAATCTTGACCAAAAGGACATTCCCTATTGTTCTGACTGATTTAAAGTCGCAAGCGGCTCTACCTCTTCACATAACCATGAGTAACCATGAGCGACTCATGTCTGCTATACATTAACAGGGAGCTCTCTCTCTCGATTCAATTAAATGGGCTTTATTGGCATTGGAAACATATGTTACACTACCAAAGCAAGTGAAATAAATAATAAACAAATCAGAAATTAACAGTAAATGTTACACTCACAAAAGTTTAAAAGGAATGGAGACATAAAAATAAATCAAAATCAAAATCAAATGTTATAATTCAAGTGCAAACAGAGTGAGCCATTCGCCAGACTGAGTTCTGGAGGTGAAATGGAAATGAATGAGGGAGAGTTAAGTGAGGTAGAAGGTGTGGTGAAGAGCTCAGAACCAGAGCCTGGCATCAATGGACATGATAAAGAAGAATCTGGTGCAGTAGGAATTACATTGTAGGAGAAAGTGGATCCATTCCTTTTGGCAGATTCATTTGTGGTTTCAGGGTGGGTGGGAAAGGAGTTGGGTGCAGTTGAATCAGTGAAGGTAACCTGTAGTGGACTTGTGATATTTGTTTGTGTTTCTTCTGACCAGAGGGAGTGGGCGCTCCGTGTCACGCAACTTGGGTCAAGATCTGTTTCTTGCTTTGCTCTTAGGAACAGGGCACCATTGAAAGGAGTGATTTCTGGGGTAGCGTTAAGTGTGGAGGTCGAGAAATTCAAGTTGAAGATTCCTGGTGTTTGTGATTCCCGCCGTTTGGTGGGACGTAGACCCGGTGGTGAACGTGGTGAAACAGAGGAGTCACTGTCAGTCCTTTTGAGTTTTGAGTCTTTACCCAATAAAGTCATGTTAGGATATATCAGTTATCCTGTTAGAGCTTTTGTGGCAAATCCACTGCGCTGATTCAGGTGCAGCATTTATGGTCATGTTGCAGCAGTTTGTAGTAGGGAGATTCCAAGATGTGGGAAGTGTGCAGGAGGGTATGGGATAGAGGATTGTGTAGTTTCGGTGGATAAAGTTGTGTGTCAACTGTTGGGATGCCCATGTTGCTGGGGATTGGAAGTGTCCAGTGCGAGAGAGGCAGGTTGAGGTGGCTAGAGTCAGAGTAGTGCAGAAGGTGTCATATGCTGAGACAGTGAAGAAAGTAGAGGAGGATGGGTCAATGGTGAGAGATCCTGAGAGGATCCCTGTGAGTAGTAGATTTGTGCCAGCACAGAGGGATAGGCCAACGAGTGATATATGCTTCAGTAAAGTTAGCTTCTTAGAGTTCATAGCAATGGTTATCAATTGTACAGCAGAAATGGAACGTAAATCACAGAAAATAGATGTTGTGGTGGCAGCTGCAGAGAAGTATTTGGGCATACAAGATTAGACTTCAAAGAGTTACAGGTTGTGTTGAGTGGTGGTGTCCCGTCCTCCCAGGCCGTTGGCATGGTGCAGGAGCAGATAGGGTCAAAGTAGTGGAATGGGGTAGTGGGTATTTAATGAGTGTAGGGTTAGTTGTAAGGGTGTTTTTTGTATTATTATAAATAACCCTTTTCCCATGTTGTATCACAAAGTATAATGGATTCATATTATAGTACAGTTGGGGGCGGTAATGCAACATATTGGATGTCAACCGCCGTTAAACTCCAAAGAAGAAGAACCGTTATATTAAGGCTATTTACAGTGTTGTAACGATGTCTCTGTCTCTCATTCATTAACTTTCGTGGTAGTTGGTTGTGTGGGTCTCTGGTTATGAATAGGGTGCTGACAGACAATTGTTGATGGATATTTATAGAGCTCTGATCAGGACGACAATTGATTACTGGTGTACAGTTTATGGAACAGAGGTAACGACTTGGCTTCAGAAGCTGGACAGAATCCAGTATATAGCTTTAAGGATATGTATTGGTGCATTTAAATCAACATCTGTATGTGCCTTACTGGTGGAGGCAGGTGAGATGCCTTTGTATGTACGGCGTAAAAAATTGTCATTATCTCATTGGGTTAGGTTGAAAGGCTGTGAGGTTGAGCATCCCACTGCTACTGTTCTAGATGACTGTTGGGAATATACTAGTAGACAAGGCAGTGGTTTTGGTTGGACAGTTGGAAAGCTTGCTGATGAGAGTGGTTGGAGGGAGTTGGAGGTTGGCCCTTCTGTGGTGATAGGGGATGTTCCTCCATGGTTACTCCCAGACCCTGTTGTTGATCTAATCTTGGTAGAGAAAAGGAAAGATTGGTCAGAAGTCAGTGATATAGTGAAACTGGTTGACAATTACATTGGTAGAAGTTTTTATACTTTTTTACCGCTTTTGACAAATGGATCCAAGGACCCAGATAGTGGGCTCACAGGAGCAGGCGTTTACGTTCCTGAATTTGATGTGCAGATATGTAAGATACTAACAGATGAACTGTCAGTATACTCAGTTGAACTGTTGGTGATAATAGTTGCCCTCCAGTGGGTGGAGGACGTACAACCTGTTAGAATTATAGTATACTCAGATTCTTTGTCTGTATTGAATAGTTTATCATCTGGTAAATCTAATAGGAGTGACCTGCTATTGGAGGTATTAATGTTATTATGGAGAATTGAGAGAATGGGTGTAGTAGTGACATTCTGCTGTGTCCCAGAACATTCTGGTGTGGAAGGGAATGAAATTGTAGACCAGTTAGCTAAAAGAGCTTTGAAACAAGATATAATTTATATTAATGTTCCACTGGGTACAGGTGAGGCCAAATGTAAGATCAGAGCCATTTTGATAGATGTGTGGCAGAAGAGATGGTACTCTGAGCACAAGGGCCGGCATTTATATGAATAGTTGACAGTTTTACAGAAAGGTCGATGGACCAAGATTCAAAAGTCAGATTAGGAAGGAAGAGGTGGTGTTTACTCGATTGCGCTTAGGACATTGTACATTGAACTCGTCATTACATCTGGTTGGCAAGCATGTGAATGGTTCGTGTCTGGAAGGTACGGTCGATGAAACGGTGGAGCATGTGTTGTTATATTGTTGTAAGTATGTTGAAGAGAGGGAAAGATTGAAGTGTAGTGTCATTGAGGTTGGACGGGGTTGGGGGGGTTTGGAAGGGATTTTGGGGATGGGGGAGGGTCTACTAGAAATTAGTAGGGCTCTTCTTTATTTTCTCAGAAGTACTGAGTTAGGAAGGAGGATTTAGAAATGTTGGAAACCGTGATTGACCACACACTCCAGCACAGTAGGTGGCGGCATGCACCTTTAACGTTGGTTTGTGGACCGCCATTATATCATAGAAGAAGAAGTTGGTTGTGTGAGATTTTTGTGGTTCGTGAGGAGGGATACTATTCTTTTTTCTTTTGGTTCTTGCGTATTTTATGAATGTATTTTCTCATGGTGGAGGGTTTGTTTGTTGGTTTCCACTGTTTATCGTTTAGAGTTTAGGGGGGAGTAGGGGTAGTTTGTTAGGGCGGCGTGATGGCCTCAACCGAGTGGAGAAGAAACGCTGTCTCTTCAGGTGCGTTCCGGAGAAAGGTGTGGAGGAAGTTTTGCTCATGGTCGGCGAACAGGTTAGAGGGGAACATCTGCACTCTGCATCCAGAATGAACAAGGCGGTGGTCGTGTTAATGAAAAAGGTTTGTCTTGTTGTGAGTGGGATTTTTGTGAGGGGTGTGTTGGTGCAGATTTCGCCTCTTTCGATAAGAGTTGTGGTGGCTAATCTGCCTCCGTTTATTACTTACGAACAGACCGCAAGTAGTTGGTTAGTTTTGGTAAATTTGCAAGTGGTTTTCGTGTGCTCTCTTGTTTCTTAACAAACTTCAAGGTTACACAGGGGAGGGGTGGAACACAGGGTTTGCTAGCACAGATAGTTTTCGGTGTTTCTAGTGTGGGGATCATCAGTTATAGGCTACAAGCAGCAATATGATTGATAGGTAGGACAGGTATTGAACCCAAATAATCCCTACTCAGATGCTCTAACCTCAACCCTAGTAAACATGCATTATAAAAACTTTCTATATAAAATTATCTCATATTGGGAGTAAATAGCCTCTGATTAGAAAAGAAAAAACACTGCATCTTCCAGCCCACCAATAAATTACATAATGCAACTGTCGCGGTTAGCATATTTACCTCAACATGCCCCTCGCTTGCGTGAGAAGGCAGAGTGCTCGATGCTGGTTGATGAATTTGACAATCAATGTACTAGGAAAATACGTTTTTATCGACCAGAGGTGACTGAATTAATGTTCAGGTTTATTGATAATCATTATAGTAATGAAGTATATTTTCAAAACATGACCATAAAAACAGGTAATAATAAACTTGACTCATCATTATATTACTTCACAGTAATGTGTTTTCAGTCCTCTTGCGTTAGCAGTGTGGAAAGGGACAGTAAAAAGCTCAGGCAGGAGTTTTCCTGTGAGGTGGAGTGGTGGTGTATCCAGGGAGAGAACTAAACTAATCTTCTGAAATGTCATTCATGGTCTTATGCTGCCATCTATTGGAATTATTAAGCAACTGCAGTAGTACTGAATAAAGTGTTTTTCCTTACTAATCCGTACTAAAATAGTGATGACTCAGAATTGCAAAATAAATGGCAGGGGTACCAGGAGGGAGGAGAGTAAATGTTTTACATTTTAGTCATTTAGCAGATGCTCTTATCCAGAGCGACGTACAGTTAGTGAGTGCATACATTTTCATACTGTCCCTCTATGGGAAACGAACCCACAACCCTGGCGTTGCAAGCGCCATGCTCTACCAACTGAGCTAAACGGTAGTAGTGCATGGCCAAGTGGTGGTGTGCAGGCCGTGGAGAAAGCGGTGGTGGGGAGGGTTGGAGCTGGGCTACATGAGCTGAGGCAGGTTTCTGTAGTAACGGAGACTCCGGTGGGCAAAGGCTTGGTGGGCTCATCCCAGGAAATATTGCCTGTCATTGGGGAAGAGGCACTGATAAGGGGGGAAGTGCAGGGGGGCAGAGACTGGGGAGGAGGAGGCAGTACCGTGCCAAAGGAGGATGAGGAAGAGGGGGGAGGAGAGTCTGCGGGAGCGGAGGACAAGGCGGTCTCGTTTTCATACTGCTCATTGGATCCAGAGCTGACAGCCAGTCAGGCTGAGGGCCCAATATATACGGTGAGAGAACTTTCTAGGTTCCTGGTGGAGACTAAAGGGGAAAAAGAAGGTTCTGCTGGAGTCTTTTTTATTGATCCTGGAAGGTTTGTAAGGTCAGTACAACACGTGATGAAGAATGAGGGGTTTAGTGTCCTCTCACCGAGGAAGCGGTATAGGCTGAGAAAATGGGTCATGGGTTCTTAAGGACATGTCTTCAGAATCTGCTTAAATGGATGTTTTTTTCTGGCATGGTGGCTTTATGGGCTTCTCTACTGGTTTCTGATTGTGGTGATTTCCCTCCCATGTCTTATGGAGATTTCACGGTTAGACTTCCTTAACATTAACGGCGGCAGAGACTGGGGGAATATGTCAAACAAAAACATTTAAATGCCATGGCAGAAATCTAAGTGCAGGGGTAGCAAAAGAGGTGTGTAAGGGTAGGTTGTTTAGAGCACAAATAATGACCTTGTCTTTGCTTTCATAAATGTGTCTGCACCTGGTCCTCTGTAGCTCAGCTGGTAGAGCACGGCGCTTGTAACTCCAGGGTAGTGGGTTCGATCCCTGGGACCACCCATACACAAAAAAAAATATATATATATATATATGCACGCATGACTGTAAGTCGCTTTGGATAAAAGTGTCTGCAAAATGGCACATTATATTATATTATAGTACAGGGCTCAGTTCTCTGTTTCACCAGAGGGGTTGGAAAAACAGAGTGGGGAAACCAAGAAAATCCCTTGTTTTACGTTTGTCTGATGGGAGGGTAACTTCTGTTGTAGGGAGATGAGGGAGCCTGATGGGTGGGTAACTTCTGTTGTGGGGGAGATGAGGGAGCCAGATGGGTGGGTAACTTCTGTTGTGGGGAGATGAGGGAGCCTGATGGGTGGGTAACTTCTGTTGTGGGGAGATGAGGGAGCCTGATGGGTGGGTAACTTCTGTTGTGGGGGAGATGAGGGAGCCTGATGGGTGGGTAACTTCTGCTGTGAGGAGATGAGGCTGTGGAGTTGTACTCTGATTTATAGAGGGCAGAACTCTGTGGTCAGCTGTAGCTCAATTGGTAGATTATGGCGCTTGTAACGCCAGGGTAGTGGGTTCGATTCCTGGGACAACCCATACGTAAAATGTATGCACATGACTGTAAGTCGCTTTGGATAAAAGCATCTGCTAAATGGCTTATTATTATTATTATTATTATCCTGGGTTTTCTCAGGTTCTGCTCACAGACCTTTCCAAACTCTGTCACAGAGAAATCAAATAGATATTTCCCTGGCCTTACACAAACTCTCAGCTGCTGTCTCTCAGACGGTCTGCCTGTGGATTTTTATAAAAAGTTCTGGGGAATTATTTTACAGGATTTGTGTTGTGTGAGTGCGTCGGGGTGGGGGAGCTGTCGCTAAGCTGTAGACGGGAGGCTTTGACTCTCCTGCACTAACAAGTAGATTTGAGAGACTTAAAGAACTGGAGGCCTGTGGCATTGCTCTGTTTGGACTATAAGGTCTTTACCAAGGTCCTCGTTAACAGACTGAAGGCCCACCTGGACTCTATTGTACACAAGGACCAAATGTACTGTGTACCAGGACGCTTGTTCATAAGACAATCTGTTCATAATCAGGAGAAAGCCTTTGATAGGGTGGACCATGAATATCTGGGTATGCTGGGGCTTCATGTATGGTCAAGGTGGGGGGAGGGCTCAGTAGGCCAGTCTGGGTAGGGAGGGGAATTCACCAGGGATGCCCTCTGTCAGGGCAGCTATACACTCTTGTAATTGAGCCCTTTCTGGGCCTGCTACCCAGGAGGCTACAGGGAGTGTGGGAGCCAGGCATAGGGTTGGGGACAGGCATAGCAGTGTCAGCATACACTGATGACGTCTGTGTTGGTTAGGGAAGCACAGAACCTACAGGCCCTGGAGAATAATTTGAGGGTGTACGAGGGGGCGTCTTCTGCTTAGGTAAACTGGGGCAAGAGTGAGGCTCTGTTATGTGGGGCATGGAGGGACAGGGCACCTCCACAGCTTCCAGGGGGGTTGCAGTGGGGCTGTGAGTGGCTCAATATCCTTGGGGTGTATCTGGGCTCGGGGGGTTGGGATAGGAAGAACTGGGAAGGAGTGTCACAAGCGGTGGTGTTGAGGCTGACGAAGTGGAAGTGGCTCATCTCCCAAGTGGCATACAGAGGGACGGTGCTGATCATCAACAACTTGGTGGCATCCTCTCTATGGCTTAAATTGGCCATTCTCAACGCCCCCGGTGGTCTGCTTGTGGACCTGCTGCGCAAGTTAGTGCATTTTTTCTGGTCAGGGTGGCAGCGTTCTGACTCAGCAGCACAGAGGCTACTGTACCGTACGGAGGTGGGCTGGAGGGAACCAGCATGTGCTCTGTTGAGGCGGGCTGGTGGTTTGGGGCTGGATCAGCAGCTCTTCATCATGCGGCAGGAAAGACTCAATACAGCAGGGGTCTCTGATTTCTATGCTGCAGTACTTAGGGCTGGAGCAGCCTGAGGAGGGGCCACCACCGTTTCCACCACTGCAAGTGACAGCAGAGACTGGGGACTGGCAGGAGAGTCCGGAGGACTTACGGACTTTTAACACTCTGAGCCTGGGGGAGTTTGAGGAGGTGGGGGGTAAGGTGCTGTACACCCTCAGTGTCAAGGTTAGACACATCAGGAGCTTAGCGGGAGTGAAGGGGCATCAGTGGCAGGGGGTTGTGGGGGCTGAGAGCATGGCAGGGTATAGGTGGAGGGTGCTCTATAAGCTCCCAGTGCTGGAAAGGTCAGGGGTCCTCCAGTGGAGGGTATTGCATGGAGCCCTGGACACCAATAGCTGGTTGGCTCGGGTTGACCTTGGAGTTGGGGAGGGGTGTCCGTTTTCTGCAATGACAGACTGTTCATCATGTTTTTTCTGTGTTGCCAGGGTAATGCCATTACTGTTGACGCCTTAGGGTTGAGTTTGAGTTGTACAATATGATCAACAGTGTGGAGATGTTTCAGGAGGTATGGGGGCTCAGGGGGGCTGTCTGTACGGCTGGAGAGGAGGGGTTGGATGGACGGTTGGAATGTGATGCTGGATGGTGTATTGTACTGTGGTGTTGGGTACTGGATAATGTGATTGTGTGGAGGTTGTGGTGGCACGCAATGTGTTTTTCGGGGTGGGGGTGTTAGTGTAATGAGGATGGCTCATTAAAGTAAGACAGATGGTGCATTTGGATACAATGACAAGTCCTGGAGTTTAGTGTGCTCTAGTGGTTGTTATTGGTTCAGACACAATAATGTTGAGACTAAAGTATCAGGCCCTCAGTCCTCCAGAGTAGGAGTGGACCTGGATCACAAGGCAGGTACTCTGTCCTTCTACAGTGTCTCTGACACATTAACCCTCCTCCACAGAGTCCAGACCACATTCACTCAGCCCCTCTATCCTGGGGTTTCTATTGATAGTATTTACTCTGGTACTGCTGAGCTGGTTAAACTATAGAAGGGGCCACTTAATGAATAAAAATGATATTTTCTGATATTTGTTCAAATGTAATGTTTTAATCTTGTACATCAACATTCTATCCTGGGTTTTATTTCCGTAATAGTGCTGCTTTTTACCTTTATTTAACTAGGCAAGTCAGTTAAGAACAAATTCTTATTTACAATGACGGCCTACCAAAAGGCAAAAGGCCACCTGCGGGGACGTGCGCTAATGTGATTAGCATGACTGTTGTAAATAACAGCAATCCTTCCGGGACATAGAGATGTCTTATGTGGGCAGAAAGCTTAAATTTCAGTCATTTAGCAGACGATCCTATCCAGAGCAATTATTGTTAAATGCCTTGCCCAAGGGCACATCGACAGATTTTTCACCTAGTCGGTTACTGGCACAACGCTCTTAACCACTAAGCCACCTGCCGCCCCAAGTTTTCTTGTTAATCTAACTGCACTGTCCAATTTACAGTAGCTGTTACAGTGAAAAAATACCATGCTAATGTTTGAGTGCACAGCAACAACAATCTCATCACGGCAACTGGTTTGATACATTCACCTCTGAAGGTAAATAATGTACTTATATTCAGTAATCTTGCTCTGATTTGTCATCATAAGGGTCGCAGAGATAAAATGTAGCATAGTTTTGTTTGATAAAATCAATTTTTATATTCAAATGTAGGAACTGGGTTCTACAGTTTGAACCCCTGCTGCTGTCTCTGGATCCACACCCACCCCGGCCATCTAGATGTGTGAAAGTTGGTGTGTAAGCTAATGACATTCATGGGAGTGTGTAAACTTACATTTTGTATTACCATATAATTTTTGTATGTTCTCTGTAGTTATGTACTTGACAATGTATCAATTGACCAATTCGGCACATTTGGGAAGATTTGATACAAAATAGTCCAGTGGATCAATCTGAAACTTTGCATACACACTGCTTCCATCTAGTGGCCAAAATCTAAATTGCGCCTAAACTGCAATATTATATTGTGGCCTTTCTCTTGCGTTTCAAAGATGAAAAAAATAAATTACAAATAACAAAAACGCATGTTTTTTTGTTTATTATATTTTAACAGATCTAATGTGTTATATTCTCCTACATTATTTTCACATTTCCACAACTTCATAGTGTTTCCTTTCAAATGGTATCAAGAATATGCATATCCTTGCTTCAGGTCCTGAGCTACAGGCAGTTAGATTTAGGTATGTCATTTTAGGCGAAATTAGAAAAAAAGTGTCAGATCTTTGACGATGATAGTGCTGCAACCTTAAAGAAGAAATGATCTAAATCGTCTGACCCAGATGGTTTTTTGGGATCAAGGTTAAGGAGCTCCTTTAGCACCTCAGACTCAGTGACCGTCTGCAGGGAGAAACTTTGTAGCGGGGCAGTGGAAAAAGAGGGAGGAGCATCGGGGTTAGTCGCATTAGAAGGGCTGGGAGATGAGGAAATGTGGATGGGCAATGAGGCATGGCTGAGTCAAATAGGAATCCTGACTTAATGAAGTGGTGATTAAAGAGATCAGCCATGTGCTCCTTGTCAGTAACAACCACATCATCAACATTAAGGGACATGGGCAGCTGTGAGGAGGAGGGTTTATTCTCCAGGTCTTTAACCGTTTTCCAGAACTTCTTGGGGTTAGACCCACAGAGAGAGAACTGCTCCTTAAAGTAATTAACTTTGGCCTTCCAGATAGCCTGAGTGCACTTATTTCTCAAATGCCTGAACGAGAGCCAGTCAGCCTGAGTATGCGTGTGCCAAGGCTTTCACCAAATGAAATTCTTGAGGTGGAGTAACTCTGCCAGATCAGGGGCTGAACCTGTTTTTAATTCTTATTTTCTTTATGGGGTCGTGTTTGTTAATAATACCACTGAAAATATCAAAAAAGAAGGTCCAAGCATCTTCGACTGAGGTGATCAAGCTGATTCTATACCCATTTACAGAGGCCAGGTCATGAAGGAAGGCTTGCTCATTAAATTATTTTAGCAAGTGACAGGACAGGTCATTTCACTGAGCAGCCATTACGAACACAGGCTGTAAAACAGTGATCACTAAGGTTATTACAGAAAACACCAGACTGATACCTATCAGGATTATTTGTGAGGATGACATCAAGGAGAGTAGCCTTTTATGGGTGTTTGGAGTCATACCTTGTGGGATTGGTAATAATCTGGGAAAGATTTAGGGAGTCCCATTGCTTTAGAACTTGGTCAGGTGGTTTAAGCATGTCCCAGTTTAGGTCACCTAGCAGGACAAATGAATTCAGACTTAGTGTAAGGGGCCAGGAGAGAGCTTAGGGCAGGCAGGTTACAGGCCGGTGTTGATCAAATCAAATCAAATGTTATTTGTCACCTACACGTGTTTAGCAGATGTTATAGCGGGTGTAGCGAAATGCTTGTGCTTCTAGCTCCGACAGTGCAGTAATATCTAACAATTTCACAACATATACCCAATACACACAAAACTAGTAAGGAATGGGATTTAAGAATATATACATATATGGACAAGCAATGACAGAGCGGTATTGACTAAGATACAGCAGAATGTTATAGAATAGAATGCAGTATATACATATATGAGTAGTGCAAGATATGTAAACATTATTCAAGTGACTAGTGTTCCATTTCTTAAAGTGGCCAGTGATTTCAATAGGCAGCAGCAGCCTCTAATGTGCTAGTGAAGGCTATTTAACAGTGTGATAGCCTTGAGATAGAAGCTGTTTTTCATTCTCTCGGTCCCAGCTTTGATGCACCTGTACTGACCTCGCCTTCTGGATGGTAGCGGGGTGAACAGGCAGTGGCTCGGGTGGTTGATGACCTTGATAATCTTTTTGGCCTTCCTGTGACATCAGGTGCTGTAGGTGTCTTGTAGGGCGGGTAGTTTGCCCCCGGTAATGCGTTCGGCAGAACACACCACCCTCTGGAGAGCCCTGCGGTTGTGGGCGGTGCAGTTGCCGTACCAGGCGGTGATACAGCCCAACAGGATGCTCTCAATTGTGTATCTGTAAAAGTTTGTGAGGGTTTTAGGTGCTAAGACAAATTTCTTCAGCCTCCTGAGGTTGAAGAGGCTCTGTTGCGCCTTCTTCACCACACTGTCTGCGTGGGTGGA
Source organism: Coregonus lavaretus (assembly GCF_964263955.1). Taxonomy (NCBI): domain Eukaryota; kingdom Metazoa; phylum Chordata; class Actinopteri; order Salmoniformes; family Salmonidae; genus Coregonus; species Coregonus lavaretus. The sequence continues at coordinate 5,331,495 of NC_140008.1, forward strand.
CCATTTCAGTTTGTCGGTGATGTGTATGCCAAGGAACTTGAAGCTATCCACCTTCTCCACTGCGGTCCCGTCGATGTGGATAGGGGGGTGCACCCTCTGCTGTATCCTGAAGTCCACGATCATCTCCTTTGTTTTGTTGATGTTGAGTGAGAGGTTATTTTCCTGGTATGATAACACCCAGCAACAGTCAACAAAGAGCTATTTGAAAGTTTAATGCTTAAAACCACCAAATCAAATTGTTTGGGGATAGACTTGGTGGAGACAACCGAGTACTGAAGGTGTTCCTTGGTAAAGATTGCCACTCCACCACCTTTGGAAGATCTGTCTTGCTGAAAAAGGTTATAACCAGAAAGGTTAACATCAGTGTTGAGAACACTCTTTCTTAACCACGTCTCAGTAATGACCAACACATCTGGATTGGAGCTGTGAACCCACACTTTCAATTGATCCATTTTAGGTAATAAGCTTCTAGTGGATTGGTGCTTCAAGAGTCCGTGTAACCAATAGAGAGTCAGAGTCCCGAGTGTGGGAACAAACATAGTCTGTCCCACGGTTGGGTAAACAAGCAAGTTCATAGTCAACAAAGCACGCAGGAGTCATGAGGCAAATAGCATAAAGCACAATAAAAAAATATAACGACTTGGGGCTAGACATTGTAAGTTCAAAGAGTCACCCGCCCCAACAAGATAACCTGAGAAAGTAGCTCTCTATGAGTCCAGTAGGCTATAAAAGTATGAGATCAAATAAATAAATAGTAGGTCTATACTAGTTAATTTAAGTGTTTCTGAGTAATCTCACATAGTAAGCTTTACAAGTTAATTAGCCTACATAAAATTCAGATCAGTCCAAAGTCTGCGGTGTGTGTGTTAAGTGTGTGTGTGCTGGAGGTGAGCGAAAGCTCGGGAGAGAGGGGGGAGTGTGGCGGGGGTACCTTTACCAGACAGGGGGAGACAGGCACCGGCAGACGGTGAACAGATCGCCAGGTGGGATCCAAGCAGCAGTGCAACGGCAGTAGGTGTCACACCCGCTTGGGAGAAGATTTTTCAGGAGGCTGAGTAGGAGAGGAGGCATTCAACGTTACCCGACAGGTGCGTGGTGGAGCAGATACAAATCTCAGAAGCGAAAAGCTTGTTTAAAATTGGCTTGAGTTTTGATATTCGCCATACATTCGGGCCATCAAACATCAATATCTCGTATGACTGGTATATGTGAACTCCCTCTACCCTATGCCAACACCAATCTGATGCTTTTACATTTGAGAGGAGTAGTGAAGGAATGATACACTTCAGGAGGAAGGAGAGATTATTGGGACACACCCATGGAGTGATGATAGAGGGATGTGAAAGAGGAGAGAGGTAATGGTTGGACTTGACTTATTTATTCTCTCATTACTGACATATTCTGTCTCACTAGCATAATTGCAGTACACACAATAATCACATTTTCAGATTTATTCTTGCAATAAAGAAAACCTGTATTATAAGTCTCCATAAAATGTACAGTTCATTCCATAGGTTAACATGGGAAATGCTCACTTCCTCCCATAAGAGTCATTGAAGCGTTGGATGAGATAGGCCCCTGCCTTCACCAGGTGATTTTTGTTGGACCCGTCACAACAGGTGATGAGGGCCTCATCCTCCAGCTGCACAAAGAAAGCCAGGGACTGCCTTGTGCTCCAGTCTCCAGCAGGGGGCAGCAAAACCCTATGGACCTTAAAGGGAAAGTGAGGAGTAAAAACCTAAGGTGAATTTACATTGATGTTTCCATAGAGACATGAGTCGTATTCACTAGGCACCAAACTGAAGAAAATTAACTGAAACAGGGAGGGACTAACTTTTCATTTTCTGTTGCAAACTGAATACGACCCAGGATTCAAAAAATATTTGAAATCTTACAAATACTTTTAGCATTTGCTTTAGTCTTCCAGGTGGGCGGGATTGTTTGTACTTTTAGGACTTTTCTATTGGTTCCATTACAACAGGCAAACTCAATCAAGCATTGCTTATTAAGTATTCCTAATTGTTTTAAATAGTGCTTGAACACAGGTCTGTTTCCACATGCAATAAGCCTGTAACATCTTGTATGATCTTATGAGGTAACAGTGTGTCAAATGGAAGGGCAAGTCTCACCACTGAGAGGAAAACATCACTGGTCCACCTCTGCATCAGGTCAGCTATGTTGATCAGTACTGTCCCAGGGATGCTGGGAGCAGAGATGAACTCCCCTGACCTGTTACCCACCTATGGAGTTGTCATTTTAATATCAGTTTAACCCCATTACTGCTATAACACACATAAGCCATGTTAATAGAATGAAATGGATCCAGGTTCCATTTATTCTACAATAGATTTACTGCCTGTGGAACACTTCTCAAAAGTGCTCTTAAATCAAGATGACTGCAGGTCTCAATCCCAAACGAATGGGGGAAGAATTAATGAAATGGCCACCCGGACTATTTACATTGATCCCCCCCCCCCCTGCTGCTACTTGCTGTTTATCTATGCATAGTCACTTTGTACCCCCACACATTGACTGGCAGAGCTACTCCACCTCAAGAATGACCCCCTGTATATTGCCTCATTATTGTTATGTCATTTTATTGTGTTACTTTTTGATTTGATTTGTTTTTTAAATTTAGTTTATTTTGTAAATATTTTCTTAACTCTATTTCTTGAACAGCATTGTTGGTTAAGGGTTTGTAAGTAAGCATTTCACTGTAAGGTCTACACCTGTTGTATTCGGTGCATGTGACAAATGTAATTACATTTTATTTTATTTTATTTGAAAATGGCACCATCTAGAAAGATGGCATTTAGAGGTATGGAGAAACAAGATTCACACAACAGAGCTGACCACAACTGGACTGTACTGCCTGGGATATTTTCTTTACACATTGTCCATTCAAGGATGGTTCCAGAACTTGACTTGACTCAGCTCTGTAGCGTTAGCCAGCCCAGTTTGGCCCTGCTTGACTCAGCTCTGTAGTGTTAGCCAGCCCAGTTTGGCCCTGCTTGGCTTGACTCAGCTCTGTAGCGTTAGCCAGCCCAGTTTGGCCCTGCTTGGCTTGACTCAGCTCTGTAGCGTTAGCCAGCCCAGTTTGGCCCTGCTTGGCTTGACTCAGCTCTGTAGTGTTAGCCAGCCCAGTTTGGCCCTGCTTGACTTAGCTCTGTAGTGTTAGCCAGCCCAGTTTGGCCCTGCTTGACTCAGCTCTGTAGCGTTAGCCAGCCCAGTTTGGCCCTGCTTGACTCAGCTCTGTAGTGTTAGCCAGCCCAGTTTGGCCCTGCTTGACTCAGCTCTGTAGTGTTAGCCAGCCCAGTTTGGCCCTGCTTGACTCAGCTCTGTAGTGTTAGCCAGCCCAGTTTGGCACTGCTTGACTCAGCTCTGTAGTGTTAGCCAGCCCAGTTTGGCCCTGCTTGACTCAGCTCTGTAGCATTAGCCAGCCCAGTTTGGCCCTGCTTGACTCAGCTCTGTAGTGTTAGCCAGCCCAGTTTGGCCCTGCTTGACTCAGCTCTGTAGTGTTAGCCAGCCCAGTTTGGCCCTCCTTGACTCAGCTCTGTAGTGTTAGCCAGCCCAGTTTGGCCCTGCTTGACTCAGCTCTGTAGTGTTAGCCAGCCCAGTTTGGCCCTGCTTGACTCAGCTCTGTAGTGAGAAACAGGCATCAGTGTGTTGGAGGGGATCAGTCTGATCAAGGAGAGGCGCAGAATCACTGATCTGGACCACTTAGTGAGTCAATATTTGAAATGCAAGTGGATTTGTAGATTAGTGAGTCTGTGCAGTTGACCGCAATGGATTTGATCTAAAACATGCACAATGTCATGAAGACCACTGCTACTCCATAGAATGAAACCATCCCCTATGAGGACTAATGACCAACTCTGAAACTCCCCACACTATGCTGTACTGACAGCATCATCATCACACTAGCATTAATGTTCACACTCTGGGGCTCATTTGTCCACATTTAAACTGGTCTTGGCCTCCTTACAGGTTGGACACATGGGTCTAGAGGTCTCTAGTGGTTGAGTCTTGGTCTGGGTCTCACTGGTTCTGTTCCAATCAGTCTTGTCTCCATCTATGGTACATTCAGTACCAATACACCAACGTCATACACTCCAGACCTGGGTTCCAGTGCTTAATTTGAGCTGGATCTGGCACCTCTCAGATTTGACCTCATTTGTTCCAGCACCTATTTGCCCGGCTCCAGTACCTCACGCATTATTTATACAATTTGTTCACTGTTTGCACTGTAAACATTTAAAAAAGCGATCAGAGTTAAATCAAGTTGCCTCCTGGTTATTTATCCAGCCTCCCAGAAAAACCATCATGTAAAAGCACGGTGATCCTTCTGTGGAGTCATCCTAATCCTTCCCCACTGATTTCAGACCTGCTCTCTTATTTCTACATATGTCCATCCACCGACGAAGTGCCCGGAGCAGGTGCAATTTGGATGGAGGCTCAGCTCAAGACCAAACAAACGTATAACCCCTGGCTTGTCAAGCAACATTCAAAGCTTATAATTGTAATAGCCAGTTATAATTGTAATGGCTTAGCAGATATTAACAAAAGAAGAACAATATTTACATGGCTCAAAGAGAAGGAATATAATATCTATTGTTTACAGGAAACCCATTCAACAATTCTAGATGAAGTTGGGTGGAAAAAGGACTGGGGGGCGAAATATACTTCTCCCATGGGCTAAGAAACTCAAAATGGGTGATGATATTAATTAACAGTAATTTCGATCCGAATGTGCAAATTGTTCAAACAGATACGCAAGGTAGATAGATTATTTTAAATATGTTATTGGACCATAAACAAATATGGCTCATTAACCTTTACGGACAAAATAATGATGATCTGAGGATGCCTCCCGCGACGGCGTGACCCGTCAGAGCTATAGTGGCCTTGCCATGCGGAAATCCTCGCATGCGTTTGTTAACAATCTAGGTCTTAGTTGTTGAAGTGCATCACACATATCTGAATTGTCACTCGAGCTCCAAAAGAGAGACACACAGGGCAGTCACCAGGGAAGTGAGGGTGTTATTACTGCACACAGGGCAGTCACCAGGGAAGTGATGGTGTTATTACTGCACACAGGGCAGTCACCAGGGAAGTGATGGTGTTATTACTGCACACAGGGCAGTCACCAGGGAAGTGAGGGTGTTATTACTGCACACTGGGCAGTCACCAGGGAAGTGAGGGTGTTATTACTGCACACAGGGCAGTCACCAGGGAAGTGAGGGTGTTATTACTGCACACAGGGCAGTCACCAGGGAAGTGAGGGTGTTATTACTGCACACTGGGCAGTCACCAGGGAAGTGAGGGTGTTATTACTGCACACAGGGCAGTCACCAGGGAAGTGAGGGTGTTATTACTGCACACAGGGCAGTCACCAGGGAAGTGAGGGTGTTCAGTGCCATGGCAGAGCAGCCAGGCCGACACACAACTCAGCCAGAGAGGGATTCAGGAGAACTCTTTCCAAGGAGTCAAACTGAATGGTGGAAGACCCAGCGACAGAGTCCTTAATCAGAGGGAGTTTTTCGAGAGCTTGGCGAGGAACATGGAGGCTAGAAGGTTCTCTCAAGGAGGACGGGCGGTGGACAATACAGGATACAGCCAGTTCATAGAGGAGCTGAAGGTGCTTTATGCTCAATACTGGCCAGAGGATGCAGGAGCACTGTATGGAGAAACAGTGATAGAATCTCTCTGCCAGAGGTTTGGCATTGACAGTCCACGTACGGTCATACGGGCCTACAGGCAGTACAGGGACACTGATGGTAATGATAAAGGAGACTTTCCAGATGGACTTAAAGAGATGTTGATGGAGGTCAGCACCATCCCCATCTCCAGATGGACTTAAAGATATGTTGATGGTGGTCAGCACCATCCCCATCTCCAGATGGACTTAAAGAGATGTTGATGGAGGTCAGCACCATCCCCATCTCCAGATGGACTTAAAGAGATGTTGATGGTGGTCAGCACCATCCTCATCTCCAGTGCAGAAGGCCAGCTGGGATTTTCTCAAATTAATCTGATTTGCACCTCAACCCGCGCCTCTCTGCATACCTCCACCATATCAGGGCTACTCTTTCTGAACCTTGTTGGCCCACCCCTGACCAAATTCAACCCAGTCCCCTATGTGAGGTCATGGATTGCTAAAGGACCCAGATGTGTCACAGACACCAGGAGCAAAACAAGAGATAGGGAGGAGAAGACGCACCAGGAAATGGCCGTGTTGTGGGAGGTTCTGGAAAACTTTACAAACTTGTTCTGTACTGTGAAGTTCATCTGAATATGCGCTTCATATTATCAGATAGGCAGGAGGCCTATATACTATAATATGTGTTCTGCTGTAGCATACATTGATTTATTTTATTTGAAGTATATTCTGATATCAAATCAAATGATTGTGATATGTTTGTCCTACAGTGATGTCTTAAAGTATATGAAATGTGAGTCTTGTAAGCCCCACCGCTGAGTATATGAAATGTGAGTCTTGTAAGCCCCACCTCTGAGTATGTGAAATGTGAGTATTGTAAGCCCCACCTCTGAGTATATGAAATATGAGTCTTGTAAGCCCCACCTCTGAGTATGTGTTCATATGCATATGGAGGGTGTTCTGCAGTGACACCTAAAAATGTTGCTGTACATTGATGTCTTGAAAATTAGGCTGTAAGAAATTCAGACTTGTAAGCCCCACAGCTACACTAGAGTATGTGGGCATAGTATATGTTGGTGACGGTGGCTGTGTGAGAAGCACGCCTGTATCTCTCACATAACTAGAATGATATTCACTTTCTATGATCTCTCTCCCTCTCTGCTCTGATAGACAGGAGCCTGAACTCTCATCTCTCAAGCGTTGCACTTCATCATTTATTTAGACTCTATGCTGGAGGCCACCAGAATATTTGATCAACTTCCAAATATTGTTTTACAAAAGAGAGAGAGAGTGATAGGCTTTTGGCACGAGTGCATCGGCCATCACCAGTGAGGGAGCTGTGCATCATTGGGTGAGTCAGTGAAACTGGAAAGCATTTTTAGGACTATAATTTCCTCCTCATATTGTAGCCTACAATATGTGTCTCCACACACCTAGGCCTCGGCTATTGATGGATTCAAGACAAGGTCGTTTTTATTGATCTCAGATTCTCAGTTTGTCAGTGTCAAAGTAGCATTTCGATCCCAGGGTTAGAGTTAGTTAGGGTTAGAGTTAGGGTTAGGGTTACTGCTGATGGAACAGTGTAAGAATGAGGCATCACAGTACTTTTACACCACTGTACTAACAGGAATAATTACACACCAATAAACACACTGTAATGTAAAGTGTTACATCATTCTCAATGATCAGTCAATACATACAGTATTAATTTCACCTACAGTACATTGTATCCCCCATTGTAGATAATTATCTATAACACATTGTAGAGTTTTACAACCACATATTAGTTATTATGGATGGTTATAGTTAGTGTTTAAGGCATTACAAAATTCATTAAAAGCATTATACATATGTACTTCATAGAAACTGTTACCCTTTATATATTCTAACCACTCTATTTAATGTATTCCATATTGAGGGCCCTAACCTAGGAACACAAATCTTTGTCTCTATTAACATTGCGTACAGTTCTCTCTCTCTCTCTCTCTCTCTCTCTCTCTCTCTCGCTCTCTCTCTCTCTCTCTCTCTCTCTCTCTCTCTCTCTCTCTCTCCCTCTAACCCCTCCCTACCTCTAACCCCACCCCTCTGGCAGAACCAGGAAGTCCCTCCCCCTCCCACAAACTCTCTTCTGTGGAAACGAAACTGATCTGAGTCTCTGTGTCGTCTGTCTGTGTGAGAGTGAACAACCGTCCAAATGGCTCAGCAGGGAGTTCTGCTGGACCAGGACCAGTTCTGTTGTTCTGTCTGTCTGGATCTACTGAAGGAGCCGGTCACTACTGCCTGTGGACACAGTTACTGTAGGAGCTGTATTGAGGGCTGCTGGGATCAGGATGTTCCGAAAGGGGTCTATAGCTGTCCTCAGTGCAGAGAGACCTTCACTCCAAGGCCTAATCTGAGGAAAAATAACATGTTGGCTGAGTTGGTGGAGAAACTGAAGAAGACAGGACTCCAGGCTGCTCCCCCTCCTGCTCTGTGCTATGCTGGACCTGGAGATGTGGCGTGTGATTTCTGCACTGGGACCAGAAAGCAGAAAGCCCTCATGTCTTGTCTGGCGTGTCTGGCCTCTTACTGTGAGACTCACCTCCAACCTCACTATGAATTTCCTGCTTTGAAGAAGCACAAGCTGGTCAAAGCCACCGCACAACTACAGGAGAAGATCTGCTCTCATCATGACAAACTGCTGGAGGTTTACTGTCGTACCGATCAGCAGTGTATCTGTTATCAGTGTGTGATGGATGAACATAAAGGCCATGATACAGTGTCAGCTGCAGCAGAGAGGACTGAGAAACAGGTAAGACCAGAACTACTTGTTGGTGACTGTCTGATAAACAAATAATAATTACAGTAGGAACTAAGGCTGTTTGAATATGAGATCATTCAAATGAAATCAATCCTCAGCAGAACAAATATGAACACAAACCTTGATTATATAGATGTGTTAACCCAGAGTCTCCAAATGTATCACCATTTTCTAAAGTCAAACACCATTGTAATTTGTTATCAAACACCCAATCAGCTCCCCTGTTTTGTGCACTGTTAAAACTATAATCATTCACATAACAACATAATAATATAATTTCACACAGACACTTCCTCAACATTTTAATCCCTATCTTCTATGGGCCCTATGTCCCATTACTATACTATTGATCTACTGGACAAATAAAGCTTGATAGCTCATTGAAGAGTGATTCTCCACAGAGGCAGCTGGGGATGAGTCAGCAGAAGGTCCAGCAGAGATTCCAGGAGAGAGAGAAGGAGCTGAAGGAGCTCCAACAGGCTGTGGAGTCTCTAAAGGTGAGTATTGTTGACCAGAGGAGACACACCATTTCACATCTCTCCTCCAGTCAGAGAGAGGGAGAGGGAGAGAGGCCCCTATCCAATCCCACTGACCCCACTGTTGGGAACAGGCTGTCTGGACCCCTTTCAGAGAATATACTGCTTAATGTAACCGGCGGGATATGAACCCGGGTCTACTGAGGGAGAAAGCAACAGCTTGACCATTACACCAAGAGGACATTCCCTATTGGGCTGAGGGCCGACACTGATTTTGAAGTCGAAGGCGGGGCTACCTCATCACATAACCATTAGTAACCATGACCGACTCATGTCCCCTATACATTAACATGGAGCTCTCTCTCTCTCTCTCAATTCAATTGAATTCAAAGGGCTTTATTGGCATGGGAAACATATGTTTACATTGCCACAGCAAGTGAAATAGATACTAAACAAAAGTGAAATAAACCACCAGAAATTAACAGTAAACATTACACTCACAAAATGTTCAAAGGAATAGAGACTTTCAAATGTTATAACTCAAGTGCAAACAGAGTGAGCCGTGCGCCAGACCGAGTTCTGGAGGTGAAATGGAAATGAATGAGGGAGAGTTAAGTGAGGTAGAAGGTGTGGTGAAGAGCTCAGAACCAGAGCCTGGCATCAATGGACATGATAAAGAAGAATCTGGTGCAGTAGGAGATACATTGTTGGAGAAAGTGGATCCATACCTTTTGGCAGATCCATTTGTGGTTTCAGTGTGGGTGGGAAAGGAGTTGGGTGCAGTTGAATCAGTGAAGGTAACCTGTAGTGGACTTGTGATATTTGTTTGTGTTTCTTCTGACCAGAGGGAGTGGGCGCTCCGTGTCACGCAACTTGGGTCAAGATCTGTTTCTTGCTTTTGTCACGATCGTCTACCAATGAGGACCAATGCGCAGCGTTGAATGCAAACATCTTTTATTAGATAAATGATCACACGATCAAAATAACAAACGAAAACGTGACGTCTACAGTTTAACACAACCCAACTAGAAAAAGAAACCACAACACAAAGTGAAAAGACCGATAGTTAAATATGGCTCCCAATCAGAGACAACCAGAAAACAGCTGACACTCGTTGCCTCTGATTGGGAGTCACTTAGGCCAACACAGATATACAAATCATAGACTTACACACCCTGGCTCAACATAACATAGTCCCCAGAGCCAGGGCGTGACAGTACCCCCCCCCAAAGGCGCGGACTCCGGCCGCGCCAAACAACCACAACAGGGGAGGGACCAGGTGGGCACTCCGCCTCGGCGGCGGATCCGGCTCCGGACATGACCCAGGCACGGGTTGTGCCGGACTGACGACGCACACCCCTGGCCTGATGCGTGGAGGAGGAACGGGCCGGACCGGGCTGACGAAGCGCACCCCTGCTTTGGTGCGGGGAGCAGGAATGAGCCGGACCGGGCTGACGACGCGCACCACTGACCTGGTGCGGGGAACTTGGATGGGCCGGACTGGGCTGACGACGCGCACCACTGACCTGGTGCGGGGAACTTGGATGGGCCGGACAGGGCTGACGAAACGCACCATAGACTTGGTGCGGAGAGCAGGCACGGGCCGGACAGGGCTGGCGACGCGCACCACTGACCTGGTGCGGGGAGCTTGGATGGGCCGGACTGGGCTGGCGACGCGCACCACAGACTTGGTGCGGAGAGCAGGAACGGGCCGGACAGGGCTGACGAAACGCACCATAGACTTGGTGCGGAGAGCAGGCACGGGCCTGACAGGGCTGGCGACGCGCACCACAGACTTGGTGCGGAGAGCAGGAACGGGCCGGACAGGGCTGACGACGCACACCACTGGCTTGGTGCGGGGAGCTTGGATGGGCCGGACTGTACTGGGGACACACACCACTGGCCCTACACCGGGATCTGGAACGGGCCAGACCGGACTGGCAACACACGCCAGTACCTCTCGCCGTGCCTCTACTTCCTCCATCCCCTCTTCGACCAGTGGCCCCCGTAACCCGGCGGCCTCCTCCGGCAACCCACTGGGCCGCTCTATCGCGGCCTCCTGCTGGTCCGACGTCGTGAGCCCCCCCCTAAAAAATTTCTTGGGTTCTCTCCTCCCCGTGGGCCAGGCCTCCATCATTCTCGCCCACCTCTCGCTCCTCTGTCTCCAACCCTTGTCACTCAGCTCCTCAATGGGCTTGACCCAGTCGAAGCTGCCACGGAGATCTGCCAGCGCTTTCCCTGGCGATGGCTCCTCGACTCGCTGCTTGGTCCAGTTTAGGTGGTTTCTTCTGTCACGATCGTCTACCAATGAGGACCAATGCGCAGCGTTGAATGCGAACATCTTTTATTAGATAAATGATCACACGATCAAAATAACAAACGAAAACGTGACGTCTACAGTTTAACACAACCCAACTAGAACAAGAAACCACAACACAAAGTGAAAAGACCGATAGTTAAATATGGCTCCCAATCAGAGACAACCAGAAAACAGCTGACACTCGTTGCCTCTGATTGGGAGTCACTTAGGCCAACACAGATATACAAAACATAGACTTACACACCCTGGCTCAACATAACATAGTCCCCAGAGCCAGGGCGTGACAGCTTTGCTCTTAGGAACAGGGCACCATTGAAAGGAGTGATTTCTGGGGTAGCGTTAAGTGTGGAGGTGGAGTAATTAAGGTTGAAGATTCCTGGTGTTTGTGATTCCCGCCGTTTGGTGCAACGCAGACCCGGTGGTGAGCGTGGTGAAACAGAGGAGTCACTGTCAGTCCTTTTGAGTTTTGAGTCTTTACCCGATAAAATCATGTTAGGATATATCAGTTATTCTGTAGAGCTTTTGTGGCGAATCCACTGTGCTGATTCAGGTGCAGCATTTATGGTCATGTTGCAGCAGTTTGTAGGAGGGAGATCCAAGATGTGGGAAGTGTGCAGGAGGGCATGGGATAGAGGATTGTGTAGTTTCGGTGGATAAAGTTGTGTGTGTCAACTGTTGGGATGCCCATGTTGCTGGGGATCGGAAGTGTCCGGTGCGAGAGAGGCAGGTTGAGGTGGCTAGAGTCAGAGTAGTGCAGAAGGTGTCGTATGCTGAGGCAGTGAAGAAAGTAGAGGAGGATGGGTCAAGGGTGAGAGATCCTGAGAGGATCCCTGTGAGTAGTAGATATGTGCCAGCACAGAGGGATAGGCCAACGAGTGATATATGCTTTAGTAAAGATAGCTTCTTAGCGTTCATAGCAATGGTTATCAATTGTACAGTAGAAATGGAACGTAAATCACAGAAAATAGATGTTGTGGTGGCAGCTGCAGAGAAGTTTTTGGGCATACAAGATTAGACTTCAGAAGATTTGTTGTTTTGTTGTTTTTATTTTTTTATTTTTCCATGCCAACCGCCGTTAAACTCCAAAGAAGAAGAAGAAATGCTAAATTATGGCTATGTACAGTGTTGTAACGATGTCTCTGTCTCTCTCATTTCATCACTTTTACGGTAGTTGGTTGTGTGGGTCTCTGATTATGAATGGGTTGCTGATATACAGTCGTTGATGGATATTTATAGAGCTCTGATCAGGACGCCAATTGATTACTGGTGTACAGTTTATGGAACAGAGGTAAAGACTTGGCTTCAGAAGCTGGACAGAATCCAGTATATAGCTTTAAGGATATGTATTGGTGCATTTAAATCAACGTCTGTATGTGCCTTACTAGTGGAGGCAGGTGAGATGCCTTTGGATAAACAGCGTAAAAAAATGGTCATTATCTTATTGGGTTAGGTTGAAAGGCTGTGAGGTTGAGTATCCCACTGCTACTGTTCTAGATGACTGTTGGGAATATACTAGTAGACAAGGCAGTGGTTTTGGTTGGACAGTTGGAAAGCTTGCTGATGAGAGTGGTTTGAGGGAGTTGGATGTTGGCCCTTCTGTGGTGATAGGGGATGTTCCTCCATGGTTACTCCCAGACCCTGTTGTTGATCTAACCTTGGTAGAGAAAATGAAAGATTGGTCAGAAGTCAGTGATATTGAGAAACTGGTTGACAATTACATTGGTAGAAGTTTTTATGCTTTTTTAATGCTTTTCACAGATGGATCCAAGGACCCAGATAGTGGGCTCACAGGAGCAGGCGTTTACGTTCCTGAATTTGATGTGCAGATATGTAGAAGACTAACAGATGAACTGTCAGTATACTCAGTTGAACTGTTGGTGATAATAGTTTCCCTCCAGTGGGTTAAGGACGTACAACCTGTTAGAATTATAGTATGTTCAGATTCTCTGTCTGTATTGAATAGTTTATCATCTGGTAAATCTAATAGGAGTGACCTGCTATTGGAGGTATTAATGTTATTATGGAGAATTGAGAGAATGGGTTTAGTAGTGAGATTCTGCTAGGTCCCAGCACATTCGGGTGTGGAAGGGAATGAAATTGTAGACCAGTTAGCTAAAAGAGCTTTGAAACTAGATATAATTGATATTAATGTTCCACTGGGTAGAGGTGAGGCCAAATGTAAGATCAGAGCCATTTTGATAGATGTGTGGCAGAAGAGATGGTACTCTGAGCACAAGGGCCGGCATTTATATGAATAGTTTACAGTTTTACAGAAAGGTCGATGGACCAAGATTCAAAAGTCAGATTAGAAAGGAAGAGGTGGTGTTTACTCGATTGCGCTTAGGACATTGTACATTGATCTCGTCATTACATCTGGTTGGCAAGCATGGGAATGGTTTGTGTCTGGAAGGTACGGTCGATGAAACGGTGGAGCATGTGTTGTTATATTGTTGTAAGTATGTTGAAGAGAGGTAAAGATTGAAGTGTAGGGTCATTGAGGTTGGACGGGGTTAGGGGTGTTTGGAAGGGATTTTGGGGATGGGGGAGGGTCTATTTTGAAGTTAGTAGGGCTCTTCTTTACTTTCTCAGAAGTACTGAGTTAGGTAGGAGGATTTAGAAATGTTGGAAACCGTGATTGACCACACACTCCAGCACAGTAGGTGGCGGCATGCACTTTTTAACGTTGGTTTGTGGACCGCCATTATATCAAAGAAGAAGAAGTTGGTTGTGTGAGAGTTTTGTGGTTCGTGAGGAGGGCTACTATTCATTTTTCTTTTGGTTCTTGCGTATTTTCTGAATTTATTTTCTCATGGTGGAGGGTTTGGTTATTGGTTTCCACTGTTTATCGTTTAGAGTTGAGGGGGGAGTAGGGGTAGTTTGTTAGGGCGGCGTGATGGCCTCAACCGAGTGGAGAAAAAACGCTGTAGCTTCGGGTGCGTTCCGGAGAAAGGTGTGGAGGAAGTTTTGCTCATGGTCGGCGAACAGGTTAGAGTGGAACATCTGCATCCAGAATGAACAAGGCGGTGGTTGTGTTAATGAAAAAGGTTTGTCTTGTTGCGAGTGGGATTTTTGTGAGGGGTGTGTTGGTGCAGATTTCGCCTCTTTCGATAAGAGTTGTGGTGGATAATCTGCCTCCGTTTATTACTTACGAACAGACCGCAAGTAGTTGGTTAGTTTTGGTAAATTTGCAAGTGGTTTTCGTGTGCTCTCGGCTGGGTGCCAAGCGGAATCCGTTAAACATGTTGTCTCTTTTCGTAGTGTTTGTTTCTTAACAAACTTCAAGGTTACACAGGGGAGGGGTGGAACACAGGGTTTGCTAGCACAGATAGTTTTCGGTGTTTCTAGTGTGGGGATCATCAGTTATAGGCTACAAGCAGCAATATGATTGATAGGTAGGACAGGTATTGAACCCCGGCCAAATAATCCCTACTCAGATGCGCTAACCTCAACCCTAGTAAACATGCATTATAAAAACCTATATAAAATTATCTCATATTGGGAGTAAATAGCCTCTGAATAGAAAAGAAAAAACACTGCATCTTCCAGCCCACCAATAAATTACATAATGCAACCGTCGCGGTTAGCATATTTACCTCAACATGCCCCTCGCTTGCGTGAGAAGGCAGAGTGCTCGATGCTGGTTGATGAATTTGACAATTAATGTTCTAGGAAAATACGTTTTTGTCGACCAGAGGTGACTGAATTAATGTTCAGGGTTATTGATAATCATTATAGTAATGAAGTATAATTTCAAAACATGACCATAAAAACAGGTAATAATAAACATGAATCATCATTATATTACTTCACAGTAATGTGTTTTCAGTCCTTCCTGTTGCGTTAGCAGTGTGGAAAGGGACAGAAAAAAGCGCTGGCAGGAGTTTTCCTGTGAGGTGGAGTGGTGGTGTATACAGGGAGAGAACTAAACTAATCTTCTGAAATGTCATTCATGGTCTTATGCTTCCATCTATTGGAATTATTAAGCAACTGCATTAGTACTGAATAAATTGTTTTTCCTTACTAATCCTTACTAAAGTAGTGATTACTCAGAATTGCAAAATAAATGGTGGGGGTACCAGGAGGGAGGAGAGTACATTTTTTACATTTTAGTCATTTAGCAGATGCTCTTATCCAGAGCGACTTACAGTTAGTGAGTGCATACATTTTCATACTGTCCCCCCATGGGAAACGAACCCACAACCCAGGCGTTGCAAGCGCCATGCTCTACCAACTGAGCTACACGGTAGTAGTGCATGGCCAAGTGGTGGTGCGCAGGCCGTGGAGAAAGCGGTGGTGGGGAGGGTTGCAGCTGGGCTACATGAGCTGAGGCAGGTTTCTGTAGTAACAGAGACTCCAGTGGGCGAAGGCTTGGTGGGCTCATCCCAGGAAATATTGCCTGTCATTGGGGAAGAGGCACTGATCAGGGGGGAAGTGCAGGGGGGCAGAGACTGGGGAGGAGGAGGACGGTACCGTGCCAATGGAGGAGGAGGGAGAGGGGGGAGGTGAGTCTCCTGGAGCGGAGGAGGAGGCCTCGTTTTCAGACGGCTCATTGGATCCAGAGCTGACAGCCAGTCAGGCTGAGGGCCCAGTATATACGGTGAGAGAACTTTCTAGGTTCCTGATGGAGACTAAAGTGGAAAAATAAGGTTCTGCTGGAGTCTTATTTTATTGATCCTGGAAGGTTTGTAAGGTCAGTACAACACGTGATGAAGAATGAGGGGTTTAGTGTCCTCTCACCCAGGAAGCGGTATAGGCTGAGAAAATGGGTCATGGGTTCTTAAGGGCATGTCTTCAGAATCTGCTTAAATGGATGGTTTTTTTCTGGCATGGCGGCTTTATGGGCTTCTCTACTGGTTTCTGATTGTGGTGATTTCCCTCCTACCTCTTATGGAGATTTCACGGTTAGACTTCCTTAACATGAACGGCGGCAGAGACTGGGGGAATATGTCAAACAAAAACATTTAAATGCCATGGCAGAGATCTTAGTGCAGGGGTAGCAAAAGAGGTGTGTAAGGGTAGGTTGTTAGTGTTTAGAGCCCAAATAATGACCTTGTCTTTGCTTTCATAAATGTGTCTGCACCTGGTCCTCTGTAGCTCATCTGGTAGACCACGGCGCTTGTAACGCCAGGGTAGTGGGTTCGATCCCCGGGACCACCCATACACAAAAAAAAATATATATATATATATATATATATATATGCACGCATGACTGTAAGTCGCTTTGGATAAAAGCGTCTGCAAAATGGCACATTATATTATATTATAGTACAGGGCTCAGTTCTATGTTTCACCAGAGGGGTTGGAAAAACAGAGTGGGGAAACCAAGAAAATCCCTTGTTTTACGTTTGTCTGATGGGCAGGTAACTTCTGTTGTGGGGATATGAGGGAGCCTGATGGGTGGATAACTTCTGTTGTGGGGGAGATGAGGGAGCCTGATCGGTGGGTAACTTCTGTTGTGGGGGAGATGAGGGAGCCTGATGGGTGGGTAACTTCTGTTGTGGGGGAGATGAGGGAGCCTGATGGGTGGGTAACTTCTGTTGTGGGGGAGATGAGGGAGCCTGATGGGTGGGTAACTTCTGTTGTGGGGAGATGAGGGAGCCTGATGGGTGGGTAACTTCTGTTGTGGGGAGATGAGGGAGCCTGATGGGTGGGTAACTTCTGTTGTGGGGGAGATGAGGGAGCCTGATGGGTGGGTAACTTCTGTTGTGAGGGAGATGAGGGAGCCTGATGGGCGGGTAACTTCTGTTGTGGGGAGATGAGGGAGCCTGATGGGTGGGTAACTTCTGTTGTGGGGGAGATGAGGGTGCCTGATGGGTGGGTAACTTCTGTTGTGGGGGAGATGAGGGAGCCTGATGGGTGGGTAACTTCTGTTGTGGGGGAGATGAGGGAGCCTGATGGGTGGGTAACTTCTTTTGTGGGGGAGATGAGGGAGCCTGATGGGTGGGTACTTTTGTTGTGGGGGAGATGAGGGACCCTGATGGGTGAGTAACTTCTGTTGTGGGGAGATGAGGGAGCCTGATGGGTGGGGTAACTTCTGATGTGAGGAGATGAGGCTGTGGAGTTGTACTCTGATTTATAGAGGGCAGAACTCTGTGGTCCTCTGTAGCTCAATTGGTAGAGCATGGCGCTTGTAATGCCAGGGTAGTGGGTTCGATCCCTGGGACCACCCATATGTAAAAATGTATGCACATGACTGTAAGTCGCTTTGGATAAAAGCGTCTGCTAAATGGCATATTATTTGTATTATTATCCTGGGTTTTCTCAGGTTCTGCAAACAGACCTTTCCAAACTCTCCTGCCCAAAAAATGGGATTTGAGCAACATAAAGAACTGGAGGCCTGTGGCATTGCTCTGTGTGGACTATAAGATGGACGGGTAACTGTGTATCAGGACACCTAATCACAGACAATCTGTTCATAATCAGGAGAAAGCCTTTGATAGGGTGGACCATGAATATCAGTTCAATGTGTTGTTTTGGTTGCAGCGTTCTGACTCAGCAGCACAGAGGCTACTGTACCGTACGGAGGTGGGCTGGAGGGAACCAGCATGTGCTCTGTTGAGGAGGGCTGGTGGTTTGGGGCTGGATCAGCAGCTCTTCATCATGCGGCAGGAGAGACTCAATACAGCAGGGGTCTCTGATTTCTATGCTGCAGTACTTAGGGCTGGAGCAGCCTGAGGAGGGGCCACCACCGTTTCCACCACTGCAAGTGACTGCAGAGACTGGGGACTGTCAGGAGAGTCCGGAGGACTTACTGACTTTTAACACTCTGAGCCTGGGGGAGTTTGAGGAGGTGGGGGGCAAGGTGCTGTACACCCTCAGTGTCAAGGTTAGACACATCAGGAGCATAGCGGGAGTGAAGGGGCATCAGTGGCAGGGGGTTGTGGGGGCTGAGAGCATGGCAGGGTATAGGTGGAGGGTGCTCTATAAGCTCCCAGTGCTGGAAAGGTCAGGGGTCCTCCAGTGGAGGGTATTACATGGAGCCCTGGACACCAATAGCTGGTTGGCTCGGGTTGACCTGGGAGTTGGGGATGGCTGTCCGTTTTCTGCAATGACAGACTGTTCATCATGTTTTTTCTGTGTTGCCAGGGTAATGCCATTACTGTTGACGCCTTAGGGTTGAGTTTGAGTTGTACAAAATGATCAACAGTGTGGAGATGTTTCAGGAGGTCTGGGGGCTCAGGGGGGCTGTCTGTACGGCTGGAAAGGAGGTGTTGGATGGACGGTTGGAATATGGTGCTGGATGGTGTATTGTACTGTGGTGTTGGGTACTGGATAATGTGATTGTGTGGAGGTTGTGGTGTCACACAATGTGTTTTTTGGAGGGAGGGTGTTAGTGTAATGAGGATGGCTCATTAAAGTAAGACAAGTCAGTCTCTCTCTCTCTCTCTCTCTTAACAGCGCTCTGCACAGGCAGCAGTGGAGGACAGTGATAAGATCTTTACTGAACTGATCCGCTCCATTGAGAGAAGGCGCTCTGAGGTGAAGGAGCTGATCAGAGCCCAAGAGAAGGCTCAAGTGAGTCAAGCTGAAGGAATCCTGGAGCAACTGGAGCAGGAGATAGCTGAGCTGAGGAAGAGAAGCACTGAGCTGGAGCAGCTCTCACACACAGAGGATCACATCCATTTCCTCCAGGTAACTCAACTGCCTTGATACATGTGATATGAAACTAAAACTCTCAATCATTTGGTTCTGTTCTCTCTCTCTCTCTCACTCTCTCTCCCTCTCTCTCTCTCTCTCTCTCCAGAGTTATCAGTCTCTCTCCGGTACCAGTGTATCTTCAGACTTACCCAGCATCGTTGTCCGTCCTCTTCAGTACTTTGGAGATGTGAGTAAGATTGTGTCTGAACTGAGAGAGAAACTAGAAGACGTCCTTAAAGGAGAATGGACCATGATCTCCACTACAGGTGTGTTGAAAATAATAAGAACATCAACTTTAGACCATTGAACGTTCCCTACTAGTCATATACATGTGGAATATGGTGTGATGATAACATTCCCTCTCTCTGTGAATGTGTTTGTGTGTCTGTAGTGAATATAGTGGATGTTGTACTGCCTCCAGAGCCCAAGACCAGAGAACAGTTCTTACAATGTGAGTCTCTTTATTCTGAAGTAACTAACAGTCTCTTTTTTACTGACACCCCTAACAATCCCTCTAGAAATATATAGCAATAGTAGATCTAATCAAAGACTGGGTATCTATCTGACTCCTCATATTTCTCTGATTTGATCTCTGCTGTGCTCTAATCAAAGACAGGGTAGATACAGTATCTGACTTAACTTATTGTTCTAACTCCCCTCATTGGTCTCTGCTCTGCTCTTCTCCCAGATTCCTATCAGCTCACACTGGACCCAAACACAGCACACAAACGCCTCTCTCTGTCTGAAGGGAACAGAAAGTTGACCTATACAGACCAAGTCCAACCATATCCTGTTCATCCAGACAGATTCACAAACTACCGTATGGTTCTGTGTAGAGAGGGTCTGTCTGGACGCTGTTACTGGGAGGTGGAGTGGAGTGGGGGGTTTGTTATTACAGCAGTCTCATATAAAGACATCAGCAGAACAGGGACAGATGGTAGATTTGGATACAATGACAAGTCCTGGAGTTTACAGTGTTATAGAGGTGATAATTTGTTCAGACACAATAGTGTTGTGACTGAAGTATCAGGCCCTCAGTCCTCCAGAATAGGAGTGTACCTGGATCACAAGGCAGGTACTCTGTCCTTCTACAGTGTCTCTGACAAAATAACCCTCCTCCACAGAGTCCAGACCACATTCACTCAGCCCCTTTATCCTGGGTTTTATCTCTCTGGTACTGCTGAGCTGGTTAAACTGTAGTAGGGTCCACATAGATACTAGTCATGCTGGTGTAGTCTATAGCTGAGCTGGTTAAACTGTAGTAGGGTCCACATAGATACTAGTCATGCTGGTGTAGTCTATAGCTGAGCTGGTTAAACTGTAGTAGGTTCCACATAGACACTAGTCATGCTGGTGTAGTCTATAGCTGAGCTGGTTAAACTGTAGTAGGGTCCACATAGATACTAGTCATGCTGGTGTAGTCTATAGCTGAGCTGGTTAAACTGTAGTAGGGTCCACATAGATACTAGTCATGCTGGTGTAGTCTATAGCTGAGCTGGTTAAACTGTAGTAGGGTCCACATATATACTAGTCATGCTGGTGTAGTCTATAGTTGAGCTGGTTAAACTGTAGTAGGGTCCACATAGATACTAGTCATGCTGGTGTAGTCTATAGTTGAGCTGGTTAAACTGTAGTAGGGTCCACATAGATACTAGTCATGCTGGTGTAGTCTATAGCTGAGCTGGTTAAACTGTAGTAGGGTCCACATAGATACTAGTCATGCTGGTGTAGTCTATAGCTGAGCTGGTTAAACTGTAGTAGGGTCCAGATAGATACTAGTCATGCTGGTGGTGATGGTCCCCAGATGTGATGATTCATTCTGCTCTGTTTTTATGTACAATGATTTGATTGATTTGATCTTCAGAAGATGTTATGAATTACAATTCAATGCATTCATTTTTTTTTTTAAGTGCCATGTTTTAATCTTATATATTCACATTAATCATGATGTATGCTGTTAATGTATGTTGGTTGTCATTCAGAACCATTGAAATGTTTTCTCAATTGGTTCTCTGTCTCAATGTAATTTTCCTCAGTAACATGGAACAGGTAGTGTTACTTACTTGCTAATTGAACTATATGGGCCGGTTTCCCGGACACAGATGAAGCCTAGTCCTAGACTAAAAAGCATGTTCAATGGAGATGTCCGGGAAACCGGCCCTAAATTTGGCATCTTTTATTCTCCAATACTGCTCAGTCAAGCAATATTAAAACTGTCCAGCAGGTGGTGCTATTAACCAAACAATAAAAACATCAGATATCTTGACTTGCCACTCAGTATATCAGTAATGTTCAGAATTGTACTTTAATATCATTGGAGATTGATGGTCTTTTTAATCCACTACCCAGAGTCAGGAACAGATGAAGTTAGGTCTGCTACTGTTCAGTTATTAAATATGATTTATGGTGATGGGAAATAAAAAATACATCTAGTAGTAGTTTTCCTTTGCTATTTATTCCAAGGTGTGTCTTTAACTTGTAAATGGATTGTGTTGAAGCTGGCATGTGGTGTGGATGATAGAATAGAGTGAATAGAGGAGAGAAGAGAGGAGGAGAGGAGAACATAATATAGAAGACAGATAAGATAGAGAGAGAATTCATACCCAGGGGAGTTATTGACTCTGGCCCAAATGACACCCTGTTCCCTACATAGTGCACTAGGCTACTTCTGACCAGATCTAAAGTAGTCTTCTAGATTTTACATGTTTTCTCCCTGTCATTAGAAAATGACAATATGGTAATGACTTTAGTGGTTTCCTCCCCCTTTGTTTTTATTGGTTGTGTGTTATGTGTGTTGTTGTGTTAGGTTTCCCCCCTGTGTTCCTAATGGAAAATCCATTAACAATGAATCACAAACAAATTATATTCCAGTTGTGTTTAGACAACTTCATGGCTGACATCCCCCAGTTCTGTTAAGACCCATTGAACTGGGTCACATTCTAAATGGTCACTTGTATTGATAGTCCATACTGGGGTTAACCATACTGGAGGGTTTATTTCTGCACACATATTCCCTCATCTCCAGAACGTTACCTGATGTCCTCTCTCTCTCTCTCTCTCTCTCTCTCTCTCTCTCTCTCTCTCTCTCTCTCTCTCTCTCTCTCTCTCTCTCTCTCTCTCTCTCTCTCTCTCTCTCTCTCTCTCTCTCTCCCATCAAACTGTATGGAAAGCAGACAACCTCAATATGGTTTCATTCCTGTAGTTATCAGGACACATGGGGTGTGTAACTATTATCTCCTTTCTAAGTTTGAACTTGTCCACTTCCCTTCATGGATTTAAAAGGAAATGACTGGTATATGTAAACTCCCTCTACCCCATGCCAACACCAATCCAATGCTTTTACATTTGAGAGGAGTAGTGAAGGAATGATACACTTCAGGAGGAAGGAGAGATTATTGGGACACACCCATGGAGTGATGATAGAGGGATGTGAAAGAGGAGCGAGGTAATGTTTGGACTTGACTTATTTATTCTCTCATTAGACTTATTCTGTTTCAATAACATAACTGCATAACACAAAATAAGTACATTTAAGGAAGTATCCATGTATTATAGATTTTATAATCACCTTTGTACTATTTTCACAAGTATGTGGTAGAATTTCACAACTCTTAATACAAAACTCAAAACAGATCATCAAAAAGGCTGTTTTTTCACAACTTTAAGCACATTTTCAATTGACTAAGTACAACACACAAAGGAAGTATCCTTGTATTATATCTTAATATGTGAAATGCTCACTTCCTCCCATATGTCATTAGTAGTTGATGTAGGGTTTCATCTGTCAAAAGGTAAATCACACCTGGTGACTTATGAGTTATAAATGTTATTA
Source organism: Coregonus lavaretus (assembly GCF_964263955.1). NCBI lineage: Eukaryota > Metazoa > Chordata > Actinopteri > Salmoniformes > Salmonidae > Coregonus > Coregonus lavaretus. The sequence goes on from NC_140008.1 coordinate 5,354,220, forward strand.
CTGTGGAGTCACCATGATCTTATTGCTGTGGTGTGTGTGTGTGTGTGTGTTAGTCTTTGATTAGTTTAGTCATCAAGGCTGAGCGGATGTATCTATTTGAAAGGGTGTCCTGGTCTTTGATCAGACCAAATGGTTGTAAAGTCCTCAAGACAATAGAATGGTTGTCAGGCAGTGGAGTCTGGTGGGAGGAGCTATAGCAGGACAGGCTCATTGTGATGTCTGGAATGGAATAAATGGAACTCAGTCAAACATGTGGTTTCATATGTTTGTGTTTGATACCTTCCATTGATTCCATTCCAGCCATTACAATGAGCCCGTCCTCCTATAGCTCCTCCCACCAGCCTCCTCTGGTGTCAGACCTGCATGGTGCCTCAGAGTCTGTGTAGGAACTGTGAGGTGGGTGTGTTGGGAACATTATTCCCTATTTTTCATAGTTCCACAATGTATTAATAACCAGAGATGTGAATAAAACATTCTGCCAATCATGGTTATTTTATTTATAACCAGAGAATTGGGCTGATTCAAACAAGACAAACATGCTTATTTTTAAAGTAAGGACATGTGCAAGAAAGGTTACTTGTAAAACTAAAATAACCAACATCCTTTCTTGGGATTGTAATATATAGAAAATATAATAATATATTTCCATTCACATTGTGTGTGTGTGGTCCAATGTGTGAGGGGCTTGTTGTGATCCTGGGGGTAGTGCATTGGGCTATACACTGACTGTATGCCTTCTAATATTGAGTTGCATCGAGTGGGGGGCTGTTAAAACTGTTTTGAATGGGGTGTGTTTTGGGGTCTGGGGGTGAAATCAAACAGTGTATTCAAACTGGTTAGTGGTAGACTTAGACCCCCCAGAACATTCACACCTGGTCCTTTGTTGCAGGATTTGTTTTATACATGTTTGTACATTAATTTCTTACATTTCCATTCCCAGGTTGAATGTCAATAAGAAGTAATATAATTGTATGTATGACTTTACAATGTCCAGCTACATTATACTCCACATAGCTTTATAGGAAGCAGTTCCTAATCTACTGAAACTTCTACATTATGGGAATAATTTTGACCCACCCTTGGTTTTTTAATTTATTAAACTTTGAATTTGGCTCTATACTCCAGCATTTTAGGTTTGATATTAAATGTTTTATATGAGGCGACAGTACAGAATGTCACCTTTTATTTGAGGGTATTTTCATTCATGTCTGTTTTACTGTTTAGAAATAAATATACTGTATTTATCTAGGCCCTCCATATGTAGGTGTCATAAGTATTTGGACAAATTCACTTATAGTGTATTACACTTTGTCAAAAGTTTAGTATTTGGTCCCATATTCCTAGCAGGCTATGACTACATCAAGCTTGGGACTCTTGTTGGATGCATTTGCAGTGTGTTTCGGTTGTGTTTCAGATGACGTTGTGCCCAATAGAATTGAACGGTAAATAATGGATTGTGTCATTTTGGAACCACTTAAACATATTATGTTCTTATTTCCAATACAAGTGACTCCAAAATGATTCAATATGTAATTTACCAATCAATTCTATTGGGATATTGTTTATAGATGAGGATATTGTTTTTATGCAGATTTTTGAATATTCGCATGAAAATCTGTTTCCATTTGACTGGCGTCAGATGTGAATATTTGTGACACTCTGGCTCTATGGACTTTGAATATTGAGCCAGGGTTGTTCATTTTCATGTGTTTGGGTGTATTTCATTTGGTGGTGTTGGGGATGGGTGAGTTTCATTTTGTTTGTGTTGTGGTGATTGGTCTATGACTCCCAATCGGAGGTAACGAGTGTCAGCTGTCGGCTCGTTATCTCTGATTGGGAGCCATATATATTCTGTGTGTTTTCTCCTTTGTTTTGTGGGTTATTGTTTCCGTGTTGCTGTTAGTCTGTATCAGTATTTGAACTTCACGTATAGTCATTTGTTGTTTTCTTCGTGGTTGCTTTAAATAATAAAGTCATCATGTTCACTCGCAACGCTGCGCATTGGTCCGCTCCTTCAGACGATCGTGACAGAATAACCCACCACAAAAGGACCAAGCAGCGTAACAAGCGTGTCCAGGAGCCGAGGGTCTGGACATGGGAAGAGTTATTGGACGGAAAGGATCCTTGGGCACATGGCTTGGGCAGCTGGGCAGCAGGAGGCTGCCACAGGGAGAAAAGGAGAGAAGGCTAACGGAGTACGGGAGCCATTGGCGAGTGGAAGGAGGGAAGTTGTTGTGGCACGGCATGAGAGACTGAAGTGTGTTACCAGTCCGGTCCGGCCCGTTCCTGATCCGCAGTTAAGGCCATTGGTGTGTGTTCCCGGTATGGACCGGCCTGTTCCTACTCCACGCACCAGGTCCACGATGTGCGTCGCCAGCCGGCCAGAGTCTGCCGTCTGCCCTAGGGCGTCTGAACTGCCCGTCTGCCAAGCGCTGCATAAGCCGCCCGTCTGTACTGAGCCTGCAAAGCCGTCCGTCTGCCATGAGCCTTCAGAGCCGTCCGCCAGATCGGAGCCGCTAGAGCCTTCCGCCAGACAGGAGCCGCTAGAGCCTGCCGCCAGACAGAATCATACACCTGCTATGGAATCAGCAGGAGCCGACGCAGCCCATACTAGACTGGAAGCTCAGGTTCGGGACCAGAAAGAGCAGCTCCTGCAGATGGGAGCCGCCCTGCTGGAGGTGATGACTGCAATCCGAGGCTGGGGTCCGCCTCCACCGCCAGCCTCCCAGCCAGCACCATCAGCCAGCCATGAGCAGCCAGATCTGTCAACCAGCCATGAGCAGCCAGATCCGTCAGCCAGCCATGAGCAGCCAGATCCGTCAGCCAGCCATGAGCAGCCAGATCTGTCAACCAGCCATGAGCAGCCAGATCCGTCAGCCCGCCATGAGCAGCCAGATCCGTCAGCCAGCCATGAGCAGCCAGATCCGTCAGCCAGCCATGAGCAGCCAGATCCGTCAGCCAGCCATGAGCAGCCAGATCCGTCAGCCAGCCATGAGCAGCCAGATCCGTCAGCCAGCCATGAGCAGCCAGATCCGTCAGCCAGCCATGAGCAGCCAGATCCGTCAGCCAGCCATGAGCAGCCAGATCCGTCAGCCAGCCATGAGCAGCCAGATCCGTCAGCCAGCCATGAGCAGCCAGATCCGTCAGCCCGCCATGAGCAGCCAGATCCGTCAGCCAGCCAGGAGCAGCCAGATCCGTCAGCCAGCCATGAGCAGCCAGATCCGTCAGCCAGCCATGAGCAGCCAGATCCGTCAGCCAGCCATGAGCAGCCAGATCCGTCAGCCAGCCATGAGCAGCCAGATCCGTCAGCCAGCCATGAGCAGCCAGATCCGTCAGCCAGCCATGAGCAGCCAGAACCGTCAGCCAGCCATGAGCAGCCAGATCCGTCAGCCAGCCATGAGCAGCCAGATCCGTCAGCCAGCCATGAGCAGCCAGATCCGTCAGCCAGCCATGAGCAGCCAGATCCGTCAGCCCGCCATGAGCAGCCAGATCCGTCAGCCAGCCATGAGCAGCCAGATCCGTCAGCCAGCCATGAGCAGCCAGATCCGTCAGCCAGCCATGAGCAGCCAGATCCGTCAGCCAGCCATGAGCAGCCAGATCCGTCAGCCAGCCATGAGCAGCCAGATCCGTCAGCCAGCCAGGATCCGCCAGAGCCGTCCAGCCAGGATCCGCCAGAGCCGTCCAGCCAGGATCCGCCAGAGCCGTCCAGCCAGGATCCGCCAGAGCCGCCCGCCTGGATCCGCCAGAGCCGTCCCGCCAGGATCTGCCAGAGCCGTCCAGCCTGGATCCGCCAGAGCCGTCCCGCCAGGATCCGCCAGAGCCGTCCAGCCAGGATCCGCCAGAGCCGTCCAGCCAGGATCCGCCAGAGCCGTCCAGCCAGGATCCGCCAGAGCCGTCCAGCCAGGATCCGCCAGAGCCGTCCAGCCTGGATCCGCCAGAGCCGTCCCGCCAGGATCTGCCAGAGCCGTCCAGCCTGGATCCGCCAGAGCCGTCCCGCCAGGATCCGCCAGAGCCGTCCAGCCAGGATCCGCCAGAGCCGTCCAGCCAGGATCCGCCAGAGCCGTCCAGCCAGGATCCGCCAGAGCCGTCTAGCCAGGATCCGCCAGAGCCGTCCAGCAAGGATCCGCCAGAGCCGTCCAGCCAGGATCCGCCAGAGCCGTCCAGCCAGGGTCCGCCAGAGCCGTCCAGCCAGGATCCGCCAGAGCCGTCCAGCCTGGATCCGCCAGAGCCGTCCCGCCAGGATCCGCCAGAGCCGTCCAGCCTGGATCCGCCAGAGCCGTCCCGCCGGGATCCGCCAGAGCCGTCCAGCCGGGATCCGCCAGAGCCGTCCAGCCGGGATCCGCCAGAGCCGTCCAGCCGGGATCCGCCAGAGCCGTCCAGCCGGGATCCGCCAGAGCCGTCCAGCCGGGATCCGCCAGAGCCGTCCAGCCGGGATCCGCCAGAGCCGTCCAGCCGGGATCCGCCAGAGCCGTCCAGCCGGGATCCGCCAGAGCCGTCCAGCCGGGATCCGCCAGAGCCGTCCAGCCGGGATCCGACAGAGCCGACCAGCCGGGATCCGCCATTCAGCCTGGTACTGCCCCTTAGTCCGGTGCTGCCCCTTAGTCAGGTACTGTCCCTTAGCCCGGTGCTGCCCCGTAGTCCGGTGCTGCCCCTTAGTCCGGTGCTGCCCCTTAGCCCGGTGCTGCCCCTTGTCCCGGTGCTGCCCCTTATCCCGGTGCTGCCCCTTATCCCGGTGCTGCCCCTTAGGCCGATGCTGCCCCTTAGTCCGGTGTTGCCCCTTAGTCCAGGTGGGGTTAGTTGGAGGGTGGTCATTGGGAGGAAGCTACCGAAGCAGGTTGTGACTGTGGTGGGGTGGGGATCACGACCGGGGCCAGAGCCGCCACCATGGACAGACGCCCACCCAGACCCTCCCCTAGTCCTGATGTTGGTGCGCCCGGAGTTCGCACCTTTAGGGGGGGGTACTGTGACACTCTGGCTCTATGGACTTTGAATATTGAGCCAGGGTTGTTCATTTTCATGTGTTTGGGTGTATTTCATTTGGTGGTGTTGGGGATGGGTGAGTTTCATTTTGTTTGTGTTGTGGTGATTGGTCTATGACTCCCAATCGGAGGTAACGAGTGTCAGCTGTCGGCTCGTTATCTCTGATTGGGAGCCATATATATTCTGTGTGTTTTCTCCTTTGTTTTGTGGGTTATTGTTTCCGTGTTGCTGTTAGTCTGTATCAGTATTTGAACTTCACGTATCGTCATTTGTTGTTTTCTTCGTGGTTGCTTTAAATAATAAAGTCATCATGTTCACTCGCAACGCTGCGCATTGGTCCGCTCCTTCAGACGATCGTGACAATATTGTAAAATCTTCATAAAAACATGTGCATTTTACCAGCAGAAATGTTTCCATCAAATTGACGTGTTGAAGATAAATGGCAGTGCGTGATGACGTAATGCACATACAAATATATATTTTAGAAAATACTAATATATTTTTGCAGTTAAATTCCCATGTACCGGTTTAAAAAGTTATGTTAAATGGGTTTCCATCACATTTTCAACTCTACCGATGGTTTTGTCAGATGTTTTGGGGGCATTATATAGTGAACATGCCCACTCTGGATAGGCTGCCTACATGATGACATTATTATGGACAAAAAGACCCTCCATATTTATTGGAAAGGAGCATCAAGCTCATCACTGTGAACTGTCACCACCCTGTGAAGTTCAGCATAACTTATTTCATCTGTAGCTTAATAAACTGCATGGTTTCCCGAGTCGTAGTGGGAGGACCACACCACATATCATCGTGTGACTCCAAGTTTACTTCAATATGATGGTTATTTTATCAATATTTGTGCATAAAGCCGTTTCCACCGCCATTTCTCGCTTAATTAATTCTACAGAGGTATTTGCACCCCACTGCATCCACATGTTTCTTTACAATTTATGATCATTTTACATGACTGAAAATGAAATAAAAGTTTTGATTTGACATATTCATAATTCACCACTGTGGCTTCTGAATAGGTCACTCTACATTTATTGAACCTTTAAAACGTTGTAATGTTTTACCACAACCTTATATTTGGTTACACATCACTATGGCTTCCATCCCTATATACCTCAGTGCATCCATCCAGGACTAAAGTCTCCAAACAGATCTAAAAGGCCTCCCCCACCACTCGTACTTTCAAAGAAATTAAAGTTATCTCTGAAATTATGCCGTGCATTTTGTTGTATGGACATAGCAGAGGCCCTTTTAAAAGATCCATTCTGCTGTCTGATCTGTCTGGATCTACTAAAGGATCCAGTTACGATTTCCTGTGGACACAGCTGTATGCAACATCATCTTCTTAGCTTGACTTCCATCCCCCAAAAACCTGTAGATACAGAGTACACAGTCAAGAGGAAGCCACTCCCTGTCCTCTGGTGTAGAGTGCAATGAAACAGAAAGTCATCTTTGACACCCTGTTGCTCAACCTTCAGGTGAAAGCACTAAAATGGCTGACAATCTAGAACTGTTCTGTTGCTCCGTCTGTCTGGATCCACTGAAGGATCCGGTGACTACTGCCTGTGGACACAGCTACTGTATGGGCTGTATTAAAGAAAGCTGGGATCAGGATGATCTGAAAGGGGTCTACACCTGTCCCCACACTCTAAACAATACTGGGTTGTTTGGTTGACCCAAATGTTGGGTTGCAGGGGTTGGGTCACTTAGTTGAGTTGTTTTCTTTAAAAACTGCTGGGTTATGGATGCTGGGTGTTGGGTTATTATTGCTTGGTTATTGAGATATGACCCAGCAGGTCAGATCAGAAGACTGTAGGCATAGTTTAGTAGGGGTGTGGCTTTCAGATAGTTATTTTTAGCCACCCATGAGAGTAAATATAATTCCTGTTCATCTGGTCTGTTGCGTAGTTAGCACATTTTAAGGTTGAACATTGACATTTTTGTAGCTTCAATGATGCTTATAGAGTTTCCTAAAAGTCCACGTATGTCTCATTGTTGGGCTATAATACAGTGGTATACCTTATTATAATATGTAATAAATACTCTACATATTATAGAAGAATTTAATAAGGAAACGTTGAGTTTACTGTATGTAAACGCCTTAAAATAACCTACAGTAAGGATGACATTAAAACAGACCCAGTTGCTAGGGCAACCAAGCATGACATTAAAACAGACCCAGTTGCTAGGTCAACCAAGCATGACATTAAAACAGACCCAGTTGCTAGGTCAACCAAGCATGACATTAAAACAGACCCAGTTGCTAGGTCAACCGAGCATGACATTAAAACAGACCCAGTTGCTAGATCAACCAAGCATGACATTAAAACAGACCCAGTTGCTAGGTCAACCAAGCATGACATTAAAACAGACCCAGTTGCTAGGTCAACCAAGCATGAGAGTAAAAAATACCCAACTAATGGTTAAATTAACCCGTGTTCTGTTAATACTAACAACCCAACACATTGGGTTATTCACGCAACCAAACAGTCTGGGTCAAAATAACCCAACATGTTCTTTCCACTACTTAACCTGCGCTGGGGTACTAAATAAACCAGATTGAGTGTAGTGCAGACATACCTTCACCCCAAGACCTATTCTGAACAGGAGTGCTGTGCTCGCCTAAGTGGTGGAGAAACTGAAGAAGACAGGACTCCAAGCTGCTTCTCCTGCTCACTGTCATGCTGGACCTTTAGATGTGGGGTGTGACATCCTCAGTGCAGACAGACCTTCACTCCAAGGCCTAATCTGAGGAAAAATAACATGTTGGCTGAGATGGTGGAGAAACTGAAGAAGACAGGACTCCAGGCTGCTCCCCCTCCTGCTCTGTGCTATGCTGGACCTGGAGATGTGGCGTGTGATTTCTGCACTGGGACCAGAAAGCAGAAAGCCCTCATGTCCTGTCTGGTGTGTCTGGCCTCTTACTGTGAGGCTCACCTCCAACCTCACTGTGAATTTCCTGGTTTCAAGAAACACCAGCTGGTCAAAGCCACTGCACAACTACAGGAGAATATCTGTTCTCATCATGACAAACTGCTGGAGGTTTTCTGATGTACCTATCAGCAGTGTATCCAGGGCCGTGCACAGACCTTTCAGAAGCATGTGCTCAAAATGAAAATAGGGCAACCCCCCTTAAGAAAAATACATTCATATTTCATATCTGGAAATTCATAACAAACAAAATACATCTGTAGGAAACATTTGACAAGAGGGTGAGCTATTAGCTGATCATTGATGTTGATTGTAGTAACTTTACAAGGATTATCCACACGCCTTTCAATTCAACATGAGGTAGTGTCCCGTTAATGCCGTGCCAACTCTAGGATGATGACATCACAGGAGGGTAAAGGTCATGGTCAACAGCAATGTCCATAATAACCATGCTCCAATGTAAGGTAATAATACTATACTGCAGTTAAGTACACGACCTATTCAGTAGGAATTGTTTATATAGTGTCCACACTATAACACTGTTCAATGACTATCTCTAGACCTCTTTCCCAGTGAAATGTGCTTGAAATTAAATAACCTTTGTCTTTCTCAATATCATAGTTTCCAGTCTCTCTGTGTTCCTCCTGGATCTGAGGAAATACCCAGCATCATTATCACATTCAAGCATGTGAAGAAATGTGTCAATGAACTGAAAGAGCAACTACCAAACATCTACAAGGAGGAAATTGACAGGATATCCAGGAAATATGTTTTTTAATCAGATATTATTATTATTATTGTACTGTTGTTGTTTTGTGTGTGTGTGTGTGTGTGTGTGTGGGGGGGGGGGGGTCAGCTTTAATATTGCAGATATACTGTGGCTTCTATCTGTGTAATTGTCTGCATCATTTCCAATCCCCCATATATATGTTTTGTAAATATTATTTTAAATATATTTTCCTTCTTTATTATTTTCCCCTAACCCTACCACCCCTCCTAAACTAATGGACAACAATACTTAGGCTTCCACTTCCAGCTTATAAATGTACATACTACATACATTTCACAGACACTACATTTTACATTAGTTATCTTTTGTTTGTTTTTAGTCCCCGCCTTCAGCTACCCGAAGCCCCTCCCATCTATCTCTGAAGACCATCCAGTTTTGATTTCTAGCTGCCATACAGTGCATTCGGAAAGTATTCAGACCCTTTGACTTTTTCAACATTTTATTACGTTACAGCCTTATTCTAAAATTGATTAAATAAAACATTTTCCTCATCACTCTACCCACAACACCACATAATGACAAAGCGAAAACAGGTTTTTATTTTTACACACTTATTGAAAATACAAGACAGAAATACCTTATTTACATAAGTATTCAGACCCTTTGCTATGAGACTCAAAATTGAGCTCAGGTGCATCCTGTTTCCATTGATCATCCTTGAGATGTTTCTACAACTTGATTGGAGTCCACCTGTGGTAAATTCAATTGATTGGACATGATTTGTAAAGACACACAGCTGTCTATATAAGGTCCCACAGTTGACAGTGCATGTCAGAGCAAAAACCAAGCCATGAGGGTGAAAGAATTGTCCGTAGAGCTCTGAGACAGGATTGTGTTGAGGCACAGATCTGGGGAAGGGTCCCAAAACATTTCTGCAACATTGAAGGTCCCCAAGATCACAATGGCCTCCATCATTCTTAAATGGAAGAAGTTTGTAACCACCAAGACTCTTCCTAGAGCTGGCCGCCTGGCCAAACTGAGCATCGGGGGAGAAGGGCCTTGGTCAGGGAAGTGACCAAGAACCCGATGGTAACTCTGACAGAGCTCCAGAGTTCCTCTGTGGAGATGGGAGAAACTTCCAGAAGGAAAACCACCTCTGCAGCACTCCACCAATTAGGCCTTTATGGTAGAGTGGCCAGACGGAAGCCACTCCTCAGTAAAAGACACATGACAGCCCGCTTGGAGTTTGCCAAAAGGATCCTAAAGTACTCTCAGACCATGAGAAAGAAGATTCTCTGGTCTGATGAAACCAAGATTGAACTCTTTGGCCTGAATGCCAAGCGTCACGTCTGTAGAAAACATAGCACCATCCCTATGGTGAAGCATGGTGGTGGCAGCATCAGGCTGTGGGGATGTTTTTCAGAGGCACGGACTGGGAGAATAGCCAGGATCGAGGGAAAAATGAACAGAGCAAAGTACAGAGAGATCCTTGATGAAAACCTGCTTCAGAGCACTCAGGATCTCAGACTGGGGCGAAGGTTCAACTTCCAACAAGACAACAACCCTAAGCACACAGCCAAGACGCAGGAGTGGCTTCGGGACAAGTCTCTGAATGTCCTTGAGTGGTCCAGACAGATCCTGGAGTTGAACCCAATCGACCATCTCTGGAGAGACCTGAAAATAGCTGTGCAGCACTGATAGCAACAACAACCACCGCAGAAAAGTTGGCTGTGTTTACAGACAGACAGACATACAGACAGACAGACAGAGGTTGTTTACTATGACTGGATGAAGGGATACAGTGTTGAAGGCTTCCTTTAGGTCTCCTGGTCTCTTGGGATTTAAACAGAGAATACAGTGAGATAGTCCTAACCATTCAATCAATGTACAGAACAAACAGTCATCATTAACACTAGACAGAGTAGAGTCTATGGATAGAATATGTTATCAAATAATATAATACAATATAATTTTATGAATAGAAAATAATAAATGTTTTGACATGAAAGCACAGCCAGATGATTTGACTTGACTTGATCAGTCAATACATACAGTTTTCATTTAAACTACAGTATATTGTATCAATATCAAACCCCCCCCCCCATTACAACCACTTATGAATTATTATAGACACTTATAATCAGTGTTATAACACATAAGTGTATTATAAGGCATTATGAAGCTTATTATAATAATTATAATATGTACTTCATAGGAACTGTTACCCTTTATATATTCTAACAACTCATATTTGTTAGATTTATTCCAAATGAAGGGCCCTAACCTAGAAACTAAAATATTTGTCTCCCTCTCCACGTTGAACGCAGTTCTCTCTCTATCCCCCCCTCCCTCCCTCCCTCTAACCTCACCTATCTGGCAGAACCAGGAAGTCCCTCCCCCTCCCAAAAACTCACTTCTGTGGAAACGAAACTGATCTGAGTCTCTGTGTCGTCTGTCTGTGTGAGAGTGAACAACCATCCAAATGGCTCAGCAGGGAGTTCTGCTGGACCAGGACCAGTTCTGTTGCTCCATCTGTCTGGATCTACTGAAGGATCCGGTGACTACTGCCTGTGGACACAGCTACTGTATGGGCTGTATTAAAGAAAGCTGGGATCAGGATCATCTGAAAGGTGTCTACAGCTGTCCACAGTGCAGACAGACCTTTACCCCAAGGCCTGTTCTGAAGAGAAACATCGTGCTGGCTGAGGTGATGTCTGCACTGGGACCAGAAAGCAGAAAGCCCTCATGTCCTGTCTGGCGTGTCTGGCCTCTTACTGTGAGACACACCTCCAACCTCACTATGAATCTCCTGCTTTCAAGAAGCACAAGCTGGTCAAAGCCACCGCACAACTACAGGAGAAGATCTGCTCTGATCATGACAAACTGCTGGAGGTTTACTGTCGTACCGATCAGCAGTGTATCTGTATGCTGTGTACAATGGATGAACATAAAGGCCATGATACAGTGTCAGCTGCAGCAGAGAGGACTGAGAAACAGGTAAGACCAGAACTACTTGTTGGTGACTGTCTGATAAACAAAGAATTAAAGATACAGTAGGAACTAAAGCTCTTTGAATATGAGATCATTCAAATGAAATCGATCCTCAGCAGAACAAATATGAACACAAACCTTGAGTATATTGAGTTTGCTCCAAATGTTTCACAATTTTCTAAAGTCAAACAACATTATCATTCTGAATGCCCTTTTAGGAGTTCAAAGTTCAGCCTCAACCCCTTGATACATGTACGCCTACCATAAAAACTATAATCATTCACATAGCAACATAATAAAATTATTTCACACAGACAGTTCCTCAACATTTTAGTCCCTAACTTCTATGGGTACTATGTCACATTACTATACTATTGATCTACTGGACAAATAAAGCTTGGTAGCTCATTGAAGATTGATTCTCCACAGAGGCAGCTGGGGATGAGTCAGCAGAAGGTCCAGCAGAGATTCCAGGAGAGAGAGAAGGAGCTGAAGGAGCTCCAACAGGCTGTGGAGTCTCTCAAGGTGAGTATTGTTGACCAGAGGAGACACACCATTTTACATCTCTCCTCCAGTCAGAGAGAGGGAGAGAGACAGGCCTCTATCTAATCCCACTGACCCCACTGTTGGAAACAGGACCCCTTTCAGAGAACACACGGCTTAATGTAACTGACGGGATATGAACCCGGGTCTACTGCGGGAGAAACCAACATCTTGGGGGTTCGATCCCCGGGACCACCCATTTGTAAAAATGTGTTCACACATGACTGTAAGTCGTTTGGATAAAAGCGTCTGCTAAATGGCATATTATATATTATTATGTTACACCAAGAGGAGATTCCCTACTGGGCCGACACTGATTTTAAAGTCACAAGTGGGGCTACCTCATCACATAACCATGAGTAATCATGAGTGACTCATGTCCGCTATACATTAACAGAGCTCTCTCTCTCTCACTCTCTCTCAATTCAATTAAATGGGCTTTATTGACATGGGAAACATGTTACATTACCAAAGCAGGTTAAATAAATAATAAACAACAGTGAAATCAATGATCAGAAATTAACAGTAAACGTTACACTCACAAACGTTTCAAAGTAATAGAGACATTTCAAATGTTATAATTCAAGTGCAAACAGAGTGAGTCAGACCGAGTTCTGGAGGTGAAATGGAAATGAATGAGGGAGAGTTATGTGAGGTAGAAGGTGTGGTGATGAGCTCAGAACCAGAGCCTGGCATCAATGGACATGATAAAGAAGAATCTGGTGCAGTAGGAGTTACATTGTTGGAGAAAGTGGATCCATACCTTTTGGCAGATTCATTTGTGGTTTCAGGGTGGGTGGGAAAGGAGTTGGGTGCAGTTGAATCAGTGAAGGTAACCTGTAGTGGACTTGTGATATTTGTTTGTGTTTCTTCTGACCAGAGGGAGTGGGCGCTCCGTGTCACGCAACTTGGGTCAAGATCTGTTTTTTGCTTTGCTCTTAGGAACAGGACACCATTGAAAGGAGTGATTTCTGGGGTAGCGTTAAGTGTAGAAGTGGAGCAATTAAGGTTGAAGACTGCTGGTGTTTGTGATTCCCGCCGTTTGGTGCAACACAGACCCGGTGGTGAGCGTGGTGAAACAGAAGAGTCACTGTCAGTCCTTTTGAGTTTTGAGTCTACCCAACAAAGTCATGGTAGGATATATCAGTTATCCTGTTAGAGCTTTTGTGCCGAATCCACTGCACTGATTCAGGTGCAACGTTTATGGTCATGTTGCAGCAGTTTGTAGGAGGGAGATTCCAAGATGTGGGAAATGTGCAGGAGGGCGTGGGATAGAGGATTGTGTAGTTTCGGTGGATAAAGTTGTGTGTGTCAACTGTTGGGATGCCCATGTTGCTGGATATCGGAAGTGTCCGGTGCGAGAGAGGCAGGTTGAGGTGGCTAGAGTCAGAGTAGTGCAGAAGGTGTCGTATGCTGAGACAGTGAAGAAAGTAGAGGAGGATGGGTCAAGGGTGACAGATCCTGAGAGGATCCCTGTGAGTAGTAGATCTGTGCCAGCACAGAGGGATAGGCCAACGAGTGATATATGCTTTAGTAAAGATAGCTTCTTAGCATTCATAGCAATGTTTATTAACTGTTCCGCAGAAATGGAACGTAAATCACAGAAAATAGATGTTGTGGTGGCAGCTGCAGAGAAGTATTTGGGCATACAATATTTGACTTCAGAAGAGTTACAGGGTGTGTTGAGTGGTTGTGTCCCGTCCTCCCAGGCCGTTGGCATGGTGCAGGAGCAGATAGGGTCAAAGTAGTGGAATGGGGTAGTGGGTATTTAATGAGTGTAGGGTTAGTTGGAAGGGTGTTTTTCTGTATTATTATAATTTCCCCTTTTCCCATTTTGTGTCACAAAGTATAATGGATTGATATTATAGTCCAGTTGGGGGCGGTAATGCAAAATATTGGATGCCAACCGCTGTTAAACTCCAAAGAAGAAGAACCGTTATATTATGGCTATGTACAGTGTTGTAACGATGTCTCTGTCTCTCTCATTCCATCACTTTTGCGGTAGTTGGTTGTGTGGGTCTCTGGTTATGAATGGGGTGCTGACAGACAATCGTTGATGGATATTTATAGAGCTCTGATCAGGACGACAATTGATTATGGGTGTATAGTTTATGGAACAGAGGCAAAGACTTGCCTTCAGAACCTGGACAGAATCCAGTATATAGCTTTAAGGATATGTATTGGTGCATTTAAATCAACATCTGTATGTGCCTTACTAGTGGAGGCAGGTGAGATGCCTTTGTATGTACGGCGTAAAAAATGGTCATTATCTTATTGGGTTGAAAGGCTGTGAGGTTGAGCATCCCAATGCTACTGTTCTAGATGACTGTTGGGAATATACTAGTAGACAAGGCAGTGGTTTTGGTTGGACAGTTGGAAAGCTTGCTGATGAGAGTGGTTTGAGGGAGTTGGAGGTTGGCCCTTCTGTGGTGATAGGGGATGTTCCTCCATGGTTACTCCCAGACCCTGTTGTTGATCTAACCTTGGTAGAGAAAAGGAAAGATTTGTCAGAAGTCAGTGATATAGAGAAACTGGTTGACAATTACATTGGTAAAAGTTTTTATACTTTTTTACCGCTTTTCACAGATGGATCTAAGGACCCAGATAGTGGGCGCACAGGAGCAGGCGTTTACGTTCCTGAATTTGATGTGCAGATATGTAGAAGACTAACAGATTAACTGTCAGTATACTCAGTTGAACTGTTGGTGATAATAGTTGCCCTCCAGTGGGTGGAGGACGTACAACCTGTTAGAATTATAGTATTCTCAGATTCTCTGTCTGTATTGAATAGTTTATCATCTGGTAAATCTAATAGGAGTTACCTGCTATTGGAGGTATTAATGTTATTATGGAAAATTGAGAGAATGGGTGTAGTAGTGAGATTCTGCTGGGTCCCAGCACATTCGGGTGTGGAAGGGAATGAAATTGTAGACCAGTTAGCTAAAAGAGCTTTGAAACAAGATATAATTTATATTAATGTTCCACTGGGTAGAGGTGAGGCAAAATGTAAGATCAGAGTCAGTTTTATAGATGTGTGGCAGAAGAGATGGTAGTCTGAGCACAAGGGCCGGCATTTATATGAATAGTTTACAGTTTTACAGAAAGGTCGATGGACCAAGATTCAAAAGTCAGATTAGGAAGGAAGAGGTGGTGTTCACTCAATTGCGCTTAGGACATTGTACATTGAACTTTTCATTACATTTGGTTGGCAAGCATGTGAATGGTTTGTGTCTGGGGGGTACGGTCGATGAAACGGTGGAGCATGTGTTGTTATATTGTTGTAAGTATGTTGAAGAGAGGGAAAGATTGAAGTGTAGGGTCATTGAGGTTGGGGGGGGTTTGGAAGGGATTTTGGGGATGGGGGAGGGTCTATTAGAAGTTAGTAGGGCTCTTCTTTATTTTCTCAGAAGTACTGAGTTAGGTAGGAGGATTTAGAAATGTTGGAAACCGTGATTGACCACACACTCCAGCACAGTAGGTGGCGGCATGCACCTTTAACGCTGGTTTGTGGACCGCCATTATATCATAGAAGAAGAAGTTGGTTGTGTGAGAGATTTGTGGTTCGTGAAGAGGGTATTTTCTGAATTTACTTTCTCATGGTGGAGGGTTTGTTTATTGATTTCCACTGTTTATCGTTTAGAGTTGAGGGGGGAGTAGGGGTAGTTTGTTAGGGCGGCGTGATGGCCTCAACCGAGTGGAGAAGAAACGCTGTCGCTTCGGGTGCGTTCCGGAGAAAGGTGTGGAGGAAGTTTTGCTCATGGTCGGCGAACAGGTTGGAGCGGAACATCTGCACTCTGCATCCAGAATGAACAAGGCGGTGGTTGTGTTAATGAAAAAGGTTTGTCTTGTTGCGAGTGGAATTTTTGTGAGGGGTGTGTTGGTGCAGATTTCGCCTCTTTCGATAAGAGTTGTGGTGGCTAATCTGCCTCCGTTTATTACGTACGAACAGACCGCAAGTAGTTGGTTAGTTTAGGTAAATTTGCAAGTGGTTTTGTGTGCTCTCGGCTGGGTGCCAAGCGGAATCCGTTAAACATGTCTCTTTTCGTAGACAAGTGTTTGTTTCTTAACAAACTTCAAGATTACACAGGGGAGGGGTGGAACACAGGGTTTGCTAGCAAAGATAGTTTTCGGTGTTTCTAGTGTGGGGATCATCAGTTATAGGCTACAAGCAGCAATATGATTGATAGGTAGGATAGGTATTGAACCCCGGCCAAATAATCCCTACTCAGATGCGCTAACCTCAACCCTAGTAAACATGCATTATAAAAACCTATATAAAATTATCTCATATTGGGAGTAAATAGCCTCTGAATAGAAAAGAAAAAACACTGCATCTTCCAGCCCACCAATAAATTACATAATGCAACTGTCGCGGTTAGCATATTTACCTCAACATGCCCCTCACTTGCGTGAGAAGGCAGAGTGCTCGATGCTGGTTGATGAATTTGACAATTAATGTACTAGGAAAATACGTTTTTGTCGACCAGAGGTGACTGAATTAATATTCAGGCGTATTGATAATCATTATAGTAATGAAGTATAATTTCAAAACATGACCATAAAAACAGGTAATAATAAACATGAATCATCATTATATTACTTCACAGTAATGTGTTTTCAGTCCTTCCTCTTGCGTTAGCAGTGTGGAAAGGGACAGTAAAAAGCTCAGGCAGGAGTTTTCCTGTGAGGTGGAGTGGTGGTGTATCCAGGGAGAGAACTAAACTAATCTTCTGAAATGTCATTCATGGTCTTATGCTTCCATCTATTGGAATTATTAAGCAACTGCAGTAGTACTGAATAAAGTGTTTTTCCTTACTAATCCTTACTGAAGTAGTGATAACTCAGAATTGCAAAATAAATGGCAGGGGTACCAGGAGGGAGGAGAGGAATTTTTTTACATTTTAGTCATTTAGCAGATGCTCTTATCCAGAGCGACTTACAGTTAGCGAGTGCATACATTTTCATACTGTCCCGCCATTGGAAACGAACCCACAACCCTGGCGTTGCAAGCGCCATGCTCTACCAACTGAGCTACACGGTAGTAGTGCAGGGCCAAGTGGTGGTGCGCAGGCCGTGGAGAAAGTGGTGGTGGGGAGGGTTGCAGCTGGGCTACATGAGCTGAGGCAGGTTTCTGTAGTAACAGAGACTTCCGGTGGGCAAAGGCTTGGTGGGCTCATCCCAGGAAAGATTGCCTGTCATTGGGGAAGAGGCACTGATCAGGGGGGAAGTGCAGGGGGGCAGAGACTGGGGAGGAGGAGGACGGTACCGTGCCAATGGTGGAGGAGGAGGAAGAGGGGGGAGGTGAGTCTGCGGGAGCGGAGGACAAGGCGTCTCGTTTTCAGACGGCTCATTGGATCCAGAGCTGACAGCCAGTCAGGCTGAGGGCCCAGTATATACGGTGAGAGAACTTTCTAGGTTCCTGATGGAGACTAAAGGGGAAAAATAAGGTTCTGCTGGAGTCTTATTTGATTGATCCTGGAAGGTTTGTAAGGTCAGTACAACACGTGATGAAGAATGAGGGGTTTAGTGTCCTCTCACCCAGGAAGCGGTATAGGCTGAGAAAATGGGTCATGGGTTCTTAATGGCATGTCTTCAGAATATGCTTAAATGGATGTTTTTTTCTGGCATGGCGGCTTTATGGGCTTCTCTACTGGTTTCTGATTGTGGTGATTTCCCTCCCACCTCTTATGGAGATTTCACGGTTAGACTTCCTTAACATGAACGGCGGCAGAGACTGGGGGAATATGTCAAACAAAAACATTTAAATGCCATGGCAGAAATCTTAGTGCAGGGGTAGCAAAAGAGGTGTGTAAGGGTAGGATGTTAGTGTTTAGAACCCAAATAATGACCTTGTCTTTGCTTTCATAAATGTGTCTGCACCTGGTCCTCTGTAGCTCAGCTGGTAGAGCACGGCGCTTGTAACGCCAGGGTAGTGGGTTCGATCCCCGAGACCACCCATACACAAAAAAAAAATATATATATATAAATGCACGCATGACTGTAAGTCGCTTTGGATAAAAGTGTCTGCAAAATGGCATATTATATAGTACAGGGCTCAGTTCTCTGTTTCACCAGAAGGGTTGGAAAAACAGAGTGGGGAAACCAAGAAAATCACTTGTTTTACGTTTGTCTGATGGGCTTATAACTTCTGTTGTGGGGAGATGAGGGAGCCTGATGGGTGGGTAACTTCTGTTGTGGGGGAGATGAGGGAGCCTGATGGGTGGGTAACTTCTGTTGTGGGGAGATGAGGGAGCCTGATGGGTGGGTAACTTCTGTTGTGAGGAGATGAGGCTGTGGAGTTGTACTCTGATTTATAGGGGGCAGAACTCTGTGGTCCTGGGTGTTCTCAGGTTCTGCTCACAGACCTTTCCAAACTCTCTCTGTCACAGAGAAATCAAATAGACATTTCCCAGGCCTTTCACAAACTCTCAGCTGCTGTCTCTCAGACGGTCTGCCTGTGGATTTTTATAAAAAGTTCTGGGGAATTATTTTACAGGACGTGTGTTGCGTGAGTGCGTCGGGGTGGGGGAGCTGTCGCTAAGCTGTAGACGGGAGGCTTTGACTCTCCTGCCCAAAAAAGGGGATTTGAGCAACATAAAGAACTGGAGGCCTGTGGCATTGCTCTGTGTGGACTATAAGATGGACGGGTAACTGTGTATCAGGACACCTAATCACAGACAATCTGTTCATAATCAGGAGAAAGCCTTTAATAGGGTGGACCATGAATATCTGTTCAATGTGTTGTTTTGGTTGTGGGGAGAATTTTGTGGCCTGTGTTCATATGTTGTACGCTGGGGATCATGTATGGTCAAGGTGTGGGGAGGGCTCAGTAGGCCAGTCTGGGTAGGGAGGGGCATTCACCAGGGACAGTTCCATCGTTCTGACTCAAAGCGGTGCAGAGGCTACTGTACCCTACGGTGGTGGGCTGGAGGGAACCAGCATGTGCTCTGTTGAGGAGGGCTGGTGGATTGGGGCTGGATCAGCAGCTCTTCATCATGCGGCAGGAGAGACTCAATACAGCAGGGGTCTCTGATTTCTATGCTGCAGTACTTAGGGCTGGAGCAGCCTGAGGAGGGGCCACCACCGTTTCCACCACTGCAAGTGACAGCAGAGACTGGGGACTGGCAGGAGAGTCCGGAGGACTCACTGACTTTTAACACTCTGAGCCTGGGGGAGTTTGAGGAGGTGGGGGGTAAGGTGCTGTACACCCTCAGTGTCAAGGTTAGACACATCAGGAGCTTAGCGGTTTTGAAGGGGCATCAGTGGCAGGGGGTTGTGGGGGCTGAGAGCATGGCAGGGTATAGGTGGAGGGTGCTCTATAAGCTCCCAGTGCTGGAAAGGTCAGGGGTCCTCCAGTGGAGGGTATTAAATGGAGCCCTGGACACCAATAGCTGGTTGGCTCGGGTTGACCTGGGAGTTGGGGAGGGTGTCCGTTTTCTGCAATGACAGACTGTTCATCATGTTTTTTCTGTGTTGCCAGGGTAATGCCATTACTGTTGACGCCTTAGGGTTGAGTTTGAGTTGTACAAAATGATCAACAGTGTGGAGATGTTTCAGGAGGTATGGGGGCTCAGGGGGGCTGTCTGTACGGCTGGAGAGGAGGGGTTGGATGGACGGTTGGAATGTGGTGCTGGATGGTGTATTGTACTGTGGTGTTGGGTACTGTATAATGTGATTGTGTGGAGGTTGTGGTGGCACGCAATGTGCTTTTAGGGGTGGGGGTGTTAGTGTAATGAGGATGGCTCATTAAAGTAAGACAAGTCAGTCTCTCTCTCTCTCTTAACAGAGCTCTGCACAGGCAGCAGTGGAGGACAGTGATAAGATCTTTACTGAGCTGATCCGCTCCATTGAGAGAAGGCGCTCTGAGGTGAAGGAGCTGATCAGAGCCCAAGAGAAGGCTCAAGTGAGTCAAGCTGAAGGACTCCTGGAGCAACTGGAGCAGGAGATAGCTGAGCTGAGGAAGAGAAGCACTGAGCTGGAGTAGCTCTCACACACAGAGGATCACATCCATTTCCTCCAGGTAACTCAACTGCCTTGATACATGTGATATAAAATTAAAACTCTCAATCATTTGGTTCTGCTCTGTCTCTGTCTCTGTCTCTCTCTCTCTCTCTCTCTCTCTCTCTCTCGCTTTCTCGTTATCAGTCTCTCTCTCTCTCTCTGTCTCCAGAGTTATCAGTCTCTCTCCGGTACCAGTGTATCTTCAGACTTACCCAGCATCGTTGTCCGTCCTCTTCAGTACTTTGGAGATGTGAGTAAGATTGTGTCTGAACTGAGAGAGAAACTAGAAGACTTCCTTAAAGGAGAATGGACCAAGATCTCCACTACAGGTGTGTTGAAAATAATAAGAACATCAACTTCAGACCATTGAAAGTTCCCTACTAGTCATATACATGTGGAATATGGTATGATGATAACATTCCATCTCTGTGAATGTGTTTGTGTGTCTGTAGTGAATATAGTGGATGTTGTACTGCCTCCAGAGCCCAAGACCAGAGAACAGTTCTTACAATGTGAGTCTCTTTATTCTGAAGTAACTAACAGTCTCTTTTTACTGACACTCCTAACAACCCCTCTAGAAAAATTTATAGCAATAGTAGATCTAATCAAAGACTGGGTATCTATCTGACTCCTCATATTTCTCTGATTTGATCTCTGCTGTGCTCTAATCAAAGACAGGGTAGATACAGTATCTGACTTAACTTATTGTTCTAACTCCCCTCATTGGTCTCTGCTCTGCTCTTCTCCCAGATTCCTGTCAGCTCACACTGGACCCAAACACAGCATACAAACACCTCTCTCTGTCTAAAGGGAACAGAAAGGTGACTAATACAGACGAAGAACAACCATATCCTGACCATCCAGACAGATTCACAAACTACTACCAGGTTCTGTGTAGAGAGGGTCTGTCTGGACGCTGTTACTGGGAGGTGGAGTGGAGTGGGTGGTGTGTTTATACAGCAGTCTCATATGAAGACATCAGCAGAACAGAGACAGATGGTGGATTTGGAGAGAATAACAAGTCCTGGAGTTTAAAGTGTCATAGTGTTGGTTATTGGTTCAGACACAATAATGTTAGGACTAAAGTATCAGGCCCTCGGTCCTCCAGAGTAGGAGTGTACCTGGATCACAAGGCAGGTACTCTGTCCTTCTACAGTGTCTCTGACACAATGACCCTCCTCCACAGAGTCCAGACCACATTCACTCAGCCCCTCTATCCTGGGTTTGGGATTGGTACAAAATCATATATCAAAATATTTACCAGTAGATATAGATGATTTCAACTATTTCAGATATATAGATGGAGAGCTTCTTGGTTATTAACAGTCTTCCATCAGGCCTACGACCTGGTTCAATTCCCCTTCTTTAACATTATTGTAAAAAAAATAATTCTTTAAACATAGCACATTCTTATTAGCCTGGTCCCAGATCTGTTAGTGCTCGTATAACATGCCATTTAGCAGACACTTTTATCCAAAGCGACTTACAGTCATGTGTGCAAACATTTATTTTTTCTTTTAACGTATGGGTGGTCCCGGGGATCGAACCCACTACCTTGGCGTTACAAGCGCCATGCTCTACCAATTGAGCTACAGAGATGGAATGATGGCACATACAGACTGACACTCAGGCTTCAGACTTTTACTGTCTACCTGATCACCTCTTGGCTGTTGCAATCCTCTGTAAATGTGTCTCTTTTTCTCTTGATGTAAACTGTAGTACTGGCAAACCAGTCAAATCAGAAACTGGGATCATTGTTGATCCATTTATGGTCAGATGAGAATATTTAAATCACCCATGTACATGTATGAATACAAACAATTCCGTTTTCTGAATCAATTACTGAATCAATGTGATCTTTCAAAATAAAACTCATCATCATGACATTGGAATTGCTCTATTATTGAATTGATTGACCCAATGAATCAGCTATTTCCAGTCATCTATGTACCAGTACATCCATTTAGAGAAATGGATGATACATAATACACCAACACATTATATTGGAGCAGGAAGGAACACAAAGGTTGAAGTCTATAACCATCTAAACTGTCTAAAACTGACTGTCAATGAAAAGAAAACACAGTACATACATAAATAAACCAAGTGGAAGTCCAGCGCTAGAGGGGACAAAAGTAGTGTAGAGGTCACAACACTGTTTCTATGGAGACTGTTGTGGAGGAGTGTTCCATGGTGTCGTAGAATCACAGGCAGGTCTTGTACTGCAGGAGTTTCTCTGCCAGAAGGCTGCTTCCTACTCCTCTACTCTGCACCACACTCAGGTCTAGGTACCTGGGACACAGGGGAGGAGAGACTGCTAGGGTGGATCTGTCTCAATACTGTCACCTGCCTCAATACTGTCACCTGTCTCAATATTGTCACCTGTCTCAAAACTGTCACCTGTCTCAGTACTGTCACCTGTCTCAATACTGTAATCTGTCTCCACACTGTCACCTGTCTCAGTACTGTCACCTGTCTCAGTACTGTCAACTGTCTCAATATTGTCACCTGTCTCAATACTGTCACCTGTCTCAATACTGTCACCAGTCTCAATACTGTCAGCTGTCTCAATACTGTCACCTGTCTCAGTACTGTCACCTGTCTCAATACTGTAATCTGTCTCCACACTGTCACCTGTCTCAATACTGTCACCTGTCTCAGTACTGTCACCTGTCTCAATACTGTAATCTGTCTCAATACTGTCACCTGTCTCAATACTGTCACCTGTCTCAATACTGTCTCAATACTGTCACCTGTCTCAATACTGTCACCTGTCTCAATACTGTGACCTGTCTCAATACTGTCACCTGTCTCAGTACTCTCACCTGTCTCAATACTCTCACCTGTCTCAATACTGTCAGCTGTCTCAATACTGTCACCTGTCTCAATACTGTCACCTGTCTCAATACTGTCACCTGTCTCAATACTGTCACCTGTCTCAGTACTGTCACCTGTCTCAATACTGTCACCTGTCTCAATACTGTCACCTGTCTCAATACTGTCACCTGTCTCAATACTGTCACCTGTCTCAATACTGTCACCTGTCTCAATACAGTCACCTGTCTCAATACTGTCACCTGTCTCAATACTGTCAGCTGTCTCAATATTGTCACCTGTCTCATCTGCACAGACTATATTGAAACTTTGTTCAGGCCACGTCAAGGGGTCAAGGAAATTCTCAAATTTGTTTGACTGAAAATCTTGAAGTCCAAGACTGAATGAACTCTAATGGCTTCCTCTCCTCCTCATGTCCTCTGTCTCATCTACAGTGACTATATTGATACATGAGAGGTTCTCATACTGTACCTGGAAGATATCCACCAGAACACCAGAGTGTTTATGGTCATCAACATGGCTAAGAAGAAGAAGAAACGTTCCAGATTCCCTTCATGCAGTGTGTTTGGGTACAAGTTACCTGTAGTTGGACAGGAGAACAGTGCTATCAGTGGCCATAGGACTGAATCACCATAATGCAGACAGAACCCCATCAACCATTCCAACATGAATGTATGTTCCTCTTCAGTTTCTATGGTTACGATGATGCATCTGTTAGTGAAGCCTTTACCTCCAGAGAGTAGGTAGACCAGCTGGATGATGAGGGCTCCCAGGAAACAGCCCCCTCCGTAGGACAGGGGGAGGAAGTGCAGGGAGATGCCTCTGATATGACTGGGTGTCAGGTGGAAGGAGATCACAGAGCCTGGAACAGAGAAGAGAGGAAGGCTGGGAAGCATTCATTTGGTTCAAACGTTTCTTGTCTGTCTCTAATACACCAGTAGGGGGAATCCTAACCCTAGCTTCCAGAGTTCAGAATACTATCCTCCATGTTGGCAGTTGGTTCCAAAACTCCACATTCTAACTTCATCCCAACTACATATGGTGTCCATTGACATTCGAAATCTCAAACCCAGTTTGTCTCTGTGTACGAACAATGTAGGAGCAATAGGTGTGTCAGAAATACGTGCTCAGCCAGCCCCAGTAGGATGTACTGGGGAGCCAGCTGGAAGCAGGCCATGGAGGACACCTGGAGCACCTTCCCTGACAGGGCCTGCTCCATCAGAGGATAGCCCTTCCTGTGGACCTCAGACAGGCCTGCTACCAGGACAGACAGGGCTGCACACACATGACCCAGCACTGAGAGAGGAGAGGAGGGAGGGGACAGGGAGAGAAACAGAGAGAGAGAGGAAGAGAGAGAGACATTAACATTGACTGGCTCATTGATGTGGATGGTATTTGTGTGTGTGTGTGTGTCGTGTATGTGTCTGTGTCCGTGTGTGTCTGTGCGTGTGTGTGTCTCTGTCTGTGTGTGTGTTTGTGTCTGTTTGTCTGTCCGTGTGTGTGTGCCGTGTGTGTGCTTACTGATGACTCTGTCGGGGGAGAAGGGTGTTGTGAACTCCACATTAATCTAGGTAGCCATAACCAAATCAGTTAGTCACTGAGAGACGATATATCAACACAGAGATGGGCAAAATATACTGTACATCAAAATTGGATCTTGTTAAAAATACCAGATACTCTAAAGACTAATGTATCAAACTAAAATACAAAATACTTTTGTAGTTGTATGTAGATAAAATACAAATACATACAGGTAAATACATTTGCTAGTATACACCTTCACTACAACAACATTCTCAGTGACGGAAGAAAACAGCTTTTAACTTTCTATGACTGTGATATGAGATTGTTCATCTACATTAGTTGAATGTACTGATGGTAAGTCTCTCTGGATATGAGTCTCTCCTAAATGACTAAAATGACAATGTAAAAATGAACAATTGCAAAGCACACTGGGTATTATTATTTGCTTTCTTTTGGGTGCAGAGCTCATTATTTTAATACCCAGCATATTTTTCAAGTGTTCTTTTTTACATGTATATTTAGTTCATTTAGCAGACGCTCTTATCACACCATAGTGCTATCAGACTTCTGATACCAATGCAGGGTGAAGGTGGGGCCACAAGATGTGAACCGCTATAAAAAAATGGTATAGAAAAGTATTTTGTATTTTCAAAATACATTGGAGTGTAGTTCATCCCAGCATAATTCAAATGACTAAATACTCAGAAGTAATTAATATATGTATTTCAAATGCATGTAACATAAATACAAACTATCTCTGCCGACTACCAAAAAATCTGTCACACTTCCTTATCAAAGAAACCACACCCCCTCTACATACAGAGTACACATTTTTGTCATTTACTAGTCACTGTATCAAACCATAGTGCCATCAGACTTCTGATACCAATGCAGGATGAAAGGGGATCACAAAATGTCCAACCCCTATAAAGAATGGTATAGAAAAATATGTTGTATTTTACAACAACAAAATGTTTTTACAAATTACAGGTCTCAAAAGTATCTTGTTCCAAATACATAGGATTGTAGTTCAGGCCAGTGCAATACAAATGACAAAATAGTCAAAAGTCATTGAAATATGTATTTCAAATACGTATAACAGAGATACTGCCCATCTCTGTCTCCACATTATCTTCTGTAACATGTTGAAGGGAATGCCTGCTGTTGGAAGCGTACTCCACCCTAAAGCCACTCTCCAATTAGGGCCACATCCTAGTTAAGCAGTACACCTTGCTGCAGTCAACTCTCTATGCCCGTTTGGTGAGCCACCATGCGGCTGGTGGGTCTCCAACCCAGCCACTATCTCAAAGACTATGGACCTCTTGATGAACTCTTTTGATGTAGTTTTGATTGGTATGGTGGCCAAAGACATTTCAGTTATAGTTTTGACTTAAAGGGATACTTCAGGATGTTGTCAATGAAGCCCTATATTTATTTCCCCAGTCAGATGAACTTGTGGATAACATTTGTGGTGACAGAAATTGACTTAGGTACAAGGTAATTAAGTAAGATGACATACAGTTAGTCTTAAAGGTACTAAACGTATTTATTGTGTGAAGAAGATATAATGAAGAAAACATTCTGCCAGTAAAACTTCATTAGAACAGTGTGTCGCACAAGTTCCTCTTTCTGGTCCTCTGTCTAAACCAACTGTTCTAGGAGGAGTGCCAAAACAGCTTCTGGTTGAGGGGCAGCATCCTGTTGTTGATCCTCTGTCTAAACCAACTGTTCTAGGAGGAGTGCCAAAAGAGCTTCTGGGTGAGGCGCAGCATCCTGTTGTTGAGATAGAAGTCACAACAGCTCAGCATTAGGGTTGAAAACTGAGATGTGTCAGTTCTCAGAACCCTGTTCCGAGAACTGAAACAACACCCTGATCTCTTGAGTTTGTAAGTGATTGCCCAGTAATTATGCTCTGAGGAGAGATGGGTATTTTATTTTGCCTTTTCAATGCCTTTTCAAAGTGATTTGTGAAACATTTATTTTTAATAAAACTCCAGGACATTTTCCTGTTTAAACCGGTCCTTTGCCTCCAGTGTCCTGGTCCTAAAAAACCCCTGCAGACAGAGTATTCTACTACCACGGATGGGTAGAAATTACTACATACAATTACAAAATACAGATACAAAATACCATCAAGATCAATGTATCAAAATAAACTACTAAATACTTGTATTTTGTAATGTATTTCATTCAATGTAATGTATTCATTTTAAATACAAAAATACATTTGCAAGTAACCGATCCGAACACCAACAACATTCTCAGAAACAGTGACAAAACCTTTTTTCTTGCTATGACAGTGATACTGTATTTTGCTATCTACCTTAGTTGAGCAAGTCACTCTGGATAAGCTAAATGACTAAAATGTAAATGTATATGTGAAAATGAACCTACCAAATTAACTGTAAAGCACACTGGGTATTATTATTGGCCTTGTTTAGGGGTGGAGCTCTTTAGAATAAAACTCAGCATGCTTTGCAATTATTCATTTTTACATCGACATTTACATTTTAGTCATTTAGCAGACGCACTTATCCAGGGTGACTTTTAATTAGTGCCTTCATCTTAAGACAGCTAGGTGAGACAACAAAATATTACAATCATATCAAGTACATTTTCCCTCAACAAAGTATTTATCAACATTTTTACATATACATTTATATTTAGTTAATTTAACAGACGTTCTTATCACACCATAGTGCTATCAGACTTCTGATACCAATGCAGGGTGAAAGGGGGGCCAGAACATGTGAACCGCTATGATAAATGGTGTAGAAAAGTATTTAGTATTTATTTGGAAAATAAAAAATACAAAATGCATTGGAGTGTAGTTCAGCCCAGTGTAATTCTAATGACAAAATATTCAGAAGTAATTAAAATACGTATTTCAAATACATGTAACATAAATACTAACCATCTCTGCCTACTACCCAACACTCTGTCACGCTTCCTCATCAAATAAACCACATCCCCTCTACATACAGAGTTCACAGTCAAGTAGGAAGCCACTTCCTGTCCTCTGCTGTAGAGTTCCATGAAACAGAAAGTCATCTTTGACACTGAACAGAAAGTTATCTTTGACACTGCCATTGCTTAACCTACGGGAGAGAGCACCAAAATGGCAGAGAATCAGGAACTGTTCTGTTGCTCCATCTGTCTGGATCTACTGAAGGATCCGGGGACTACTGCCTGTGGACACAGCTACTGTATGGGCTGTATTAAAGAAAGCTGGGATCAGGATCATCTGAAAGGTGTCTACTGCTGTCCACAGTGCAGACAGACCTTTACCCCAAGGCCTGTTCTGAACAGGAGCACTGTGTTGGCTGAAGTGGTGGAGAAACTGAAGAAGACAGGACTCCAGGCTGCTCCCCCTCCTGCTCTGTGCTATGCTAGACCTGGAGATGTGGCGTGTGATGTCTGCACTGGGACCAGAAAGCAGAAAGCCCTCATGTCCTGTCTGGTGTGTCTGGCCTCTTACTGTGAGACTCACCTCCAATCTCACTATGAATCTCCTGCTTTGAAGAAGCACAAGCTGGTCAAAGCCACCGCACAACTACAGGAGAAGATCTGCTCTGATCATGACAAACTGCTGGAGGTTTACTGTCGTACCGATCAGCAGTGTATCTGTATGCTGTGTACAATGGATGAACATAAAGGCCATGATACAGTGTCAGCTGCAGCAGAGAGGACTGAGAAACAGGTAAGACCAGAACTACTTGTTGGTGACTGTCTGATAAACAAATAATTAAAGATAGAGTGATTCTCCACAGAGGCAGCTGGGGATGAGTCAGCAGAAGGTCCAGCAGAGATTCCAGGAGAGAGAGAAGGAGCTGAAGGAGCTCAAACAGGCTGTAAAGTCTCTCAAGGTGAGTATTGTTAACCAGAGGAGAGGCATAATTTCCCTTCTCTCCTCCAGTCAGAGAGAGAGAGAGAGAGGGGGGGGGAGAGGGGCCCCTCTCCAATCCCACTGACCCCACTGTTGGGAACAGGCTGTCTGGACTCTTTTCAGAGAATAGACTGCTTAATGTAACCGACGGGATATGAACCAGGTTACAGCGGGAGAAAGCAACATCTTGACCGTTACAAAAAGAGGACATTCCCTATTGGGCTGAGGGCTGACACTGATTTTGAAATCGCTGGCGGGGCTACTTCATCACATAACCATGAGTAACCATGACTGACTCATGTCCCCTATACATTAACATGGAGCCCTCTCTCTCTCTCTCTTTCTCTCTCTCTCTCTCTCTCTCTCTCTCTCTCTCTCTCTCTCTCTCTCTCTCTCTCTCTCTCTCTCTCTCTCAATTCAATCAATTCAAAGGACTTTATTGGCATGGGAAACAAAGCAAGTTAAATAGACAATAAACAAAAGTGAAATAAACAATCAGAAATGAACAGTAAACATTACACTCACATAAGATTCAAAGGAATAGAGACTTTCAAATGTTATAATTCAAGTGCAAACAGAGTGAGCCATTCGCCAGACTGAGTTCTGGAGGTGAAATGGAAATGAATGAGGGAGAGTTAAGTGAGGTAGAAGGTGTGGTGAAGAGCTCAGAACCAGAGCCTGGCATCAATGGACATGATAAAGAAGAATCTGGTGCAGTAGGAGTTACATTGTTGGAGAAAGTGGATCCATTCCTATTGGCAGATCCATTTGTGGTTTCAGGGTGGGTGGGAAAGGAGTTGGGTGCAGTTGAATCAGTGAAGGTAACCTGTAGTGGACTTGTGATATTTGTTTGTGTTTCTTCTGACCAGAGGGAGTGGGCGCTCCGTGTCACGCAACTTGGGTCAAAATCTGTTTCTTGCTTTGCTCTTAGGAACAGGGCACCATTGAAAGGAGTGATTTCTGGGGTAGCGGTAAGTGTGGAGGTGGAGCAATTCAAGTTGAAGATTCCTGGTGTTTGTGATGCCCGCCGTTTGGTGCAACACAGACCCGGTGGTGAGCGTGGTGAAACATAGGAGTCACTGTCAGTCCTTTTGAGTTTTGAGTCTTTACCCGACAAAGTCAAAGGCCAAAGAGTGATATATGATTCAGTAAAGTTAGCTTCTTAGCATTCATAGCAATGGTTATCAACTGTACCGCAGAAATGGAACGTAAATCACAGAAAATAGATGTTGTTGTGGCAGCTGCAGCGAAGTATTTGGGCATACCAGATTAGACTTCAGAAGAGTATTTAATGAGTGTAGGGTTAGTTGGAAGGGTGTATTTCTGTATCATTATAATTTCCCCTTTTCCCATTTTGTATCACAAAGTATAATGGATTTATATTATAGTCCAGTTG
Source organism: Coregonus lavaretus (assembly GCF_964263955.1). Lineage (NCBI taxonomy): Eukaryota > Metazoa > Chordata > Actinopteri > Salmoniformes > Salmonidae > Coregonus > Coregonus lavaretus. The sequence goes on from NC_140008.1 coordinate 5,384,055, forward strand.
GAGGCGGTAATGCAACATATTGGATGCCAACCGCTGTTAAACTCCAAAGAAGAAGAAACATTATATTATGGCTATGTACAGTGTTGTAATGATGTCTCTGCCTCTCTCATTCCATCACTTTTGTGGTAGTTGGTTGTGTGGGTCTCTGGTTATGAATGGGGTGCTGACAGACAATCGTTGATAGATATGTATAGAGCTCTGATCAGGACAACAATTGATTATGAGTGTATAGTTTATGGAACAGCGGCATGGACAGAATCCGGAATATAGCTTTAAGGATATCTATTGGTGCATTTAAATCAACATCTGTATGTACAGTGGGGGAAAAAAGTATTTAGTCAGCCACCAATTGTGCAAGTTCTCCCACTTAAAAAGATGAGAGAGGCCTGTAATTTTCATCATAGGTACACGTCAACTATGACAGACAAATTGAGGAAAAAAATTCCTGAAAATCACATTGTAGGATTGTTTATGAATTTATTTGCAAATTATGGTGGAAAATAAGTATTTGGTCACCGACAAACAAGCAAGATTTCTGGCTCTCACAGACCTGTAACTTCTTCTTTAAGAGGCTCCTCTGTCCTCCACTCGTTACCTGTATTAATGGCACCTGTTTGAACTTGTTGTCAGTATAAAAGACACCTGTCCACAACCTCAAACAGTCACACTCCAAACTCCACTATGGCCAAGACCAAAGAGCTGTCAAAGGACACCAGAAACAAAATTGTAGACCTGCACCAGGCTGGGAAGAAATCAACTGTGGGAGCAATTATTAGGAAATGGAAGACATACAAGACCACTGATAATCTCCCTAGATCTGGGGCTCCACGCAAGAGCTCACCCCGTGGGGTCAAAATGATCACAAGAACGGTGAGCAAAAATCCCAGAACCACACGGGGGGACCTAGTGAATGACCTGCAGAGAGCTGGGACCAAAGTAACAAAGCCTACCATCAGTAACACACTACGCCGCCAGGGACTCAAATCCTGCAGTGCGAGACGTGTCCCCCTGCTTAAGCCAGTACATGTCCAGGCCCGTCTGAAGTTTGCTAGAGTGCATTTGGATGATCCAGAAGAGGATTGGGAGAATGTCATATGGTCAGATGAAACCAAAATAGAACTTTTTGGTAAAAACTCAACTCGTCGTGTTTGGAGGACAAATAATGCTGAGTTGCACCCAAAGAACACCATAATTTGCAAATAAATTCATTAAAAATCCTACAATGTGATTTTCTGGATTTTTTTTCTAATTTTGTCTGTCATAGTTGACATGTACCTATGATGAAAATTACAGGCCTCTCTTATCTTTTTAAGTGGGAGAACATGCACAATTGGTGGCTGACTAAATACTTTTTTCCCCCACTTTAGTTGTCCTCCTGTGGGTGGAGGACGTACAACCTGTTAGAATTATAGTATACTCAGTTTCTCTGTCTGTATTGAATAGTTTATCATCTGGTAAATCTAATAGGAGTGACCTGCTATTGGAGGTATTAATGTTATTATGGAGAATTGAGAGAATGGGTGTAGTAGTGAGATTCTGCTGGGTCCCAGCACATTCGGGTGTGGAAAGGAATGAAATTGTTGACCAGTTAGCTAAAAGAGTTTTGAAACGAGATATAATTTATATTAATGTTCCACTGGGTAGAGGTGAGGCCAAATGTAAGATCAGAGCCATTTTGATAGATGTGTGGCAGAAGAGATGGTACTCTGAGCACAAGGGCCGGCATTTATATGCCCTCCAAATAAATGTAGTTGGACCAAGATTCAAAGGTCAGATTAGGAAGGAAGAGGTAGTGTTTACTCGATTGCGCTTAGGACATTGTACATTGATCTCGTCATTACATCTGGTTGGCAAGCATGTGAATGGTTTGTGTCTGGGGGGTACGGTCGATGAAACGGTGGAGCATGTGTTGTTATATTGTTGTAAGTATGTTGAAGAGAGGGAAAGATTGAAGTGTAGGGTCATTGAGGTTGGACGGGGTTGGGGGGGTTTGGAAGGGATTTTGGGGATGGGGGAGGGTCTATTAGAAGTTAGTAGGGCTCTTCTTTATTTTCTCAGAAGTACTGAGTTAGGTAGGAAGATTTAGAAATGTTGGAAACCGTGATTGACCACACACTCCAGCACAGTAGGTGGCGGCATGCACCTTTAACATTGGTTTGTGGACCGCCATTATATCATAGAAGAAGAAGTTGGTTGTGTGATAGTTTTGTGGTTCGTGAGGAGGGCTACTATTCTTTTTTCTTTTGGTTCTTGCATATTTTCTGAATTTATTTTCTCATGGTGGAGGGTTTGTTTATTGGTTTCCACTGTTTATCGTTTAGAGTTGAGGGGGGAGTAGGGGTAGTTTGTTAGGGCGGCGTGATGGCCTCAACCGAGTGGAGAAGAAACGCTGTCGCTTCGGGTGCGTTCCGGAGAAAGGTGTGGAGGAAGTTTTGCTCATGGTCGGCGAACAGGTTGGAGTGGAACATCTGCACTCTGCATCCAGAATGAACGAGGCGGTGGTTGTGTTAATGAAAAAGGTTTGTCTTGTTGCGAGTAGGATTTTTGTGAGGGGTGTGTTGGTGCAGATGTCGCCTCTTTCGATAAGTTGTGGTGGCTAATCTGCCTCCGTTTATTACTTACGAACAGACCACAAGTAGTTGGTTAGTTTAGGTAAATTTGCAAGTGGTTTTCGTGTGCTCTCGGCTGGGTGCCAAGCGGAATCCTTTAAACATGTCTCTTTTCGTAGACAAGTGTTTGTTTCTTAACAAACTTCAAGGTTACACAGGGGAGGGGTGGAACACAGTGTTTGCTAGCACATATAGTTTTCGGTGTTTCTAGTGTGGGGATCATCAGTTATAGGCTACAAGCAGCAATATGATTGATAGGTAGGACAGGTATTGAACCCCGGCCAAATAATCCCTACTCAGATGCGCTAACCTCAACCCTAGTAAACATGCATTATAAAAACCTTCTATATAAAATGATCTCATATTGGGAGTAAATAGCCTCTGAATAGAAAATAAAAAACACTGCATCTTCCAGCTTACCAATAAATTACATAATGCAACCGTCGCGGTTAGCATATTTACCTCAACATGCCCCTCGCTTGCGTGAGAAGGCAGAGTGCTCGATGCTGGTTGATGAATTTGACAATTAATGTACTAGGAAAATACGTTTTTGTCGACCAGAGGTGACTGAATTAATGTTCAGGCGTATTGATAATCATTATAGTAATGAAGTATAATTTCAAAACATGACCATAAAAACAGGTAATAATAAACATGAATCATCATTATATTACTTCACAGTAATGTGTTTTCAGTCCTTCCTCTTGCGTTAGCAGTGTGGAAAGGGACAGTAAAAAGCTCAGGCAGGAGTTTTCCTTTGAGGTGAAGTGGTGGCGTATCCAGGGAGAGAACTAAACTAATCTTCTGAAATGTCATTCATGGTCTTATGCTGCCAACTATTGGAATTATTAAGCAACTGCAGTAGTACTGAATAACGTGTTTTTCCTTACTAATCCTTACTAAAGTAGTGATTACTCAGAATTGCAAAATAAATGGCAGGGGTACCAGGAGGGAGGAGAGTACATTTTTTACATTTTAGTCATTTAGCAGATGCTCTTATCCAGAGCAAATTACAGTTAGTGAGTGCATACATTTTCATACTGTCCCCCCATGGGAAACGAACCCACAACCCTGGCGTTGCAAGCGCCATGCTCTACCAACTGAGCTGCACGGTAGTAGTGCATGGCCAAGTGGTGGTGCGCAGGCCGTGGGCTACATGAGCTGAGGCAGGTTTCTGTAGTAACGGAGACTCCGGTGGGCAAAGGCTTGGTGGGCTCATCCCAGGAAATATTGCCTGTCATTGGGGAAGAGGCTCTGATCAGGGGGGAAGTGCAGGGGGGCAGAGACTGGGGAGGAGGAGGACGGTACCGTGCCAATGGAGGAGGAGGAAGAGGGGGGAGGTGAGTCTGCGGGAGCGGAGGACAAGGCGTCTCGTTTTCAGACGGCTCATTGGATCCAGAGCTGACAGCCAGTCAGGCTGAGGGCCCAGTATATATGGTGAGAGAACTTTCTAGGTTCCTGATGGAGACTAAAGGGGAAAAATAAGGTTCTGCTGGAGTCTTATTTGATTGATCCTGGAAGGTTTGTAAGGTCAGTACAACACATGATGAAGAATGAGGGGTTTAGTGTCCTCTCACCCAGGAAGCGGTATAGGCTGAGAAAATAGGTCATGGGTTCTTAAGGGCATGTCTTCAGAATCTGCTTAAATTGATGTTTTTTTCTGGCATGGCGGCTTTATGGACTTCTCTACTGGTTTCTGATTGTGGTGATTTCCCTCCCACCTCTTATGGAGATTTCACGGTTAGACTTCCTTAACATGAACGGCGGCAGAGACTGGGGGAATATGTCAAACAAAAACATTTAAACGTGATTTTTTTGCAAGAGACACACAGTGATGTGATTAATGAAGTGTATTGGGGGTCTGGTGGAAGGGGGCGCAGGTGCTGAGCCATGGCACACATCTTAGTGCAGGGGTAGCAAAAGAGGTGTGTAAGGGTAGGTTGTTAGTGGTTAGAGCCAAAATCAATGACCTTGTCTTTGCTTTCCAAAATGTGTCTGCACCTAGTACAGGGCTCAGTTCTCTGTTTCACCAGGGCCCAGGCAGGTGTCCTATTGGCAATTCCATGTAAAGCTCTTCCAAGATGTCACTTTTTGCTCAAGCTTCCAAGGCTTTTGGGAGAGGTGGGGACAGCAGAAGGGGGAGTTTGAGTCTCTCAGTCAGTGGTAGGATGTAGGGAAAGCCCAGAGCTTTAACATGTTGAGAGAGATGGATGCTCCCAGCTCTTTCTTTTTGGGGTTGGAAAAACAGAGTGGGGAAACCAAGAAAATCCCTTGTTTTACGTTTGTCTGATGGGCGTGTAACTTCTGTTGTGGGGAGATGAGGGAGCCTGATGTGTGCGTAACTTCTGTTGTGGGGAGATGAGGGAGCCTGATGGGTGGGTAACTTCTGTTGTGAGGAGATGAGGGAGCCTGATGGGTGGGTAACTTCTGTTGTGGGGAGATGAGGGAGCCTGATGGGTGGGTAACTTCTGTTGTGGAGGAGATGAGGGAGCCTGATGGGTGGGTAACTTCTGTTTTGGGGAGATGATGCCGCGGCTGTGGAGTTGTACTCTGATTTATAGAGGGCATAACTCTGTGATCCTGTTTTTTCTCAGGTTCTGCTCACAGACCTTTCCAAACTCTCTCTGTCACAGAGAAATCAAATAGACCTTTCCCTGGCCTTACACAAACTCAGCTGCTGTCTCTCAGACGGTCTGCCTGTGGATTATTATAAAAAGTTCTGGGGAATAATTGGACAGGACTTGTGTTGCGTCGGGGTGGGGGAGCTGTCGCTAAGCTGTAGACGGGAGGCTTTGACTCTCCTGCCCAAACAAGTAGATTTGAGCGACTTAAAGAACTGGAGGCCTGTGGCATTGCTCTGTTTGGACTATAAGGTATTTTCCAAGGTCCTCGTTAACAGACTGAAGTCCCACCTGGACTCTATTGTACACAAGGACCAAACGTACTGTGTACCAGGACGCTCAAACACAGACAATCTGTTCATAATCAGGAGAAAGCCTTTGATAGGGTGGACCATGAATATCTGTTCAATGTGTTGTTTTGGTTGTGGGGAGAATTTTGTGGCCTGTATTCAAATGCTGTACGCTGGGGCTTCATTTATGGTCAAGGTGTGGGGAGGGCTCAGTAGGCCAGTGCTCGCTGCCGCTGATGGCACAAGCTTTTTGCGGGGCTTGTTGAGTTGGCTACTTGTTCGAGAAGGCAGAGTGGCTCTGTGCTGGTTGATGAATTTGACAATTAATTTACTAGAAAAATATATTTTTGTTGACCAGAGGTGACTGAATTGCTGCTGGAGAGAGTCATGGGGTAGGTCCAGGAGGCTCTGCCTGACCCAGTGAGGAGGGGGCTGGAGCAGCCTGAGGAGGGGCCACCACCGTTTCCACCACTGTAAGTGACAGCAGAGACTGGGGACTGGCAGGAGAGTCCGGAGGACTTACTGACTTTTAACACTCTGAGCCTGGGGGAGTTTGAGGAGGTGGGGGGTAAGGTGCTGTACACCCTCAGTGTCAAGGTTAGACACATCAGGAGCTTAGCGGGAGTGAAGGGGCATCAGTGGCAGGGTGTTGTGGGGGCTGAGAGCATGGCAGGGTATAGGTGGAGGGTGCTCTATAAGCTCCCAGTGCTGGAAAGGTCAGGGGTCCTCCAGTGGAGGGTATTACATGGAGCCCTGGACACCAATAGCTGGTTGGCTCGGGTTGACCTGGGAGTTGGGGAGGGGTGTCCGTTTTCTGCAATGACAGACTGTTCATCATGTTTTTTCTGTGTTGCCAGGGTAATTCCATTACTATTGACACCTTAGGGTTCAGTTTTAGTTGTACAAAATGATCAACAGTGTGGAGATGTTTCAGGAGGTATGGGGGCTCTGGGGGGCTGTCTGTACGGCTGGAGAGGAGGGGTTGGATGGACGGTTGGAATGTGGTGCTGGATGGTGTATTGTACTGTGGTGTTGGGTACTGGATAATGTGATTGTGTGGAGGTTGTGGTGGCACGCAATGTGCTTTTAGGGGTGGGGGTGTTAGTGTAATGAGGATGGCTCATTAAAGTAAGACAAGTCAGTCTCTCTCTCTCTCTCTCTCTCTCTCTTAACAGAGCTCTGCACAGGCAGCAGTGGAGGACACTGATAAGATCTTTACCGAGCTGATACGCTCCATTGAGAGAAGGCGCTCTGAGGTGAAGGAGCTGATCAGAGCCCAAGAGAAGGCTCAAGTGAGTCAAGCTAAAGGACTCCTGGAGCAACTGGAGCAGGAGATAGCTGAGCTGAGGAAGAGAAGCACTGAGCTGGAGCAGCTCTCACACACTGAGGATCACATCCATTTCCTCCAGGTAACTCAACTGCCTTGATACATGTGATATGAAACTAAAACTCAATGTGAAACTCTCAATCATTTGGTTCTGTTCTCTCTCTCTCTGTGTCTCTGTCTCCAGAGTTATCAGTCTCTCTCCAGTACCAGTGTATCTTCAGACTTACCCAGCATCGTTGTCCGTCCTCTTCAGTACTTTGGAGATGTGAGTAAGACTGTGTCTGAACTGAGAGAGAAACTAGAAGACGTCCTTAAAGGAGAATGGACCAAGATCTCCACTACAGGTGTGTTGAAAATAATAAGAACATCAACTTTAGACCATTGAAAGTTCCCTACTAGTCATATACATGTGGCATATGGTGTGATGATAACATTCCCTCTCTCTGTGAATGTGTTTGTGTGTCTGTAGTGAATATAGTGGAGGTTGTACTGCCTCCAGAGCCCAAGACCAGAGAACAGTTCTTACAATGTGAGTCTCTTTATTCTGAATTAACTAACAGTCTCTTTTTACTGACACTCCTAACAATCCCTCTAGAAATATATAGCAATAGTAGATCTAATCAAAGACTGGGTATCTATCTGACTCCTCATATTTCTCTGATTTGATCTCTGCTGTGCTCTAATCAAAGACAGGGTAGATACAGTATCTGACTTAACTTATTGTTCTAACTCCCCTCATTGGTCTCTGCTCTGCTCTTCTCCCAGATTCCTGTCAGCTCACACTGGACCCAAACACAGCAGGCACACTCCTCTCTCTGTCTGAAAGGAAGAGAAAGGTGACACATACAGGCCAAGTCCAACCATATCCTGATCATCCAGACAGATTCACAAACTACCAGGTTCTGTGTAGAAAGGGTCTGTCTGGACGCTGTTACTGGGAGGTGGAGTGGAGTGGGGGGTTTGTTGTTACAGCAGTCTCATATAAAGACATCAGCAGAACAGGGACAGATGGTGAATTTGGATACAATGACAAGTCCTGGAGTTTACTGTGTTATAGTGGTGGTTATTTGTTCAGACACAATAATGTTCTGACTAAAGTACCAGGCCCTCAGTCCTCCAGAGTAGGAGTGGACCTGGATCACAAGGCAGGTACTCTGTCCTTCTACAGTGTCTCTGAAACAATGACCCTCCTCCACAGAGTCCAGACCACATTCACTCAGCCCCTCTATCCTGGGTTTTGGCTCTCTTTACAAGGTACTGCTGAGCTGGTTAAACTGTAGTAGGGTCCACATAGATACGAGTCATGCTGGTGTAGTCTATAGCTGAGCTGGTTAAACTGTAGTAGGGTCCACATAGATACTAGTCATGCTGGTGTAGTCTATAGCTGAGCTGGTTAAACTGTAGTAGGGTCCACATAGATACTAGTCATGCTGGTGTAGTCTATAGCTGAGCTGGTTAAACTGTAGTAGGGTCCACATAGATACTAGTCATGCTGGTGTAGTCTATAGCTGAGCTGGTTAAACTGTAGTAGGGTCCACATAGATACTAGTCATGCTGGTGGTGATGGTCCCCAGATGTGATGATTCATTCTGCTCTGTTTTTATGTACAATGATTTGATTGATTTGATCTTCAGAAGATGTTATGAATTACAATTCAATGCATTCATATTATTTGTAAGTGCAACGTTTTAATCTTATACATTTACATTAATCATGATGTATGCTGTTAATGTATGTTGGTTGTCATTCAGAACCATTGAAATGTTTTCTCAATTGGTTCTCTGTCTCAATGTAATTTTCCTCAGTATCATGGAACAGGTAGTGTTACTTACTTGCTAATTGAACTATATGGGCCGGTTTCCCGGACACAGATGAAGCCTAGTCCTAGACTAAAAAGCATGTTCAATGGAGATGTCCGGGAAACCGGCCCTAAATTTGGCATCTTTTATTCTCCCATACTGCTCAGTCAAGCAATATTAAACCTGTCCAGCAGGTGGTGATATTAACCAAACAATAAAAACAGCAGATATCTTGACTTGTCACTCAGTATATCAGTAATGTTCAGAATTGTACTTTAATATCATTTGAGATTGATGGTCTTTTTAATCCACTATCCAGAGTCAGGAACAGATGAAGTTAGGTCTGCTACTGTTCAGTTATTAAATATGATTCATGGTGATGGGAAATAAAAAATACATCTAGTAGTAGTTTTCCTTTGCTATTTATTCCAAGGTGTGTCTTTAACTTGTAAATGGATTGTGTTGAAGCTGGCATGTGGTGTGGATGACAGAATAGAGTGAATAGAGGAGAGAAGAGAGGAGGAGAGGAGAACATAATATAGAAGACAGATAAGATAGAGAGAGAATTCATACCCAGGGGAGTTACTGACTCTGGCCCAAATGACACCCTGTTCCCTACGTAGTGCACTAGGCTACTTCTGACCAGATCTAAAGTAGTGCACTACATAGGGAATAGGGTGGAGATTGGAGATTTGCTCACTGTCATTAGAATGAAGATTTCCATACAGGAGTTAATGTCTCTGTCCCAAATCTCTCCCTGTTCCTTGCATAGTGCACTAGGCTTCTTTTGACCAGACCTAAAGTAGTCTTCTAGATTTTACATGTTTTCTCCCTGTCATTAGAAAATGACAATATGATAATGACTTTAGTGGTTTCCTCCCCCTTTGTTTTTATTGGTTGTGTGTTGTTGTGTTAGGTTTTCCCCTGTGTTCCTAATTGAAAATCCATTAACAATGAATCAGAAACAAATTATATTCCAGTTGTGTTTAGACAACTTCATGGCTGACATCCCCCAGTTCTGTTAAGACCCATTGAACTGGGTCACATTCTAAATGGTCACTTGTATTGATAGTCCATACTGGGGTTAACCATACTGGAGGGTTTCTTTCTGCACACACATTCCCTCATCTCCAGAACTTTACCTGATGTCCCGTCTCTCTCTCTCTCTCTCTCTCTCTCTGCCTCGCGCTCTCTCTCTCTCTGCCTCTCTCTCTCTCTCTCTCTCTCTGCCTCTCGTCTCTCTCTCTGTCTCTCTCTCTCTCTCTCTCTCTCTCTCTCTCTCTCTCTCTCTCTCTCTCTCTCTCTCTCTCTCTCTCTCTCTCTCTCTCTCTCTCTCTCTCTCTCTCTCTCTCTCTCATCAAACTGTATAGAAAGCAGACAACCTCAATATGGTTTCATTCCTGTAGTTATCAGGACACATGGGGTGTGTAACTATTATCTCCTTTCTAAGTTTGAACTTGTCCACTTCCCTTCATGGATTTAAAAGAAATGACTGGTATATGTAAACTCCCTCTACCCCATGCCAACACCAATCCAATGCTGTACGATTAATTCCATAGCTTAACATGGGAAATGCTCACTGCCTCCCATAAGAGTCATTGAAGCGTTGGATGAGATAGGACCCTGCCTTCACCAGGGGATATTTGTTGGACCCGTCACAACAGGTGAGGAGGGCCTCATCCTCCAGCTGCACAAAGAAAGCCAGGGACTGCCTTGTGCTCCAGTCACCTGCAGGGTGCAGCAAAACCCTATAGACCTGAAAGGGAAAGTGAGGAGTAAAAACCTAAGGTGAATTTACATTGATGTTTCCATAGAGACCTGAGTCGTATTCACTAGGCACCAAACTGAAGATAATTAGCTGAAACAGGGAGGGACTAACTGAACGAGAAAAGTTTTTGATGTTTGTACTTTTAGGACTTTTCTATTGGTTCCATTACAACGGGCAAACTCAATCAAGCACTGCTTATTAAGTATTCAACATTATTTTAAATAGTATTTGAACGCAGGTCTGTTTCCACATGCAATAAGCCTGTAACATCTTGTATGATCTTATGAGGTAAAGGTGTGTCAAATGGAAGGGCAAGTCTCACCACTGAGAGGAAAACATCACTGGTCCACCTCTGCATCAGGTCAGCTATGTTGTCAGTACTGTACCGTCGTTCTGTTACCAAACTTTGCATCTGCGCTGTTCTTCAAGTCAATGTGTTTTTGTTATTTTTTGTGTATATATTGTTAAAAGTAGTCCTTGTGCATAAAGTTGTAAGGTTTGTTTAACTTTGCAATCATTAGTTTTTGTTTGACGTACATTTTAAAGTGAAAAATCTGAGTGTCAGTGTCACTCTATTACCATGGAACTTCAGTTTTACATTCCTAGGACTGAGCAGCCCTTCACCCAGGTGTGATTGTACATAGATAACCCCCTGACAGAGAGAGAGCTGGACTCACTCCCTATGTGTCTGTCTGCACTCAGGAAGACCTCAGCCTCCAGGCCCAGACTGTAGGCCATCACATGGAGCACCCGGAGACTCCGGTCTTTACAGCGCAAGAAGAACGACGACTGGATCTCACAGAATCCACTCACTCCTTCCCACAATGGCCATTTCTATAGACCAGGAAGAGTTGTGTAAGGACAGTGAAATCAGAGCTATATACAATATAGGATATAAAAGATGACATGTTTTGACAACTGTCAATGTATTCCTATGGGTGGACTGGTGAGTTCTGTTAGAAGATGGAGGTATATCAGAGTGGTTGAACTCTGTATATGGGTCAGAGTGAGGTCAATCACTTTGTACCTTGACCTTAACACTGATAGCAACAACAACCACCACAGAGAAGTTGGCTGTGTCTAAAGCTGTCACAATAGATAGATAGATAGATAGATAGATAGATAGATAGATAGATAGATAGATAGATAGATAGATAGATAGATAGATAGATAGATAGATAGATAGATAGATAGATAGACAGACAGACAGACAGACAGACAGACAGACAGACAGACAGACAGACAGACAGACAGACAGACAGACAGACAGACAGACAGACAGACAGACAGACAGACAGACAGACAGACAGACAGACAGACAGACAGACAGACAGACAGACAGACAGACAGACAGACAGACAGACAGACAGACAGACAGACAGACAGACAGACAGACAGACAGACAGACAGACAGACAGACAGACAGACAGACAGACAGACAGACAGACAGTCAGTCAGTCAGTCAGTCAGTCAGTCAGTCAGTCAGTCAGTCAGTCAGTCAGTCAGTCAGTCAGTCAGTCAGTCAGTCAGTCAGTCAGTCAGTCAGTCAGTCAGTCAGTCAGTCAGTCAGTCAGTCAGTCAGTCAGTCAGTCAGTCAGTTAGTTAGTTTACTATGACTGGATGAAGGGATGCAGTGTTGAGGGCTTCCTTTTGGTCTCCTGGTCTCTTGGGATTTAATCTGTGAATACATTGAGATAGTCCTAACCATTCAATCAATGTACAGAACAAACAGTCATCATTAACACTATACAGAGTGGAGCCTATGGATATAATATATTATCTTATAATAGAATATAATTTTAAAAATAGAATAGAATAACTGTTTTGACATGAAAGCACAGACAGATGTTTTGACTTGACAGTGTGTATCTATACCTCAGTCTCTGAAGACACCCAGCAATGGTTAGGATTATTTGAGAAGCTTTTCCTGCTGAAAGGCAGTTTCATTTCATCTGGTTGCAGAAACAATTCATGGGATATTTTCATAACCCCATCCACCTATAAGATGTGGGGGATTTCTGTATGACTAAGAAGTATTACAAAGAACTCTGATTGTAAAACGTCTTCTCTTTTTAGTCCTAGATATGGCTAGGGTTATGGTTACTGCTGAATGTAGTAACTCTAACCCTGACCCTAGACCTAACAGTAATAACCACACTAATGTAAAGTGATATAACGTCTTGTCATAGTGTTGTGGGAACTAAGTTAAATCTGTTAGATAGGTAACTCTTGGTGCCACATGGTGCCACAGAGTCTGAATGCCAAGGATTCCATTATCTCGAGGGAGCTTACTAGGGTTTATCTTAGAATGATTGCTAGATGGAATATACTGACTTGGGGTACAAGGTAATAACATCAGAGTGGGGAGTGCCCACTGATGGTTACCAGATGTTGTTGAAGAAACGTGTAACATGAAAAATATAAACTGAGAGATTTCCTTTGTCCAGAGTTCGGATGACAAGAGGCAAAGCACGTGCCGTTTGTTATACGAACCCGGTACCGTAATCAATGAAATACTTTGCATCAACTCTCCATCTAAGTGTTAAATATCTTCTTGCATCATGAATTACTTGATACCAGAGGAACTTGTCATAACAGATTGGAGTCTAAATGAACAGGATGCAGTTTACAGCTGAAATAACAGGTAAGCAGACTTTCATTATATTGATTGTCAAATTCTGCTTATCTGTGGTAAAGCTGAGCTGTAACGAACGTTTAAAATTCAATTTTTTTTTTTTAGGGGAATAGATTTGTGGTTTTCAAGTATGTAAACATATGTAAGGAGAAATATCAAATTAGACAATGACATGGTGCTATGATTCAAAACAGGGTGTGTTCAGAGTAATGAGTAAAAAAGCAACAGAGGATAAACAGAGTGGGCGCAGGACTTCCCTTAATGTGTAATGGCATTATAAACAGAGTGGGCGCAGGACTTCCCTTAATGTGTAATGGCATTATAAACAGAGTGGGTGTTATTCCATTATGTTTAAAGTACATTATAAAAAGATTGGGCGCAGGTATCCCTTAGTGTATAGAGACATTATAAAGAGATAGGTTACGGGCCTTTGGTGTGGTAAATCATCATAAAAAGAAGTACAGAATTAGTCCTTTGTGAATTACTCAAAACGAGCATGTTGAATCATGGCACCAATGACAAAACAGGCAAACAAAATTTTAATAAAGATCAAGTTGGGGATTTGATTCAAGTATTTGATTACTAATATTGCATGAACTAATAATAAAAACTATAGCGTCAACTCAGTAGACTGGAATCTGGCAAGACAATCACAAGAACAAATCAGAGCTTCATTTAACTCGAAGAGAGAGAAAGGAAATGACGAAATTATTACAGACAAATCAGTATTTTAAACAAGTCTGTACTAAAAGTATCGAAAATCAGAGAATGGGCGAATGGATGTTAAGTAAATTAGGATTTGTCTCTGGGGAACCACATCTCAGTGATGTAGCAGCATGGACCGATAATGAGTATCCTCAAGAAGGGATTTTTAAAAGGGATCAATTACAGATAGCGTGAAAATATATAATTGACAATATCGCCGTAAGCAACACGAAATGGGATTTAGATGATATGAAAGAGGCGTATAAAGCATGTGATCTAATGAGCGCACGATGACCTGGAAATATAATGAATTAGGAGGAAAAGGCTGCTAACGAAGTTAAGTAGTGGAATGGAACAAAGTAGGCGATTTTATGAACAAACAGTAGAAAGTACTTTTAATCTGAAGGGTGCATAATAAATTATATAAATGTGTATGATAATTTGATATAAGTTTGGATAAGAAGTTTCGATATATCACAGAGTTAGGTCATAGAATATCAAGGAGTGGTATGGAGAGCGTGAGGTTATTTTAGAGAGTTTTAGAAAGTCTGTATTTTCTGGGAGGATCCCATGACAGGCAGGGCAGGGTCCTGGAAACTACAGTCTGTTTTTTGGTTCCGCTGGGAGTATGTTTGGAGAAGTTGATTTGTGTCGATTGAGAATTGTAAAAAAAAAAGAAGGGATTGTTTGATGTGAGTACCTAAGGATTTATAACGTTCTATATGGATTATGTTAATATATGAAAATGTTGGCCCTGGGTTCCTCCTAATGCAAGACAATGCTAGACCTCATGTGGCTGGAGTGTGTCAGCAGTTCCTGCAAGAGGAAAGCATTGATGCTATGGACTGGCCCGCCCGTTCCCCAGACCTGAATCCAATTGAGCACATCTGGGACATCATGTCTCGCTCCATCCACCAACGCAACGTTGCACCACAGACTGTCCAGGGGTTGGCGGATGCTTTAGTCCAGGTCTGGGAGGAGATCCCTCAGGAGACCATCCGCCACCTCATCAGGAGCATGCCCAGGCGTTGTAGGGAGGTCATACAGGCACGTGGAGGCCACACACACTACTGAGCCTCATTTTGACTTGTTTTAAGGACATTACATCAAAGTTGGATCAGCCTGTAGTGTGGTTTTCCACTTTAATTTTGAGGGTGACTCCAAATCCAGACCTCCATGGGTTGATACATTTGATTTCCATTGATCATTTTTGTTTGATTTTGTTGTCAGCACATTCAACTATGTAAAGAAAAAAGTATTTAATAAGATTATTTCATTCATTCAGATTTAGGATGTGTTATTTTAGTGTTCCCTTTATTTTTTGAGCAGTGTATATTATCATTGAGGAGCTATGGTGAGGAAGTGAAGGAATTTCATTATGGATCAGATGTTAAGACGACAAACCATTGTAATTGGGCTATTTGCGGGATTTCTTTGTCATTTCAATAGCATTGGGTCAATGGCATAGAGTAAAATCTGGGTTTCTGAGTGTAATTCAACTGTTGGTATGTGTTGCTTAGACAGATACTGCAGCCAGTGTTTGTTTTGTGATGTAGACTGGAAGATTTAGCAGCTTGTTTGGTTCAAATTGAAAGACTCACTTATGCCACAGAAATAGCGTGACGATTTCGAGGTAGTCATTTTTTTGAGTTGCCTAATGGTTTGCTAGCTTAAACGACTGAGAAATGGCGTCGTAATGTCAATCAATAGATTGAATATTAATAATAAATTTCCCTCATTAAAATGCAAATCAATTTATAACTTTTTGACATCCGTTTTTCAGGATTATTTTGTTGTTATTCTGTCTCTCACTGTTCAAATAAACCTACCATTAAAATTATAGACTGATCATGTCTTTGTCAGTGGGCAAACGTACAAAATCAGCAGGGGATCAAATACTTTTTTCCCTCACTGTAGATTTAAATTGAATGTATGATCGTCCAAAAAGAGTAGATGTTTGTTTCACTCCCTGCAGCCTAATTAAATGGGACAGTTACCTAAATCTACTGACTTCTAATAATAGGGGACTGGTAATTGCGATAGAGCTGTAGCCATGGTAACATTCTAGGGAAGGGGCAGAATATAAAGCAGTGGCTGTAGTGTTGAGAGAGTTGAGGTGGGTTATTCTGAAACGAGCTACAGTACTGGGGAGGCAAGTAGGCACAGATAGAAAATAGAACGGAGGAATATTTGATAAAATAGGGTGGGGTCTAGTGACCCGAAGCTGAATAAATCATTGGGGAAATACCTAAGCACAGGAGAGGAAAGTGGTTTTATAGGTTTGAGATAAGATAAATAAAGAATATAATACCAAAGCACAGGAAAGGGAGTGTGTTTTCTTAATGGGAAGTGAAGCAAGGGGACAAAGAGAATAAACAGACTATTAAAAACACAAGGGATAAAAACTCATTGTTGAAAAGAAGCAGAGTATGAAGATATATTAGGGAGAGAGATACCATTAACTGAGGGCTAGAAACACTTTTTGCTGAGAAAGAAATAATTTACCTTGCATCCTAACAGAGACACTGAACCAAAACATAAAGCTACAACAGGAATCTAGGATTGTGAAAGTTGTCAAGTTAGTTTTTAACCTTACGATAGAGGTAAACGCAGAACGCTGTTTGAGAATGGGTTTTATTTTTTGTCTACTAGTAAGAATGGAAGAGTTTCCATGGTTTTGCCTGTGGGTGTTAGCGACTGGGGCTCGCTGAACTACAGGGGGCTATAAGTGACATAATGGGTTCAGTTTGGTGTATTGGGATCACTGGTTGCTTCGGAAAAGGAGGAAGTCAAAGGGTGGGTGAGTGTAACCGGTTTGAAATGGCTAGCTACTTAGCGGTGAGAACTACTAGCATTTCCATTGGTGACGTAACTCGCTCTGAGACCTTGAAGTAGTTGTTTACCTTGCTCTGCAAGGGCCGCGGCTTTTGTGGAGCGATGGGTAACGGTGCTTCAAGGGTTACTGTTGTCGATGTTTGCAGAGGGTCCCTGGTTCAAGCCCACGTAGGGACGGAAGCAAAACTGTTACATTGATACTATTGACCCGGAGCACTGGTTGCATTGATTAGATTATAGGAAAGGGATTGTCCTACCAATCCATGGCGGCCTAGGATAACGTAGTAATTAAAGTGGATTCACTGTGAATAGATGTTTTGTTTGTTTTGACTATAATTTAACAATAATGTGTCACCTGCTAAAGTAACATTGGATGGAAACACAGCGGTAGAGAATAATATAAATTGTAGAGGGTTTTCTGGGTTAAAAAGTAAGTAGGTTAATTGGGAAATGAGACATGTCGAATTGGATTGTTTGAGTAGACTAGTATTAAAATAATGCCTTCTAGTAATGTGAATGCAAATATGTTATTAGGTAGTAGTGGTTTGTGGATAACATTTACTAATGCCATGATTTAGTCTGAGGGTGAAAGAGAGTCGTGCTCGTTGGGCTATATCAGGATGTAAAGGACTCAGAGGGTAATGAGGAGCAGAGATCTGAATAGGTGAATAGGAAACGTTCTTTGACAATTTTTTATTATTATTATTCAATTCTATAGTTTGCGTAACACCAGTGAGTTATGTAGACAGTTAATTAATTATAAAAACGATCATCTGTTTCTGTTACATTGAAATTAGGGGATGGCAGGTAGTTTTGACTATTACGCTGATCGGGCAGCGCAAACTTTTTGAAGGTTCTAGATTTGTTGGTCAACAGGTTTATATTTTTACTAAATCAATGCAACAGATAGCGATGATTAAATTAACGGAAATGGGTTATAGGTTTATTCCAATTAATGAAACGTGTTATTATCTGATGTGTCTTGAGTGGGAGTTTTTTTTCCAGGATTGATGGAAGGCCCCTCCAGTATATGTTAAAGGAAAAGTAGGAGACAACGTCTCAAACAACTTTTTTAATAGATGCCTGGGATAAAATATCACGGCTTCCTTACGCGGAGTAATTGGTTATATTGGCGAATGAATAAAATATGACATTGAGAGGGGTGACAGGAACAATATAAGGGGAAACAGATATTTCCTATGTTGTTGATCAAGTAATGATACTAGGATAATTTGATATGGGAGCAAATGGAGCCGATTTCGGGGTGGAATAATCCTTGCGAGAATTACAGAAAGTGGATTCTAAAGGGTACTCAGTTGAAAATACTCATTGCAAACTCAGAGAACATTGGGTGGTTTTCATCTTGTGAGAGATTTTAGGTCATCTTATTTTTGAGTAGAAACGAGGAATTGGATTGAAAGAAACGATTAGTGATATGAGGTAGTACAGTGGAATTATCTGCATCATGTTTTGTGTGTAATTACTATTTTGGGGATTGCTGATTATAACTGAATGTTAACAACAAGTCAACTTTCTGTTCCAGGAGAAGGGGGTTTCGTTATCTTTTTCAGATGTTCCCGAGTATGTGGTCTCACTGAGTGGACTATTTAATTTCGTTGAGGGGGTTTTCACGGGTTTGAAATTATATGTCTTAAAGGGACACACACATGGAATTTTTTGAAGTTTTATTTTCTGAGTGAGTTTTAATTAATCATATGTGATTTATTTTGATAAGAACTGTAATGAAGTCTTACTGTACACTGGGGATACGATATGTATGAAATGTTTTGACTGTTGTTAAGGATTAGTCTACTATAGAATGAAGCACTTCTTTGAAGGATTTGATTGACCTCTGACCTCTGTCCTGACTTTCTAGTGTGATTTGATCACCCACACTGGAAACCCGAGAGACATAGGATGGTGAATTTAAGGTAATTTATTATAACGAGTTGAGGGTAATTTGTAATACTGATAATTATGACGAAGGTTATGGTTCATAATCGTATATATGATTCGGACTATGACAAGGACAGAGAGGGAGTGCTAGCCCTGAATGAGGAATATCTGTCGCTAGTCAATTTTACTATTCTTGAATTACTTTATGGGATACAATTAAGTTAAGATATTATCAAAGGTTGTCATTTTAATTTCATGTATTATTTTAGTTTAACAGGCAATGTTGTTATTTTGTTTTTTGAACGCATGAATCACGATGTGAGGAGGAATTACTGGTCTCATGGGGCCTTTTTGGTAAATATGCAAATGGTATTAAGAATGTGAGCAGTAGTTATTAATGTGTTATGGGTTAGATAAAATGTGCAATTGTATTTGTGGTAGGAGGCAGGGTGTAGAGGAGGCCTGTGTCTGAAACTAGTGGACTACAACGGGCTGTAAGGATGTGCACTTCCTAATCTCAAGGTTTCTCCTGACTGAGGAGAAGACATGGTACAGTAGCTTACTGTGTCTCACCTAACAATGTTCTTAAGACTTTCTTCCCATGGGTGAAGGCAACTTTGCCCAACCTAACAGGAGAATCTGGGCATTTTCTGCCGCCCTGGAGGCTTTGTGGCGGTAAAGGATTACAGAAGTAAGAGATGGACGAACCCTAGGTGGAGAGGTCAGTACTAGGTGTTACTGTCTACCTCGATGGAGGGGAAAGTAGCAGAGAGAGATACCTAGATCCATGTCTCTCACTGTAGGAGAGGTCCAACCCCAGAAGAGGAAGATGGCCTCGCCATTGGGTAGCGTTATTTTATTTTGTGTGTCTTTGCAGTAGTGACTCTCAGCTTCCCTATTGGTATGCTGCCAGAAGGACACTATCCACAGACCGATGTCGGTGGATTGAGAGGGACTCTGACTGATCCGAGACCCTAGTGACGGAGGAAGGTTCAGAGCTAAAGGGACCGTACATCGTCATCCAGGCTACACCAACGGCTGTACGGATAGAGGGGAGATCGACCTGGTATCATCTAAACCACTGCACCAGAGTACCACGAGGAAACTGACGACCTGGAGAGGAGGAAGATGAGGATGCAGGGGATGATCAGAATCAGGAGATGGGAGACGATGGCAATGGGAAGGCTAATGATGAGCTACGTGCTCTGGCTGATTCCACAGGGTGATAAGGAGAGTATATTAGAAATTGGTATTAAGAAGAATTGGTAAAACATAATAATTTGTCATATAGTCTACGCTTATATGGATTTATTGGATTAGAAATGAACTCAGCTGAACTGTTATTATCTGTCCTGTAACTACAGAGGGAGTCTGGAATGCATAGCAGAGATAATTAGGTCAAGAACAGTGGGAACCTCAAAACCCCTCTAAACCGGCTGAAGATGAGCATCAGAGGCGTTGAAGACGTTCCTGTACAGCACCACTTCTACCTGCAGCCGATGTACAGCATCCAATAGAAGCTATCAACTGTCTTTTATCTCATGCTTTTCTCACGGGAGACAGGAGTCCATGTGGAGTGTGACAGGAGTCCATGTGGAGTGTGACATGAGTCCATGTGGAGTGTGACAGGAGTCCATGTGGAGTGAGACAGGAGTCCATGTGGAGTGTGACAGGAGTCCATGTGGAGTGTGACAAGAGTCCATGTGGAGTGTGACAGGAGTCCATCTGGAGTGTGACAGGAGTCCATCTGGAGTGTGACAGGAGTTCATCTGGAGTGTGACAGGAGTCCATGTGGAGTGTGACAGGAGTCCATGTGGAGTGTGACAGGAGTCCATGTGGAATGTGACTGGAGTCCATGTGGAGTGGGCATGGAGAGAGATCTGTTCAAATACAACAATTCTCATGTTGTTGGTATACTGGTTGGCAAATGGACGAGACAGAATTGGGTGTAGTGATGGTAGTGGCTCGTATGAAACATTGAAATTGGGACATTGTTATGGGAAATTCAAGTTGAAATATAAAGCTATCTGAAGAACATAATGAAGAAACGCCAGAAGATTGAGTGCCGGGGAAGGACGGGGTTGTCACGCCCTGACCTATAGAACTCTAGTAGTTTGGTCAGGGTGTGAATATCATGTGTGTGTTTTTCTATGTGGACTTTCTATGTTGTGTATTTCTATGTTTGGCCGGGTGTGATTCCCAATCAGAGGCAGCTGTCGCTCGTTGTCTCTGATTGGGGATCATACTTAGGCAGTCAGTTTTCCTGCCTGGGTTGTGGGATCTTGTTTGTGCTCTGTGAGTTTGTCTTGTTAGTGTATAGCCTACCGACGTCACGTTTCGTTGCCTTTTGTTGTTTTTGTATGTTTATTCAGTTTAATAAACATGTATGCATTTCACGCTGCGCCTTGGTCTGACCCGTTCTTCAACAACCGTGACAGGGGTTGGTCAGCTGTGTCCATAATTAATTTGGACTTCTTTAAATTTGATAATTTGGGTATGAGGTTGATGTAGAAGGTATATACACTGCTAAATGTATAGTAATGTGGACTAAGAATGCATTGTGATCTGTAGTTATTATCATGATGAGGAAGGTAATACTAGAATTCTGGATAGTTATACTGTATGTTAATATACATGTACATTCTGCCAGTGTCAATGGGTGCTAAGTTGAGCGTTTTAACTTTGAGTGATAGGAACAATGTGAATCACCAAGAATTGTCATTCTAAATTTGTGTTGGATAATTTATTTGATTTTGGTTATGATTTATAAGATGACTGAGTGATTTAAGTAAGTTGACACTGCAATTAATGTATTAGATATTGATATTGATTATTTTGATTGTTATACTAATTGTGATATGGGTAAAGAAGGTATGTGAGCTAAAGATGTTGAAACTATTCTCAGCATGCCCTGGCAGTGCTGGTACAATCGCAAGATACATGTCTTAAATAGATATTATGGTTAAAACAACGCTACATTAGTTATAATGTGTTAGGATACACAATTTGGAATATTACTGTTTGAAACATGTAAGGTTGATGCAAGGATTGTGCCTGATATCAGGAACATGTTGATTCACTGGGTTTGGTCACTATATACTATATACATTATATTGGGATGTATTGATATGGGACCTATGAAGTCCCAGAGAGGGGGGATTGAGGTGTATTTTTACATTGAAAGGTTTAAACATTGGTACATATGTGTTGTTAGAACTTAATGGGTTCATATCATTGGGTTTGGTGTGTGAAAGAGGAATGTTTGTTTTCTATCTTTATCTGATCTGACCTCGGGTTGAATTCCTCGCTCCTAACTAATCCAAGGCAGTCCTGATTCATCAGGGACTGGAACCAGAGTGTTATCCTTTGTCTCTATCTAAGGAATATTACTGGAACGGAGTCGGGGTTGAACAGAGTTCAGACTAAACATGGTACCTACTAACAGTATTAGGTTTTCAAGCAATTGGGTCTGAAAGGGCACTCATCAGACAATATGTAATGGATACTCGCATAGCATTGGATGCTATTACAGCAGCTCAAGGGGGCGTGTGTGCGATTGTAGGAGGAGATACATGTTGGGCATACTTGCCATCAGAATCAGGAAGGTCTTGGGAAGCTAAGGGAAATATTAGAGAAATACAGGATGGAATTAAGAATACGAATAGATATGCAAAAATATTAAGGGGATATAGCAATTTGAACGCTGTTGAAGTCTTTTCAAGGTTTGTTAGTGGTAATTCAATAGGAACATGGATGGCAAGCATTCTAGATCCCCTAGTGGCCATAGTAATTATTGTAGCCATAGTGATGGGGTGATGCCATAGTAATTATTGTAGCCATAGTTATGGGGTGTTGTTTTCCCATATTTCGGGGATTGATTTTGAGATCTGTACAAACGATTACGAACATGCCAGTGATTACAGCTAGACATGTATAAGGCAAATCCCCGCCTTATCTTAGCTCATTGGTCACCATAGCAACACCCACCTGTAGTATGCGCTCCAGCAGGTATATCTCACTGGTCATCCCCAAAGCCAACACCTCCTTTGGCCGCCATTCCTTCCAGTTCTCTGCTGCCAATGACTGGAACGAACTGCAAAAATCTCTGAAGCTGGAGACTCTTATCTCCCTCACTAACTTTAAGCATCAGTTGTCAGAGACGCTTACCGATCACTGCACCTGTACACAGCCCATCTGTAATTAGCCCACCCAACTACCTCATCCCCATATTGTTATTTATTTTACTCATTTGTACCCCAGTATCTCTATTTGCACATCATCTTCTGCACATCTATCACTCCAGTTTTAATACTAAATTGTAAATTTTCTCCCGAGTGGCGCAGTGGTCTAAGGCACTGCATCGCAGTGCTAGCTGTGCCACTAGAGATCCTGGTTCAAATCCAGGCTCTGTCATAGCCGGCCGTGACCGGGAGACCCATGGGGCGGCGCACAATTGGCCCAGCGTCGTCCAGGGTAGGGGAGGGAATGGCCGGCAGGGATGTAGCTCAGTTGGTAGAGCATGGTGTTTGCAACACCAGGGTTGTGGGTTCGATTCCCACGGGGGGCCAGTATGAAAAATAAAAATGTATACACTCACTAACTGTAAGTCGCTCTGGATAAGAGCGTCTGCTAAATGACTAAAATGTAATGTAAATGGAATTATTTTGCACTATGGCCTATTTATTGCCTTAACTCCATAACTTACTACATTTGCCCACACTGTTTATATATTTTTTATCGTGTTATTGACTGTACATTTTGTTTACCCTATATGTAACTCTGTGTTGTTGTTGTTTTTATCGCACTGCTTTGCTTTATCTTGGCCAGGTCGCAGTTGTAAATGAGAACTTGTTTTCAACTGGCTTACCTGGTTAAATAAAGGTTAAATAAATAAAAAATAAAATAAAATAAAAATAAATGTATCAGTCAATATTAATGCAGGGAGGAAAAGTACAAATTCATCATCTATATCATCTTATTCAAGTGTAGAGTCCATTGATAATGTTGATTGAGGATTTGGGAATGTGATGTGGGAATTGTATGACGTTGAATATAAGGTTTACAGGATGTGTAATGGGGAACGTGACTATTTTAGTAGATCAGATAGCGCCCCAAGTAACCAGAGAAAAGCTTGGGGCCCCTCTGAATCAAGAAAATTAAGAATTACATTTTTATTGGGATATATTCATATACCTATATTGTAGTTTACATGTAACTTAGAAATTGTCATGAATCAATGTATCTGGTTGGATGATGTCATGATGTTCAACATTCATTTGATGTATGTTTTTCTTGTATGGTCTATGTGGGATTTTTCCTTATGTATAAGTGAGGTTTTGCCTACATAGATATTAAGCGTGAATATAGTAGTTAATCATGTATCGATCTTTTACTCGGACTGACTCCATAGAGGTTTGATATGTTTGATCGTGCAGGAGCCAGGTGACTGAGAATCTATACCTTTGTTGATGAAATATATGGAGAATCTGGTTGGATTCAGGTATAGAAAGTAGAGGGGGATGAATTCTCCGGTATCTAGCATAGTTTAGGCTCTAATCTTATATACAGTGGGGGAAAAAAGTATTTAGTCAGCCACCAATTGTGCAAGTTCTCCCACTTAAAAAGATGAGAGAGGGTTGTAATTTTCATCATAGGTACACGTCAACTATGACAGACAAAATGAGAAAAACATTTCCAGAAAATCACATTGTAGGATTTTTTATGAATTTATTTGCAAATTATGGTGGAAAATAAGTATTTGGTCAATAACAAAAGTTTCTCAATACTTTGTTATATACCCTTTGTTGGCAATGACACAGGTCAAACGTTTTCTGTAAGTCTTCACAAGGTTTTCACACACTGTTGCTGGTATTTTGGCCCATTCCTCCATGCAGATCTCCTCTAGAGCAGTGATGTTTTGGGGCTGTCGCTGGGCAACATGGACTTTCAACTCCCTCCAAAGATTTTCTATGGGGTTGAGATCTGGAGACTGGCTAGGCCACTCCAGGACCTTGAAATGCTTCTTACGAAGCCACTCCTTCGTTGCCCGGGCGGTGTGTTTGGGATCATTGTCATGCTGAAAGACCCAGCCACGTTTCATCTTCAATGCCCTTGCTGATGGAAGGAGGTTTTCACTCAAAATCTCACGATACATGGCCCCATTCATTCTTTCCTTTACACAGATCTGTCGTCCTGGTCCCTTTGCAGAAAAACAGCCCCAAAGCATGATGTTTCCACCCCCATGCTTCAAAGTAGGTATGGTGTTCTTTGGATGCAACTCAGCATTCTTTGTCCTCCAAACACGACGAGTTGAGTTTTTACCAAAAAGTTCTATTTTGGTTTCATCTGACCATATGACATTCTCCCAATCCTCTTCTGGATCATCCAAATGCACTCTAGCAAACTTCAGACGGGCCTGGACATGTACTGGCTTAAGCAGGGGGACACGTCTCGCACTGCAGGATTTGAGTCCCTGGCGGCGTAGTGTGTTACTGATGGTAGGCTTTGTTACTTTGGTCCCAGCTCTCTGCAGGTCATTCACTAGGTCCCCCCGTGTGGTTCTGGGATTTTTGCTCACCGTTCTTGTGATCATTTTGACCCCACGGGGTGATATCTTGCATGGAGCCCCAGATCGAGGGAGATTATCAGTGGTCTTGTATGTCTTCCATTTCCTAATAATTGCTCCCACAGTTGATTTCTTCAAACCAAGCTGCTTACCTAATGCAGATTCAGTCTTTCCAGCCCTACAATTTTGTTTCTGGTGTCCTTTGACAGCTCTTTGGTCTTGGCCATAGTGGAGTTTGGAGTGTGACTGTTTGAGGTTGTGGACAGGTATCTTTTATACTGATAACAAGTTCAAACAGGTGCCGTTAATACAGGTAACGAGTGGAGGACAGAGGAGCCTCTTAAAGAAGAAGTTACAGGTCTGTGAGAGCCAGAAATCTTGATTGTTTGTAGGTGACCAAATACTTATTTTCCACCATAATTTGCAAATGAATTCATAAAAAATCCTACAATGTGAGTTTCTGGATTTCTTTCCCCTCAATTTGTCTGTCATAGTTGATGTGTACCTATGATGAAAATTACAGGCCTCTCTCATCTTTTTAAGTGGGAGAACTTGCACAATTGGTGGCTGACTAAATACTTTTTTTCCCTACTGTATATGTGCTTTCTTGAGCAGGGGGACCTTGCAGGCGCTGCAGGATTTCAATCCTTCACGGCGTAGTGTGTTACCAATAGTTTTCTTGGTGACTATGGTCCCAGCTGCCTTGAGATCATTGACAAGATCCTCCCGTGTAGTTCTGGGCTGATTCCTCACCGTTCTCATGATCATTGCAACTCCACGAGGTGAGATCTTGCATGGAGCCCTAGGCCGAGGGAGATTGACAGTTATTTTGTGTTTCTTCCATTTGCAAATATTCGCACCAACTGTTGTCACCTTCTCACCAAGCTGCTTGGCGATGGTCTTGTAGCCCATTCCAGCCTTGTGTAGGTCTACAATCTTGTCCCTGACATCCTTGGAGAGCTCTTTGGTCTTGGCCATGGTGGAGAGTTTGGAATCTGATTGATTGATTGCTTCTGTGGACAGGTGTCTTTTATACAGGTAAAAAAGCTGAGATTAGGAGAACTCCCTTTAAGAGTGTGCTCCTAATCCCAGCTCGTTACCTGTATAAAAGACACCTGGGAGCCAGAAATCCTTCTGATTTGAGAGGGGATCAAATACTTTTTTCCCTCACTGTAGTGGTTGCATCCCCCCTTTTTCTTCTGTTGTGTTTTCCCTCAGTGTTCCTTATTGAAAATCAATTAACAATTCATCCCCCCCAAAAAAATCATATTACGGTTTTGTTTTAATCATTTTGGTACTATTTTTACAAGCAGGTGGTACATTTTCACAACTCTTAGTATAAAACTCCAAGCTGGTCACAGGCGGTGTCAGAGGAAGGCCCTCAAAATTGTCAAAGACTCCAGCCACCCTAGTCATAGACTGTTCTCTCTGCTACCGCACGGCAAGCGGTACCGGAGTGCCAAGTCTAGGTCCAAAAGACTTCTCAACAGCTTCTACCCCCAAGCCATAAGACTGCTGAACAGCTAATCATGGCTACCCGGACTATTTGCACTGCCCCCCCCCACCCCATCCTTTTATGCTGCTGCTACTCTGTTAATTATTTATGCATAGTCACTTTAACTCTGCCCACATATACATATTACTTCAACTACCTCAACTAGCCGGTGCCCCCGCACATTGACTCTGCACCGGTACCCCCCTGTATATATAGCCTCCCTACTGTTATTTTATTTTACTTCTGCTCTTTTTTTCTCAACACTTTTTTTGTTGTTGTTTTATTTTTACTTTTTTGTTAAAAATAAATGCACTGTTGGTTAAGGGCTGTAAGTAAGCATTTCACTGTAATGTCTGCACCTGTTGTATTCGGCGCATGTGGCCAATACAATTTTATTTTATTTTATTTGTAACGCAGCCAGTCTTTCATTCAAAACCTGTCATTGTGCATTCATTTGGATTGGAAACATCTCTCACCACACAACCATTGACTCAAAATATAAATGTAATGACAGCATTGGTTTAATCACCAAAACAACTTAAAACTACTCAATTGAAAATATATCATTAACTACCAGTTAATCCAATAGCAATCACTGCAAGATAATTGTTTAAAATAACCCTTAGAAGTGCTGAAAGTAATATGCTACAGTACTGTAAATTACAGTTTACATTAGGCAATACTCTTACATTACCCAACAAAATTGACAATCTATCATTTCCATGATATCTATCCAATGTGTAATCAAAGGTGTAATCAATGATGACATCCTCTACAGTCATTCATGGGGAAAAAAAGTTATTTTTCGGATATAATTGCGACATACAGTACTGTCTGTAATTAGATGTAAGACATTAAATGAAACATTAAATGAATGAAAATAAAATAATGTTTAGCACGCATTAATTTGCATCAAACCTATCTAGAGCATTTGGCCATAAATTCTCATCCACATCAGTAAATGTCCTCATTGTTCAGGCACCGCTGGAGAAACCTTTCGGCATGTTGAATCAAAGCTTGACATTGGTCTGCATTGATGTCATCACATGCCTCATCCATGGCCAGAAGGAGGGTGGGACGCTCATGGGGATGGCGATCGTACACCTTCCACCTCCATGATGAAAAAAATTATTTAATAAGGTTGAGGAAGGAGAGTATCGGGGCTGGTATAGAGTCACAAATCAGGGAGGGACCTGAAACCATGCCTGAACCACCTCTGAATGGTGGAACCTGACATTGTCCCACACAATGACATAGGTGACCCCTTCACCTTGACAGGCCTGCTCAATTTAATTGAGAAACACAATGAGGTGTGCAGCGTGGTAGGATCCAAGTAATGGTCTACGTCCTACCACACCATCTTCAGAGATAGCTGCTGCTCTTGGAAATGTTTCCCCCACGTTGTCCAGGCACTTGGACGGACGCCCGTTGGCAGATGAGGTTCCGCCCACGGCGGCAAGTTTTGGCCAAGTTGAAGCCCGCTTCATCAACAAAGATATACTAGTGATGGTTCACAGCAGCATCAAGCACCATCACCCTCTAAATATATATTTTGGTTAGTTATTTTTACAGTATAGTTCCATTATGATATTGTGAAGTAGCATGTTCATTAATAGTAACAGTAATACAGTATATAGTGCTGTACCTGAACATACTCGGCCCGCAGTTGTTTCTCTCAGAAGGCACCAGGTAGATGTGTTCCATAGATACCTGGTGCCTCTTCAAAAGGCGGTTGATTGTTGGTAGGCTGATGGATGCCACATTGGCAAAGGTGTCATCATTCTCCTCAATGGCCTGCTTTATTTCAGACAGACGTATGTCATTCCTGGCCCTCACCATTTCCACCACTGCCCACTCCTGCTGGTCGGTCAGCACACGGCCACCACCATGGGGTCTTCTGTCAATTCTGAGGGTAGAACAAGAGTATACTGTCAGTAGATTATACTGGAAGAATACTGGAACAAGTTATGTGAATTTACATGCATTACAACATGTAATTTATTGTAAATGTAATGGTAAAGCATAGTGCATATCCAGCAGACTTACCGGTTTTCTTGGAGAAAATGTTCTTATGATCTTATTGACAGTTGATCTTTTCAGATTGGGGTGAACTAATCTGGCAGCCTCTGCCATGGTAAGGCCTCTGTTTACCACATGGTCCACAACGATGGCCCAGACTTCATTAGACACAACAGTTCCTTGCCGTCTGCTGTTGTAGAAATATAATTGACTCGTGAAGTAGTCAACTCAAACATATCTCACAAGAAACTGGAGCCTGTGAATCCAAGAATTAGACTTTTATTATCTAATAACGAAAGCCGAGCAGTTCCATGAAACGGCTGTCTCTCTCTGGCTTAGACATCCCTTTTATAAACCAAATGCACAAACATGCATACATGGCATATACAGTTACCCCCGGTTAAGTGATTAACCGTTAAGCGCAGTTAGATTAAGTGATGGTCAAATGTATTTAAACAAATGAGAAGAGAATCATATGAAAAGTATTGTGAGCATTGCATTGTGAAAGGCATTTACTTTATATGAAAGGTATTTCTAGATGAAACACTGATTTAGGGTTGGTGAAAATGTTACTGTGTGGTTTTGTGTTTCGTACTTAGTCAATTGAAAATGTGCTTCAAGTTTTGAAGAAAAAAGTAACAGCCTTTTTGACGATCTGTGATGAGTTTTGTTCTAAGAGTTGTGAAATTTTACCACACACTTGTGAAAATAGTACCAAGACAACACTGGGGAACAGGTTGTCTGGAATCCATTAACAGTGGAAATTGACCCCCTCCTCTCTCTCTGTGAGTTATCAGTGCTCTGTACAGGCAGAAGTTAGTAAGTATGAGACAATCTTTACTGAACTGATCGGGTCCATTGAGAGAATACTCACTGAGGTGAAAAGGTTGATTAGAGGCCAGGAGAAGACTGCAGCGAGACGGGCTGAAGGACTCCTGGAGCAACTGGAGCAGGAGATAGCTGAGCTGAGGAAGAGAAGCACTGAGCTGGAGCAGCTCTCACACACAGAGGATCACATCCATTTCCTCCAGGTAACTCAACTGCCTTGTTACATGTGATATGAAGTTGCATTTTTTAATAGTGACAGAATTCGAAATGTCTCCTTAGCTGAAGACCAAAAAAGAGTTGTCCCTCTGTAAGTGATATTCAAACACCCTCTCAAAGACAACATACATGTTCTTTCTTTTACTTATTGGGTTTTGTTGTTCATCAGTCAGACGTCCTCCAGCTGACATTGGATCTGAATACAGCTCATCCAGAACTCAGCTTGTCTGAGGGAAACTGGAAGGTGACAGCCACTGATAAAGCTCAGCCCTATCCTGACTACTGGAGACAGCTGCTGTGTAGAGAGGGCCTGTCTGGAGTCTGCTACTGGGAGGTAGAGTGGAGCGGTGGATGGGTTGAAATAGTAGTGTCATATAAACGGATCATCAGGAAAGGAAAGGTCCAAGAGTCTACATTTCTAGGTAACAGTCAGTCCTGGACTTTGGAGTGCTATCCCCCCCATTGTAGGGTTTGGCACAATGCTAATAAAACAGAAATATCTGTCCCCTGCTCCTCCAGAGTAGGAGTGGACCTGGACCACAGGGCAGGAACTCTGTCCTTCTACAGCGTCTCTGACACAATGACCCTCCTCCACAGAGTCCAGACCACATTCACTCAGCCCCTCTATCCTGGGTTTGGGATTGGTACAAAATCATATCTCAATAATTACCAGCAGGTACAGATGATTTCAACCATTTCAGACATATTGATGGCGAGCTTCTGGGTTATTAACAGTCTTCCAGTAGGCCTATGATCTGGTTCAATTCCCCTTTTTTAAAGTTATTGTAAAAATAAAAATAAAAGCCTGGTCCCAGATCTGTTAGTGCTCTTGCTAAACAGATGGCATGATGGCACATACAGACTGACACTCAGGCTTCAGACTTTTACTGTCTACCTGATCACCTCTTGGCTGTTGCAATCCTCTGTAAATGTGTCTCTTTTTCTCTTGATGTAAACTGTAGTACTGGCAAACCAGTCAAATCAGAAACTGGGATCATTGTTGATCCATTTATGATCAGATGAGAATATTTAAATCACCCATGTACATGTATGAATCCAAACAATTCTGTATTCTGAATCAATTACTGAATCAATGTGATCTTTCAATATAAAAGTCAAAATTATGACATTGGAATTGCTCTGTTATTGAATTGATTGACACAATGAATCAGCTATTTCCAGTCATCTATGTAGCAGTATATCCACAGGGGGAGGAAGTGCAGGGAGATGCCTCTGATATGACTGGGTGTCAGGTGGAAGGAGATCACAGAGCCTGGAACAGAGAAGAGAGGAAGACTGGGAAGAGAAAGAAGCATTCATTTGGTTCAAACGTCTCTTGTCTGTCTCTAATACACCAGTAGGGGGCAGGTACACCAGTAGGGTGTGTGTGTGTGTGTGTGTGTGTGTGTGTGTGTGTGTGTGTGTGTGTGTGTGTGTGTGTGTGTGTCTTTCTCTGTGTGTGTTTGTGTGTGTATCTGTGCCGTGTGTGTGTGTGTGCTTACTGATGACTCTGGCGTGGGAGAAGGGTGTTTTCTCCATGGACAGGTAGCAGTAGGTGACACACTCCATGAGAGGGGCCAGCAGCAGCAGAGGTAGGATGCTGATGACGTTCATGGCACCGATGGGCAGGAGGAAGCTGTTCAGGTGCAGGTTAGAGTTCATGGTCTGAATGTAGTAACCTGATGGAATCTGTGGGAGAGGTCAGGGTAACAACAGATTCTAGGACAACTTTATGGAGCATAAATAAACATTATAGATTTGCCAGTTTTACCCCCAACATCTGAAAAATAATGTATTTGGACTTTCCACTGAAAACAAACAATGACCTGTACATGTTCTAAAAATCAATGAATGAATGGAACCATTTATTTGTCTCTACAGTTTGAAGGAAGTTTCTAACTAACATTAGCGCTATGAAGTCTATAGTAACTGCTAGCATGCCATAGACTTCCAGTCATTGCTCTAACGCTAGTTGGCATTGGCTCACAAAACGACCTCTAACTTCCTTCATACTGGATGCAGAGACATTAAAATGGTATCCATGAGCTCATCTGACTCTGAGGAAGTAGATAAAGGGCTTCATTGCCTAAATCCCGAAGAATCCCTTTAAATTGAGTTTTTCAGTGATTGCAATTATTAATTTTTGCAATTACATTTACATTGTAATCATTTAGCAGACACTCTTATCCAGAGCAACTTTCAATTAATGCAAAATGTGAATCACAATTTTTTTAAAATGGTATAGAAAAGTATTTAGTATTTTGAAAAGTTTAGTTCAGCCCAGTGTGATTCAAATGACAAAATACTCAGAAGTAATTAAAATACGTATTTCAAATAGATGTAAGATAAATACTGAACATCTATGGCTACTACCCAACACTCTGTCACACTTCCTTATCAAAGAAACCACACCCCCTCTACATACAGAGTACACAGACAAGTAGGAAGCCCCTCCCTGTCCTCTGGTGTAGTGTTCCATGAAACACAAAGTCATCTTTGACACTGAACAGAAAGTTATCTTTGACACTGCCATTGCTTAAGCTACGGGAGAGAGCACCAAAATGGCAGAGAATCAGGAACTGTTCTGTTGCTCCATCTGTCTGGATCTACTGAAGGATCCGGTGACTACTGCCTGTGGACACAGCTACTGTATGGGCTGTATTAAAGAAAGCTGGGATCAGGATGTTCTGAAAGGTGTCTATAGCTGTCCTCAGTGCAGAGAGACCTTCACTCCAAGGCCTGGTGGTGGAGAAACTGAAGAAGTGGTGGAGAAACTGAAGAAGACAGGACTCCAGGCTGCTCCCCCTCCTGCTCTGTGCTATGCTGGACCTGGAGATGTAGCGTGTGATTTCTGCACTGGGACCAGAAAGCAGAAAGCCCTCATGTCCTGTCTGGCGTGTCTGGCCTCTTACTGTGAGACTCACCTCCAACCTCACTATGAATTTCCTGCTTTCAAGAAGCACAAGCTGGTCAAAGCCACCACACAACTACAGGAGAAGATCTGCTCTCATCATGACAAACTACTGGAGGTTTTCTGTCGTACCGATCAGCAGTGTATCTGTTATCAGTGTACAATGGATAAACATAAAGGCCATGATACAGTGTCAGCTGAAGCAGAGAGGACTGAGAAACAGGTAAGACCAGATGACTGTCTGTTGGTGACTGTCTGATAAACAAAGAATTAAAGAAACAGTAGGAACTAAGGTTGTTTGAATATGAGATCATTCAAATGAAATCAATCCTCAGCAGAACAAATATGAACACAAACCTTGAGTATATTGAGTTTGCTCCAAATGTATCACCATTTTCTAAAGTCAAACAACATTATCATTCTGAATGCCCTTTTATGAGTCCAAAGTTCAGCCTCAACACCTTGATACATGTACGCCTACCATAAACACTATAATCATTCACATAGCAACATAATAATATAGTTTCACACAGACACTTCCTCAACATATTAATCCCTAACTTCTATGGGCCCTATGTCACATTACTATACTATTGATCTACTGGACAAATAAAGCTTGATAGCTCATTGAAGAGTGATTCTCCACAGAGGCAGCTGGGGATGAGTCAGCAGAAGGTCCAGCAGAGATTCCAGGAGAGAGAGAAGGAGCTGAAGGAGCTCCAACAGGCTGTGGAGTCTCTCAAGGTGAGTATTGTTGACCAGAGGAGACACACCATTTCACATCTCTCCTCCAGTCAGAGAGAGAGAGATGCCCCTATCCAATCCCACTGTTGGGAACAGGCTGTCTGGACCCCTTTCAGAGAATAGACTGCTTAATGTAACTGACGGGTTATGAACCCGGGTCTACTGAGGGAGAAACCAACATCTTGGGGGTTCGATCCCCGGGACCACCCATACGTAAAAATGTGTTCACACATGACTGTAAGTCGTTTGGATAAAAGCGTCTGCTAAATGGCATATTATATTATTATTATGTTACACCAAGAGGAGATTCCCTACTGGGCCGACACTGATTTTAAAGTCACAAGTGGGGCTACCTCATCACATAACCATGAGTAACCATGAGTGACTCATGTCCGCTATACATTAACAGAGCTCTCTCTCTCTCACTCTCTCTCAATTCAATTAAATGGGCTTTATTGACATGGGAAACATGTTACATTACCAAAGCAGGTTAAATAAATAATAAACGAAAGTGAAATCAATGATCAGAAATTAACAGTAAATGTTACACTCACAAACGTTTCAAAGTAATAGAGACATTTCAAATGTTATAATTCAAGTAAAAACAGAGTGAGCCATTCGCCAGACTGAGTTCTGGAGGTGAAATGGAAATGAATGAGGGAGAGTTAAGTGAGGTAGAAGGTGTGGTGATGAGCTCAGAACCAGAGCCTGGCATCAATGGACATGATAAAGAAGAATCTGGTGCAGTAGGAGATACATTGTAGGAGAACGTGGATCCATTCCTTTTGGCAGATCCATTTGTAGTTTCAGGGTGGGTGGGAAAGGAGTTGGGTGCAGTTGAATCAGTGAAGGTAACCTGTAGTGGACTTGTGATATTTGTTGGTGTTTCTTCTGACCAGAGGTAGTGGGCGCTCCATGTCACGCAGCTTTGGTCAAGATCTGTTTCTTGCTTTGCTCTTAGGAACAGGGCACCATTGAAAGGAGTGATTTCTGGGGTAGTGTTAAGTGTGGAGGTGGAGTAATTAAGGTTGAAGATTCCTGGTGTTTGTGATTCCCGCCGTTTGGTGCAACGCAGACCCGGTGGTGAGCGTGGTGAAACAGAGGAGTCACTGTCAGCCCTTTTGAGTTTTGAGTCTTTACCCGATAAAGTCATGGTAGGATATCAGTTATCCTGTTAGAGCTTTTGTGCCGAATCCACTGCACTGATTCAGGTGCAACGTTTATGATCATGTTGCAAAAGTTTGTAGGAGGGAGATTCCAAGATGTGGTAAGTGTGCAGGAGGGCATGGGATAGAGGATTGTGTAGTTTCGGTGGATAAAGTTGTGTGTCAACTGATGGGATGCCCATGTTGCTGGGGATCGAAAGTGTCCGGTGCGAGAGAGGCAGGTTGAGGTGGCTAGAGTCAGAGTAGTACAGAAGGTGTCGTATGCTGAGACAGTGAAGAAAGTAGAGGAGGATGGGTCAAGGGTGAGAGATCCTGAGAGGATCCCTGTGAGTAGTAGATCTGTGCCAGCACAGAGGGATAGGCCAACGAGTGATATACAGTGGGGGAAAAAAGTATTTAGTCAGCCACCAATTGTGCAAGTTCTCCCACCTAAAAAGATGAGAGAGGCCTGTAATTTTCATCATAGGTAGACATTAACTATGACAGACATCTTGCTTGTTTGTAGGT
Source organism: Coregonus lavaretus (assembly GCF_964263955.1). Lineage (NCBI taxonomy): Eukaryota > Metazoa > Chordata > Actinopteri > Salmoniformes > Salmonidae > Coregonus > Coregonus lavaretus. The sequence goes on from NC_140008.1 coordinate 5,418,991, forward strand.
GACCAAATACTTATTTTCCACCATCATTTGCAAATAAATTCATTAAAAATCCTACAATGTGATTTTTTGGCAAAAAAATTCTCATTTTGTCTGTCATAGTTGGCGTGTACCTATGATGAAAATTACAGGCCTCTCTCATCTTTTTAAGCGGGAGAACTTGCACAATTGGTGGCTGACTAAATATTTTTCCCCCCACTGTATGCTTTAGTAAAGTTAGCTTCTTAGCGTTCATAGCAATGGTTATCAACTGTACCGCAGAAATGGAACGTAAATCACAGAAAATGGATGTTGTGGTGGCAGCTGCAGAGAAGTATTTGGGCATACAAGATTAGACTTCAGAAGAGTTACAGGGTGTATTGAGTGGTGGTGTCCCGTCCTCCCAGACCGTTGGCATGGTGCAGATTCAGATAGGGTCAAATTAGTGGAATGGGGTACTGGGTATTTAATGTGTAGGGTTAGTTGGAAGGGTGTTTTTTAAAAATTATTATAGTTTCCCCTTTTCCCATGTTGTATCACCAAGTAAAATGGATTTATATTATAGTCCAGTAGGGGCGGTAATGCAACATATTGGATACCAACCGCCGTTAAACTCATTAAAGACATTTTATATTACGCTATGTACAGTGTTGTAACGATGACTCTGTCTCTCTCATTCCATCACTTTTGCAGTAGTTGGTTGTGTGGGTCTCTGGTTATGAATGGGGTGCTGACAGACAATCGTTGATGGATATTTATAGAGCTCTGATCAGGACAACAATTGATTATGAGTGTATATTTTATGGAACAGCGGCAAAGACATAATCCAGTATATAGCTTTAAGGATATGTATTGGTGCATTTATATCAACATCTGTATGTGCCTTACTGGTGGAGGCAGGTGAGATGCCTTTGGATATACAGCGTAAAAAATGGTCATCATCTTATTGGGTTAGGTTGAAAGGCTGTGAGGTTGAGCATCCCACTGCTACTGTTCTATAAACTACTTTTCTTTACAGATCTGACACAGTTGCCACCTCAGATAATGAGCCTAGCAAGTGTCGTGAATGAGGTATGTAGTACCCACAGAAGGCCACAGGGAGGAGCAAGAGAGCTATAAACCTATTCATTTTTTTTGCTTTAAATACCCTAAACCTAACAATCAATCAATCAATCAAATGTGTTTATAAAGTCCTTTTTACATCAGCAGATGTCACAAAGTGCTATACAGAAACTCTTACCCTACTTATAACCTATTTTAGCTTTAACTCTTTTCACTTTGCTTTAAATTAGTCATTTTATTATAGGTATTATTGCAAGGCAGAACACTTGATAAACAACACATTTGTTTTATTTTTTAAATGTGGTTTGAACTGGGTGTGACCTAGTAACCTCTATGTGAAAGTCCAGCAATTGGCATGTCATAGGTGGGGCAGGTTTGAGACTGATCTACAGAATTATTACGAAAAATACACTTTATTTCTCAGCTGCCTCACCAATGTCTTTACGTGAATTAATAACTTTTAATTGCTAAATGTTTCAAATAGATGGCTGCATAAGACCACAAACATCAGTTATAGGCTACAAGCATAAAATAGCATGCAACCAAAGACCATCTCCTATGATTTTCTAAAAAGGTCACTCATTACTTTACAGTTAGCTATATATCTCGTATTATTCCTGTGTTGCTTTTGGGAGAGCAACAAAATATTAACTCTAGCAGGTATTGAACACCGGCCAAATAATCACTAGTCAGATGCGCTAACCTCAACCCTAGTAAACATGCATTATGACATCATCTTAATATCTCATATATTCCAGCCCACCAATAAATCATGCAACCATCGCGGTTAGAATATTTACCTCAACATGCCCCTCGCTTGTGCTAGAAGGCAGAGTGCTCGCTGCCGCTGACGGCACAAGCTTTTTGCGGGGCTTGTTGAGTTGGCTACTTGTTCGAGAAGGCAGAGTGGCTCTGTGCTGGTTGATGAATTTGACAATTAATTTACTAGAAAAATACATTTTTGTCGACCAGAGGTGACTGAATTCCTGCTGGAGAGAGTCATGGGGGAGGTCCAGGAGGCTCTGCCTGACCCAGTGAGGAGGGGGCTGGAGCAGCCTGAGGAGGGGCCACCACCGTTTCCACCACTGCAAGTGACAGCAGAGACTGGGGACTGGCAGGAGAGTCCGGAGGACTTACTGACTTTTAACACTCTGAGCCTGGGGGAGTTTGAGGAGGTGGGGGGTAAGGTGCTGTACACCCTCAGGGTCAAGGTTAGACACATCAGGAGCTTAGCGGGAGTGAAGGGGCATCAGTGGCAGGGGGTTGTGGGGGCTGAGAGCATGGCAGGGTATAGGTGGAGGGTGCTCTATAAGCTCCCAGTGCTGGAAAGGTCAGGGGTCGTCCAGTGGAGGGTATTACATGGAGCCCTGGACACCAATAGCTGGTTGGCTCGGGTTGACCTGGGAGTTGGGGAGGGGTGTCCGTTTTCTGCAATGACAGACTGTTCATCATGTTTTTTCAGTGTTGCCAGGGTAATGCCATTACTGTTGACGCCTTAGGGTTGAGTTTGAGTTGTACAAAATGATCAACAGTGTAAAGATATTTCAGGAGGTATGGGGGCTCAGGGGGGCTGTCTGTACGGCTGGAGAGGAGGGGTTGGATGGACGGTTGGAATGTGGTGCTGGATGGTGTATTGTACTGTGGTGTTGGGTACTGCATAATGTGATTGTGTGGAGGTTGTGGTGGCACGCAATGTGTTTTTAGGAGATGGGGTGTTAGTGTAATGAGGATGGCTCATTAAAGTAAGACAAGTCAGTCTCTCTCTCTCTCTCTCTTAACAGCGCTCTGCACAGGCAGCAGTGGAGGACAGTGATAAGATCTTTACCGAGCTGATCCGCTCCATTGAGAGAAGGCGCTCTGAGGTGAAGGAGCTGATCAGAGCCCAAGAGAAGGCTCAAGTGAGTCAAGCTGAAGGACTCCTGGAGCAACTGGAGCAGGAGATAGCTGAGCTGAGGAAGAGAAGCACTGAGCTGGAGCAGCTCTCACAAACAGAGGATCACATCCATTTCCTCCAGGTAACTCAACTGCACAGATACATGTGATATGAAATTAAAACTCTCAATCATTTGGTTCTGCTCCCTCTCACTCTCTCTCTCTCTCTCTCTCTCCAGAGTTATCAGTCTCTCTCCAGTACCAGTGTATCTTCAGACTTACCCAGCATCGTTGTCCGTCCTCTTCAGTACTTTGGAGATGTGAGTAAGACTGTGTCTGAACTGAGAGAGAAACTAGAAGACTTCCTTAAAGGAGAATGGACCAAGATCTCCACTACAGGTGTGTTGAAAATAATAAGAACTTCAACTTTAGACCATTGAAAGTTCCCTAGTAATCATATACATGTGGAATATGGTATGATGATAACATTCCCTCTCTCTGTGAATGTGTTTGTGTGTCTGTAGTGAATATAGTGGATGTTGTACTGCCTCCAGAGCCCAAGACCAGAGAACAGTTCTTACAATGTGAGTCTCTTTATTCTGAAGTAACTAACAGTCTCTTTTTACTGACACTCCTAACAATCCCTCTAGAAATATATAGCAATAGTAGATCTAATCAAAGACTGGGTATCTATCTGACTCCTCATATTTCTCTGATTTGATCTCTGCTGTGCTCTAATCAAAGACAGGGTAGATACAGTATCTGACTTAACTTATTGTTCTAACTCCCCTCATTGGTCTCTGCTCTGCTCTACTCTTCTCCCAGATTCCTGTCAGATCACACTGGACCCAAACACAGCACACACACTCCTCTCTCTGTCTAAAGGGAACAGAAAGGTGAAACGTACAGACCAAGTCCAACCATATCCTGATCATCCAGACAGATTCACCGACTACTGTATGGTTCTGTGTAGAGAGGGTCTGTCTGGACGCTGTTACTGGGAGGTGGAGTGGAGTGGGGAGTGGGTTTATACAGCAGTCTCATATAAAGACATCAGCAGAACAGGGACAGATGGTGGATTTGGACACAATAACATGTCCTGGAGTTTAGAGTGTTATAGAAGTGGTTATTTGGTCATACACAATAATGTTGGGACTAAAGTATCAGGCCCTCAGTCCTCCAGAGTAGGAGTGTACCTGGATCACAAGGCAGGTACTCTGTCCTTCTACAGTGTCTCTGATACAATGACCCTCCTCCACAGAGTCCAGACCACATTCACTCAGCCCCTCTATCCTGGGTTTTTTCTCTATAATAGTACTGCTGAGCTGGTTAAACTGTAGTAGGGTCCACATAGATACTAGTCATGCTGGTGTAGTCTATAGCTGAGCTGGTTAAACTGTAGTAGGGTCCACATAGATACTAGTCATGCTGGTGTAGTCTATAGCTGAGCTGGTTAAACTGTAGTAGGGTCCACATAGATACTAGTCATGCTGGTGTAGTCTATAGCTGAGCTGGTTAAACTGTAGTAGGATCCACATAGATACTAGTCATGCTGGTGTAGTCTATAGCTGAGCTGGTTAAACTGTAGTAGGGTCCACATAGATACTAGTCATGCTGGTGTAGTCTATAGCTGAGCTGGTTAAACTGTAGTAGGGTCCACATAGATACTTGTCATGCTGGTGGTGATGGTCCCCAGATGTGATGATTCATTCTGCTCTGTTTTTATGTACAATGATTTGATTGATTTGATCTTAAGAAGATGTTATGAATTACAATTCAATGCATTCATATTATTTGTAAGTGCAACGTTTTAATCTTATACATTTACATTAATCATGATGTATGCTGTTAATGTATGTTGGTTGTCATTCAGAACCATTGAAATGTTTTCTCAATTGGTTCTCTGTCTCAATGTAATTTTCCTCAGTATCATGGAACAGGTAGTGTTACTTACTTGCTAATTGAACTATATGGGCCGGTTTCCCGGACACAGATGATGCCTAGTCCTAGACTAAAAAGCATGTTCAATGGAGATGTCCCGGAAACCGGCCCTAAATTTGGCATCTTTTATTCTCCCGTACTGCTCAGTCAAGCAACATTAAACCTGTCCAGCAGGTGGTGATATTAACCAAACAATAAAAACATCAGCTATCTTGACTTGTCACTCAGTATATCAGTAATGTTCAGAATTGTACTTTAATATCATTGGAGATTGATGGTCTTTTTAATCCACTACCCAGAGTCAGGAACAGATGAAGTTAGGTCTGCTACTGTTCAGTTATTAAATATGATTCATGGTGATGGGAAATAAAAAATACATCTAGTAGTAGTTTTCCTTTGCTATTTATTCCAAGGTGTGCCTTTAACTTGTAAATGGATTGTGTTGAAGCTGGCATGGGGTGTGGATGATAGAATAGAGTGAATAGAGGAGAGAAGAGAGGAGGAGAGGAGAACATAATATAGAAGACAGATAAGATAGAGAGAGAATTCATACCCAGGGGAGTTACTGACTCTGGCCCAAATGACACCCTGTTCCCTACGTAGTGCACTAGGCTACTTCTGACCAGATCTAAAGTAGTGCACTACATAGGGAATAGGGTGTAGATTGGATATTTTCTCCCTGTCATTAGAATGAAGATTTCCATACTGGAGTTACTGTCTCTGTCCCAAATCTCTCCCTGTTCCCTGCAGAGTGCACTAGGCTTCTTCTGACCAGATCTAAAGTAGTCTTCTAGATTTTACATGTTTTCTCCCTGTCATTAGAAAATGACAATATGGTAATGACGTTAGTGGTTTCCTCCCCCTTTGTTTTTATTGGTTGTGTGTTATGTGTGTTTGTCACGCCCTGGCTCTGGGGACTCTCGTATGTTGAGCCAGGGTGTTATATTCTATGTTTGTATTTCTAGGTTGGTCTGAGTGACTCCCAATCAGAGGCAACGAGTGTCAGCTGGTTGTCTCTGATTGGGAGCCATATTTAACTGTCTGTCTTTCACTTTGTGTTTGTGGTTTCTTGTTCCTTTTGATTTGTGTTTGTGTCGAAGGACTTCACGTATCGTTTGTTGTTTTGTTCGCTGTGGTGTACAAGTAAATAAATATGTACGCATCTCACGCTGCGCCTTGGCCCGCTTCTTTTCAAGACGATCGTGACAGAAGAAACCACCACGACTGGGTCAAGCAGCGTGATGAGGAGAAAGGCTGGAATTACGAGAAGTGGAGAGAGAATTGGACGAGAACCATGGAGGCCTGGTCCACGGGGGAGAGACAAGCCCAGAATTTTTTTAGGGGGGGGCTCACGCCGTGGACGACGGGGCAGCAGGAGTACGGGATAGAGTGGTGCAGAAGGTTGGCAGAGAAGGCCGCCAGGTTAAGGGGGCCACCGGTCACAGAGGAGAGGGAAAGTGTGGAGGCACGGCGAGAGGTACTGGGGTGTGTTACCAGTCCGGTCCGGCCCGTTCCTGATCCCTGCGTAGGGCCAGTGGTGTGTGTCCCCAGTACGGTCCGGCCTGTTCCTGTTCCTCGCATCGAGCCTGTGGTGCGTGTCGTCAGCCCGGCCCGGCCTGTTCCTGCTCCACGCACCACGCCTACAGGGTGCGTCGCCAGCACGGCCCGGCCTGTCCCTGCTCCACGCACCAAACCTACGGTGTGCGTCGCCAGCCCGGCCCAGCATGTTCCTGCCACTCGCACCAAACCTACGGTGTGCGTCGCCAGCCCAGCCCGGCCTGTCCCTGCTCCACGCACCAAACCTACGGTGTGCGTCGCCAGCCCGGCCCGGCCTGTTCCTGCCACTGGCACCAAACCTACGGTGCGCGTCGCCAGCCCGGCCCGGCCTGTTCCTGCCACTCGCACCAAACCTACGGTGCGCGTCGCCAGCCTGGTCCAGCCCATTCCTGCCACTCGCACCAAGCCAGGGGTGCGAGTCGTCAGCCTGGTCCAGCCCGTTCCTGCCACTCGCACCAAGCCAGGGGTGCGAGTCGTCAGCCTGGTTCAGCCCGTTCCTGCTACTCGCACCAAGCCCGGGGTACGAGTCGTCAGCCTGGTAAGGACAGTCGCTGCTCCACACACCAAGCCTAGGGTGCGAGTCGTCAGTCCGGCACAACCCGTGCCTGGGTCATCGGTGCCAATTCAGGTACCGCTCAACTGCTCCACTAAGGAGCTGAAGCCTACCGCCCCTGCTACGTCCAGTCCAGCTCCAGCCAGCGGGGTCAGACCGGACCAGGGGCGCTATGGGGGGTTTGTTGGAGGGTGGTGGGCAAGCCCGGAGCCGGATCCACCGCCGAGGCGGAGTGCCCACCCGGTCCCTCCCCTGTTGTGTTTGGTTGGCGCGGCCGGTGTCCGCGCCTTTGGGGGGGGGGTACTGTCACGCCCTGGCTCTGGGGACTCTCGTATGTTGAGCCAGGGTGTTATATTCTATGTTTGTATTTCTAGGTTGGTCTGAGTGACTCCCAATCAGAGGCAACGAGTGTCAGCTGGTTGTCTCTGATTGGGAGCCATATTTAACTCTCTGTCTTTCACTTTGTGTTTGTGGTTTCTTGTTCCTTTTGATTTGTGTTTGTGTCGAAGGACTTCACGTATCGTTTGTTGTTTTGTTCGCTGTGGTGTACAAGTAAATAAATATGTACGCATCTCACGCTGCGCCTTGGCCCGCTTCTTTTCAAGACGATCGTGACAGAAGAAACCACCACGACTGGGTCAAGCAACGTGATGAGGAGAAAGGCTGGAATTACGAGAAGTGGAGAGAGAATTGGACGAGAACCATGGAGGCCTGGTCCACGGGGGAGAGACAAGCCCAGAAAATTTTTAGGGGGGGGCTCACGCCGTGGACGACGGGGCAGCAGGAGTACGGGATAGAGTGGTGCAGAAGGTTGGCAGAGAAGGCCGCCAGGTTAAGGGGGCCACCGGTCACAGAGGAGAGGGAAAGTGTGGAGGCACGGCGAGAGGTACTGGGGTGTGTTACCAGTCCGGTCCGGCCCGTTCCTGATCCCTGCGTAGGGCCAGTGGTGTGTGTCCCAAGTACGGTCCGGCCTGTTCCTGTTCCTCGCATCGAGCCTGTGGTGCGTGTCGTCAGCCCGGCCCGGCCTGTTCCTGCTCCACGCACCACGCCTACAGGGTGCGTCGCCAGCACGGCCCGGCCTGTCCCTGCTCCACGCACCAAACCTACGGTGTGCGTCGCCAGCCCGGCCCGGCATGTTCCTGCCACTCGCACCAAACCTACGGTGTGCGTCGCCAGCCCAGCCCGGCCTGTCCCTGCTCCACGCACCAAACCTACGGTGTGCGTCGCCAGCCCGGCCCGGCCTGTTCCTGCCACTGGCACCAAACCTACGGTGCGCGTCGCCAGCCCGGCCCGGCCTGTTCCTGCCACTCGCACCAAACCTACGGTGCGCGTCGCCAGCCTGGTCCAGCCCGTTCCTGCCACTCGCACCAAGCCAGGGGTGCGAGTCGTCAGCCTGGTCCAGCCCGTTCCTGCCACTCGCACCAAGCCAGGGGTGCGAGTCGTCAGCCTGGTTCAGCCCGTTCCTGCTACTCGCACCAAGCCCGGGGTACGAGTCGTCAGCCTGGTAAGGCCAGTCGCTGCTCCACGCACCAAGCCTAGGGTGCGAGTCGTCAGTCCGGCACAACCCGTGCCTGGGTCATCGGTGCCAATTCAGGTACCGCTCAACTGCTCCACTAAGGAGCTGAAGCCTACTGCCCCTGCTACGTCCAGTCCAGCTCCAGCCAGCGGGGTCAGACCGGACCAGGGGCGCTATGGGGGGTTTGTTGGAGGGTGGTGGGCAAGCCCGGAGCCGGATCCACCGCCGAGGCGGAGTGCCCACCCGGTCCCTCCCCTGTTGTGTTTGGTTGGCGCGGCCGGTGTCCGCGCCTTTGGGGGGGGGTACTGTCACGCCCTGGCTCTGGGGACTCTCGTATGTTGAGCCAGGGTGTTATATTCTATGTTTGTATTTCTAGGTTGGTCTGAGTGACTCCCAATCAGAGGCAACGAGTGTCAGCTGGTTGTCTCTGATTGGGAGCCATATTTAACTCTCTGTCTTTCACTTTGTGTTTGTGGTTTCTTGTTCCTTTTGATTTGTGTTTGTGTCGAAGGACTTCACGTATCGTTTGTTGTTTTGTTCGCTGTGGTGTACAAGTAAATAAATATGTACGCATCTCACGCTGCGCCTTGGCCCGCTTCTTTTCAAGACGATCGTGACAGTGTTGTTGTTGTTAGGTTTTCCCCCTGTGGTCCTAATTGAAAATCCATTAACAATGAATCACAAACAAATTATGTTCCAGTTGTGTTTAGACAACTTCATGGCTGACATCCCCCAGAACTTTACCTGATGTTTTCTCTCTCTCTCAAACCATACACGTCATTTAGCAGACGCTCTTATCTAGAGCAACTTACCGTTAGTGCATATATATATATATACATGACTGTAAGTCGCTTTGGATAAAAGCGTCCGCGAAATGGCATATTAATATTATATATATATTTTTCATACTGGCCCCCATGGGAATCGAAACCACAACCCTGGCATTGCAAACACCATGCTCTACCAACTGAGCTACATCCCTGCCGGCCATTCCCTCCCCTATCCTGGACCAATTGTGCGCCGCCCGGTCGCTGACGGCTACGACAGAGCCTGGATTTGAATCAAGATCTCTAGTGGCACAGCTATCACTGTGATGCAGTGCCTTAGACCACTGCGCCACTCGGGAGACTATAGAAAGCAGACAACCTCAATATGGTTTCATTCCTGTAGTTATCAGGACACATGGGGTGTGGAACTATTATCTCCTTTCTAAGTTTGAACTTGTCCACTTCCCTTCATGGATTTAAAAGGAAATGACTGGTATATGTAAACTCCCTCTACCCCATGCCAACACCAATCCAATGCTGTACAATTAATTCCATAGCTTAACATGGGAAATGCTCACTGCCTCCCATAAGAGTCATTGAAGCGTTGGATGAGATATGACCCTGCCTTCACCAGGGGATATTTGTTGGACCCGTCACAACAGGTGAGGGCCTCAGCCTCCAGCTGCCCAAAGAAAGCCAGGGACTGCCTTGTGCTCCAGTCTCCAGCAGGGGGCAGCAAAACCCTATAGACCTGAAAGGGAAAGTGAGGAGTTAAAATCTAAGGTGAATTTACATTGATGTTTCCATAGAGACCTGAGTCATATTCACTAGGCACCAAACTGAAGTTAATTAGCTGAAACAGGGAGGGACTAACTGAACGAGAAAAGTTTTTGATGTTTGTACTTTTAGGACTTTTCTATTGGTTTTATTTTTTATTTATTTTACCTTTTTTTAACTAGGCAAGTGAGTTAAGAACACATTCTTATTTACAATGACGGCCTACACCGGCCAAACCTGGACGATGTAAACTCAATCAAGCACTGCTTATTAAGTATTCACAATTATTTTAAATAGTAATTGAATGCAGGTCTGTTTCCACATGCAATAACCTGTAACATCTTGTATGATCTTATGAGTTAACAGTGTGTCAAATGGAAGGGCAAGTCTCACCACTGAGAGGAAAACATCACTCGTCCACCTCTGCATCCGGTCAGCTATGTTGATCAGTACTATCCCAGGGATGCTGGGAGCAGAGATGAACTACCCTGACCTGGTACCCACCTATGGAGTTGTCATTTTAATATCAGTTTAACCCCATTACTGCTATAACACACATAAGCCATGTTAATAGAATGAAATGGATCCAGGTTCCATTTATTCTACAATAGATTTACTGCCTGTGGAACACTTCTCAAAAGTGGTCTTAAATCAAGATGACTGCAGGTCTCAATCCCAAATTAATGGGGGAACAATTAATGAAATGGCCACCCGGACTATTTACATTGACCCCCCCCCAACCCCCTTTTTGATTTTACACTGCTGCTACTTGCTGTTTATCTATGCATAGTCACTTTACAAATGACCTCAACTAACCTGTACCCCCACACATTGACTGGCAGAGCTACTCCACCTCAAGAATGACCCCCTGTATATTGCCTCATTATTGTTATGTCATTTTATTGTGTTACTTTTTTGATTTGATTTGTTTTTAAAATTTAGTTTATTTCGTAAATATTTTCTTAACTCTATTTCTTGAACAGCATTGTTGGTTAAGGGTTTGTAAGTAAGCATTTCACGGTAAGGTCTACACCTGTTGTATTCGGCGCATGTGACAAATTTAATTACATTTTATTTTATTTTATTTGAAAATGGCACCATCTAGTAAGATGGCATTTAGAGGTATGGAGAAACAAGATTCACACATCAGAGCTGACCACAACTGGACTGTACTGGCTGGGATATTTTCTTTACACATTGTCCTTTCAAGGATGGTTCCAGAACTTGGCTTGACTCAGCTCTGTAGCGTTAGCCAGCCCAGTTTGGCCCTGCTTGACTCAGCTCTGTAGCGTTAGCCAGCCCAGTTTGGCCCTGCTTGACTCAGCTCTGTAGCGTTAGCCAGCCCAGTTTGGCCCTGCTTGACTCAGCTCTGTAGTGTTAGCCAGCTCAGTTTGGCCCTGCTTGACTCAGCTCTGTAGTGTTAGCCAGCTCAGTTTGGCCCTGCTTGACTCAGCTCTGTAGTGTTAGCCAGCCGAGTTTGGCCCTGCTTGACTCAGCTCTGTAGTGTTAGCCAGCTCAGTTTGGCCCTGCTTGACTCAGCTCTGTAGTGTTAGCCAGCCCAGTTTGGCCCTGCTTGACTCAGCTCTGTAGTGTTAGCCAGCTCAGTTTGGCCCTGCTTGACTCAGCTCTGTAGTGTTAGCCAGCCCAGTTTGTCCCTGCTTGACTCAGCTCTGTAGTGTTAGCCAGCCCAGTTTGGCCCTGCTTGGCTTGACTCAGCTCTGTAGTGTTAGCCAGCCCAGTTTGGCCCTGCTTGACTCAGCTCTGTAGTGTTAGCCAGCCCAGTTTGGCCCTGCTTGGCTTGACTCAGCTCTATAGTGAGAAACAGGAATCAGTGTGTTGGAGGGGATCAGTCTGATCAAGGAGAGGCGCAGAATCACTGATCTGGACCACTTAGTGAGTCAATATTTGAGATGCAAGTGGATTTGTAGATGAGTGAGTCTGTGCAGTTGACTGCAATGGATTTGATCTAAAACATGCACAATGTCATGAAGATCACTGCTACTCCATAGAATGAAACCATCCCCTATGAGGACTAATGACCAACTCTGAAACTCACCACACTATGCTGTACTGACAGCATCATCATCACACTAGCATTAATGTTCACACTCTGGGGCTCATTTGTCCACATTTAAACTGGTCTAGGTCTCCTTACAGGTGAGACACATTTAAACTGGTCTAGGTCTCCTTACAGGTTGGACACATGGGTCTAGAGGTCTCTAGTGGTTGAATCTTGGTCTGGGTCTCACTGGTTCTGTTCCAATCAGTCTTGTCTCCATCTCTGGTATATTCAGTACCAATACACCAACGTCATACACTCCAGACCTAGGTTCCAGTGCTTAATTTGAGCCGGATCTGGCACCTCTCAGATTTGACCTAATTTGTTCCAGCACCTATTTGCCCGGCTCCGGTACCTCACGCGGCATTATTTATTCAATTTGTTCACTGTTTGCACTGTAAACATTTAAAAAAGCAATCAGAGTTAAATCAAGTTGCCTCCTGGTTATTTCTCCCACCTCCCAGAAAAACCATCATGTAAAAGTGTGGTGATCCTTCTATGCAGTCATCCTAATCCTTCCCCACTGATTTCAGACCTGCTCTCTTATTTCTACATATGTCCATCCACCGACGAAGTGCACGGGGGGGCAGTGCCCCGGAGCAGGTGCAATTTGGACGGAGGCTCAGTTCAAGGCCAAACAAACGTATAACCCCTGGCTTGTCAAGCAACATTCAAAGCTTATAATTGTAATAGCCAGTTATAATTGTAATGGCTTAGCAGACAATAACAAAAGAAGAACAATATTTACATGGCTCAAAGAGAAGGAACATAATATCTATTGTTTACAGGAAACCCATTCAACAATTCTAGATGAAGTTGGGTGGAAAAAGGAGGGGGGGGGGGGGGGGGGGGCGAAATATACTTCTCCCATGGGCTAAGAAACTCAAAAGGGGTGATGATATTAATTAACAGTAATTTCGATCCGAATGTGCAAATTGTCCAAACAGATACGCAAGGTAGATAGATTATTTTAAATATGTTATTGGACCATAAACAAATATGTCTCATTAACCTTTACGGACCAAATAATGATGATCTGAGGATGCCTCCCGCGACGGCGTGACCCGTCAGAGCTATAGTGGCCTTGCCATGCGGATATCCTCGCATGCGTTTGTTAACAATCTAGGTCTTAGTTGTTGAAGTGCATCACACATATCTGAATTGGCACTCGAGCTCCAAAAGAGAGACACACAGGGCAGTCACCAGGGAAGTGAGGGTGTTATTACTGCACACAGGGCAGTCACCAGGGAAGTGAGGGTGTTATTACCGCACACAGGGCAGTCACCAGGGAAGTGAGGGTGTTATTACTGCACACAGGGCAGTCACCAGGGAAGTGAGGGTGTTATTACTGCACACAGGGCAGTCACCAGGGAAGTGATGGTGTTATTACTGCACACAGGGCAGTCACCAGGGAAGTGAGGGTGTTATTACTGCACACAGGGCAGTCACCAGGGAAGTGAGGGTGTTATTACTGCACACAGGGCAGTCACCAGGGAAGTGATGGTGTTATTACTGCACACAGGGCAGTCACCAGGGAAGTGAGGGTGTTATTACTGCACACAGGGCAGTCACCAGGGAAGTGATGGTGTTATTACTGCACACAGGGCAGTCACCAGGGAAGTGATGGTGTTATTACTGCACACAGGGCAGTCACCAGGGAAGTGAGGGTGTAATTACTGCACACAGGGCAGTCACCAGGGAAGTGAGGGTGTTATTACTGCACACAGGGCAGTCACCAGGGAAGTGATGGTGTTATTACTGCACACAGGGCAGTCACCAGGGAAGTGAGGGTGTAATTACTGCACACAGGGCAGTCACCAGGGAAGTGAGGGTGTTATTACTGCACACAGGGCAGTCACCAGTGGACAATACAGGATACAGCCAGTTCATAGAGGAGCTGAAGGTGCTTTATGCTCAATACTGGCCAGAGGATGCAGGAGCACTGTATGGAGAAACAGTGATAGAATCTCTCTGCCAGAGGTTTGGCATTGGCAGTCCACGTACGGTCATACAGGCCTACAAGCAGTACAGGGACACTGATGGTAATGATAAAGGAGACTTTCCAGATGGACTTAAAGAGATGTTGATGGAGGTCAGCACCATCCCCATCTCCAGATGGACTTAAAGAGATGTTGATGGAGGTCAGCACGATCTCCATCTCCAGATTGACTTAAAGAGATGTTGATGGTGGTCAGCACCATCCCCATCTCCAGATGGACTTAAAGAGATGTTGATGGAGGTCAGCACCATCCCCATCTCCAGTGCAGAAGGCCAGCAGGGATTTTCTCAAATGAATCTGATTTGCACCTCAACCCACGCCTCTCTGCATACCTCCACCATAACAGGGCTACTCTTTCTGAACCTTGTTGGCCCACCCCTGACCAAATTCAACCCAGTCCCCTATGTGAGGTCATGGATTGCTAAAGGACCCAGATGTGTCACAGACACCAGGAGCAAAACAAGAGATAGGGATGAGAAGATGCACCAGGAAATGGCCGTGTTGTGGGAGGTTCTGGAAAACTTTACAAACTTGTTCTGTACTGTGAAGTTAATCTGAATATGCGCTTCATATTATCAGATAGGCAGGAGGCCTATATACTATAATATGTGTTCTGCTGTAGCATACATTGATTTATTTTATTTGAAGTATATTCTGATATCAAATCAAATGTTTGTCCTACAGTGATGTCTTGAAAAGTATATGAAATGTGAGTCTTGTAAGCCCCACCTCTGAGTATGTGAAATGTGAGTCTTGTAAGCCCCACCTCTGAGTATATGAAATGTGAGTCTTGTAAGCCCCACCTCTGAGTATGTGTTCATATGCATATGGAGGGTGTTCTGCAGTGACACCTAAAAATGTTGCTGTACATTGATGTCTTGAAAATTAGGCTGTAAGAAATTCAGACTTGTAAGCCCCACAGCTACACTTGAGTATGTGGGCATAGTATATGTTGGAGACAAACGCGTGGCCGACGTGTGACGGTGGCTGTGTGAGAAGCACGCCTGTATCTCTCACATAACTAGAATGACTGTGATGAGTGTGGTGGAAGGAGTCAGGCGCAGGAGGGTAATCACCGAATACAGAGTTTATTCCTACGTTGACACACAAATGCGCTCCAATAGCGATCAACGAAACAGGCACAGGGCAAACTAACATCCCTGGCAAATACACTGTAACGGAATCCAATAATACATAGGCACAGGGGGGAAATCTACCCTGGCAACACAATGTTATGAGTAGCTCCACCGAGCTACACTACTCTCACCATTAACAATCACCCACAAGGACAAGGGGGTAGAGGGAACACTTATACACTGACTAATTAGGGGATAGGAACCAGGTGTGTGTGATTGACAATACAAGACAATTGTGATGATGATTGGGGCAGCAGTGGTTAGTAAGCCGGTGACGACGAACGCCGAAGCCTGCCCGAACAAGGAGGAGAGGCAGCATCGGCCGAAGTCGTGACAATGACATTCACTTTCTACGATCTCTCTCCCTCTCTGCTCTGATAAAATGAGTTTAAATGTATTTGGCTAAGGTGTATGTAAACTTCCGACTTCAAATGTAACTAGAATGAGATTCACTTTCTATGATCTCTCTCCCTCTCTGCTCTGATAGACAGGAGCCTGAACTCTCATCTCTCAAGCGTTGCACTTCATCATTTATTTAGACTATGCTGTAGGCCACCAAAATATTTGATCAACTTCCAAATATTGTTTTACAAAAGAGAGAGAGAGAGAGAGAGGCTTTTGGCAGGAGTGCATCGGCCATCACCAGTGAGGGAGCTGTGCATCATTGGGTGAGTCAGTGAAACTGGAAAGCATTGTTAGGACTATAATTTCCTCCTCATATTGTAGCCTACAATATGTGTCTCCACACACCTAGGCCTAGGCTATTGATGGATTCAAGACAAGGTCGTTTTTATTGATCTCTGATTCTCAGTTTGTCAGTGTAGCCTGCCATTTCGATCATTTGTGTGGTATTAACAAATACTCTACCAAAGTCTCGTCATGTAAAATGACATAGAATTGCATGAAATGCGTTTATAAAAGGCCAACATTTTCTCGGCCATTATGCTATTAAAAATGTCCCCCATGTGTACAACTTCTGGAAGTGCCTCTACTCTACTGCTCTATGCCACTACGCAAATGTGATGATATGAATGCAATGCTTTATTATAAAGGATATGTATATTTTAATGCATTCCAGTACCTCAGATCCCCCAGGTCACCACCCTCTCGTGCTCACTGTTTGTAAAATAAGGTGCAGGACGGCAGATTAATTCCCTTCAGTGATATTACTTGCTGACACGTTTTGGAGAAAGCTTCTTCGTCAAAGCACTATTGTAAACAGGGTTAGAATGTTACAAATACACATTGACATTGAAAGGGAAGCATGATTATAGATTCATATTTTAAATCCTCAGAATTCATACAGTATGGAACACAATGTAGAAGACATAGACATATCATTACATACAGTATAGAACACCATATAGAAGACATAGACATGTCATTACATACAGTATAGAACACCATATAGAAGACATAGACATATCATTACATACAGTATAGAACACCATCTAGAAGACATAGACATATCATTACATACAGTATAGAACACCATCTAGAAGACATAGACATATCATTACATACAGTATAGAACACCATCTAGAAGACATAGACATATCATTACATACAGTATAGAACACCATATAGAAGACATAGACATATCATTACATACAGTATAGAACACCATATAGAAGACATAGACATATCATTACATACAGTATAGAACACCATCTAGAAGACATAGACATATCATTACATACAGTATAGAACACCATATAGAAGACATAGACATATCATTACATACAGTATAGAACACCATCTAGAAGACATAGACATATCATAACATACAGTATAGAACACCATCTAGAAGACATAGACGTATGTAGTTCTGTCCTTGAGCTGTTCTTGTCTATTAATGTTCTGTATTATGTCATGTTTCATGTTTTGTGTGGACCCCAGGAAGAGTAGCTGCTGCTTTTGCAACAGCTAATGGGGATCCTAATAAAATACCAAATATCAAATACACCAATAAAGACAATAATGTAAGGTTTTACATTATTTTCAATGATCAGTCAATACATACACTATTCATTTCACCTACAGTACATTGTATCCATTTCAAGTCCCCCCTCCCCCATTGTAGCTAATTATCTATAAAACATTGTACAGTTTTACAACCACGTATTACTTATTATGGATGGTTATAGTTAGTGTCATAGCACATAGGTTTAAGGCATTACACAATTCATTAAAAGCATTATACATATGTACTTCATAGAAACTGTTACATACTATAGGCTATAAATCACCTATCTGTCCCTAGATGTCTCAGTCGGAATATATTAGTAGCATATATCTTTGCACTTAATACCCAGTTTATCTTTTGACACTTACCGACTTTGAACGGGTGATGTATACTGCCTGAAACGCGTTTTTTATTGGCCGGAATCTCTTTCCATGTCAGAATCACACGGTTTAACAATACTTCGAAGACGCTGTTTTTCAGGAGGAGTTGGGATGCCAATAACCTCGGTTGTTTTTCCATGTCTTCACCAATAAGTCACCGCACTAGGTGACTTAGAGAGCGTATCAATGTTATCTTA
The DNA here is from genome assembly GCF_964263955.1 of Coregonus lavaretus. NCBI lineage: Eukaryota > Metazoa > Chordata > Actinopteri > Salmoniformes > Salmonidae > Coregonus > Coregonus lavaretus. The sequence goes on from NC_140008.1 coordinate 5,436,749, forward strand.
ATCTAAGCATTTCTTTAGTAATTTATCGGGTTACTGAGACCCATTCTCTACACAAGGAAACAATGTTGCTGTTTTCGACTGCCACAATTGGATAGCGGATTCTCCATTCACCAAAAGGGGACGGGCTGAAATTATGGTTGACGTCACGACGCATTCCAATTTTGGTGCTAGAGAAAGAGGCTTTGAGATGAGCTTGTTCATAAATAATATAATTGGTCATTTAGCAGACGCTCTTATCCAGAGCGACTTACAGGAGCAATTAGGGTTAAGTGCCTTGCTCAAGGGCACATCGACAGATTTTTCACCTAGTCGGCTCGGGGATTAGAACCAGCGACCTTTCGGTTACTGGCACAACACTCTTAACCACTAAGCTACCTGCCGCCCGTTCAGAGAGCAAATATTTCAATAAAATAAAATATAATTAATATGATTGTAGGCCTATGTGTATATTTGTAAAATAAATACAATTAAATTGTTATGTATTTTAAAAACGTCAGAATGACACTCAAACGGACCATTATTATTATACACAAAAAAAAAAAATGTATGCACGCATGACTGTAAGACGCTTTGGATAAAAGTGTCTGCTAAATGGCATTTTATTTTATTTATTTATTTTATTTATTTCACTTTCATGTTAGGCCTACTACTTCTGTCCAATAGAGATAGATAGAGGACTCTAGTGGCCAAAAGCCTGATCGTTTTAGCATGGGCAGCACCATTGAGGACTTTCACCATTTTGAAGTAGTGAACTGTATGGGACTTCCTAGGGGTTAAGGAAGGATCACAGAATTCCATCCAGGTCACCAAGAGGGATCAGCCAATGAATTATACTTGTGAGCAAACATTCCATAACTACAGGTGGCAGTAAATCGCCAACCTTGGCATTATATCTGTTCAAACAACACACTCCAGGTGGCAGTATGCACCCTTTCAGTTTGTTTACCAACTCATAAAAGTAGTAGTAGAAGAAAATGGACTACTTCAAAATGGAGATGGCCTTAATGGCAGTGCCCGTGCTCTCACAGACGCCATAATGGGACAGATACCATGATGCCATGTCTATCTAAGTCTATGTTCTATCCAGCACTTATAGTCTTTGATTTTGTGCCATAGGTGCACAAAAAATTAGTTTTATTTTGACATGAGGTAAGCCGAGAGGAAGTGGGTCTACAACAGACCCACGTTTGTAAAGTCTGTTCAATAATATTATCCTTTAGATATTTTGTCTCAAATTACCCCTCTCATAATGACCAACCGCCCTGCCCACCGGCACATTAAGTTTAAATGGAATTGTATTTAACTTCTGGCTTCCCACGGACTGTTGTTGTGCAACCGAGTACATTTGAAAGCAACGCTAGTGTGTGTTCTGTAAATACAGCTTATTTGCTAAAAGTAACTAGTACATTGGGTGCAGTAGGTCTTTAGAGTCTCCTGGAGGTGGTTTGTAAATCTTCCCTAGCGTGAGGTAATTTTTTTCTTATTTCTCTGGACTCTCGTTTGAGGTCAAGCAGGTCATAAACAGTTTCTCTGTATTGTAAAATTATGCTTTTGTTAATTCCATGAAGTTTGGACGTTGAAAGGGATTGAATTTATTTCTCACAAAATGTATTGCTGCAAAGCAGATCAATCTATGTGCTAGTTAGTCACTGCAGTAGATCATTCAAGAAAACAACGTCTTCAATGGCCAGTACTGTATAATCAATGATCTCACTAACAAAGCATCATTGGTTTAATTGGAACACAACACATCTCTGTTATGTAGTGGCTGTGTGAGCAATGACAGCTTTGTCAGAGTCCCATTACAATGAACTGGGAGTCTGTAGTTGTACATAGTGAAGCATTGAGGATGAGTAGAATGCCATCTTGGAGTGATGTCATAATGGGGTCATAAGAAGATAGAATCCTCTTGCCATTAGGCTAGAATCTTAGGTGGGAGAACATTCAGAGAGAAGGTTAGTTGGAGAAAGTCATCATATTGGTAAGTCATGTTTCTAAATTGTTCCTAAAGTTAAGGTGAATCTACTATAATGGAGAGGACGGTTTTAGGCAAATATGATAGAATTTCATATCACTTTGCGTAGCCTACTGCGAGTATCAAATTCCTGTCTTATGTTTAAATGAATATTTTCATGGTTAAGTATTGGTATGCATTCATTTATCTAAACTGATTACTGTATAATCTAGATTACCGAACCTGAGAGTGATTTCTGATGAGATTGAATTGATTAGTACTGTCTTAAAACACATTTAACAGCATAGTGTACTATACTATAAACATTTTTGAAAAGATTTACACAAAATCTATAGTATAAAGAGAAGTTTGCATAATTGGTTGGTCACACCTTGTTTAGTTTGGATACAGGGCTGTTTTATGGTGAGATGCAAAATAATGTGTTAGAGGCACTAGAAATGTAGGCATTGATGAAAGGCACCGCATAGGCTAAAAGGCTTTAATAGTAGTTTGAATGGCTATAGGGACACTGAGAGGTCATGTTTATTGGACATACTGTCACTATAATCACAGGATGCATAGCCGCGGGAAGTAGTTGTCACGATCGTCGGGAACAGAGGAGGACCAAGGCGCAGCGTGGAATGCGAACATATTTATTAATTGATGATCACACGAACAAAAACAAAACGAAAACGTGACGTCCCTGGTTACATTCACAAACCAACACGGAACAAGAAACCACACCAAATGAATGCCTAACGGCTACCTAAGTATGACTCCCAATCAGAGACAACGAGCTACAGCCGTCTCTGATTGGGAGCCACCCTGGCCAACATAGATATACAAAACCAGAACAAACACAAATGAAAACTCACACCCTGGCTCAACATACTAGAGTCCCCAGAGCCAGGGCGTGACAGTACAGAGTGGAGGACAGAGGAGCCTCTTAAAGAAGAAGTTACAGGTCTGTGAGAGCCAGATATCTTGCTTGTTTGTAGGTGACCAAATACTTATTTTCCACCATAATTTGCAAATAAATTCATTAAAAATCCTACAATGTGATTTTCTAGATTTTTTTTTCTCAATTTGTCTGTCATTGTTGACGTGTACCTATGATGAAAATTACAGGCCTCTCTCATCTTTTTAAGTGGGAGAACTTGCACAATTGGTGGCTGACTAAATACTTTTTTCCCCCACTGTAAATGTAAATTCTGTCAATTTGGAATTTACGTTAAGGTCAAATTAATCTTTGGCAATTGGGTAAAAAATTAATGTGGAACTGTTAAAAGTGATTTGCTTAATTTCTTTTGATGCCGATGCTGTCTTTAGGTTGTTTAAGGATTTGTTTTCCATTAGCAGCATCCTGTAGGTTGCTAACATTTAGGAACTCTCTTTTAGAGCTCATTCGTATTGGAAGTGCACAGTTTTGGTCAAGGCGACTTGCATGTTGAGGTGGGCCTGCTGAGGAAGGAGGTGGGCCTGCTGAAGCAATTGGCCTGTATGGGGGAGATGAGATGGATAGAGAGACAGTCTCTGGAGATGAATAGAGAGATTGTGTTGAAGGAAGTGGAGAGGGACAGACTTGAGAGGATGAAGAGGGAGGAGAAGAAGGAGCATGCAAAAATAAATCAGATGAAGGATGAAGAGTTGCTGTTGATGGATATTAGAATGAGGGAAAGGGAGAGAGAGATGGAGGAGGAAAGGAGGAGGTTAATGGAGAAATCTGAGAGGCAAAAGTTAGAGAAACAGATGGCGCTCCAGAAGAAAAGACAGGAGGAGAGAGACAAGTGGGAGATATCTGAAAAGAAGAGAGTGGAGGAATGGAAAGAGTTTTACTGGAAGGAAGAAGAAAACCGAAAGGAAGATGCATGGATGAAAGCAGAGAGGAAGGCAAAGAGAAAGGTGGAAGAAGCAAATAGAAAGGTGGAAGAAGCAAAGAGAAAGATGGAAGAAGCAAAGAGAAAGGTGGAAGAAGCAAAGATAATGATGGAAGAAGCAAAGAGAACGGTGGAAGAAGCAAAGAGAAAGGTGGAAGAAGCAAAGAGAAAGGTGGAAGAAGCAAAGAAAAAGATGGGAGAAGAACAACAGATGCTGAAAAAGCAAGCCAGGCTAACGGAGACCCTGAGCGATAGAAAAAGAAGAGACGGGGAAGAGAGAAAGGAAGATGAAAATAAGTGTGTGAAGGAAGCAAGGGAAGGAGACAGGAGAGAGCTCCTGAAAGAAAAGAGACTAAGTGCAGAAGAAAATATGACACACATGGAGAAACAAATGAGAGAGCTGGAGGTCAAAGGTAAAAAGGAGAGGGAATAGACAGAGAATAAAGTGTGATATGTGAGGTTAGCTTCAACACCTTAACTTATACTGTCTGTTTCCCAACTCCCTCTCTCCCAGATTCCTCCATCTTCTCAGCTGGTGCTGAGGTCAAACAGACCCAGTGCAAAGGTCATCTTAGTTTACAGTTCTTTTGTACATTGAAAGTGTTATACAACTGCACACATGGAGTGTGGTATTAACATCCTCCATTTTCCTTTGTCTTGTCAGATGTCTCCATGGTTACTGCAACTGAGTCAAAGACTCTGAACCCTCAGAAGGACCAGCCAGCAAAGTGCAAAGGTAAAGACCAGGGCCCGGTTTCCTGATAGCGATGGAACTTAAGCTTACTAGTGTTTTAACGATGTATCGTTTTTATAATGGCCGAAGATGTAAAAAATTACAGACAGTGTAGCCTACAAATAGAAGTAAATTGACTGAACATGAAATTGATTTCAATATGATTGAAATATAGGCCTATACAGCCTACTGGATTTATTTTCTAATGCAGTCATCTCGGTTTTCAGTTGAAGCATATTTTTATCCTTCGCTTGTTGAATTGCAAAGATATTGGCAACTTTGTATTTGTAGTCAACTTCCTGCCAAAGTTATCGTCAGTCACAGAGAGACAGATAAACAGCTTGATTCTATGTTTAGCAGATGTCTTCTGTGTAGAAAGTGACGCGGAAGGGCAAAAAAGAATCTAACAACGCATTTAGCTGTCTGATATCAGTGGAGTTTTCTGGTTGAATCACCCTTCTTTCCACCCAATTTTGTTTTTATGTGATGACGTTGAATCAACATCTCTCTCTCTCTCTCTCTCTCTCTCTCTCTCTCTCTCTCTCTCTCTCTCTCTCTCTCTCTCTCTCTCTCTCTCTCTCTCTCTCTCTCTCTCTCTCTCTCTCTCTCTCTCTCTCTCTCTCTCTCTCTCTCTCTCTCTCTCAGAATTCTCTGTGTTTTCCACGAGCAGTCAAGGCGTGGCCAAGGTCCCCCAGGTTCTGCAGGTCAAAGTGAGTAATAAAAGTGAGAGTGTCCAAAAGAAAGATGGGAATGACAAAGTAACAGCGCCAAAGACAGAGGCAGAGCTCCTTATGGACAAATTTGAGAGGATGGCAGAAGAGGAGAGAATTTGGCCTTGTCAGAAGGATAGGAGAGATAAAGACCAGGCCAAAGAGATAGAGGGAAAGAGAAAGGATAAGGAGGTGCTGTCTAAAGAAGAGCAGCGCAGGCTGAGGAATGAGAAGGCCTTACAGGAACACCTGGACAGGGTAAAGAATCCGGAATTGACAGGCAAACAGACCAGACAACCACAATGTAAAGGTAGGACCAGGCAAAGTGACAATGGACTCAAACACAAAACATTTCATTCTCTGTGGTTTAAAAGCAAAGAGCACCATCGTGCTCTCCCTAAAGTTAGGTTGGTGTGTAAAACCCTTAAATTCAAATAAGCAATAAAGTGTGATGGTCCGCACTCAAAAAGATGTCGCAGAAAGCTGACGTCATTTTTTTTGTTTTTGTTTTTGTCTTTTTCACTGCATGAGGGATAGCGTACACAGATGTTTCTGCTTTGCATCCTTCAGGGTGGTTTAGCATCACGTTGTACTCAGACGATGCCATCTTAATCCCCATGGGGAGGCTAATAAAACTGTATTACATTTAAGTAACAGCAGTGTATCTCACTAAGGTACTGAGTTATGTGTGACTACTCCTCTGGTGCATTGAAACAGCCTATAGGACTTAACTCTACTTTTACTGCTGTGTGTTATTGTCCTATCAAATCTCCATTCATATATATTCATTTTCTGTCCTTAGATTACTCTATTTTCACTGCATCAGGGCTAAAGAGCAAGGACCCGTATGATCAACAGTCAGCAAAATGCAAAGGTAAAACATGAAGGGGATAGAGAGGGACAGACTTTTCACAAAGTATTTGATGACACAGTGCAAAGATAAAAAGGACGAGAGATCTAGAGAGAGGGAGACAAAAAAGGACAAGAGAGAGAGACAGAGAGAGAGACAGAGAGAGAGACAGAGAGAGACAGAGAGACAGAGAGAGAGACACAGAGAGAGAGAGAGAGACAGAGACAGAGACAGAGAGAAACAGAGAGAGAGAGACAGAGAGAGAAACAGAGAGAGAGACAGAGAAAGAGAGAGAGAGAGAGAGAGAGAGAGAGAGAGAGAGAGAGAGAAAGAGCGAGACAGAGAGAGAGAGACAGAGAGAAATTCATTATTAGAGAGCGGACCCCATACTTCACTGCCATATAGAGCACTTGGTTCTATAACTGATTGAGCCAGATTCTAATTGGAATTTCGATTTTAATATTCCTTTTAATGGCTCTTCTTGCTTTGTCTCTGAGCTCATTCACAGCCATGTGAAAGCTACCTGTGTTGCTGATATTTAGTCCTAGATACGTGTAATTTTTGGTGTGTTCTAATAGAACTGTGTCCAAATAGAATTTATATTTGTCATCCTGATTTCCTGACCTTTTTTTGGAATATCATTATATTCATTTTTTTTTTGATTAACGGTCAGAGCCCAGGTCTGACAGAACCTGTGCAGATGATCTAGATGCTGCTGTAACCCCTCCTAAGTGGGAGACAGTTGCATCAGGTCATCTGCATACAGCAGACACTTGATTTCAGTGTTGTGTAGGGTGAGACCAGGTGCTGCCGATTCTTCTAATGTTTTTGCCAATTCATAGAGGTTAAATAGTGTTGCACTTATTGGGCAGCCCTGTTTCACTCCACGTCCCTGAGAGAAGAAGTCTCGGCTTGTTGCCGATTTTAAGTTGTTTTTAGTGTACATTGATTTAATAACATCATATGTTTTCCCTCCAATACCACTTACTATTCGTTTGTAATAAAATACCTTATTGCAAAATTGAATCAAATGCTTTCTTGAAGTCTACAAAACACGAGTAGATTTTGCCTTTGTTTTGGTTGACTTGTTTGTCAATTAGAGTGTGGAGGGTGTAAATGTGGTCTCTCTGTCTCTCTCTCTCTCTCTCAATTCAATTTCAATTTAAGGGCTTTATTGGCATGGGAAACGTATGTTAACATTGTCAAAGCAAGTGAAGTAGGTAGTAAACAAAAGAGAAATAAACAATAAATATTAACAGTAAACATTACACTCAGAAGATCCAAAAGAATAAAGACATTTCAAATGTCATATTGCGTCTATATACAGTGTTGTAACGATGGGCAAAGAGTTCAAAATTCTTTGTGGGTCTGTGTAATCTGAGGGATTCCACCTAATTTTTTGGGCAGTGCCTACGGCGGCCTCTCTCAATAGCAAGGCTATGCTCACTGAGTCTGTATATAGTCAAAGCTTCTCTCTCTCTCTCTCTCTCTCTCTCTCTCTCTCTCTCTCTCTCTCTCTCTCTCTCTCTCTCTCTCTCTCTCTCTCAGATTTCTCTGTGTTTTCCACGAGCAGTCAAGGCGTGGCCAAGGTCCCCCAGGTCAAAGTGAGTAATAAAAGTGAGAGTGTCCAAAAGAAAGATGGGAATGACAAAGTAACAGCGCCAAAGACAGAGGCAGAGCTCCTTATGGACAAATTTGAGAGGATGGCAGAAGAGGAGAGAATTTGGCCTTGTCAGAAGGATAGGAGAGATAAAGACCAGGCCAAAGAGATAGAGGGAAAGAGAAAGGAGGAGGAGGTGCTGTCTAAAGAAGAGCAGCGCAGGCTGAGGAATGAGAAGGCCTTACAGGAACACCTGGACAGGGTAAAGAATCCGGAAAGGACAGGCAAACAGACCAGACAACCACAATGTAAAGGTAGGACCAGGCAAAGTGACAAGGGACTCAAACACAAAACATTTCATTCTCTGTGGTTTAAAAGCAAAGAGCACCCTCGCGCTCTCCCTAAAGTTAGGTTGGTGCGTAAAACCCTTAAATTCAAATAAGCAATAAAGTGTGATGGTCCGCACTCAAAAAGATGTCGCATAAAGCTGACGTCATTTTTTTAGTTTTTGTTTTTGTCTTTTTCACTGCATGAGGGATAGCGTACACAGATGTTTCTGCTTTGCATCCTTCAGGGTGGTTTAGCATCACGTTGTACTCAGACGATGCCATCTTAATCCCCATGGGGAGGCTAATAAAACTGTATTACATTTAAGTAACAGCAGTGTATCTCACTAAGGTACTGAGTTATGTGTGACTACTCCTCTGGTGCATTGAAACAGCCTATAGGACTTAACTCTACTTTTACTGCTGTGTGTTATTGTCCTATCAAATCTCCATTCATATATATTCCTTTTCTGTCCTTAGATTACTCTATTTTCACTGCATCAGGGCTAAAGAGCAAGGACCCGCATGATCAACAGTCAGCAAAAAGCAAAGGTAAAACATGAAGGGGGATAGAGAGGGACAGACTTTTCACAAAGTATTTGATGACACGGTGCAAAGATAAAAAGGACGAGAGATATAGAGAGAGGGAGACAATAAAAGGACGAGAGAGAGAAAGAGAGAGAGACAGAGAGAGAGACAGAGAAAGACAGAGAGACAGAGAGAGAGACACAGAGAGAGAGAGACAGAGACAGAGATAGAGAGAAACAGAGAGACAGAGAGAGAAACAGAGAGAGAGACAGAGAAAGAGAGAGAGAGAGAGAGAGAGAGAGAGAGAAAGAGCGAGACAGAGAGAGAGAGACAGAGAGAAATTCATTATTAGAGAGCGGACACCATACTTCGCTGCCATATAGAGCACTTGGTTCTATAACTGATTGAGCCAGATTCTAATTGGAATTTCGATTTTAATATTCCTTTTAATGGCTCTTCTTGCTTTGTCTCTCAGCTCATTCACAGCCATGTGAAAGCTACCTGTGTTGCTGATATTTAGTCCTAGATACGTGTAATTTTTGGTGTGTTCTAATAGAACTGTGTCCAAATAGAATTTATATTTGTCATCCTGATTTCCTGACCTTTTTTTGGAATATCATTATATTCATTTTTTTTTAGATTAACGGTCAGAGCCCAGGTCTGACAGAACCTGTGCAGATGATCTAGATGCTGCTGTAACCCCTCCTAAGTGGGAGACAGTTGCACCAGGTCATCTGCGTACAGCAGACACTTGATTTCAGTGTTGTGTAGGGTGAGACCAGGTGCTGCCGATTCTTCTAATGTTTTTGCCAATTCATAGAGGTTAAATAGTGTTGCACTTATTGGGCAGCCCTGTTTCACTCCACGACCCTGAGAGAAGAAGTCTCGGCTTGTTGCCGATTTTAAGTTGTTTTTAGTGTACATTGATTTAATAACATCATATGTTTTCCCTCCAATACCACTTACTATTCGTTTGTAATAAAATACCTTAGTGCAAAATTGAATCAAATGCTTTCTTGAAGTCTACAAAACACGAGTAGATTTTGCCTTTGTTTTGGTTGACTTGTTTGTCAATTAGAGTGTGGAGGGTGTAAATGTGGTCTCTCTGTCTCTCTCTCTCTCTCTCAATTCAATTTCAATTTAAGGGCTTTATTGGCATGGGAAACGTATGTTAACATTGTCAAAGCAAGTGAAGTAGGTAGTAAACAAAAGAGAAATAAACAATAAATATTAACAGTAAACATTACACTCAGAAGTTCCAAAAGAATAAAGACATTTCAAATGTCATATTACGTCTATATACAGTTTTGTAACGATGGGCAAATAGTTCAACATTCTTTGTGGGTCTGTGTAATCTGAGGGATTCCACCTCATTTTGTGGGCAGTGCCTACGGCGGCCTCTCTCAATAGCAAGGCTATGCTCACTGAGTCTGTATATAGTCAAAGCTACACTCTCACTCACACACTCTCATACTTTTTATACTGGCCCCACGTGGGAATCGAACCCACAACCCTGGTGTTGCAAGCGCCATTCCATAACAACTGAGACACACTAGGCTCTAAATAACAGCGATGATGTATATTTCCAATCTCTCTCTCTCTCTCTCTCTCTCTCTCTCTCTCTCTCTCTCTCTCTCTCTCTCTCTCTCTCTCTCTCTCTCTCTCTCTCTCTCTCTCTCTCTCTCTCTCTCTCTCTCTCTCTGATGGTATTAACATCCCCCATTTTCCTTTGTCTTGTCAGATGTCTCCATGGTTACTGCAACTGAGTCAAAGACTCTGAACCCTCAGAAGGACCAGCCAGCAAAGTGCAAAGGTAAAGACCAGGGCCCGGTTTCCTGATAGCGATGGAACTTAAGCGTACTAGTTTTTTAACAATGTATCGTTTTTATAATGGCCGAAGATGTCAAAAATTACAGACAGTGTAGCCTACAAATAGAAGTAAATTGACTGAACATGAAATTGATTTCAATATGATTGAAATATAGGCCTATACAGCCTACTGGATTTATTTTCTAATGCAGTCATCTCGGTTTTCAGTTGAAGCATATTTTTATCCTTCGCTTGTTGAATTGCAAAGATATTGGCAACTTTGTATTTGTAGTCAACTTCCTGCCAAAGTTATCGTCAGTCACAGAGAGACAGATAAACAGCTTGATTCTATGTTTAGCGGATGTCTTCTGTGTAGAAAGTGACGCGGAAGGGCAAAAAAGAATCTAACGATGCATTTAGCTGTCTGATATCAGTGGAGTTTTCTGGTTGAATCACCCTTCTTTCCACCCAATTGTGTTTTTATGTGATGACGTTGAATCTACTTTTCTCTCTCTCTCTCTCTCTCTCTCTCTCTCTCTCTCTCTCTCTCTCTCTCTCTCTCTCTCTCTCTCTCTCTCTCTCTCTCTCTCTCTCTCTCTCTCTCTCTCTCTCTCTCTCTCTCTCTCTCTCTCTCTCTCTCTCTCTCTCTCTCTCTCTCTCTGATGTCTCTATATTTGCAGCTGGGAAAAATCGCTTGGCTACATTCTTGAAAACCCTTGTGTGCAGAAAAACGAAGGCATAATGCATAGGTAAGAGAGGAGAATGTTAAAGCTGATGACTGAAGTTTGTTTGACACACAGTATTACATGATTCTAACAATGATACCTTTTTGTATTTTTTCAGCTCCTGACGTTTTCCTTGCTAACAAGTGACCTCTGCAATTTTACAAATATTTTCTGAAATTCATTCTCATTCTTTCCCTTGTTTTCTATATCCATTTCTATATAAAATTCTTCAAGCATTATAAAATAATAAAAATAATTTTAGCATCAAATGTTTGTGTGTGCACATTCTTTTTAAGGGTCAGGTCAAGACGAATTCTTTGTTCTGTGTTTTGCTAGAGAGAAACTGTATGGATATTAGCCCAGATTCCTAACCTCTAGTTTTTGCCAAGACTTTCAAAAAAAAATTGTCACCAGCCTTAGATTCTCAACAATTATTTTGTCGCATTAGACTTGAAAGATATGCTAAGAGAATTGAGCGTGCCAGAGAAAATGGTCTCTAATGGTCTCTAATGTATCCACAGTTTTGTACTCAAAGCATTCTTTCTCTCTTTAGATTGTCACAGATGGTTGTGGCCATAGAGCTCGCCAGTTTGTAGTCCTAAAAACTGGAAATGAAACCTCATTCACAGATAGGGGTCTACCTCTGCCTGAGCACCTGCCCTTTGCCCTCCCACTCACAAGTGCCCTTTTGGTGGTATATTTATACTTTTTTGTATACAGTTTTTGCCATTGTTGTTCTAAACCCACTGTCCGCAAGTTGTCGTCAAGTTCCCCACATCCCACCCCCACCCCATCCATGGTTGGTTGCGCCTGTTTCCCAGTCTGCCCTGTATGGAGATTGTACCCGTCCAGTATCCAAACATGCATGGCTTGAGATGTATATATCTCCCTCTCTCTCTCTCTCTCTCTCTCTCTCTCCCCCCCCCCCTCTCTCGCCCTCTCTCTCTCACCCTCCCTCTCTCTCTCGGCCTCTCTCTGTCTCTGTGCATGCCAATACATCAGCTTAATGGAGATACAAGTCAAATGCATATATGTCAGCATGAATACATATTCAAACACATATTCTCAGCTGGATAATGCTGTGGGATAGTGCCCTCTAGTTCAGGATGTGATCAATAATCCAGTCATTGCACAGTCTATTAAAGAAGGTGTATATAGAAATCAGCCACAGGGCTGTCTGCCTCACAGACATTCTGAGTACGTACCGTATGTTATTGAGAAATAGGTTCTGGGGGATCCTTGCCAATTGGATGAGGAGACAAAGAAAGGAGACCAGGAAAAGAGACTAGGAAAGAAAGTCAGCTCCCATTGCTGGGACACATCACGAGACATGAACCCTGATGTCAAACGTACTCTTAGATGGCTGTTCTCTCTCCATACAAGCTGTGAGGGTCGGCATGAAAGCTCAGCTGAAATGAACAGGATCAGATATGCCCCCGGTTGCCAGATTGAAGGTTGCCAGATTGACGGTTGGCAGATTGACGGTTGCCAGATTGAGATTTACAAAAAAATGCCCTGGCTCATCTATCCAGACTAGGGGGTATTTCTCCTGAGCTTCCTCCTCAGAAGTGTGCATTCACACACTTGATACAGCATAGCCTAGATATCTTCATTTTCATTTCATGAGGGAGTTGGGGAATGCTTCTGGTATTGTGCATTTGTTGCTTAAGACGGGGTATGTTATAAGATGTGTGTTTGATGCCATTTTTTGTTATTCTGTAAATGTCTGGTTAGCACAGATACAACTTAGTAGTTGTATAGTAATAATAACAGATACAACAACTCCCACGTGGAGTTCCAGGTCTCAGGCAGCCTCTGGAATTGCCGTTCTGCTGCCAACAAGGCAGAGTTCATCTCAGCCTATGCTACCCTCCAGTCCCTCGACTTCTTGGCGCTGACGGAAACATGGATTACCACTGAAAACACTGCTACTCCTACTGCTCTCTCCTCGTCTGACCATGTGTTCTCGCATACCCCGAGAGCATCTGGTCAGCGGGGTGGTGGCACAGGAATCCTCATCTCTCCCAAGTGGACATTCTCTACTCCTCATCTCTCCCAAGTGGACATTCTCTCTTTTTCCCCTGACCCATCTGTCTATCTCCTCATTTGAATTCCATGTTGTCACAGTCACTAGCCCATTCAAGCTTAACATCCTTGTCATTTATCGCCCTCCAGGTTCCCTTGGAGAGTTCATCAATGAGCTTGACGCCTTGATAAATTCCTTTCCTGAGGATGGCTCACCCCTCACAGTTCTGGGTGACTTTAACCTCCCTACGTCTAGCTTTGACTAATTTCTCTCTGCCTCCTTCTTTCCACTCCTCTCCTCTTTTGACCTCACCCTCTCACCGTCCCCCCCTACTCACAAGGCAGGCAATACGCTTGACCTCATCTTTACTAGATGCTGTTCTTCTACTAATCTCACTGCAACTCCCCTCCATGTCTCCGACCACTACTTTTAGGGGTGTAACGATTCGTTTTAACAACGATTCGATTTGTATCACGATTCGTGGTTGTCGATACGATTCAAGGATGATATTGGTTCATTTAGAACGACACGATCCGAAATTATTCAGTGACTTGAAATCGATTCAGTAACCTTTTAGCCAAAAAATTCAACCAGTGTGATTGAAATAAATACCTGGATACTGGACAGTGCAGGTGAAGTTTCCTAGATTCCTGTTTCTTGTAATGGAATCAGGTATCAATTAATTATGAATATAAATAAACAAGTAAACAACAATGAATGGCAAATGCATTCACATTTTATTTGAATAAAGTGCAAACAACACTTTAGGTTGAATTAACAGGAAGTTAAAATTGTCTGATCTCATTTTCAATATTCAATACATTTTCAATAAAAGTACAGTAAGTGCAACCAACATTTCAACAGTAGGTTTACCTGCTACTTCTGCTTTTGTTTTTCAACATAAAAATATTACAATATTAATATCAAAAATAAAGTGCAACCAACATCTCTTCAGGTTGAATTAACAGTAGGTTTACCTGCTACTTCTGCTTTTGTTTTTCAACATAAAAATATTACAATATTAATATCAAAAATAAAGTGCAACCAACATCTCTTCAGGTTGAATTAACAGTAGGTTTACCTGCTACTTCTGCTTTTGTTTTTCAACATTACAATACAAATACAGTATTAATATCAAAAATAAAGTGCAACCAACATTTATTCAGGTTGAATGAGCAGTGGATGAACCTGCTACTACTCTCATTTTTATAAACAAACAATATTCAACAAAAGATCAAGTGTAACCTACTAGGCTACTCTTCAATGACTACAGAATTTCTTTCAAAAATATCAACTGATCAACATGATCTGGCTGCAGAACACTTCTCTGTGCGTTCACTATGTCGCCAGCAGTACTAAAAACTCGTTCTGCTGGCACACTGGTGCCTGGAATGCACAGGTACCGTTTAGCAAGGGTGGAAAGTACAGGTAGCAATTTCTCCTGAGATCTTCACCACTTCATGGCATTTTCAGTCAAAGGCAATGCATCTTTTGCTCGGTACCTTAACACCTCTGCTCTGGCTGTCTCACTTGTGGATTTTCTTTCTCTTTGGGTGAAGGAATCGCCAAACAGTGCATCTAAGGCTTTCTTCCTACAAGGAGGTGACTCATTTGGAGCTACAATATAAGAAATATATTTCAAAATATAGTCATGTTTCTCATTAATACAAAACAACAACAATCTTTTATTGGTATCACATGAAACACACCTGTGGTCTCTTCATTGAATCCTGACAGCTTTGTGCTTGAGCTTCCCTCGTCTTCCTCCTGATTTCCCATTGCTTGCATCTATTGATGTAAGAATGTGTGAACTGTTCAAATTTCTGCTCTGTAATACTGCACACATAAATTTAGAGGAAGATAAAGAACAGATGAGATTTGAGAGAGGACAAATGAAAGGGGAGAAGAGAAAAGAGCAGAGGAAAGAGGAGAGAAGAGTTACCTGGTGGGACACTTCTGCCTCAAAAACCAGTTTTGTGTAGACCTGTTCTCTGTCCTCTTTTTCCAGGTAGGGCAGTTCTTTAAATCGCGGGTCCAACGCTGATGCTGTTTAAAGAACAAGAATATTGCATTCATTGCATTATTAAATTAAGTTGACCTGAAATTGCAAGTGATGACCACCTCCTCATACACAAAATAATCAGAAGATTAAACTTTAGTATGTTTAAAAGAAATGTGGCACAGTGATGATGTAAAGCCACCATGAACTAAGAATTGTATTGCAGATATCTTGTTTACTTTTCCATATGAAAAAACAACTCAAATTCAAACTTGAAAACGCAAAGGTGTGGCATTTTACAAATTAATACAGTCTAATAACCTAAAATATTAACCAAGTTGATTTTAATTAAGACTCCAAATTAATTACCTATGTTGAGAGCATCTTGGGTGCCTCTGTAGCGTGTGGAGAGGTCACTGGCCATCACCCTCTTAATCTCTGCAACCAGGGTTGAGTCGTCTTCGCATGGCTGTAGGTGTTTCAGCAGTTTTGCTTGAAGAGGAGCAATTACAGAGAGAGTTGGCTGGTCTTCTTCACACATCACAGTGGTTGCCATTTTGACAGGACCCATCAACTGAACAATGTCATCCATGTTGGCAATATCACTCTCACTCAGCGTGCTTACATCTGTGACCCCCTTTCGTAGATCCTTGGACATCAGAGTTGCCATTATAGCTGGCTGTTGTTCCAAAAAACGTTCAAGCATTTCGAATGAACTGTTCCATCTGGTGATTTATGTCTTGGATCAGTTTATGTTTTGGTAAATCCATCAGAGTTTGTTTTTCCTGTAGGGCGTGACATGCAATCGGGCTGCGGTGAAAATATCCAACAATTTTTCGCACTTTCCCCCAACAACCTGGAAGCACGGTCCACCCCCAATCCCTTCTGCGAGGCAAGGTTGAGTGTATGTGCGAAGCAGGTAATGTGTGGACTGAACTGGGCTTCTGCACCGGCCACAATCATATTCCTGGCATTATCTGTGACGATGGCAGGATTCTTGTCGTAGATTTTCCACTCCATGCAGGCTTCACGCAGTAACGCGCCAATATTTTTACCAGTATGGGCTTCATTTAAAACTCTGGTTAGCAGAACAAAGGTCTTCATTTTCCACTCCGGATCAATGTGATGAGAGGTAATTGTCACATTCCCTTGATTTGAGCATGACGTCCAGCCATCTGTCGTTATCGCTACTCGTTCAGCTTGAGAAAGCAACAGCTTCACATCATTCTTAGTACTTTCGTACAATGCAGGAATAACCTTTTCTGAGAAGTGTGGTCGGCTTGGTATTGTGTACCTTGGCTCCAATGTTTGAATCATTTCACAGAATCCCGGATTTTCAACCACACTGTAGGGTCGCATGTCTTTGCAGATAAACTTGGCAATTGTTGCCGTGATGTTTTTCGCCCGAGCTGAGTTTTGGCCTAGTCTCTGACTAAACATGCAGGCGAGACCTGAGGCTTCTGCAGAGTTGACTTTACCTTTCGCTGCTGTAGCAGCGGGAACGCTGCAAGAGGTGCCTGGACGGTCGGTGTTGTGTGAAATCCCATGGCGCCTTAGTAGGTGGTTGGAGAGATTTGTCGTGTTGCCGTTGTACTTTACTTGACCTTTACATATCCTACAAACAGCGAGCAACTTATTTAGAACATCTCCGTCTTTGCAAAAGCCAAAGTGTTTCCACACACTGGACCGCAATGGTGGCTTGATAATTTTCGCTCGTCGGCTTCTCCTCTGTCGTCCGCCATGCTATGTTTTGTTGTCTTTGCGCCTTTGCGCTGCTGCTGGCGCGGGGCGATGACGTCACGGATAAGCAGACTGAATCGAGTAATGTTTAAAGCCTTTATCATTAAAAGTGCTAAGAAAAAACATCCATATAAAGTCTGACGTGCTTAAATCCAATGGGTTATTTCCTAGTATCGATTCAATCGATTTATTACATTTTAAAACGATGTTAGATTGATATATGTTGTCCAAAAGGCCAACTCGCCGAGCGATGTAGTTGGATCATAGGACTATAAATCGATACATCGTTACACCCCTAGTTATTATATATATTTTTCATACTGGCCCTCATGGGAATCGAAACCACAACCCTGGCATTGCAAACACCATGCTCTACCAACTGAGCTACATCCCTGCCGGCCATTCCCTCCCCTACCCTGGACCAATTGTGCGCCACCCGGTCGCTGACGGCTACGACAGAGCCTGGATTTGAACCAAGATCTCTAGTGGCACAGCTATCACTGTGATGCAGTGCCTTAGACCACTGCCCCACTCGGGAGACTATAGAAAGCAGACAACCTCAATATGGTTCCATTCCTGTAGTTATCAGGACACATGGGGTGTGGAACTATTATCTCCTTTCTAAGTGTGAACTTGTCCACTTCTCTTCATGGATTTAAAAGGAAATGACTGGTATATGTAAACTCCCTCTACCCCATGCCAACACCAATCCAATGCTGTACAATTAATTCCATAGCTTAACATGGGAAATGCTCACTGCCTCCCATAAGAGTCATTGAAGCGTTGGATGAGATAGGACCCTGCCTTCACCAGGGGATATTTGTTGGACCCGTCACAACAGGTGAGGAGGGCCTCATCCTCCAGCTGCCCAAAGAAAAGCCAGGGACTGCCTTGTGCTCCAGTCTCCAGCAGGGGGCAGCAAAACCCTATGGACCTGAAAGGGAAAGTGAGGAGTAAAAACCTAAGGTGAATTTACATTGATGTTTCCATAGAGACCTGAGTCGTATTCACTAGGCACCAAACTGAAGATAATTAGCTGAAACAGGGAGGGACTAACTGAACGAGAAAAGTTTTTGATGTTTGTACTTTTAGGACTTTTCTATTGGTTCCATTACAACAGGCAAACTCAATCAAGCACTGCTTATTAAGTATTCAACATTATTTTAAATAGTATTTGAACGCAGGTCTGTTTCCACATGCAATAAGCCTGTAACATATTGTATGATCTTATGAGGTAAAGGTGTGTCAAATGGAAGGGCAAGTCTCACCACTGAGAGGAAAACATCACTGGTCCACCTCTGCATCAGGTCAGCTATGTTGTCAGTACTGTGCCGTCATTCTGTTACCAAACTTTGCATCTGCGCTGTTCTTCAAGTCAATATGTTTTTGTTATTTTTTGTGTATATATTGTTAAAAGTAGTCCTTGTGCATAAAGGTGTAAGGTTTGTTTAACTTTGCAATTGTAATACCTTGCTAAAACCAAGTATAGAGTTTATTTGTTATAATTCATTGGTATTAGATTTAAAAGGTGATCGAATAGCTCCTGATTTGTAATGTCATTAATGCATTTCTTTTGAAGCAATGTTTAAAAAAAATGTACAAGTGAATAGGTTGGTTTATTTTTAAGTTTAAATTTCCCACGTATCTCGTTAAAGTTTTGACCAATGAGGTAACTTGTTAAGTTGTGGCCAATGGGAGAGTGGACTGGTTGCTGGGGGAAAAAAAGAGAGGGAAAGGTTGAAAGAGGAGAGACGTTAGTGGGGTTGGTGAAGGAAAAAACGACCAAAGGAAACGATAAAGATAAAACAAAACCATACCTACAGAGTTTTATAAAGGGAAATCCTGATTTTATTTTTATAAGAAAGTGTTTATTAGTTCGTTAAGAAAGACCTAGTAGAGACTGAAGCTGCCGTCACATTGTGGAGACATTCGACATCCTAGAGGTTAGCCTAGCATCGTGCAAGACTTGGAGAGAATTGCTGGTGACGATCAGTTCGGGTTTCCAACGGATGTCTGTTGCTGCTACGGATTACTGGCTGCATTGATAGCTGTGTTCGTTGTGGATCTTGTGAGGACACCTGCACGGAACTACTATATTTTGCTGAGGCATTATCTACAAGTAGTGAGTAACTACAAATGTGTGGTGGACTTCGGGACTTTATGTATGTCGTCATTTTTTTTGAGCTCCAACGCGCGCCCAGGGTTTAAGCAAGCTTGCAAATAATTTGGACATGGGTTGTGGAAAAATCATTGGGGTTTATAATTTTTATTTCTTTTGATGTGATACATTGAACATTTGATTAATATAGATATTGAACCTTATGTCTGTTGTATTGGTGGAGTCATTTACTGTTTCAGTTTCATTTAATGCATGGGAAAGTATGTCCTTATACCAATAACCAAGTCTATAATCATTCTATCTGAAGTTAATACCCTATTTGTCATTCACCCTAGCAAGTTTACAATAGGGATTCTTATTGGAGATGTCCTTCTCACCTAATATCCCATGCTGTTCAGATATTCTAAATAAGGTAATATCTTGAGAGTCAAATTCGAGCCTGGTGAGAGGGTTACACAATCATTAGTTTTTGTTTGACATACATTTTAAAGTGAAAAATCTGAGTGTCAGTGTCACTCTATTACCATGGAACTTCAGTTTTACATTCCTAGGACTGAGCAGCCCTTCACCCAGGTGTGATTGTACATAGATAACCCCCTGAGAGAGAGAGAGCGCTGTACTCACTCCCTATGTGTCTGTCTGCACTCAGGAAGACCTCAGCCTCCAGGCCCAGACTGTAGGCCATCACATGGAGCACCCGGAGACACAGGTCCTTACAGCGCAAGAAAAACGACGACTGGATCTCACAGAATCCACTCACTCCTTCCCACAATGGCCATTTCTATAGACCAGGAAGAGTTGTGTAAGGACAGTGAAATCAGAGCTATATACAATACAGGATAAAGAAGATGACATGTTTTGACAACTTTAAATGTATTCTAATTTGTGGCCTGGTGAGTTCTGTTCCAAGATGGAGGTCTATCAGAGTGGTTGAACTCTGTATATGGGTCAGAGTGAGGTCAATCACTTTGTACCTTGACCTTAACACTGATAGCAACAACAACCACCACAGAGAAGTTGGCTGTGTCTACATCTGTCACAATAAAGAGAGAGACAGGTTGTTTACTATGACTGGATGAAGGGATGCAGTGTTGAAGGCTTCCTTTTGGTCTCCTGGTCTCTTGGGATTTAATCTGTGAATACAGAGAGATAGTCCTAACCATTCAATCAATGTACAGAACAAACAGTCATCATTAACACTATACAGAGTGGAGCCTATGGATATAATATATTATCTTATAATATAGTAGAATAACTGTTTTGACATGAAAGCACAGCCAGATGATTTGACTTGACAGTGTGTCTCTATACCTCAGTCTCTGAAGACACCCAGCAAAGATTAGGATTATTAGAGAAGCTTTTCCTGCTGAAAGGCAGTTTCATTTCATCTGGTTGCAGAAAACAATTCATTGGATATGTTCATAACCCCGTCCACCTATAAGATGTGGGGGGTTTCTGTCTGACTAAGAAGATATACAAAGAACTGATTGTGAAACGTCTTCTCTTTTTAGTCCTAGATATGGCTAGGGTTAGGGTTACTGCTGAATGTAGTAACTCTAACCCTGACCCTAGACCTAACAGTAATAACCACACTAATGTAAAGTGATATAACGTCTTGTCTTAGTGTTGTGGGAACTAAGTTAAATCTGTTAGATAGGTAACTCTTGGTGCCACATGGTGCCACAGAGTCTGAATGCCAAGGATTCCATTATCTCGAGGGAGCTTACTAGGGTTTATCTTAGAATGATTGATAGATGGAATATACTGACTTGGGGTACAAGGTAATAACATCAGAGTGGGGAGTGCCCATTGATGGTTACCAGATGTTGTTGAAGAAACGTGTAACATGAAATATATAAACTGAGAGATTTCCTTTGTCCAGAGTTCGGATGACGAGAGGCAAAGCACGTGCCGTTTGTTATACGAACCCGGTACCGTAATCAATTAAATACTTTGCATCAACTCTCCATCTAAGTGTTAAATATCTTCTTGCATCATGAATTACTTGATACCAGAGGAACTCGTCATAACAGATTGGCGTCTAAATGAACAGGATGCAGTTTACAGCTGAAATAACAGGTAAGCAGACTTTCATTATATTGATTGTCAAATTCTGCTTATCTGTGGTAAAGCTGAGATGTAACGAACGTTTAAAATTCAATATATATTTTTTTAGGGGAATAGATAAGTGGTTTTCAAGTATGTAAACATATGTAAGGAGAAATATCAAATTAGACAATGACATGGTGCTATGATTCAAAATAGGGTGTGTTCAGAGTAATGAGTAAAAAAGCAACAGAGAATAAATGAGTGGGTGCAGGACTTCCCTTAATGTGTAATGGCATTATAAACAGAGTGGGCGCAGGACTTCCCTTAATGTGTAATGGCATTATAAACAGAGTGGGCGCAGGACTTCCCTTAATGTGTAATGGCATTATAAACAGAGTGGGCGCAGGACTTCCCTTAATGTGTAATGGCATTATAAACAGAGTGGGCGCAGGACTTCCCTTAATGTGTAATGGCATTATAAACAGAGTGGGTGTTATTCCATTATGTTTAAAGTACATTATAAAAAGATTGGGCGCAGGTATCCCTTAGTGTATAGAGACATTATAAAGAGATAGGTTACGGGCCTTTGGTGTGGTAAATCATCATAAAAAGAAGTACAGAATTAGTCCTTTGTGAATTACTCAAAACGAGCATGTTGAATCATGGCACCAATGACAAAACAGGCAAACAACATTTTAATAAAGATCAAGTTGGGGATTTGATTCAAGTATTTGATTACTAATATTGCATGAACTAATAATAACTATAGCGTCAACTCAGTAGACTGGAATCTGGTGTAGTGTCGAGAACGATGCTGAGATGCTGTGATGACAAGAAATCCGCTGACACTGTCCTCGATTATAATAGTTTATTACATCTTTACTTTCAGCGTCAATTTACAGATTTCTGCAGACATCTGGAGAACAACTGGCCCCAATCTCTGATATGTTGTTACCTCCGTCCTTTGTCCCAACCAAGTATATATATGTTTTAGGGTGCCCCTATATAAATGCTCTCCAGATGCTTCCACAAGCTGAGTCAACTTCCTCTAACAACCTTTGCAAACGTCAGCAAAGTCATAAATTGTCTAGATACTACACTGGCAAGACAATCACAAGAATAAATCAGAGCTTCGTTTAACTCGAAGAGAGAGAAAGGAAATGACGAAATTATTACAGACAAATCAGTATTTTAAACAAGTCTGTACTAAAAGTATCAAAAATCAGAGAATGGGCGAATGGATGTTAAGTAAATTAGGATTTGTCTATGGGGAACCACATCTCAGTGATGTAGCAGCATGGACCGATAATGAGTATCCTCAAGAAGGGATTTTTAAAAGGGATCAATTACAGATAGCGTGAAAATATATAATTGACAATATCGCCGTAAACAACACGAAATGGGATTTAGATGATATGAAAGAGGCGTATAAAGCAGGCGATTTAATGAGCGCACGATGACCTGGAAATATAATTAATTAGGAGAAAAAATCTGCTAACGAAGTTAAGTAGTGGAATGGAACAACATCGGCTATTTTATGAACAAACAGCAGAAAGTACTTTTAATCTGAAGGGTGCATAATAAATTAAATAAATGTGTATGATAATTTGATATAAGTTTGGATAAGAAGTTTCGATATATCACAGAGTTAGGTCATAGAATATCAAGGAGTGGTATGGAGAGCGTGAGGTTATTTTAGAGAGTTGTGGAAAAGTCAGTATTTTCTGGGAGGATCCCATGACAGGCAGGGCAGGGTCCTGGAAACTACAGTCTGTTTTTTGGTTCCGCTGGGAGTATGTTTGGAGAAGTTGATTTGTGTCGATTGAGAATCGTTTAAAAAAAAGAAGGGATTGTTTGATGTGAGTACCTAAGGATTTCTAACGTTCTATATGGATTATGTGAATATATGAAAATGTTGGCCCTGGGTTCCTCCTAATGCAAGACAATGCTAGACCTCATGTGGCTGGAGTGTGTCAGCAGTTCCTGCAAGAGGAAAGCATTGATGCTATGGACTGGCCCGCCCGTTCCCCAGACCTGAATCCAATTGAGCACATCTGGGACATCATGTCTCGCTCCATCCACCAACGCAACGTTGCACCACAGACTGTCCAGGGGTTGGCGGATGCTTTAGTCCAGGTCTGGGAGGAGATCCCTCAGGAGACCATCCGCCACCTCATCAGGAGCATGCCCAGGCGTTGTAGGGAGGTCATACAGGCACGTGGAGGCCACACACACTACTGAGCCTCATTTTGACTTGTTTTAAGGACATCAAAGTTGGATCAGCCTGTAGTGTGGTTTTCCACTTTAATTTTGAGAGTGACTACAAATCCAGATCTCCATGGGTTGATACATTTGATTTCCATTGATCATTTTTGTGTGATTTTGTTGTCAGCACATTCAACTATGTAAAGAAAAAAGTATTTAATAAGATTATTTCATTCATTCAGATCTAGGATGTGTTATTTTAGTGTTCCCTTTTTTTTTTGAGCAGTGTATATTATCATTGAGGAGCTATGGTGAGGAAGTGAAGGAATTTCATTATGGATCAGATGTTAAGACGACAAACCATTGTAATTGGGCTGGGTTTCTGAGTGTAATTCAACTTTTGGTATGTGTTGCTTAGACATATACTGCAGCCAGTGTTTGTTTTGTGATGTAGACTGGAAGATTTAGCAGCTTGTTTGGTTCAAATTGAAAGACTCACTTATGCCACAGAAATAGCGTGACGATTTCGAGGTAGTCATTTTTTTGAGTTGCCTAATGGTTTGCTAGCTTAAACGACTGAGAAATGGCATCGTAATGTCAATCAATAGATTGAGTATTAATAATACATTTCCGTCATTAAAATGCAAATCAATTTATAACTTTTTGACATCCGTTTTTCAGGATTAATTTGTTGTTATTCTGTCTCTCACTGTTCAAATAAACCTACCATTATAATTATAGACTGATCATGTCTGTCAGTGGGCAAACGTACAAAATCAGCAGGGGATCAAATACTTTTTTCCCTCACTGTAGATGTAAATTGAATGTATGATCGTCCAAAAAGAGAAGGTGTTTGTTTTACTACCTGTAGCCTAATTAGATGGGACAGTTACCTAAATCTACTGACTTCTAATAATAGGGGACTGGTAATTACGATAGAGCTGTAGCCATGACAACATTCTAGGGAAGGGGCACAATATTAAGCAGTGGCTGTAGTGTTGAGAGAGTTGAGGTGGGTTATTCTGAAACGAGCTACAGTACTGGGGAGGCAAGTAGGCACAGATAGAAAATAGAACGGAGGAATATTTGATAAAATAGGGTGGGGTCTAGTGACCCGAAGCTGAATAAATCATTGGGGAAATACCTAAGCACAGGAGAGGAAAGTGGTTTTATAGGTTTGAGATAAGATAAATAAAGAATGTAATACCAAAGCACAGGAAAGTGAGTGTGTTTTCTTAATGGGAAGTGAAGCAAGGGGACAAAGAGAATAAACAGACTATTAAAAACACAAGGGATAAAAACTCATTGTTGAAAAGAAGCAGAGTATGAAGATATATTAGGGAGAGAGATACCATTAACTGAGGGCTAGAAACACTTTTTGCTGAGAAAGCTAACATAAATAATTTACCTTGCATCCTAACAGAGACACTGAACCAAAACATAAAGCTACAACAGCAATCTAATATTGTGAAAGTTGTCATGTTAGTTTTTAACCCTACGATAGAGGTAAACGCAGAACGCTGTTTGAGAATGGGTTTTATTTTTTGTCTACTAGTAAGAATGGAAGAGTTTCCATGGTTTTGTCTGCGGGTGTTAGCGACTGGGGCTCGCTGAACTACAGGGGGCAATAAGGGACATAATGGGTTCAGTTTGGTGTATTGGGATCACTGGTTGCTGCGGAAAAGGAGGAAGTCAAAGGGGGGGTGAGTGTAACCAGTGTGAAATGGAAAGCTACTTAGCGGTGAGAACTACTAGCATTTCCATTGGTGACGTAACTCGCTCTGAGACCTTGAAGTAGTTGTTTACCTTGCTCTGCAAGGGCCGCGGCTTTAGTGGAGCGATGGGTAACGGTGCTTCAAGGGTTACTGTTGTAGATGTGTGCAGAGGGTCCCTGGTTCAAGCCTATGTAGGGACGGAAGCAAAACTGTTACATTGATGCTATTGACCCGGAGCACTGGTTGCTGTCGTTAGATTATAGGAAAGGGATTGTCCTACCAATCCATGGCGGCCTAGGATAACCTAGTAATTAAAGTGGATTCACTGTGAATAGATGTTTTGTTTGTTTTGACTATAATTTAACAATAATTTGTCACCTGCTAAAGTAACATTGGATGGAAAGACAGCGGTAGAGAATAATTTAAATTGTAGAGGGTTTTCTGGGTTAAAAAGTAAGTAGGTTAATTGGGAAATGTCGAATTGGATTGTTTGAGTAGACTAGTATTAAAATAATGCCTTCTAGTAATGTGAATGCAAATATGTTATTAGGTAGTAGTGGTTTGTGGATAGAATTGACTTATGCTATGATTTAGTCCACGGGTGAAAGAGAGTCGTGCTCGTTGGGCTATATCAGGATGTATAGGACACAGAGGGTAATGTGAAGCAGAGATCTGAATAGGTGAATTAATGAATTCTAAAAACGATCATCTGTTTCTGTTACGTTGAAATTAGGGATGGCAGGTAGTTTTGACTATTACGCTGATCGGGCAGCGCTAACTTTTTGAAGGTTCTAGATTTGTTGGTCAGCAGGTTTATATTTTTACTAAATCAATGCAACAGATAGCGATGATTAAATTAACGGAAAGGGGTTATACAGTGGGGAGAACAAGTATTTGATACACTGCCGATTTTGCAGGTTTTCCTACTTACAAAGCATGTAGAGGTCTGTAATGATTTTTAAGTAATTAATTTGCATTTTATTGCATGACATAAGTATTTGATACATCAGAAAAGCAGAACTTAATATTTGGTACAGAAACCTTTGTTTGCAATTACAGAGATCATACGTTTCCTGTAGGTCTTGACCAGGTTTGCACACACTGCAGCAGGGATTTTGGCCCACTCCTCCATACAGACCTTCTCCAGATCCTTCAGGTTTCGGGGCTGTCGCTGGGCAATACGGACTTTCAGCTCCCTCCAAAGATTTTCTATTGGGTTCAGGTCTGGAGACTGGCTAGGCCACACCACGACCCATCTTTAATGCTCTTACTGAGGGAAGGAGATTGTTGGCCAAGATCTCGCGATACATGGCCCCATCCATCCTCCCCTCAATATGGTGCAGTCGTCCTGTCCCCTTTGCAGAAAAGCATCCCCAAAGAATGATGTTTCCACCTCCATGCTTCACGGTTGGGATGGTGTTCTTGGGGTTGTACTCATACTTCTTCTTCCTCCAAACACGGCGAGTGGAGTTTAGACCAAAAAGCTCTATTTTTGTCTCATCAGATCACATGACCTTCTCCCATTCCTCCTCTGGATCATCCAGATGGTCATTGGCAAACTTCAGACAGGCCTGGACATGCGCTGGCTTGAGCAGGGGGACCTTGCGTGCGCTGCAGGATTTTAATCCATGACTGCGTATTGTGTTACTAATGGTTTTCTTTGAGACTGTGGTCCCAGCTCTCTTCAGGTCATTCACCAGGTCCTGCCATGTAGTTCTGGGCTGATCCCTCACCTTCCTCATGATCATTGATGCCCCACGAGGTGAGATCTTGCATGGAGCTCCAGACCAAGGGTGATTGACCGTCATCTTGAACTTCTTCCATTTTCTAATAATTGCGCCAACAGTTGTTGCCTTCTCACCAAGCTGCTTGCCTATTGTCCTGTAGCCCATCCCAGCCTTGTGCAGGTCTACAATTTTATCCCTGATGTCCTTACACAGCTCTCTGGTCTTGGCCATTGTGGAGAGGTTGGAGTCTGTTTGATTGAGTGTGTGGACAGGTGTCTTTTATACAGGTAACGAGTTCAAACAGGTGCAGTTAATACAGGTAATGAGTGGAGAACAGGAGGGCTTCTTAAAGAAAAACTAACAGGTCTGTGAGAGCCGGAATACTTACTGGTTGGTAGGTGATCAAATACTTAAGTCATGCAATAAAATGCAAATTAATTACTTAAAAATCATACAATGTGATTTTCTGGATTTTTGTTTTAGATTCCATCTCTCACAGTTGAAGTATACCTATGATACAAATTACATACCTCTACATGCTTTGTAAGTAGGAAAACCTGCAAAATCGGCAGTGTATCAAATACTTGTTCTCCCCACTGTAGGTTTATTCCAATTAATGAAACGTGGTATTATCTGATGTGTCTTGAGTGGGAGTTTTTTCCACAGGATTTATGGAAGGCCCCTACAGAATATATTAAGGGAAAAGTAGGTGACAACGTCTCAAACTACTTTTTTAATAGATGCCTGTGATAAAATATAACGGCTTCCTTACGCGGAGTAATTGATTATATTGGCGAATGAATAAAATATGACATTTAGAGGGGTGACAGGAACAATATAAGGGGAAACAGATATTTCCTATGTTGTTGATCAAGTAATGATACTAGGAAAATTTGACATGGGAGCAAATGGAGCCGATTTTGGGGTGGAATAATCCTTGCGAAAATTACAGAAAGTGGATTCTAAAGGGTACTCAGTTGAAAATACTCATTGCAAACTCAGAGAACATTGGGTGGTTTTCATCTTGTGAGAGATTTTAGGTCATCTTATTCTTGAGTAGAAACGAGGAATTGGATTGAAAGAAACGATTAGTGATATGAGGTAGTACAGTGGAATTATCTGCATCATGTTTTGTGTGTAATTACTATTTTGGGGATTGCTGATTATAACTGAATGTTAACAACAAGTCAACTTTCTGTTCCAGGAGAAGGGGGTTTCATTATCTTTTTCAGATGTTCCCTAGTATGTGGTCTCACTGAGTGGACTATTTAATTTCGTTGAGGGGGTTTTCACGGGTTAGAAATTATATCTCTTAAAGGGACACACACATGGAATTTTTTGAAGTTTTATTTTCTGAGTGAGTTTTAATTAATCATATGTGATTTATTTTGATAAGAACTGTAATGAAGTCTTACTGTACACTGAGGATACGATATGTATGAAATGTTTTGACTGTTGTTGAGGATTAGTCTACTATAGAATGAAGCACTTCTTTGAAGGATTTGATTGACCTCTGACCTCTGTCCTGACTTTCTAGTGTGATTTGATCACACACACTGGAAACCCGAGAGACATAGGATGGTGAATTTAAGGTCATTTATTATAACGAGTTGAGGGTAATTTGTAATACTGATAATTATGACGAAGGTTATGGTTCATAATCGTATATATGATTCGGACTATGACAAGGACAGAGAGGGAGTGCTAGCCCTGAATGAGGGATACCTGTCGCTAGTCAATTTTACTATTATTCAATGACTTTATGGGATACAATTAAGTTAAGATATTATCAAAGGTTGTCATTTTAATTTCATATATTATTTTGGTTTAACAGGCAATGTTGTTGTTTTGTTTTTTGAACACATGAATCACGATGTGAGGAGGAATTACTGGTCTCCTGGGGCCTTTTTGGTAAATATGCAAATTGTATTAGGAATGTGAGCAGTAGTTATTAATGTGTTATGGGTTAGATAAAATGTTCATGTTCAAGTGTATATGTGGTAGGAGGCAGGGTGTAGAGGAGGTCTGTGTCTGAAACTAGTGGACTACAACAGGCTGTAAGGATGTGCACTTCCTAATCTCAAGGTTTCTCCTGACTGAGGAGAAGACATGGTACAGTAGCATACTGTGTCTCACCTAACAATGTTCTTAAGACTTTCTTCCCATGGGTGAAGGCAACTTTGCCCAACCTAACAGGAGAATCTGGGCATTTTCTGCGCCCTGGAGGCTTTGTGGCGGTAAAGGATTACAGAAGTAAGAGATGGACGAACCCTAGGTGGAGAGGTCAGTACTAGGTGTTGCTGGCTACCTCGATGGAGGGGAAAGTAGCAGAGAGAGATACCTAGATCCATGTCTCTCACTGTAGGAGAGGTCCAACCCCAGAAGAGGAAGATGGCCTCGCCATTGGGTAGCGTTATTTTCTTTTGTGTCTGTGTGTCTTTGCAGTAGTGACTCTCAGCTTCCCTATTGGTATGCTGCCAGAAGGACACTATCCACAGACCGATGTCGGTGGATTGAGAGGGACTCTGACTGATCCGAGACCCTAGTGACGGAAGAAGGTTCAGAGCTAAAGGGACCGTACATCGTCATCCAGGCTACACCAACGGCTGTACGGATAGAGGGGAGATCGACCTGGTATCATCTAAACCACTGCACCAGAGTACCACGAGGAAACCGACGACCTGGAGAGGAGGAAGATGAGGATGCTGGGGATGATCAGAATCGGGAGATGGGAGACGATGGCAATGGGAAGGCTAATGATGAGCTACGTGCTCTGGCTGATTCCACAGGGTGATAAGGAGAGTATATTAGAAATTGGTATTAAGAATAATTGGTAAAACATAATAATTTGTCATATAGTCAATGCTTATATGGATTTCTTGGTTTAGAAATGAACTCAGCTGAACTGTTATGATCTGTCCTCTCTCTCAAGGTAACTACAGATGGTGTCTGGAAAGCATAGCAGAGATAATTAGGTCAAGAACAGTGTGAACCTCAAAACCCCTCTAAACCGGCTGAAGATGAGCATCAGAGGCGTTGAAGACGTTCCTGTACAGCACCACCTCTACCTGCAGCCGATGTACAGCATCCAATCGAAGCTATCAACTGTCTTTTATCTCATGCTTTTCTCACGGGAGACAGGAGTCCATGTGGAGTGTGACAGGAGTCCATGTGGAGTGTGACAGGAGTCCATCTGGAGTGTGACAGGAGTCCATGTGGAGTGTGACAGGAGTCCATGTGGAGTGTGACAGGAATCCATGTGGAGTGTGACAGGAGTCCATCTGGAGTGTGACAGGAGTCCATGTGGAGTGTGACAGGAGTCCATGTGGAGTGTGACAGGAGTCCATGTGGAGTGTGACAGGAATCCATGTGGAGTGTGACAGGAGTCCATGTGGAGTGTGACAGGAGTCCATGTGGAGTGTGACAGGAGTCTATGTGGAGTGTGACAGAGGTCCATGTGGAGTGTGACAGGAGTCCATGTGGAGTGTGACTGGAGTCCATGTGAAGTGGGCATGGAGAGAGATCTGTTCAAATACAACATTTCTCATGTTGTTGGTTTACTGGTTGGCAAATGGACGAGACAGAATGGGGGGTAGAGATGGTAGCTGCTCGGATGAGACATTGAAATTGGGACATTGTTATGGGAAATTCAAGTTGAAATATAAAGCTATCTGAAGAACATAATGAAGAAACGCCAGAAGATTGAGTGCCGGGGAAGGATGGGGTTGTCACGCCCTGACCTATAGAACTCTAGTTAGTTTGGTCAGGGTGTGAATATCATGTGTGTGTTTTTCTATGTGGACTTTCTATGGTTTCTATTTCTATGTTTGGCCGAGTGTGATTCCCAATCAGTCTCTGATTGGGGATCATATTTAGGCAGCCAGTTTTCCTGCCTGGGTTGTGGGATCGTGTTTGTGCTCTGTGAGTTTGTCTTGTTAGTGTATAGCCTTCCGACGTCACGTTTCGTTGCCTTTTGTTGTTTTTGTATGTTTATTCAGTTTAATAAACATGTATGCATTTCACGCTGCGCCTTCGTCTGACCCGTTCTTCAACGACCGTGACAGGGGTTGGTCAGCTGTGTCCATAATTAATTTGGACTTCTCTAAATTTGATTATTTGGGTATGAGGTTGATGTAGAAGGTATATACACTGCTACATTTATAGTAATTTGGACTAAGAATGCATTGTGATCTGTAGTTATTATCATGATGAGGAAGGTAATAGTAGAATTCTGGATAGTTATACTGTATGTTAATATAAATGTACATTCTGCCAGTGTCAATGGGTGCTAAGTTGAGCGTTTTAACTTTGAGTGATAGGAACAATGTGAATCACCAAGAATTGTCATTCTAAATTTGTGTTGGATAATTAATTTGATTTTGGTTATGATTTATAAGATGACTGAGTGATTTAAGTAAGTTGACACTGCAATTAATGTATTAGATATTGATTTTGATTGTTATACTAATTGTGATATGGGTAAAGAAGTTATGTGAGCTAAAGATGTTGAAACTATTCTCAGCATGCCCTGGCAGTGCTGGTACAATCGCAAGATACATTAAACAATGCTACATTAGTTATAATGTGTTAGGATACACAATTTGGAATATTACTGTTTGAAACATGTAAGGTTGATGCAAGGATTGTGCCTGATATCAGGAATATGTTGATTCACTGGGTTTGGTCACTATATACCTTATTATATTGGGATGTATTTATATGGGACCTATGAAGTCCCAGAGAGGGGGGATTGAGGTGTATTTTTACATTGAAAGGTTTAAACATTGGTACATATGTGTTGTTAGAACTTAATGGGTTCATATTAGAGAAATACAGAATGGAATTAAGAATACGAATAGATATGCAAAAATATTAAAGGGATATAGCAATTTGAACGCTGTTGAAGTCTTTTCAAGGTTTGTTAGTGGTAATTCAATAGGAACATGGATGGCAAGCGCTCTAGATCCCCTAGTGGCCATAGTAATTATTGTAGCCATAGTGATGGGGTGTTACCATAGTAATTATTGTAGCCATAGTTATGGGGTGTTGTTTTCCCATATTTCGGGGATTGATTTTGAGATCTGTACTAACGATTACGAACATGCCAGTGATTACAGCTAGACATGTATAAGGCAAATCCCCGCCTTATCTTAGCTCATTGGTCACCATAGCAACACCCACCCGTAGTATGCGCTCCAGCAGGTATATCTCACTGGTCATCCCCAAAGCCAACACCTCCTTTGGCCGCCATTCCTTCCAGTTCTCTGCTGCCAATGACTGGAACGAACTGCAAAAATCTCTGAAGCTGGAGACTCTTATCTCCCTCACTAACTTTAAGCATCAGTTGTCAGAGCAGCTTACCGATCACTGCATCTGTACACAGCCCACCCAACTACCTCATCCCCATATTGTTATTTATTTTGCTCATTTGCACCCCAGTATCTCTATTTGCACATCATCTTTTCCACATCTATCTCTCCAGTGTTAATACTAAATTGTAATTATTTTGCACTATGGCCTATTTATTGCCTTACCTCCATAACTTACTACATTTGCCCACACTGTTTATAGATTTTCTATTGTGTTGTTGACTGTACGTTTTGTTTATCCCATATGTAACTCTGTGTTGTTGTTGTTTTTATCGCACTGCTTTGCTTTATCTTGGCCAGGTCGCAGTTGTAAATGAGAACTTGTTCTCAACTGGCTTACCTGGTTAAATAAATAAAAAATTAAATAAAAATAAAAATAACTGTATCAGTCAATATTAATGCAATGAGGAAAAGTACAAATTCATCATCTATATCATCTTATTCAAGTGTAGAGTCCATTGATATTGTTGACTGAGGATTTGGGAATGTGATGTGGGAATTGTATGACGTTGAATATAAGGTTTACAGGATGCGTAACGGGGAATGTGACTATTTTAGTAGATCAGATAGCGCCCCAAGTAACCAGAGAAAAGCTTGGGGTTCCTCTGAATCAAGAAAATGAAGAATTCAGTTTTTATTGGGATATATTCATATACATATATTGTAGTTTACATGTAACTTAGAAATGGTCATGAAAAAATGTATCTGGTTGGATGATGTCATGATGTTCAACATTCATTTTATGTATATTTTTCTTGTATGGTCTATGTGGGATTTTTCCTTATGTATAAGTGAGGTTTTGCCTACATAGATATTAAGTGTGAATATAGTAGTTAATCATGTATCGATCTTTTACTCGGACTGACTCCATAGAGGTTTGAGATGTTTGATCATGCAGGAGCCAGGTGACTGAGAATCTATACCTTTGTTGATGAAATATATGGAGAATCTTGGATTCAGGTATAGAAAGTAGAGGGGGATGAATTATCCGGTATCTAGCATAGTTTAGGCTCTAATCATATATCTATACTACTGATTTGGGAACATTTTAGTTAATATGAAGTTTTGTGTGAATTGTTGGGTTTAAGTAATGTCATACAAGGGGAATTTTACTTACAACAAAATAAAAATAAATGGGGGATTGATATTTTATATAACATCTTGTCATAGTGTTGTATGAACAAGTTTAAATCTGTTAGATAGGTAACTCTTGGTGCCACAGTGTCTGAATGCTAAGGATTCCAGTATGTCTAGGGAGCTTACTAGGGTTTATCTTAGAATGATTGATAGATGGAATATACTGACTTGGGGTACAAGGTATTAACATCAGAGTGGGGAGTGCCCACTGATGGTTACCAGATGTTGTTGAAGAAACGTGTAACATTAAGTATATAACATTTCCTTTGTCCAGAGTTCGGATGACAAGAGGCAAAGCACCTGCCGTTTGTTTTACGAACCCGGTACCGTAATCAATTAAATACTTTGCATGAACTCTCCATCTAAGTGTTAAATATCTTCTTGCATCATGAATTACTTGATACCAGAGGAACTCATCATAACAGCTACTAAAAATGTACCCCATGTGTACAACTTCTGTAAGTGCCTCTACTCTACTGCTCTATGCCACTACGCACATTTGATGATATGAATGCAATGCTTTATTATGAAGGATATTTCTTTCTTCATGCATTCCAGTACCTCAGAACTCCCCAGGTCACCACCCTCTCGAGCTCACTGTTTGTTCCGGCACCTCCCGATTGACAAATTAAGCACTGCTGGGTTCAAATACTATTTGAAATCTTTGAAATACATTGAGTGCTTGCTTTTCCCAGCCTGTAGTGTCGGGTGGGCGGGGTTTTGGACTTTTCTCACTTTTCTATTGGCTCCATTTGACCAGCCAAGTTTAATCAAGCTTTTGAAATGGTTTCAAATAGTGAAATTGTAAAATAAGGTGCAGGAGGGCAGATTAATTAGCTTCAATTATATTACTTGCTGATGCGTTCCAAAGAAAGCTTCTTCATCAAAGTACTATTATAACACTGTGTTAGAATGTTACAAACACACATTGACATGAAAAGGGAAGCATGATTATAGATTCATATTTAAATCCTCAGAATTCATACAGTATGGAACACCATATAGAAGACATAGACATATCATTACATAGAGTATAGAACACCATCTAGAAGACATAGACATATCATTACATACAGTATAGAACACCATCTAGAAGATATAGACATATCATTACATACAGTATAGAACACCATCTAGAAGACATAGACATATCATTACATACAGTATAGAACACCCCCTAGAAGACATAGACATATCATTACATACAGTATAGAACACATCTAGAAGACATATACATATCATTACATACAGTATAGAACACCATCTAGAAGACAGACATATCATTACATACAGTATATAACACCATATAGAAGACATATACATATCATTACATACAGTATAGAACACCACCTAGAAGACATAGACATATCATTACATACAGTATAGAACACCATCTAGAAGACATAGACATATCATTACATACAGTATAGAACACCATCTAGAAGACAGACATATCATTACATACAGTATATAACACCATATAGAAGACATATACATATCATTACATAGAGTATAGAACACCATCTAGAAGACATAGACATATCATTACATACAGTATAGAACACCATATAGAAGACATAGACATATCATTACATACAGTATAGAACACCATCTAGAAGACATAGACATATCATTACATACAGTATAGAACACCATATAGAAGACATATACATATCATTACATACAGTATAGAACACCATATAAAAGACATAGACATATCGTTACATACAGTATAGAACACCATCTAGAAGACATAGACATATCATTACATACAGTATAGAACACCATATAGAAGACATATACATATCATTACATACAGTATAGAACAACATATAGAAGACATAGACATATCATTATATACAGTATAGAACACCATCTAGAAGACATATACATATCATTGCATACAGTATAGAACACCATATAGAAGACATAGACATATCATTACATACAGTATAGAACACCATATAGAAGACATAGACATATCATTACATACAGTATAGAACACCATCTAGAAGACATAGACATATCATTACATACAGTATAGAACACCATCTAGAAGACATAGACATATCATTACATACAGTATAGAACACCATCTAGAAGACATAGACATATCATTACATACAGTATAGAACACCATATAGAAGACATAGACATATCATTACATACAGTATAGAACACCATATAGAAGACATAGACATATCATTACATACAGTATAGAACACCATATAGAAGACATAGACATTTCATTTCATAGAGTATAGAACACCATATAGAAGACATAGACATATCATTACATACAGTATATAACACCATCTAGAAGACATAGACATATCATTACATACAGTATAGAACACCATATAGAAGACATAGACATTTCATTACATAGAGTATAGAACACCATATAGAAGACATAGACATATCATTACATAGAGTATATCATAGATGACATGTATAAATCCTTCCTTTATATTTCCTGTAACCCTTTCCATTACAGTAGCCGTATTACTGGCTAGGGTTACTGCTGCTAGTACAGTGTAAGAATGAGGCATCACAGTACTTTTACACCACTGTACTAACAGGAATAATTACACACCAATAAACACACTGTAATGTAAAGTGTTACATCATTCCCAATGATCAGTCAATACATACGGTATTCATTTCAGCTACAGTGCATTGTACCCCCTATTGTAGATCATTCTCTCTCTCTCTCTCTCTCTCTCTCTCTCTCTCTCTCTCTCTCTCTCTCTCTGTCTCTGTCTCTCTCTCTCTCTCTCTCTCTCTCTCTCTCTCTCTCTCTCTCTCTCTCTCTCTCTCTCTCTCTCTCTCTCTCTCCCTCTAACCCCTCCCCCCCTCTAACCCCACCCTTCTGGCAGAACCAGAAGTCCCACAAACTTTCTTCTGAGGAAACTAAACTGATCTGAGTCTCTGTGTCGTCTGTCTGTGTGAGAGTGAACAACCGTCCAAATGGCTCAGCAAGGAGTTCTGCTGGACCAGGACCAGTTATGTTGTTCTGTCTGTCTGGATCTACTGAAGGAGCCGGTCACCATCCCCTGTGGACACAGTTACTGTAGGAGCTGTATTGACGGCTGCTGGGATCAGGATGTTCTGAAAGGGGTCTATAGCTGTCCTCAGTGCAGAGAGACCTTCACTCCAAGGCCTAATCTGAGGAAAAATAACATGTTGGCTGAGTTGGTGGAGAAACTGAAGAAGACAGGACTCCAGGCTAATCCCCTTCCTGCTCTGTGCTATGCTGGACCTGGAGATGTGGCGTGTGATGTCTGCACTGGGACCAGAAAGCAGAAAGCCCTCATGTCTTGTCTGGCGTGTCTGGCCTCTTACTGTGAGACTCACCTCCAATCTCACTATGAATCTCCTGCTTTGAAGAAGCACAAGCTGGTCAAAGCCACCGCACAACTACAGGAGAAGATCTGCTCTGATCATGACAAACTGCTGGAGGTTTACTGTCGTACCGATCAGCAGTGTATCTGTATGCTGTGTACAATGGATAAACATAAAGGCCATGATACAGTGTCAGCTGCAGCAGAGAGGACTGAGAAACAGGTAAGACCAGAACTACTTGTTGGTGACTGTCTAATAAACAAATAATAATTACAGTAGGAACTAAGGCTGTTTGAATACGAGATCATACAAATGAAATCAATCCACGTTAGAACAAATATGAACATGGGTTTGCTTCCAATGTATCACCATTTTCTGAACTCAAACACTTATCATTCCGAATGCCCTTTTAGGAGTTCAAAGTTCAGTCTCAACCCCTTGATACATGTACGCCTACCATAAAAACTATAATCATTAACATAGCAACATAGAAAATGTCATATGGTAAAGGGACTTCCTCAAGATTTTAGACCTTCCTCTCTATGGGCCCTATGTCACATTACTCTACTATTGATCTACTGGACAAATAAAGCTTGATAGCTCATTGAAGAGTGATTCTCCACAGAGGCAGCTGGGGATGAGTCAGCAGAAGGTCCAGCAGAGATTCCAGGAGAGAGAGAAGGAGCTGAAGGAGCTCAAACAGGCTGTGGAGTCTCTCAAGGTGAGTATTGTTGACCAGAGGAGACACACAATTTCACTTCTCTCTTCCAGTCAGAGAGAGAGAGAGAGAGAGA
Organism: Coregonus lavaretus; assembly: GCF_964263955.1. Classification (NCBI taxonomy): domain Eukaryota; kingdom Metazoa; phylum Chordata; class Actinopteri; order Salmoniformes; family Salmonidae; genus Coregonus; species Coregonus lavaretus. The sequence goes on from NC_140008.1 coordinate 5,474,086, forward strand.
CAGAGAGACAGAGAGAGGGAGAGGGGACTCTCTCCAATCCCACTGACCTCACTGTTGGGAACATGCTGTCTGGACTCTGTTCAGAGAATAGACTGCTTAATGTAACCGACGGGATATGAACCAGGTCTACCGCGGGAGAAAGCAACAGCTTGACCATTACACCAAGAGGACATTCCCTATTGGGCTGAGGGCCGACACTGATTTTGAAATCACAGGCGGGGCTACTTCATCACATAACCATGAGTAACTATGGTGGCGGCAGGTAGCTTAGTGGGTAAGAGCGTTGTGCCAGTAACTGAAAGGTCGCTGGTTCTAATCCCCGAGCCGACTAGGTGAAAAATCTGTAGATGTGCCCTTGAGCAAGGCACTTAACCCTAATTGCTCCTGTAAGTCGCTCTGGATAAGAGCGTCTGCTTAATGACTAAAAATGTAACCATGACTGACTCATGTCAACTATACATTAACATGGAGCTCTCTCTCTCTCTCTCATTTCAAATAAATTCAAATGGCTTTATTGGCATGGGAAACATATGTTTACATTGCCACAGCAAGTGAAATAGATAATAAACAAAAGTGAAATAAACATTCAGAAATGAACAGTAAACATTGCACTCACAAAATGTTCAAAGAAATAGAGACATTTCACATGTTATAATTCAAGTGCAAACAGAGTGAGCCATTCGCCAGACTGAGTTCTGGAGGTGAAATGGAAATGAGTGAGGTAGAAGGTGTGGTGAAGAGCTCAGAGCCTGGCATCAATGGACATGATAAAGAAGAATATGGTGCCATAGGAGTTACATTGTTGGAGAAAGTGGATCCATACCTATTGGTAGATCCATTTGTGGTTTAAGGTTGGTGGGAAAGGAGTTGCGTGCAGTTGAATCAGTGAAGGTAACCTGTAGTGGACTTGTGATATTTGTTTGTGTTTCTTCTGACCAGAGGGAGTGGGCGCTCCGTGTCACGCAACTTGGGTCAAGATCTGTTTCTTGGTTTGCTCTTAGGAACAGGACACCATTGAAAGGAGTGATTTCTGGGTTAGCGTTAAGTGTAGAAGTGGAGCAATTAAGGTTGAAGACTGCTGGTGTTTGTGATTCCCGCCGTTTGGTGCAACACAGACCCGGTGGTGAGCGTGGTGAAACAGAGGAGTCACTGTCAGTCCTTTTGAGTTTTGAATCTTTACCCGACAAAGTCATGGTAGGATATATCAGTTATTCTGCCCATGTTGCTGGGGATCGGAAGTGTCCGTTTCGAGAGAGGCAGGTTGAGATGCCTAGAGTCAGAGTAGTGCAGAAGGTGTCGTATGCTGAGAGTGAAGAAAGTAGAGGAGGATGGGTCAAGGGTGAGAGATCCTGAGAGGATCCCTGTGAGTAGTAGATCTGTGCCAGCACAGAGGGATAGGCCAACGAGTGATATATGCTTTAGTAAAGTTAGCTTCTTAGAGTTCATAGCAACGGTTATCAACTGTACCGCACAAATGGAACGTAAATCACAGAAAATAGATGTTGTGGTGGTAGCTGCAGAGAAGTATTTGGGCATACGAGATTTGACTTCAGAAGAGTTACAGGTTGTGTTGAGTGGTGGTGTCCCGTCCTCCCAGGCCGTTGGCGTGGTGCAGGAGCAGATAGGGTCAAAGTAGTGGAATGTGGTAGTGGGCATTTAATGAGTGTAGGGTTAGTTGGAAGGGTGTTTTTTGTATTATTATAATTTCCCCTTTTCCCATTTTGTATCACAAAGTATAATGGATTTATATTATAGTCCAGTTGGGGGCGGTAATGCAACATATTGGTTGCCAACCGCTGTTAAATTCCTAAGAAGAAGAACCGTTATATTAAGGCTATGTTCAGTGTTGTAACGATGTCTCTGTCTCTCTCATTCATTAACTTTCGCGGTAGTTGGTTGTGTGGGTCTCTGGTTATGAATAGGGTGCTGACAGACAATTGTTGATGGGTATTTATAGAGCTCTGATCAGGACGACAATTGATTACTGGTGTACAGTTTATGGAACAGAGGTAAAGACTTGGCTTCAGAAGCTGGACAGAATCCAGTATATAGCTTTAAGGATATGTATTGGTGCATTTAAATCAACATCTGTATGTGCCTTACTTTTGGAGGCAGGTGAGATGCCTTTGGATATACAGCATAAAAATTGGTCATTATCTTATTGGGTTGAAAGGCTGTGAGGTTGAGCATCCCACTGCTACTGTTCTAGATGACTGTTGGGAATATACTAGTAGACAAGGCAGTGGTTTTGGTTGGACAGTTGGAAAGCTTGCTGATGAGAGTGGTTTGAGGGAGTTGGAGGTTGGCCCTTCTGTGGTGATAGGGGATGTTCCTCCATGGTTACTCCCAGACCCTGTTGATCTAACCTTGGTAGAGAAAATGAAAGATTGGTCAGAAGTCAGTGATATAGTGAAACTGGTTGACAATTATATTGGTAGAAGTTTTTATGCTTTTCTACCGCTTTTCACAGATGGATCCAAGGACCCAGATAGTGGGCGCACAGGAGCAGGCGTTTACGTTCCTGAATTTGATGTGCAGATATGTAGAAGACTAACAAATGAACTGTCAGTATACTCAGTTGAACTGTTGGCGATAATAGTTGCCCTCCAGTGGGTGGAGGACGTACAACCTGTTAGAATTATAGTATGTTCAGATTCTCTGTCTGTTTTGAATAGTTTATCATCTGGTAAATCTAATAGGAGTGACCTGCTATTGGAGGATGAGCCATTTTGATAGATGTGTGGCAGAAGAGATGGTACTCTGAGCACAAGGGCCGGTATTTATATTCGCTCCAAAGAATTTTTGTTGGACCAAGATTCAAAGGTCAGATTAGGAAGGAAGAGGTGGTGTTTACTCAATTGCGCTTAGGACATAAGTTAGTAGGGCTCTTCTTTATTTTCTCAGAAGTACTGAGTTAGGTAGGAGGATTTAGAAATGTTGGAAACCGTGATTGTCCACACACTCCAGCACAGTAGGTGGCGGCATGCACCTTTAACGTTGGTTTGTGGACCGCCATTATATCATAGAAGAAGAAGTTGGTTGTGTGAGAGTTTTGTGGTTCGTGAGGAGGGCTAATATTCTTTTTTCTTTTGGTTCTTGCGTATTTTCTGAATTTATTTTCTCATGGTGGAGGGTTTGTTTATTGGTTTCCACTGTTTATCGTTTAGAGTTGAGGGGGGAGTAGGGGTAGTTTGTTAGGGCGGCGTGATGGGCTCAACCGAGTGGTGAAAAAACGCTGTCGCTTCGGGTGCGTTCCGGAGAAAGGTGTGGAGGAAGTTTTGCTCATGGTCGGCGAACAGGTTGGAGCGGAACATCTGCACTTTGCATCCAGAATGAACAAGGCGGTGGTCGTGTTAATGAAAAAGGTTTGTCTTGTTGCGAGTGGGATTTTTGTGAGGGGTGTGTTGGTGCAGATTTCGCCTCTTTCGATAAGAGTTGTGGTGGCTAATCTGCCTCCGTTTATTACTTACGAACAGACCGCAAGTAGTTGGTTAGTTTTGGTAAATTTGCAAGTGGTTTTCGTGTGCTCTCGGCTGGGTGCCAAGCGGAATCCGTTAAACATGTCTCTTTTCGTAGACAAGTGTTTGTTTCTTAACAAACTTCAAGGTTACTCAGGGGAGTGGTGGAACACAGGGTTTGCTAGCACAGATAGTTTTCGGTGTTTCTAGTGTGGGGATCATCAGTTATAGGCTACAAGCAGCAATATGATTGATAGGTAGGACAGGTATTGAACCCCGGCCAAATAATCCCTACTCAGATGCGCTAACCTCAACCCTAGTAAACATGCATTTTAAAAACTTTCTATATAAAATTATCATATTGGGAGTAAATAGCCTCTGAATAGAAAATAAAAAACACTGCATCTTCCAGCCCACCAATAAATTACATAATGCAACCGTCGCGGTTAGCATATTTACCTCAACATGCCCCTTGCGTGAGAAGGCAGAGTGCTCGATGCTGGTTGATGAATTTGACAATTAATGTACTAGGAAAATACGTTTCTGTCGACCAGAGGTGACTGAATTAATGTTCAGGTTTATTGATAATCATTATAGTAATGAAGTATAATTTCAAAACTTGACCATAAAAACAGGTAATAATAAACATGACTCATCATTATATTACTTCACAGTAATGTGTTTTCAGTCCTTCCTCTTGCGTTAGCAGTGTGGAAAGGGACAGTAAAAAGCTCAGGCAGGAGTTTTCCTGTGAGGTGGAGTGGTGGTGTATCCAGGGAGAGAACTAAACTAATCTTCTGAAATGTCATTCATGGTCTTATGCTGCCATCTATTGGAATTATTAAGCAACTGCAGTAGTACTGAATAAAGTGTTTTTCCTTACTAATCCTTACTAAAGTAGTGATTACTCAGAATTGCAAAATAAATGGCAGGGGTACCAGGAGGGAGGAGAGTACATTTTTTACATTTTAGTCATTTAGCAGATGCTCTTATCCAGAGCGACTTACAGTTAGTGAGTGCATACATTTTCATACTGTCCCCCCATGGGAAACGAACCCACAACCCTGGCGTTGCAAGCGCCATGCTACCAACTGAGCTACACGGTAGTAATGCATGGCCAAGTGGTGGTGCGCAGGCCGTGGAGAAAGTGGTGGTGGGGAGGGTTGCAGCTGGGCTACATGAGCTGAGGCAGGTTTCTGTAGTAACAGAGACTCCGGTGGGCAAAGGCTTGGTGGGCTCATCCCAGGAAATATTGCCTGTCATTGGGGAAAAGGCACTGATCAGGAGGAAGTGCAGGGGGGCAGAAACTGGGGAGGAGGAGGACGGTACCTTGCCAATGGAGGAGGAGGAAGAGGGGGGAGGTGAGTCTGCGGGAGCAGAGGACAAGGCGTCTCGTTTTCAGATGGCTCATTGGATCCAGAGCTGACAGCCAGTCAGGCTGAGGGCCCAGTATATACGGTGAGAGAACTTTCTAGGTTCCTGATGGAGACTAAAGGGGAAAAATAAGGTTCTGCTGGAGTCTTATTTGATTGATCCTGGAAGGTTTGTAAGGTCAGTACAACACGTGATGAAGAATGAGGGGTTTAGTGTCCTCTCACCCAGGAAGTGGTATAGGCTGAGAAAATGGGTCATGGGTTCTTAAGGGCATGTCTTCAGAATCTGCTTAAATTGATGTTTTTTTCTGGCATGGCGGCTTTATGGGCTTCTCTACTGGTTTCTGATTGTGGTGATTTCCCTCCCACCTCTTATGGAGATTTCACGGTTAGACTTCCTTAACATGAACGGTGACAGAGACTGGGGGAATATGTCAAACAAAAACATTTAAATGCCATGGCAGAAATCTTACTGCAGGGTTAGCAAAAGAGGTGTGTAAGGGTAGGTTGTTAGTGGTTAGAGCCAAAATCAGTGACCTTGTCTTCGCTTTCCAAAATATGTATGCACCTAGTACAGGGCTCAGTTCTCTGTTTCACCAGGGCCCAGGCAGGTGTCCAATTGGAAATTCCATGTAAAGCTCTTCCAAGATGTCACTTTTTGGCTTTTGGGAGAGGTGGGGACAGCAGAAGGGGGGAGTTTGAGTCTCTCAGTCAGTGGTGGGATGTAGGGAAAGCACAGATTCAGGTTTTCTGTCTGCAGTATACATATTTTTCCTCTTCAGAGGCCAGGACAGTACTGGGGGAGCTTGAATGGTTCATAAGTGAGGTGGAGGCTGAGCTGGTGGGGCAAGGTAGGGTGGGGCTACAAGATAATCTATCTGAACTACGCAGGGACCTAGGGGCTTTCTTTTCAGAGAAAGCAAAAGGATCACTTGTAAGAGCTAGTTCTTCCATGTTGAGGGAGATGGATGCTCCCAGCTCTTTTGGGTTGGAGAAACAGAGTGGGGAAACCAAGAAAATCCATTGTTTTACGTTTGTCTGATGGGCGGGTAACTTCTGTTGTGGGGTGATGAGGGAGCCTGATGGGTGGGTAACTTCTGTTGTGGGGGAGATGAGGGAGCCTGATGGGTGGGTAACTTCTGTTGTGGGGAAATGAGGGAGCGTGATGGGTGGGTAACTTCTGTTGTGGGGGAGATGAGGGAGCCTGATGGGTGGGTAACTTCTGTTGTTGGGAGATGAGGGAGCCTGATGGGTGGGTAACTTCTGTTGGGGGGGGGAGATGAGGGAGCCTGATGGGTGGGTAACTTCTGTTGTGGGGAGATGAGGGAGCCTGATGGGTGGGTAACTTCTGTTGGGGGGGAGATGAGGGAGCCTGATGGGTGGGTAACTTCTGTTGTGGGGAGATGAGGGAGCCTGACGGGTGGGTAACTTCTGTTGTGGGGGAGATGAGGGAGCCTGATGGGTGGGTAACTTCTGTTGTGGGGGAGATGAGGGAGCCTGATGGGTGGGTAACTTCTGTTGTGGGGAGATGAGGGAGCCTGATGGGTGGGTAACTTCTGTTGTGGGGGAGATGAGGGAGCCTGACGGGTGGGTAACTTCTGTTGTGGGGAGATGAGGGAGGCTGATGGGTGGGTAACTTCTGTTGTGGGGGAGATGAGGGAACCTGATGGGTTGGAAACTTCTGTTGTGGGGGAGATGAGGGATCCTGATGTATGGGTAACTTCTGTTGTGAGGAGATGAGGCTTTGGAGTTGTAATCTGATTTATAGAGGGCAGAACTCTGTGGTCCTCTGTAGCTCAATTGGTAGAGCATGGCACTTGTAATGCCAGGGTAGTGGGTTCGATCCCCGGGACCACCCATATGTAAAAATTTATGCACATGACTGTAAGTCGCTTTGGATAAAAGCGTCTGCTAAATAGCTTATTATTATTATTATTATTATTATCCTGGGTTTTCTCAGGTTCTGCTCATAGACCTTTCCAAACTCTCTCTGTCACAGATAAATCAAATAGACATTTCCCTGGCCTTTCACAAACTCTCAGCTGCTGTCTCTCAGACGGTCTGCCTGTGGATTTTTATAAAAAGTTCTGTGGAATTATTTTACAGGACGTGTGTTTTGTGAGTGCGTCGGGGTGGGGGAGCTGTCGCTAAACTGTAGACGGGAGGCTTTGACTCTCCTGCCCAATAAAGTAGATTTGAGCAACATAAAGAACTGGAGGCCTGTGGCATTGCTCTGTGTGGACTATAAGATGGACGGGTAACTGTGTATCAGGACACCTAATCACAGACAATCTGTTCATAATCAGGAGAAAGCCTTTGATAGGGTGGACCATGAATATCTGTTCAATGTGTTGTTTTGGTTGTGGGGAGAATTTTGTGGCCTGTGTTCAAATGCTGTACGCTGGGGCTTCATGTATGGTCAAGGTGTGGGGAGGGCTCAGTAGGCCAGTCTGGGTAGGGAGGGGCATTCACCAGGGATGCCCTCTGTCAGGGCAGCTATACACTCTTGTTATTGAGCCCTTTCTGGGCCTGCTACGCAGGAGGCTACAGGGAGTGTGGGAGCTAGGCATAGGGTTGGGGACAGGCATAGCAGTGTCAGTATACGCTGATGACGTCTGTGTTGGTTAGGGATGAGCAGAACATACAGGCCCTGGAGAATAGTTTGAGGGTGTACGAGGGGGCGTCTTCTGCTTAGGTAAACTGGGGCAAGAGTGAGGCTCTGTTATGTGGGGCATGGAGGGACAGGGCACCACCGCAGCTTCCAGGGGGGTTGCAGTGGGGCTGTGAGTGGCTCAAGATGCTTGGGGTGTATCTGGGCTCGGAGGGTTGGGTTAGGAAGAACTGGGAAGGAGTGTCACAAGCGGTGGTGTCGAGGCTGACTAAGTGGAGGTGGCTCATCTCCCAAGTGGCATACAGAGGGACGGTGCTGATCATCAACAACTTGGTGGCATCCTCTCTATGGCTTAAATTGGCCATTCTCAACGCCCCCGGTGGTCTGCTTGTGGACCTGCAGCGCAAGTTAGTGAATTTTTTCTTGTCAGGGTGGCAGCGTTCTGACTCAGCAGCACAGAGGCTACTGTACTACATGGAGCCCTGGACACCAATAGCTGGTTGGCTCGGGTTGACCTGGGAGTTGGGGAGTGGTGTCCATTTTCTGCAATGACAGACTGTTCATCATGTTTTCTTCTGTGTTGCCACGGTAATGCCATTACTGTTGACGCCTTAGGGTTGAGTTTGAGTTGAACAAAATGATCAACAGTGTGGAGATGTTTCAGGAGGTATGGGGGCTCAGGGGGGCTGTCTGTACGGCTGGAGAGGAGGGGTTGGATGGACGGTTGGAATGTGGTGCTGGATGGTGTTTGTACTGTGGTGTTGGGTACTGGATAATGTGATTGTGTAGAGGTTGTGGTGTCACGCAATGTGCTTTTAGTGGTGGGGGTGTTACTTTAATGAGCCATCCTCATTACACTAAGACAAGTCTCTCTCTCTCTCTCTCTCTCTCTCTCTCTCTCTTTCTCTCTTAACAGTGCTCTGCACAGGCAGCAGTGGAGGACAGTGATAAGATCTTTACTGAGCTGATCCGCTCCATTGAGAGAAGGCGCTCTGAGGTGAAGGAGCTGATCAGAGCCCAAGAGAAGGCTCAAGTGATTCAAGCTGAAGGACTCCTGGAGCAACTGGAGCAGGAGATAGCTGAGCTGAGGAAGAGAAGCACTGAACTGGAGCAGCTCTCACACACAGAGGATCACATCCATTTAATCCAGGTAACTCAACTGCCTTGATACATGTGATATGAAATTAAAACTCTCAATCATTTGGTTCTGCTCCCTCTCACTCTCTCTCTCTCTCTCTCTCTCTCTCTCTCTCTCCCTCTCTCTCTCTATCTCCAGAGTTATCAGTCTCTCTCCAGTACCAGTGTATCTTCAGACTTACCCAGCATCGTTGTCCGTCCTCTTCAGTACTTTGGAGATGTGAGTAAGACTGTGTCTGAACTGAGAGAGAAACTAGAAGACATCCTTAAAGGAGAATGGACATAGATCTCCACTACAGGTGTGTTGAAAATAATAAGAACATCAACTTTAGAACATTGAAAGTTCCCTACTAGTCATATACAGTGAGCTCCATAATTCATTGGACAGTGACCATTTTTTTGTTATTTTGGTTCTGTACTCTAGCACTTTGAGTTTGAAAGGATACAATGACAATGAGGGTGGAGTGCAGACTGTCAGCTTTAATTTGAGGGTATTTTCATACATATCGGATGAACCGTTTAGAAATTATAGAAGCTTTTGTACATGGTCCCCCCCATTTTCAGGCATCAAAAAACATTGGACAGTTTAACATAATGTAGAATAAAGTAATCATTGTTAATATTTGGTCGCATATCCTTTGCATGCAATGACTGCTTGAAGTCTGCGATGCATTGACATCACCAGACGCTGGGTATCTTCCCTGGTGATGCTCTGCCAGGCCTGTAGTGCAGCCATCTTCAGTTCCTGCTTATTTTGGGGACTTATTGCCTTCAGTCTCCTCTTCAGCATGTAAAATGCATGTTCAATTGGATTCAGATCCGGTGATTGTCTCGGCCAGTCAAGGATTTTCCACTTTTTGGCCATCAAAAACCCCTTTGTTGCTCTAGCAGTATGTTTAGGGTCATTGTCTTGTTGCATGATGAAGTGCCGTCCAATGAGTTTGGAGGCATTTGGTTTTATCTGAGCAGATAAAATATTTCTGTAGACTTTCATTCATTGTTCTACTTCTGTCTGCAGTCACATCATCGATAAAGACAAGTGAGCCTGTTCCAATGGCAGCCATACAGGCCCAAGCCATAACACCCCCTCCACGGATGAGGTGGTATGCTTTGGATCATGGGAATTTCATTTTTTTCTCCAAACTTTCCTCTTTCCATCCCTCTGGTACATGTCAATCTTTGTATCATCTGTCCACAATACTTTTTTCCAGAACTCTTGGGGCTCTTTTAGGTGCTTTTTAGCAAACTGTAATCTCGCCTTTCTGTTCTTCAGACTTATCAGTGGTTTGCATCTTGTAGTGTACCCTCTGTAGTCCTGCTGGTGTAGTCTTCTACGTATGGTAGACTTTGACACATCTACACCTGCATCCAGGAGAGTGTTTTTGATCTGTTGGGCTGTTGTCAGGGGGGTTTTCTTCACCATAGAGAGTATTCTCCGGTCATCCACTACAGTGGTCTTCCTCAGTCTACCGGGTCTTTTGACATAATTGAGTTCACCGGTTGTTTTTTTCTTGTTAATGATGAACCAAACTGTTGACTTGGGCATGGCCAGGGTTTTTGCAATGTTCCTGATTGATTGATTTTCATTTCTGAGCCTTATGACGGCCAGCTTCATTTGCATCGACACTGCTGTCTTCCTCATGTTGTCACACCCCAACAACAACCTCCAAAGGCAATAGCAAAGTCTAGAATCAATACTATTCATCAACAGCTCTCCTGCATTCACTAACGACACAAATTAATACACCTGCCTAATGACACACATCTGTGAAGCCAATTTAACAAATACTTGTAGTACCTTAAAATGGGGGGACCATGTACAAAAGGTGCTGTCATTTCTAAATGATTCATCCGATATGTATGAAAATACCCTCAAATTAAAGCTGACAGTCTGCACTTCACCCTCATTGTCATTGTATCCTTTCAAACTCAAAGTGCTAGAGTACAGAACTAAAATAACAAAAAAATGGTTACTGTCCAATGAATTATGGAGCTCACTGTACATGTGGAATATGGTATGATGATAACATTCCCTATCTCTGTGAATGTGTTTGTGTGTCTGTAGTGAATATAGTGGAGGTTGTACTGCCTCCAGAGCCCACGACCAGAGAACAGTTCTTACAATGTGAGTCTCTTTATTCTTAAGTAACTAACAGTCTCTTTTTACTGACACTCCTAACAATCCCTCTAGAAATATATAGCAATAGTAGATCTAATCAAAGACTGGGTATCTATCTGACTCCTCATATTTCTCTGATTTGATATCTGCTGTGCTCTAATCAAAGACAGGGTAGGTACAGTATCTGACTTAACTTATTGTTCTAACTCCCCTCATTGGTCTCTGCTCTGCTCTTCTCCCAGATTCCTGTCAGCTCACACTGGACCCAAACATAGCACACACACTCCTCTCTCTGTCTAAAGGGAACAGAAAGGTGAAACGTACAGGCCAAGTCCAACCATATCCTGTTCATCCAGACAGATTCACAAACTACCAGGTTCTGTGTAGAGAGGGTCTGTCTGGACGCTGTTACTGGGAGGTGAAGTGGAGTAGGGGGGAGGTTGTTACAGCAGTCTCATATAAAGACATCAGTAGAACAGGGACAGGTAGTGGATTTGGATACAATGACAAGTCCTGGAGTTTAGTGTGCTCTAGTGGTGGTTATTGGTTCAGACACAATAATGTTGAGACTAAAGTATCAGGCCCTCAGTCCTCCAGAGTAGGAGTGGACCTGGATCACAAGGCAGGTACTCTGTCCTTCTACAGTGTCTCTGAAACAATGACCCTCCTCCACAGAGTCCAGACCACATTCACTCAGCCCCTCTATCCTGGGTTTTGTTTCTATAATAGTACTGCTGAGCTGGTTAAACTATAGTAGGGTCCACATAGATACTAGTCATGCTGGTGAAGTCTATAGCTGAGCTGGTTAAACTGTAGTAGGGTCCACATAGATACTAGTCATGCTGGTGAAGTCTATAGCTGAGCTGGTTAAACTGTAGTAGGGTCCACATAGATACTAGTCATGCTGGTGGTGATGGTCCCCAGATGTGATGATTCATTCTGCTCTGTTTTTATGTACAATTATTTGATTGATTTGATCTTCAGAAGATGTTACGAATTATAATTCAATGCATTCAGATTTTTTTTAAGTGCAATGTTTTAATCTTATATATTCACATTAATCATGATTATGCTGTTAATGTATGTTGGTTGTCATTCAGAACCATTTAAATGTTTTCTCAATTGGTTCTCTGTCTCAATGTCTTTTTCCTCAGTATCATGGAACAGGTAGTGTTACTTACTTGCTAATTGAACTATATGGGCCGGTTTCCCGGACACAGATGAAGCCTAGTCCTAGACTAAAAAGCATGTTCAATGGAGATGTCCGGGAAACCGGCCATAAGTTTGGCATCTTCTATTCTCCCATCCTGATCAGTCAAGCAACATTAAACCTGTCCAGCAGGTGGTGCTATTAACCAAACAATAAAAACAGCACATATCTTGACTTGCCACTCAGTATATCAGTAATGTTCAGAATTGTACTTTAATATAATTGGAGATTGATGGTCTTTTTAATCCACTATCTAGAGTCAGGAACAGATGAAGTTAGGTCTGCTACTGTTCAGTTATTAAATATGATTTATGGTGATGGGAAATAAAAAATACATCTAGTAGTAGTTTTCCTTTGCTATTTATTCCAAGGTGTGTCTTTAACTTGTAAATGGATTGTGTTGAAGTGGCATGTGGTGTGGATGATAAAATAGAGTGAATAGAGGAGAGAAGAGAGGAGGAGAGGAGAACATAATATAGAAGACAGATAAGATAGAGAGAGAATTCATACCCAGGGGAGTTACTGACTCTGGCCCAAATGACACCCTGTTCCCTACGTAGTGCACTAGGCTACTTCTGACCAGATCAAAAGTAGTGCACTACATAGGGAATAGGGTGGATATTGGAGATTTGCACACTGGCATTAGAATATTAGAATATCATACTGTAATGTTAGTGGTTGCCTCATTAGAATATCATACTGTAATGTTAGTGGTTGCCTCGTTAGAATATCATTGTAATGTTAGTAGTTGCCTCATTAGAATATCATATTGTAATGCTAGTGGTTGCCTCATTAGAATATCATACTGTAATGTTAGTGGTTGCCTCATTAGAATATCATACTGTTATGTTACAGTGAGGGAAAAAAGTATTTGATCCCCTGCTGATTTTGTACGTTTGCAAACTGACAAAGAAATGATCGGTCTATAATTTTAATGGTAGGTTTATTTGAACAGTGAGAGACAGAATAACAACAACAAAATCCAGAAAAACGCATTTCAAAATGTTATAAATTGATTTGCATTTTAATGAGGGAAATAAGTATTTGACCTCTCTGCAAAACATGACTTAGTACTTGGTGGCAAAACCCTTGTTGGCAATCACAGAGGTCAGACGTTTCTTGTCGTTGGCCACCAGGTTTGCACACATCTCAGGAGGGATTTTGTCCCACTCCTCTTTGCAGATCTTTTCCAAGTCATTAAGGTTTCGAGGCTGACGTTTGGCAACTCAAACCTTCAGCACCCTCCACATATTTTCTATGGGATTAAGGTCTGGAGACTGGGTAGGCCACTCCAGGACCTTAATGTGGTTCTTCTTGAGCCACTCCTTTGTTGCCTTGGCCGTGTGTTTTGGGTCATTGTCATGCTGGAATACCAATCCACGACCCATTTTCAATGCCCTGGCTGAGGGAAGGAGGTTCTCACCCAAGATTTGATGGTACATGGCCCCGTCCATCGTCCCTTTGATGCGGTGAAGTTGTCCTGTCCCCTTAGCAGAAAAACACCCCCAAAGCATAATGTTTCCACCTCCATGTTTGACGGTGGGGAAGGTGTTCTTGTGGTCATAGGCAGCATTCCTCCTCCTCCAAACACGGCGAGTTGAGTTGATGCCAAAGAGCTCCATTTTGGTCTCACAACACTTTCACATAGTTATCCTCTGAATCATTCAGATGTTCATTGGCAAACTTCAGACGGGCATATACAGTGGGGAAAAAAGTATTTAGTCAGCCACCAATTGTGCAAGTTCTCCCACTTAAAAAGATGAGAGAGGCCTGTAATTTTCATCATAGGTACACGTCAACTATGACAGACAAAATGATTTTTAAAAATCCAGAAAATCACATTGTAGGATTTTTTATTAATTTATTTGCAAATTATGGTGGAAAATAAGTATTTGGTCAATAACAAAAGTTTCTCAATACTTTGTTATATACCCTTTGTTGGCAATGACACAGGTCAAACGTTTTCTGTAAGTCTTCACAAGGTTTTCACACACTGTTGCTGGTATTTTGGCCCATTCCTCCATGCAGATATCCTCTAGAGCATTTATGTTTTGGGGCTGTCGCTGGGCAACACAGACTTTCAACTCCCTCCAAAGATTTTCTATGGGGTTGAGATCTGGAGACTGGCTAGGCCACTCCAGGACCTTGAAATGCTTCTTACAAAGCCACTCCTTCGTTGCCCGGGCGGTGTGTTTGGGATCATTGTCATGCTGAAAGACCCAGCCACGTTTCATCTTCAATGCCCTTGCTGATGGAAGGAGGTTTTCACTCAAAATCTCACGATACATGGCCCCATTCATTCTTTCCTCTACACGGATCAGTCGTCCTGGTCCCTTTGCAGAAAAACAGCCCCAAAGCATGATGTTTCCACCCCCATGCTTCACAGTAGGTATGGTGTTCTTTGGATGCAACTCAGCATTCTTTGTCCTCCAGGCACGACGAGTTGAGTTTTGACCAAAAATTTATATTATGGTTTCATCTGACCATATGACAGACTCCAAATCCTCTTCTGGATCATCCAAATGCACTCTAGCAAACTTCAGACGGGCCTGGACATGTACTGGCTTAAGCAGGGGGACACGTCTGGCACTGCAGGATTTGAGTCCCTGGCGACGTAGTGTGTTACTGATGGTAGGCTTCGTTACTTTGGTCCCAGCCCTCTGTAGGTCATTCACTAGGTCCCCCGTGTGGTTCTGGGATTTTTGCTCACCGTTCTTGTGATCATTTTGACCCCACGGGGTGAGATCTTGCGTGGAGCCCCAGATCGAGGGAGATTATCAGTGGTCTTGTATGTCTTCCATTTCCTAATAATTTCTCCCACAGTTGATTTCTTCAAACCAAGCTGCTTACCTATTGCAGATTCAGTCTTCCCAGCCTGGTGCAGGTCTACAATTTTGTTTCAGGTGTCCTTTGACAGCTCTTTGGTCTTGGCCATAGTGGAGTTTGGAGTGTGACTGTTTGAGGTTGTGGACAGGTGCCTTTTATACTGATAACAAGTTCAAACAGGTGCCATTAATACAGGTAACGAGTGGAGGACAGAGGAGCCTCTTAAAGAAGAAGTTACAGGTCTGTGAGAGCCAGAAATCTTGCTTGTTTGTAGGTGACCAAATACTTATTTTCCACCATAATTTGCAAATAAATTCATTAAAAATCCTACAATGTGATTTTCTGAATTTTTTTATTCTCAATTTGTCTGTCATAGTTGACGTGTACCTATGATGAAAATTACAGGCCTCTCTCATCTTTTTAAGTGGGAGAACTTGCATATTGGTGGCTGACTAAATACTTTTTTTCCCACTGTATATGTGCTTTCTTGAGCAGGGGGACCTTGCAGGCGCTGCAGGATTTCAATCATTCACGGCGTAGTGTGTTACCAATAGTTTTCTTGGTGACTATGGTCCCAGCTGCCTTAAGATCATTGACAAGATCCTCCCGTGTAGGTCTGGGCTGATTCCTCACCGTTCTCATGATCATTGCAACTCCACAAGGTGAGATCTTGCATGGAGCCCCAGGCCGAGGGAGATTGACAGTTCTTTTGTGTTTCTTCCATTTGGGAATATTTGCACCAACTGTTGTCACCTTCTCACCAAGCTGCTTGGCAATGGTCTTGTAGCCCATTCCAGCCTTGTGTAGGTCTACAATCTTGTCCCTGACATCCTTGGAGAGCTCTTTGGTCTTGGCCATGGTGGAGAGTTTGGAATCTGATTGATTGTTTGCTTCTGTGGACAGGTGTCTTTTATACAGGTAAAAAGCTGAGATTAGGAGCACTCCTTTTAAGGGTGTGCTCCTAATCTCAGCTCGTTACCTGTATAAAAGACACCTGGGAGCCAGAAATCCTTCTGATTTGAGAGGGGATCAAATACTTTTTTCCCTCACTGTAGTGGTTGCGTCCCCCCTTTTTCTTCTGTTGTGTTTTCCCTCAGTGTTCCTTATTGAAAATTAATTAACAATTCATCCCCGCCCAAAAAAATCCTATTGCGGTTTTGTTTTAATCACTTTGGTACTATTTTCACAAGCAGGTGGTACATTTTCACAACTCTTAGTATAAAACTCCAAGCTGGTCACGCTTGTAAGGCAGCCAGTCTTTCATTCAAAACCTGTCATTGTGCATTAATTTGGATTGGAAACATCTCTCACCACACAACCATTGATTCAAAATATAAATGTAATGAGAGCATTGGTTTAATCACCAAAACAACTTAAAACTACTCAATTGAAAATATATCATTAACTACCAATAGAAATCACTGCAAGATAAGTGTTTCAAATAACCCTTAGAAGCGTTGAAAGTAATATGCTACAGTACTGTAAATTACAGATTACATTAGGCAATACACTTACATTACCCAACAACATGGACAATCTATCATTTCCATGATATCTATCCAATGTGTAATCAAAGGTGTGATCAATGATGACATCCTCTACAATCATTCATGGGGATTTATTTTTATTTTTCTGATGTAATTGCAACATACAGTACTGTCTGTAATTAGATGTGAGACATTAAATGAAACATTAAATGAATAAAAATAAAATAATGTTTAGCACGCATTAATTAGCATCAAGCATATCTTGAGCATTTGGCCATAAATTCTCATCCACATCAGAAAATGTCCTCATTGTTCATGCACCGCTGTAGAAACCTTTCGGCATGTTGAATCAAAGCTTGACATTGGTCTGCATTGATGTCATCACATGCCTCATCCATGGCCAGAAGGAGGGTGGCACGCTCATGGGGATGGCGATCATACACCTTCCACCTCCATGATGAAAACAATTATTTAATAAGGTTGAGGAAGGAGAGTACCGGGCTGGTATAGGGTCACGAATCAGGGAGCGACCTGAAACCATGCCTGGACCACCTCTGAATGGTGGAACCTGACATTGTCCCACACAATGACATACAGTGGGGAGAACAAGTATTTGATACACTGCCGATTTTGCAGGTTTTCCTACTTAGAAAGCATGTAGAGGTCTGTAATTTTTATCATAGGTACACTTCAACTGTGAGAGACGGAATCTAAAACATAAATCCAGAAAATCACATTGTATGATTTTTAAGTAATTAATTTGCATTTTATTGCATGACATACAGTGGGGGAAAAAAGTATTTAGTCAGCCACCAATTGTGCAAGTTCTCCCACTTAAAAAGATGAGAGAGGCCTGTAATGTTCATCATAGGTACACGTCAACTATGACAGACAAAATGAGATTAAAAAAAATCCAGAAAATCACATTGTAGGATTGTTAATGAATTTATTTGCAAATTATGGTGGAAAATAAGTATTTGGTCAATAACAAAAGTTTCTCAATACTTTGTTATATACCCTTTGTTGGCAATGACACAGGTCAAACGTTTTCTGTAAGTCTTCACAAGGTTTTCACACACTGTTGCTGGTATTTTGGCCCATTCCTCCATGCAGATCTCCTCTAGGGCAGTGATGTTTTGGGGCTGTTGCTGGGCAACACAGACTTTCAACTCCCTCCAAAGATTTTCTATGGGGTTGAGATCTGGAGACTGGCTAGGCCACTCCAGGACCTTGAAATGATTCTTACGAAGCCACTCCTTCGTTGCCCGGGCGGTGTGTTTGGGATCATTGTCATGCTGAAAGACCCAGCCACGTTTCATCTTCAATGCCCTTGCTGATGGAAGGAGGTTTTCACTCAAAATCTCACGATACATGGCCCCATTCATTTTTTCCTTTACACGGATAAGTCATCCTGGTCCCTTTGCAGAAAAACAGCCCCAAAGCATGATGTTTCCACCCCCATGCTTCACAGTAGGTATGGTGTTCTTTGGATGCAACTCAGCATTCTTTGTCCTCCAAACACCACGAGTGAGTTTTTACCAAAAATATATATTTTGGTTTCATCTGACCATATGACATTCTCCCAATCCTCTTCTGGATCATCCAAATGCACTATAGCAAACTTCAGACAGGCCTGGACATGTACTGGCTTAAGCAGGGGGACACGTCTGGCACTGCAGGATTTGAGTCCCTGACGGCGTAGTGTGTTACTGATGGTAGGTTTTGTTACTTTGGTCCCAGCTCTCTGCAGGTCATTCACTAGGTCCCCCCGTGTGGTTCTGGGATTTTTGCTCACCGTTCTTGTGATCATTTTGACCCCACGGGTGAGATCTTGCGTGGAGCCCCAGATCGAGGGAGATTATCAGTGGTCTTGTATGTCTTCCATTTCCTAATAATTGCTCCCACAGTTGATTTCTTCAAACCAAGCTACTTACCTATTGCAGATTCAGTCTTCCCAGCCTGGTGCAGGTCTACAATTTTGTTTCTGGTGTCCAGCTCTTTGGTCTTGGCCATAGTGGAGTTTGGAGTGTAACTGTTTGAGGTTGTGGACAGGTGTCGTTTATACTGATAACAAGTTCAAACAGGTGCCATTAATACAGGTAACGAGTGGAGGACAGAGGAGCCTCTTAAAGAAGAAGTTACAGGTCTGTGAGAGCCAGAAATCTTGCTTGTTTGTAGGTGACCAAATACATATTTTCCACCATAATTTGCAAATAAATTCATTAAAAATCCTACAATATGATTTTCTGGATTTCTTTTTCTCATTTTGTCTGTCATAGTTGACGTGTACCTATGATGAAAATTACAGGCCTCTCTCATCTTTTTAAGTGGGAAAACTTGCACAATTGGTGGCTGACTAAATACTTTTTTCGCCCACTGTAAGTATTTGATCACCTACCAACCAGTAAGAATTCCGGCTCTCACAGACCTGTTAGTTTTTCTTTAACAAGCCCTCCTGTTCTCCACTCATTACCTATATTAACTGCACCTGTTTGAACTCGTTACCTGTATAAAAGACACCTGTCCACACACTCAATCAAACAGACTCCAACCTCTCCACAATGGCCAAGATCAGAGAGCTGTGTAAGGACATCAGGGATAAAATTGTAGACCTGCAGAAGGCTGGGATGGGCTACAGGACAATAGGCAAGCAGCCTGGTGAGAAGGCAACAACTGTTGGTGCAATTATTAGAAAATGGAAGAAGTTCAAGATGACAGTCAATCACCCTCGGTCTGGGGCTCCATGCAAGATCTCACCTCGTGGGGCATCAATGATCATGAGGAAGGTGAGGGATCAGCCCAGAACTACACAGCAGGACCTGGTCAATGACCTGAAGAGAGCTGGGACCACAGTCTCAAAGAAAACCATTAGTAACACACTACGCCGTCATGGATTAAAATCCTGCAGCGCACGCAAGGTCCCCCTGCTCAAGCCAGCGCATGTCCAGGCCCTTCTGAAGTTTGCCAATGACCATCTGGATGATCCAGAGGAGGAATGGGAGAAGGTCATGTGGTCTGAAGAGACAAAAATAGAGCTTTTTGGTCTAAACTCGCCGTGTTTGGAGGAAGAAGAAGGATGAGTACAACCCCAAGAACACCATCCCAACCGTGAAGCATGGAGGTGTAAACATCATTCTTTGGGGATGCTTTTCTGCAAAGGGGACAGGACGACTGCACCGTATTGAGGGGAGGATGGATGGGGCCATGTATCGCGAGATCTTGGCCAACAATCTCCTTCCCTCAGTAAGAGCATTGAAGATGGGTTGTGGCTGGGTCTTCCAGCATAACAACGACCCGCAACACACAGCCAGGGCAACTAAGGAGTGGCTCCGTAAGAAGCATCTCAAGGTCCTGGAGTGGCCTAGCCAGTCTCCAGACCTGAACCCAATAGAAAATCTTTGGAGGTAGCTGAAAGTCCGTATTGCCCAGCGACAGCCCCGAAACCTGAAGGATCTGGAGAAGGTCTTTATGGAGGAGTGTGCCAAAATCCCTGCTGCAGTGTGTGCAAACCTGGTCAAGACCTACAGGAAACGTATGATCTCTGTAAATGCAAACAAAGGTTTCTGTACCAAATATTAAGTTCTGCTTTTCTGGTGTATCAAATACTTATGTCATGCAATAAAATGCAAATTCATTACTTAAACATCATACAATGTGATTTTCTGGATTTTTGTTTTAGATTCCGTCTCTCACAGTTGAAGTGTACCTATGATAAAAATGACAGACCTCTACATGCTTTGTAAGTAGGAAAACCTGCAAAATCGGCAGTGTATCAAATACTTGTTCTCCCCACTGTAGGTGACCCCTTCACCTTGACAGGCCTGCTCAATTTCATTGAGAAACACAATGAGGTGTGCAGCGTGGTAGGATCCAAGTAATGGTCTACGTCCTACCACACCATCTTCAGAGATAGATGCTGCTCTTGGAAATGTTTCCCCCACGTTGTCCAGGCACTTAGACGGACGCCCGTTGGCAGATGAGGTTCCGCCCACGGCGCCAAGTTTTGGCCAGGTTGAAGCCCGCTTCATCAACAAAGATATACTAGTGATGGTTCACAGCAGCATCAAGCACCATCTCCCTCTAAAAATATATTTTGGTTAGTTATTTTTACAGTATAGTTCCATTATGATATTGTGAAGTAGCATGTTCATTAATAGTAACAGTAATACAGTATATAGTGCTGTACCTGAACATACTCGGCCCACAGTTGTTTCTCTCAGAAGGCTCCAGGTAAATGTGTTTCATAGATACCTGGTGCCTCTTCAAAAGGCGGGTGATTGTTGGTAGGCTGACGGATGCCACATTGGCAAAGGTGTCATCATTCTCCTCAATGGCCTGCTTTATTTCAGACAGACGTATGTCATTCCTGGCCCTCACAATTTCCACCACTGCCCACTCCTGCTGGTCGGTCAGCACACGACCACCACCATGGGGTCTTCTGTCAATTCTGAGGGTAGAACAGAGTATACTGTCAATAGATCATACTGTAAGAATACTGGAACATGTTTTGTGAATTTACTAAGAGTTGTGAAACTTTACCACACACTTGTGAAATAGTACCAAGACAACACTGGGGAACAGGTTGTCTGGAATCCAGTATGAGTGGAAATTGACCCCCTACTCTCTCTTTGTGAGTTATCAGTGCTCTGTACAGGCAGAAGTTAGTAAGTATGAGACAATCTTTACTGAACTGATCGGGTCCATTGAGAGAATACTCACTGAGGTGAAAAGGTTGATTAGAGGCCAGGAGAAGACTGCAGTGAGACGGGCTGAAGGACTCCTGGAGCAACTGGAGCAGGAGATAGCTGAGCTGAGGAAGAGAAGCACTGAGCTGGAGCAGCTCTCACACACAGAGGATCACATCCATTTCCTCCAGGTAACTAAACTGCCTTGTTACATGTGATATGAAGTTGCATTTTTTAAATAGTGACAGAATTCGAAATGTCTCCTTAGCTGAAGACCAAAGAAGAGTTGTCCCTCTGTAAGTGATATTCAAACACCCTCTCAAAGACAACATACATGTTCTTTCTTTTACTTATTGGATTTTGTTGTTCATCAGTCAGACGTCCTCCAGCTGACATTGGATCTGAATACAGCTCATCCAGAACTCATGCTGTCTGAGGGGAACTGGAAGGTGACAGCCACTGATAAAGCTCAGCCCTATCCTGACTACTGGAGACAGGTGCTGTGTAGAGAGGGCCTGTCTGGAGTCTGCTACTGGGAGGTAGAGTGGAGCGGTGGATGGGTTGAAATAGCAGTGTCATATAAAGGGATCATCAGGAAAGGAAAGGTCCCAGAGTCTACATTTCTAGGTAACAGTCAGTCCTGGACTTTGGAGTGCTATCCCCCCCATTGTAGGTTTTGGCCCAATGCTAATAAAACAGAAATATCTGTCCCCTGGTCCTCAAGAGTAGGAGTGAACCAGGACCACAGGGCAGGAACTCTGTCCTTCTACAGCGTCTCTGACACAATGACCCTCCTCCACAGAGTCCAGACCACATTCACTCAGCCCCTTTATCCTGAGTTTGGGATTGGTACAAAATCATATCTCAATAATTACCAGTAGGTACAGATGATTTCAACCATTTCAGACATATTGATGGAGAGCTTCTGGGTTATTAACAGTCTTCCAGTAGGCCTATGATCTGGTTCAATTCCCCTTTTTTAACGTTATTGTAAAAAAAAAAAAAAAAAAAATATTTGTAGCCTGGTCCCAGATCTGTTAGTGGTCTTGCTAAACAGATGGCATGATAGCACATACAGACTGACACTCAGGCTTCAGACTTTTACTGTCTACCTGATCACCTCTTGGCTGTTGCAATCCTCTGTAAATGTGTCTCTTTTTCTCTTGACGTAAACTGTAGTACTGGCAAACCAGTCAAATCAGAAACTGGGATCATTGTTGATCCATTTATGATCAGATGAGAATATTTAAATCCCCCATGTCCATGTATGAATCCAAACAATTCTGTATTCTGAATCAATTACTGAATCAATGTGATCTTTCAATATAAAACTCATCATCATGACATTGGAATTGCTCTGTTATTGAATTGATTGACACAATGAATCAGCTATTTCCAGTCATCTATGTAGCAGTATATCCACAGGGGGAGGAAGTGCAGGGAGATGCCTCTGATATGACTGGGTGTCAGGTGGAAGGAGATCACAGAGCCTGGAACAGAGAAGAAAGGAAGACTGGGAAGAGAAAGAGGCATTCATTTGCTTCAAACGGCTCTTGTCTGTCTCTAATACACCAGTAGGGGGCATCCTAACCCTAGCTTCCAGAGTTCAGAATACTATCCTCCATGTTGGCAGTTGGTTCCAACACTCCACATTTTAACTTCATCCCAACTACATATGGTGTCCATTGACAGTCTAAATCTCAAACCCAGTTTGTCTCTGTGTACGAACAGTGTAGCAGCAATAGGTGTGTCATAAATTCGTGCTGGCTCTCTGTCACTCACAGGCAGGGGTGACGAGGGCCTCAGCCAGCCCCAGAAGGATGTACTGGGGAGCCAGCTGGAAGCAGGCCATGGAGGACACCTGGAGCACCTTCCCTGACAGGGCCTGCTCCGTCAGAGGATAGCCCTTCCTGTGGACCTGAGACAGGCCCGCTACCAGGACAGACTGGGCCGCACACGCATGATCCAGCACTGAGAGAGGAGAGGAGGGAGGGGACAGGGAGAGAAACAGAGAGAGAGAGGGAGAGAGAGACATTAACATTGACTGGCTCATTGATGTGGATGGTATTTGTGCATGTGTGTGTGTGTGGCTGTGTGTGTGTCTGTGTGTGTGTGTGTCTGTGTGTGTGTGATTGTTTGTGTCTGTCTGTGTGTGTGTGTGTGTGTGTGTCTTTCTCTGTGTGTGTTTGTGTGTGTATCTGTGCCGTGTGTGTGTGCTTACTGATGACTCTGGCGGGGGAGAAGGGTGTTTTCTCCATGGACAGTTAGCAGGAGGTGACACACTCCATGAGAGGGGCCAGCAGCAGCAGAGGTAGGATGCTGATGACGTTCATGGCACTGATGGGCAGGAGGAAGCTGTTCAGGTGCAGGTTAGAGTTCATGGTCTGAATGTAGTAACCTGATGGAATCTGTGGGAGAGGTCAGGGTAACAACAGATTCTAGGACAACTTTATGGAGCATAAATAAACATTATAGATTTGCCAGTTTTACCCACAACATCTGAAAAATAATGTATTTGGACTTTCCACTGAAAACAAACAATGACCTGAAAATGTTCTAAAAATCAATGAATGAATGGAACCATTTATTTGTCTCTACAGTTTGAAGGAAGTTTCTAAATAATATTAGCGCTATGAAGTCTATAGCTAACGCTAGTTGGCATTGGCTCACAAAACGACCTCTAACTTACTTCATACAGGATGCAGAGACATTAAAATGGTATCCATGAGCTCATCTGACTCTGAGGAAGTAGATAAAGGGCTTCATTGCCTAAATCCCGAAGAATCCCTTTAAATTGAGTTTTTCAGTGATTGCAATTATTAATTTTTGCAATTACATTTACATTGTAATCATTTAGCAGACACTCTTATCTAGAGCGACTTTCAATTAATGCAAAATGTGAATCACAATTTTTAAAAAATGGTATAGAAAAGTATTTTGTATTTTGAAAAGTTTAGTTCAGCCCAGTGTGATTCAAATGACAAAATACTCAGAAGTCATTAAAATACGTATTTCAAATAGATGTAAGAGAAATACTGAACATCTCTGGCTACTACCCAACACTCTGTCACACTTCCTTATCAAAGAAACCACACCCCCTCTACATACAGAGTACACAGTCAAGTAGGAAGCCACTTCCTGTCCTCTGGTGTAAAGTTCCATGAAACAGAAAGTCACCTTTGACACTGAACAGAAAGTCATCTTTGACACTGCCATTGCTTAACCTACGGGAGAGAGCACCAAAATGGCAGAGAATCAGGAACTGTTCTGTTGCTCCATCTGTCTGGATCTACTGAAGGATCCGGTGACTACTGCCTGTGGACACAGCTACTGTATGGGCTGTATTAAAGAAAGCTGTGATCAGGATGATCTGAAAGGTGTCTACAGCTGTCCACAGTGCAGACAGACCTTTACCCCAAGGCCTGTTCTGAACAGAAGCACTGTGTTGGCTGAAGTGGTGGAGAAACTGAAGAAGAACAACCATCCAAATGGCTCAGCAGGGAGTTCTGCTGGACCAGGACCAGTACTGTTGTTCTGTCTGTCTGGATCTACTGAAGGAGCCGGTCACCATCCCCTGTGTACACAGTTACTGTAGGAGCTGTATTGAGGGCTGCTGGGATCAGGATGTTCTGAAAGGTGTCTATAGCTGTCCTCAGTGCAGAGATACTTTTACCCCAAGGCCTAATCTGAGGAAAAATAACATGTTGGCTGAGATGGTGGAGAAACTGAAGAAGACAGGACTCCAGGCTGCTCCCCCTCCTGCTCTGTGCTATGCTGGACCTGGAGATGTGGCGTGTGATTTCTGCACTGGGACCAGAAAGCAGAAAGCCCTCATGTCCTGTCTGGCGTGTCTCGCCTCTTACTGTGAGACTCACCTCCAACCTCACTATGAATTTCCTGGTTTCAAGAAGCACAAGCTGGTCAGAGCCACCGCACAACTACAGGAGAAGATCTGCTCTGATCATGACAAACTGCTGGAGGTTTACTGTCGTACCGATCAGCAGTGTATCTGTATGCTGTGTACAATGGATAAACATAAAGGCCATGATACAGTGTCAGCTGCAGCAGAGAGGACTGAGAAACAGGTAAGACCAGAACTACTTGTTGGTGACTGTCTGATAAACAAATAATTAAAGATACAGTAGGAACTAAGGCTGTTTAAATATGAGATCATTCAAATGATATCGATCCACGGCAGAACAAATATGAACACAAACCTTGAGTATATTGATGTGTTAACCCATATTCTCCAAATGTATCACCATTTTCTAAAGTCAAACACCATTGTAATTTGTTATCAAACATCATTATCATTCATTATCAAACACCATTATCATTTGTTATCAAACTCCCAATCAGCTCCCTGTTTTGTGCACTGTTAAAACTATAATCATTCACATAACAACATAATAAAATAATTTCACACAAACACTTCCTCAACATATTAATCCCTATCTTCTATGGGCCCTATGTCCCATTACTATACTATTGATCTACTGGACAAATAAAGCTTGATAGCTCATTGAAGAGTGATTCTCCACAGAGGCAGCTGGGGATGAGTCAGCAGAAGGTCCAGCAGAGATTCCAGGAGAGAGAGAAGGAGCTGAAGGAGCTCCAACAGGCTGTGGAGTCTCTCAAGGTGAGTATTGTTGACCAGAGGAGACACACAATTTCACTTCTCTCTTCCAGTGAGTGAGTGAGTGAGTGAGTGAGTGAGTGAGTGAGTGAGTGAGTGAGTGAGTGAGTGAGTGAGTGAGTGTGAGAGAGAGAGAGAGAGAGCGAGAGAGGACTCCAATCCCACTGACCTCACTGTTGGGAACAGTCTGTCTGGACTCTGTTCAGAGAATAGACTGCTTAATGTAACTGACGGGATATGAACCAGGTCTACCGCGGGAGAAAGCAACAGCTTGACCGTTACACCAAGAGGACATTCCCTATTGGGCTGAGGGCCGACACTGATTTTGAAATCGCAGGCGGGGTTACTTCATCACATAACCATGAGTAACCATGACCGACTCATGTCCCCTATACATTAACATGGAGCCCTCTCTCTCTCTCAATTCAAATCAATTCAAATGGCTTTATTGGCATGGGAAACATATGTTTACATTGCCAAAGCAAGTTAAATAGATAATAAACAAAAGTGAAATAAACAATCGGAAATGAACAGTAAACATTGCACTCACAAAAGTTTCAAAGGAATAGAGACATTTCAAATGTTATAACTCAAGTGCAAACAGAGTGAGCCATTCGCCAGACTGAGTTCTGGAGGTGAAATGGAAATGAATGAGGGAGAGTTAAGTGAGGTAGAAGGTGTGGTGATGAGCTCAGAACCAGTGCCTGGCATCAATGGACATGATAAAGAAGAATCTGGTGCAGTAGGAGTTAAATTTTTGGAGAAAGTGGATCCATTCCTTTTGGCAGATCCATTTGTAGTTTCAGGGTGGGTGGGAAAGGAGTTGGGTGCAGTTGAATCAGTGAAGGTAACCTGTAGTGGACTTGTGATATTTGTTTGTGTTTCTTCTGACCAGAGGGAGTGGGCGCTCCGTGTCACGCAACTTGGGTCAAGATCTGTTTCTTGCTTTGCTCTTAGGAACAGGGCACCATTGAAAGGAGTGATTTCTGGGGTAGCGTTAAGTGTAGAAATGGAGCAATTGAAGTTGAAGATTCCTGGTGTTTGTGATTCCCACCATTTGGTGCAACGCAGACCCGGTGTTGAGCGTGGTGAAACAGAGGAGTCACTGTCAGTCCTTTTGAGTTTTGAGTCTTTACCCGACAAAGTCATGGTAGGATATATCAGTTATTCCGTTAGAGTCATAGTGCCGAATCCACAGCGCTCTTTCAGGTTGTAGATCTGTGCCAGCACAGAGGGATAGGTCAATGAGTGATATATGCTTCAGTAAAGTTAGCTTTTAGCGTTCATAGCAATGATTATCAACTGTACCGCAGAAATGGAACGTAAATCACAGAAAATAGATGTTGTGGTGGTAGCTGCAGAGAAGTATTTGGGCATACGAGATTTGACTTCAGAAGAGTTACAGGTTGTGTTGAGTGGTGGTGTCCCGTCCTCCCAGGCCGTTGGCATGGTGCAGGAGCAGATAGGGTCAAAGTAGTGGAATGGGGTAGTGGGTATTTAATGAGTGTAGGGTTAGTTGGAAGGGTGTTTTTTGTATTATTATAATTTCCCCTTTTCCCATTTTGTATCACAAAGTATAATGGATTTATATTATAGTCCAGTTGGGGGCGGTAATACAACATATTGGATGCCAACCGCCGTTAAACTCCAAAGAAGAAGAACCGTTATATTATGGCTATGTACAGTGTTGTAACAATGTCTCTGTCTCTCTCATTCATTAACTTTCGCGGTAGTTGGTTGTGTGGGTCTCTGGTTATGAATGGGGTGCTGACAGACAATTGTTGATGGATATTTATAGAGCTCTGATCAGGACGATAATTGATTACTGGTGTACAGTTTATGGAACAGAGGTAAAGACTTGGCTTCAGAAGCTGGACAGAATCCAGTATATAGCTTTAAGGATATGTATTGGTGCATTTAAAATCAACATCTGTATGTGCCTTACTGGTGGAGGCAGGTGAGATGCCTTTGGATATAAGCCATAAAAAATGGTCATTATCTTATTGGGTTGAAAGGCTGTGAGGTTGAGCATCCCACTGCTACTGTTCTAGATGACTGTTGGGAATATACTAGTAGACAAGGCAGTGGTTTTGGTTGGACAGTTGGAAAGCTTGCTGATGAGAGTGGTTTGAGGGAGTTGGAGGTTGGCCCTTCTGTGGTGATAGGGGATGTTCCTCCATGGTTACTCCCAGACCCTGTTGTTGATCTAACCTTGGTAGAGAAAAGGAAAGATTGGTCAGAAGTCAGTGATATAGAGAAACTGGTTGACAATTACATTGGTAGAAGTTTTTATGCTTTTCTACCGCTTTTCACAGACGGATCCAAGGACCCAGATAGTGGGCTCACAGGAGCAGGCGTTTACCTTCCTGAATTTGATGTGCAGATATGTAGAAGACTAACAGATGAACTGTCAGTATACTCAGTTGAACTGTTGGTGATAATAGTTGCCCTCCAGTGGGTGAATTATAGTATGCTCAGATTCTCTGTCTGTATTGAATAGTTTACCATCTGGTAAATCTAATAGGAGTTACCTGCTATTGGAGGTATTACTGTTATTATGGAGAATTGAGAGAATGGGTGTAGTAGTGAGATTCTGCTGGGTCCCAGCACATTCGGGTGTGGAAGGGAATGAAATTGTAGACCAGTTAGCTAAAAGAGCTTTGAAACGAGATATAATTGATATTAATGTTCCACTGGGTAGAGGTGAGGCCAAATGTAAGATCAGATCCATTTTGATAGATGTGTAGCAGAAGAGATGGTACTCTGAGCACAAGGGCCTGCATTTATATGAATAGTTTACAGTTTTACAGAAAGGTCGATGGACCAAGATTCGAAGGTCAGATTAGGAAGGAAGAGGTGGTGTTTACTCAATTGCGCTTAGGACATTGTACATTGATCTCGTCATTACATCTGGTTGGCAAGCATGGGAATGGTTTGTGTCTGGAGGGTATGGTTGATGAAACGGTGGAGCATGTGTTGTTATATTGTTGTAAGTATGTTGAAGAGAGGGAAAGATTGAAGTGTAGGGTCATTGAGGTTGGACGGGGTTGGGGGGCTTTGGAATGGATTTTGGGGATGGGGGAGGGTCTATTAGAAGTTAGTAGGGCTCTTCTTTATTTTCTCAGAAGTACTGAGTTAGGTAGGAGGATTTCGAAATGTTGTAAACCGTGATTGACCACACACTCCAGCACAGTAGGTGGCGGCATGCACTTTTAACGTTAGTTTGTGGACCGCCATTATATCATAGAAGAAGAAGTTGGTTGTGTGAGAGTTTTGTGGTTCGTGAGGAGGGCTAATATTCTTTTTTCTTTTGGTTCTTGCGTATTTTCTGAATGGATTTTCTCATGGTGGAGGGTTTGTTTATTGGTTTCCACTGTTTATCGTTTAAAGTTGACGGGGGAGTAGGGGTATTTTGTTAGGGCGGCGTGATGGCCTCAACCGAGTGGAGAAGAAACGCTGTCGCTTCGGGTGCGTTCCAGAAAAAGGTGTGGAGGAAGTTTTGCTCATGGTCGGCGAACAGGTTGGAGCGGAACATCTGCACTCTGCATCCAGAATGAACAAGGCAGTGGTTGTGTTAATGAAAAAGGTTTGTCTTGTTGCGAGTGGGATTTTTGTGAGGGGTGTGTTGGTGCAGATTTCGCCTCTTTTGATAAGAGTTTTGGTGGCTAATCTGCCTCCGTTTATTGCTTACGAACAGACCGCAAGTAGTTGGTTAGTTTTGGTAAATATGCAAGTGGTTTTCGTGTGCTCTCGGCTGGGTGCCAAGCGGAATCGGTTAAACATGTCTCTTTTCGTAGACAAGTGTTTGTTTCTTAACAAACTTCAAGGTTACACAGGGGAGGGGTGGAACACAGGGTTTGCTAGCACAGATAGTTTTCGGTGTTTCTAGTGTGGGGATCATCAGTTATAGGCTACAAGCAGCAATATGATTGATAGGTAGGACATGTATTGAACCCCTGCCAAATAATCCCTACTCAGATAAGCTAACCTCAACCCTAGTAAACATGCATTATAAAAACCTTCTATATAAAATTATATCATATTGGGAGTAAATAGCCTCTGAATAGAAAAGGAAAAACACTGCATCTTCCAGCCCACCAATAAATTACATAATGCAACGGTCGCGGTTAGCATATTTACCTCAACATGCCCCTCGCTTGCGTGAGAAGGCAGAGTGCTCGATGCTGGTTGATGAATTTGACAATTAATGTACTAGGAAAATACGTTTTTGTCGACCAGACGTGACTGAATTAATGTTCAGGCTTATTGATAATCATTATAGTAATGAAGTATAATTTCAAAACATGACCATAAAAACAGGTAATAATAAACATGACTCATCATTATATTACTTCACAGTAATGTGTTTTCAGTCCTTCCTCTTGCGTTAGCAGTGTGGAAAGGGACAGTAAAAAGCTCAGGCAGGAGGAGTTTATGCTGCCATCTATTGGAATTATTAAGCAACTGCAGTAGTACTGAATAAAGTGTTTTTCCTTACTAATCCGTACTAAAATAGTGATTACTCAGAATTGCAAAATAAATGGCAGGGGTACCAGGAGGGAGGAGAGTACATTTTTTACATTTTAGTCATTTAGCAGATGCTCCTATCCAGAGCGACTTACAGCGTGAGTGCATACATTTTCATACTGTCCCCCCATGGGAAACGAACCCACAACCCTGGTGTTTCAAGCGCCATGCTCTACCAACTGAGCTACACGGTAGTAGTGCATGGCCAAGTGGTGGTGCGCAGGCCGTGGAGAAAGCGGTGGTGGGGAGGGTTGCAGCTGGGCTACATGAGCTGAGGCAGGTTTCTGTAGTAACAGAGACTTCACGGTGGGTGAAGGCTTGGTGGGCTCATCCCAGGAAAAATTGCCTGTCATTGGGGAAGAGGCTCTGATCAGGGGGGAAGTGCAGGGGGGCAGAGACTGGGGAGGAGGAGGACGGTACCGTGCCAATGGAGGAGGAGGAAGAGGGGGGAGGTGAGTCTGCGGGAGCGGAGGACAAGATGGTCTCGTTTTCAGACGGCTCATTGGATCCATAGCTGACAGCCAGTCAGGCTGAGGGCCCAGTACATACGGTGAGAGAACTTTCTAGGTTCCTGATGGAGACTAAAGGGGAAAAAGAAGGTTCTGCTGGAGTCTTATTTGATTGATCCTGGAAGGTTTGTAAGGTCAGTACAACACGTGATGAAGAATGAGGGGTTTAGTGTCCTCTCACCCAGGAAGCGGTATAGGCTGAGAAAATGGGTCATGGGTTCTTAAGGGCATGTCTTCAGAATCTGCTTAAATGGATGATTTTTTCTGGCATGGCGGCTTTATGGGCTTCTCTACTGGTTTCTGATTGTGGTGATTTTCGGCCAAAAACATTTAAATGTGATTTTTTTGCAAGAGACACACAGTGATGTGATTAATGAAGTGTATTGGGGGTCTGGTGGAATGGGGGCACAGGTGCTGAGCCATGGCACAAATCTTAGTGCAGGGGTAGCAAAAGAGGTGTGTAAGGGTAGGTTGTTAGTGGTTAGAGCCAAAATCAATGACCTTGTCTTTGCTTTCCAAAATGTGTCTGCACCTAGTACAGGGCTCAGTTCTCTGTTTCACCAGGGCCCAGGCAGGTGTCCTATTGGAAATTCAATGTAAAGCTCTTACAAGATGTCACTTTTTGCTCAAGCTTCCAAGGCTTTTGGGAGAGGTGGGGACAGCAGAAGGGGGAGTAACTTCTGTTGTGGGGGAGATGAGGGAGCCTGATGGGTGGGTAACTTCTGTTGTGGGGAGATGAGGGAGCCTGATGGGTGGGTAACTTCTGTTGTGGGGAGATGAGGCTGTGGAGTTGTACTCTGATTTATAGAGGGCAGAACTCTGTGATCCTGGGTGTTCTCAGGTTCTGCTCACAGACCTTTCCAAACTATCTCTGTCACAGAGAATTGACATTTCCCTGGCCTTTCACAAACTCTCAGCTGCCGTCTCTCAGACGGTCTGCATCAGATTTTTTTTTTTAAAAGGTCTGGGAAATTATTGGACAGGACGTGTGTTGCGTGAGTGCGTCGGGTGGGGGAGCTGTCGCTAAGCTGTAGACGGGAGGCTTTGACTCTCCTGCCCAAAAAAGGGGATTTGAGCAACATAAAGAACTGGAGGCCTGTGGCATTGCTCTGTGTGGACTATAAGATGGACGGGTAACTGTGTATCAGGACACCTAATCACAGACAATCTGTTCATAATCAGGAGAAAGCCTTTGATAGGGTGGACCATTAATATCTGTTCAATGTGTAGGTTTGGTTGTTGGGAGAATTTTGTGGCCTGTGTTCAAATGTTGTACGCTGGGGCTTCATGTATGGTCAAGGTGGGGGGAAGGCTCAGTAGGCAAGTCTGGGTAGGGAGGGGCATTCACCAGGGACAGTTCCATCGTTCTGACTCAAAGCGGCGCAGAGGCTACTGTACCGTATGGAGGTGGGCTGGAGGGAACCAGCATGTGCTCTGTTGAGGAGGGCTGGTGGTTTGGGGCTGGATCAGCAGCTCTTCATTAACATTTAAGTCATTTAGCAGACGCTCTTATCCAGAGCGACTTACAAATTGGTTCATTCAACTTACGATAGCCAGTGGGACAACTACATCTCGATCACAATAAGTACATTTCTTTAAACAAGTCAATGCTAGCAGGTGAAATAAGTCAGGTGTTAGTTTAGACAAAAGACAGTGGTAGTAAAGGGGGGGTAGAAGGATAACTATTATACTATTGCAGGTATTCCTTAAAGAGGTGGGGTTTCAAGTGTCTCCGGAAGGTGGTCAGTGACTCCGCTGTCCTGGCGTCGTGGGGGAGCTTGTTCCACCATTGGGGTGCCAGAGCAGCGAATAGCTTTGACTGGGCTGAGCGGGAACTGTGCTTCCGTAGAGGTAGGGGGGCTAGCAGGCCATAGGTGGATGAACATAGTGCCCTCATTTGGGTGTAGGGTCTGATCAGAGCCTGAAGGTAAGTAGGTGCCGTTCCCCTCACAGCTCCGTTGGCAAGCACCATGGTCTTGTAGTAGATGCGAGCTTCAACTGGAAGCCTGTGGAGTGTGCGGAGGAGCGGGGTGACATGAGAGAACTTGGGAAGGTTGAACACCAGACGGGCTGCAGCGTTCTGGATAAGTTGCAGGGGTTTAATGGCACAGGCAGGGAGCCCAGCCAACAGCAAGTTGCAGTAATCCAGACGGGAGATGACAAGTGCCTGGATTAGGACCTGTGCCGCTTTCTGTGTAAGGTAGGGTCGTAGTCTGACTAGCAGACCTGCGGCTGCCGGGGGGTGGAAAACCCCCCAAGAGTCGGCACAGCAGGCGGGACAAACGTCTCTTAGGCTGCTGGAGAGAGTCATGGGGAAGGTCCAGGAGGCTCTGCCTGACCCAGTGAGGAGGGGGCTGGAGCAGCCTGAGGAGGGGCCACCACCGTTTCCACCACTGCAAGTGACAGCAGAGACTGGGGACTGGCAGGAGAGTCCGGAGGACTTACTGACTTAACACTCTGAGCCTGGGGGAGTTTGAGGATGTGGGGGGTAAGGTGCTGTACACCCTCAGTGTCAAGGTTAGACACATCAGGAGCTTAGCGGGAGTGAAGGGGCATCAGTGGCAGGGGGTTGTGGGGGCTGAGAGCATGGCAGGGTATAGGTGGAGGGGCTCTATAAGCTCCCAGTGCTGGAAAGGTCAGGGGTCCTCCAGTGGAGGGTATTACATGGAGCCCTGGACACCAATAGCTGGTTGGCTCGGGTTGACCTGGGAGTTGGGGAGGGGTGTCTGTTTTCTGCAATGACAGACTGTTCATCATGTTTTTTCTGTGTTGCCAGGGTAATGCCATTACTGTTGACGCCTTAGGGTTGAGTTTGAGTTGTACAAAATGATCAACAGTGTGGAGATGTTTCAGGAGGTATGGGGGCTCAGGGGGGCTGTCTGTACGGCTGGAAAGGAGGGGTTGGATGGACGGTTGGAATGTGGTGCTGGATGGTGTATTGTACTGTGGTGTTGGGTACTGGATAATGTGATTGTATGGAGGTTGTGGTGGCATGCAATCTGTTTTTAGGAGGGGGGGATGTTAGTGTAATGAGGATGGCTCATTAAAGTAAGACAAGTCAGTCTCTCTCTCTCTCTCTCTCTCTCTCAACAGCGCTCTGCACAGGCAGCAGTGAAGGACAGTGATAAGATCTTTACCGAGCTGATCCGCTCCATTGAGAGAAGGTGCTCTGAGGTGAAGGAGCTGATCAGAGCCCAAGAGAAGGCTCAAGTGAGTCAAGCTGAAGGACTCCTGGAGCAACTGGAGCAGGAGATAGCTGAGCTGAGGAAGAGAAGCACTGAGCTGGAGCAGCTCTCACACACAGAGGATCACATCCATTTCCTCCAGGTAAATAAACTGCCTTGTTACATGTGATCTGAAACTAAAACTCAATGTGAAACTCTCAATCATTTGGTTCTGTTCTCTCTCTCTCTCTCTCTCTCTCTCTCTCCAGAGTTATCAGTCTCTCTCCAGTGTATCTTCAGACTTACCCAGCATCGTTGTCTGTCCTCTTCAGTACTTTGGAGATGTGAGTAAGACTGTGTCTGAACTGAGAGAGAAACTAGAAGATGTCCTTAAAGGAGAATGGACCAAGATCTCCACTACAGGTGTGTTGAAAATAATCAGAACATCAACTTTAGACCATTGAAAGTTCCCTACCAGTCATATACATGTGGAATATGGTATGATGATAACATTCCCTCTCTCTGTGAATGTGTTTGTGTGTCTGTAGTGAATATAGTGGAGGTTGTACTGCCTCCAGAGCCCAAGACCAGAGAACAGTTCTTACAATGTGAGTCTCTTTATTCTGAAGTAACTAACAGTCTCTTTTTACTGACACTCCTAACAATCCCTCTAGACATATATAGCAATAGTAGATCTAATCAAAGACTGGGTATCTATCTGACTCCTCATATTTCTCTGATTTGATATCTGCTGTGCTCTAATCAAAGACAGGGTAGATACAGTATCTGACTTAACTTATTGTTCTAACTCCCCTCATTGGTCTCTGCTCTGCTCTTCTCCCAGATTCCTGTCAGCTCACACTGGACCCAAACACAGCACACGCACACCTCTCTCTGTCTGAAGGGAACAGAAAGGTGACCGTTACAGACCAATCCAACCATATCCTGATCATCCAGACAGATTCACCAACTACAGTATGGTTCTGTGTAGAGAGGGTCTGTCTAGACGCTGTTACTGGGAGGTGGAGTGGAGTGGGGTGGATGTTGCGTGGATGTTGCGTTTTGTGCGCTGTGATAATATAGCAGTCTCATATAAAGACAGCAGAACAGGGACAGATGGTGGATTTGGATTTGGACTCAATGACAAGTCCTGGAGTTTAGAGTGTTGTAGAGGTAGTTATTGGTTCACACACAATAATGTTAAGACTGAAGTATCAGGCCCTCAGTCCTCCAGAGTAGGAGTGGACCTGGATCACAAGGCAGGTACTCTGTCCTTCTACAGTGTCTCTGACACAATGACCCTCCTCCACAGAGTCCAGACCACATTCACTAAGCCCCTCTATCCTGGGTTTTTTCTCTGTAATGGTACTGCTGAGCTGGTTAAACTGTAGTAGGGTCCACATAGATACTAGTCATGCTGGTGTAGTCTATAGCTGAGCTGGTTAAACTGTAGTAGGGTCCACATAGATACTAGTCATGCTGGTGTAGTCTATAGCTGAGCTGGTTAAACTGTAGTAGGGTCCACATAGATACTAGTCATGCTGGTGTAGTCTATAGCTGAGCTGGTTAAACTGTAGTAGGGTCCACATAGATACTAGTCATGCTGGTGTAGTCTATAGCTGAGCTGGTTAAACTGCAGTAGGGTCCACATAGATACTAGTCATGCTGGTGTAGTCTATAGCTGAGCTGGTTAAACTGTAGTAGGGTCCACATAGATACTAGTCATGCTGGTGTAGTCTATAGCTGAGCTGGTTAAACTGTAGTAGGGTCCACATAGATACTAGTCATGCTGGTGTAGTCTATAGCTGAGCTGGTTAAACTGTAGTAGGGTCCACATAGATACTAGTCATGCTGGTGTAGTCTATTGCTGAGCTGGTTAAACTGTAGTAGGGTCCACATAGATACTAGTCATGCTGGTGTAGTCTATTGCTGAGCTGGTTAAACTGTAGTAGGGTCCACATAGATACTAGTCATGCTGGTGTAGTCTATAGCTGAGCTGGTTAAACTGTAGTAGGGTCCACATAGATACTAGTCATGCTGGTGGTGATGGTCCCCAGATGTGATGATTCATTCTGCTCTGTTTTTATGTACAATGATTTGATTGATTTGATCTTCAGAAGATGTTATGAATTACAATTCAATACATTCATATTATTTGTAAGTGCAACGTTTTAATCTTATACATTTTCATTAATCATGATGTATGCTGTTAATGTATGTTGGTTGTCATTCAGAACCATTGAAATGTTTTCTCAATTGGTTCTCTGTCTCAATGTAATTTTCCTCAGTATCATGGAACAGGTATTGTTACTTACTTGCTAATTGAACTATATGGGCCGGTTTCCCGGACACAGATGAAGCCTAGTCCTAGACTAAAAAGCATGTTTAATGGAGATGTCCGGCATTCCGACCCTAAATTTGGCATCTTTCATTCTCCCATACTGCTCAGTCAAGCAACATTAAACCTGTCCAGCAGGTGGTGCTATTAACCAAACAATAAAAACATCAGCTATCTTGACTTGCCACTCAGTATGTCAGTAAAGTTCAGAATTGTACTATAATATCATTGTAGATTGATGGTCTTTTTAATCCACAACCCAGAGTCAGGAACAGATGAAGTTAGGTCTGCTACTGTTCAGTTATTAAATATGATTCATGGTGATGGGAAATAAAAAATACATCTAGTAGTAGTTTTCCTTTGCTATTTATTCCAAGGTGTGTCTTTAACTTGTAAATGGATTGTGTTGAAGCTGGCATGTGTTGTGGATGATAGAATAGAGTGAATAGAGGAGAGAAGAGAGGAGGAGAGGAGAACATAATATAGAAGACAGATAAGATAGAGAGACAATTCATACCCAGGGGAGTTACTGACTCTGGCCCAAATGACACCCTGTTCCCTACGTAGTGCACTAGGCTACTTCTGACCAGATCTAAAGTTGTGCACTACATGGGGAATAGGGTGGAGATTGGAGATTTGCTCACTGTCATTAGAATGAAAGATTTCCATACAGGAGTTACTGTCTCTGTCCCAAATCTCTCCCTGTTCCCTACGTAGTGCACTAGGCTTCTTCTGACCAGATCTAAAGTAGCCTTCTAGATTTTACATGTTTTCTCCCTGTCATTAGAAAATGACAATATGGTAATGACTTTATTGGTTTCCTCCCCCTTTGTTTTTATTGGTTGTGTGTTATGTGTGTTGTTGTGTTAGGTTTTCCCCCTGTGTTCCTAATGGAAAATCCATTAACAATGAATCAGAAACAAATTATATTCCAGTTGTGTTTAGACAACTTCATGGCTGACATCCCCCAGTTCTGTTAAGACCCATTGAACAGGGTCACATTCTAAATGGTCACTTGTATTGATAGTCTATACTGGGACTAACTGTGGTTAACCATACTTGAGGGTTTCTGCACACATATTCCCTCATCTCCAGAACTTTACCTGATGTCCCGTCTCTCTCTCTCTCTCTCTCTCTCTCTCTCTCTCTCTCTCTCTCTCTCTCTCTCTCTCTCTCTCTCTCTCTCTCTCTCTGTCTCTGTCTCTGTCTCTGTCTCTGTCTCTGTCTCTGTCTCTGTCTCTGTCTCTGTCTCTGTCTCTTTCTCTTTCTCTTTCTCTTTCTCTTTCTCTTTCTCTTTCTCTTTCTCTTTCTCTCTCTCTCTCTCTCTCTCTCTCTCTCTCTCTCTCTCTCTCTCTCTCTCTCTCTCTCTCTCTCTCTCTCTCTCTCTCTCTCTCTCTCTCTCTCTCTCTCTCTCTCTCTCTCTCTCTCCCCTCAAACCGTATAGAAAGCAGACAACCTCAATATGGTTTCATTCCTGTAGTTATCAGGACACATGGGGTGTGGAACTATTATCTCCTTTCTAAGTGTGAACTTGTCCACTTCCCTTCATGGATTTAAAAGGAAATGACTGGTATATGTAAATTCCCTCTACCCCATGCCAACACCAATCCAATGCTTTTACATTTGAGAGGAGTAGTTAAGGAATGCTACACTTCAGGAGGAAGGAGAGATTATTGGGACACACCCATGGAGTGATGATAGAGGGATGTGAAAGAGGAGAGAGGTAATGGTTGGACTTGACTTATTTATTCTCTCATTAGACTTATTCTGTTTCAATAACATAATTGAATAACACACAATAAGTACATTTAAGGAAGTATCCATGTATTATAGATTTTATAATCACTTTTGTACTATTTTCACAAGTATGTGGTAAAATTTCACAACTCTTTATACAAAACTCAAAACAGATCATCAAAAAGGCTGTTATTTCAAAACTTTAAACACATTTTCAATTGACTAAGTACAACACACAAAGGAAGTTTCCTTGTATTATATCTTAATATGTGAAATGCACACTTCCTCCCATAAGTCATTAGTAGTTGATGTAGGGTTTCCTCTGTCAAAAGGTAAATCACACCTGTTGACCTATGAGTTATAAATGTTATTACTGTGGAGTCACCATGATCTGATTACTGTCTTGTGTGTGTGTGTTAGTCTTTGATTAGTTTAGTCATCAAGGCTGAGAGGATGTATCTATTTGAAAGGGTGTCCTGCTCTTTGATCAGACCAAATTGTTGTAAAGTCCTCAAGACAATAGAATGGTTGTCAGGCAGTGGAGTCTGGTGGGAGGAGCTATAGCAGGACAGGCTCATTGTGATGTCTGGAATGGAATAAATGGAACTCAGTCAAACATGTGGTTTCATGTGTTTGTGTTTGATACCTTCCATTGATTCCATTCCAGCCATTACAATGACCCCGTCCTCCTATAGCTCCTCCCAACAGCCTCCTCTGGTGTCAGACCTGCATGGTGCCTCAGAGTCTGTGTAGGAACTGTGAGGTGGGTGTGTTGGGAACATTATTCCCTATTTTTCATAGTTCCACAATCTATTAATAGCAAGAGATCTGCAAATCATGGTTATTTTATTTATAACTAGAGAATTGTGCTGATTCAAACAAGACAAACATGCTTATTTTTAAAGTAAGGACATGTGCAAGAAAGGTTACTTGTAAAACTAAAATAACCAACACCCTTTCTTGTGATGGGTTGTAATATATATATAAAAATATGATAATATATTTCCATTCACATTGTGTGTGTGTGGTCCCAGGTGTGAGGGGCTTGTTGTGATCCTGGGGGTAGTGCATTGGGCTGTACACTGACTGTATGCCTTCTTAATATTGAGTTGCATCGGGTGGGGGGCTGTTGAAACTGTTTTGAATGGGGTGTGTTTTGGGGTCTGGGGGTGAAATCAAACATTGTATTCAAACTGGTTAGGGGTAGACTTAGACCCCCCAGAACATTC
Organism: Coregonus lavaretus; assembly: GCF_964263955.1. NCBI lineage: Eukaryota > Metazoa > Chordata > Actinopteri > Salmoniformes > Salmonidae > Coregonus > Coregonus lavaretus. The sequence goes on from NC_140008.1 coordinate 5,513,132, forward strand.
ACACCTGGTCCTTTGTTGCAGGATTTGTTTTATACATGTTTGTACATTAATTTCTTACATTTCCATTCCCAGGTTGAATGTCAATAAGAAGTAATATAATTGTATGTATGACTTTACAATGTCCAGCTACATTTTACTCCACATAGCTTTATAGGAAGCAGACTTTACAATGTCCAGCTACATTATACTCCACATAGCTTTATAGGAAGAATACTTTACAATGTCCAGCTACATTATAAACCACATAGCTTTATAGGAAGCAGACTTTACAATGTCCAGCTACATTATACTCCAGATAGCTTTATAGGGATTAGACTTTACAATGTCCAGCTACATTATACTCCACATAGCTTTATAGGAAGCAGACTTTACAATGTCCAGCTACATTATACTACACATAGCTTTATAGGAAGCAGACTTTACAATGTCCAGCTACATTATACACCACATAGCTTTATAGGAAGCAGACTTTACAATGTCCAGCTACATTATACACCACATAGCTTTATAGGAAGCAGACTTTACAATGTCCAGCTACATTATACTCCACATAGCTTTATAGGAATCCGACTTTACAATGTCCAGCTACATTATACTACACATAGCTTTTAAAGGAAGCAGACTTTACAATGTCCAGCTACATTATACTCCACATAGCTTTATAGGAAGCAAACTTTACAATGTCCAGCTACATTATACTCCACATAGCTTTATAGGAAGCATACTTTACAATGTCCAGCTACATTATACTAAACATAGCTTTATAGGAAGCAGACTTTACAATGTCCAGCTACATTATACACCACATAGCTTTATAGTAAGCAGACTTTACAATGTCCAGCTACATTATACTACACATAGCTTTATAGGAAGCAGACTTTACAATGTCCAGCTACATTATACTACACATAGCTTTTATAGGAAGCAGTTCCTAATCTACTGAAACTTCTTCATGGCCAAGTTGTTTTATTGAATAATGTTGACCCACCCTTGGTTTTTGAATTTATTCAACTATGAATTTGGCTCTATACTCCAGCATTTTAGATTTAATATTAAATGTTTTAAATGAGTCGACAGTACAGAATGTCACCTTTTATTTGAGGGTATTTTCATTAATGTCTGTTTTACTGTTTAGAAATAAATATACTTTATTTATCTAGGCCCTCCATATGTAGGTGTCATAAGTATTTGTAAAAATTCACTTATAGTGTATTACACTTTGTCAAAAGTTTAGTATTTGGTCCCATATTCCTAGCAGGCTATGACTACATCAAGCTTGGGACTCTTGTTGGATGCATTTGCAGTGTGTTTCGGTTGTGTTTCAGATGATGTTGTGCCCAATAGAATTGAATGGTAAATAATGTATTGTGTCATTTTGGAGCCACTTAAACATATTATGTTCTTATTTACAATACAAGTGACTCCAAAATGATTCAATACGTAATTTACCATTCAATTCTATTGGGATATTGTTTATAGATGAGGATATTGTTTTTATGCAGATTTTTGAATATTCGCATGAAAATCTGTTTCCATTTGACTGGCGTCAGATTTTCATGTGAATATTGTAAAATCTTCATAAAAACATGTGCATTTTACCAGCAGAGATGTTTCCATCAAATTGACGTGTTGAAGATAAATGGCTGTGCGTGATGACGTAATGCACATACAAATATATATTTTAGAAAATACTAATATATTTTTGCAGTTAAATTCCCATGTACTGGTTTAAAAAGTTATGTTAAATGGGTTTCCATCCCATTTCCAACTCTACCGATGGTTTGGTCAGATGTTTTGGGGGCATTATATAGTGAACGTGCCCACTCTGGATAGGCTGCCTACATGATGACATTATTATGGATAACTTATTTCATCTGTAGCTTAATAAACTGCATGGTTTCCCGAGTTGTAGTGGGAGGACCACATCACATATCATTGTGTGACTCCAAGTTTACTTCAATATGATGGTTATTATATCAATATTTGTGCATTAAGCGTTTCCACTGCCATTTCTCGCTTAATTAATTCTACAGAGGTATTTGCACCCCACTGCATCCACATGTTTCTTTACAATTTCTGATCATTTTACATGACTGAAAATGAAAGAGAACTTTTGATTTGACATATTCATCATTCACCACTGTGGCTTCTGAATAGGTCACTGTACATTTATGGAACCTTTAAAACGTTGTAATGTTTTACCACAACCTTATATTTGGTTACACGTCACTATGGCTTCCATCCCTATATACCTCAGTGCATCCATCCAGGACTAACGTCTCCAAACAGATCTAAAAGGCCTCCCCCACCACTCAGACTTTCAAAGAAATTAAAGTTATCTCTGTTACTCTGCTGTGCAGTTTGTTGTATGGACATTGCAGAGGCCCTTTTAAAATATCCACTCTGCTGTCTGGATCTACCAAAGGATCCAGTTACTATTCCTTGTAGACACAGCTGTATGCAACATCATCTTCTTAGCTTGACTTCCATCCCCCAAAAACCTGTAGATACAGAGTACACAGTCAAGAGGAAGCCACTCCCTGTCCTCTGGTGTAGAGTTCCATGAAACAGAAAGTCATCTTTGACACCCTGTTGCTCAACCTTCAGGTGAAAGCACTAAAATGGCTGACAATCTAGAACTGTTCTGTTGCTTCGTCTGTCTGGATCCACTGAAGGATCCGGTGACTACTGCCTGTGGACACAGCTACTGTATGGGCTGTATTAAAGAAAGCTGGGATCAGGATCATCTGAAAGGTGTCTACGCCTGTCCCCACACTCTAAAAAATGCTGGGTTGTTTGGTTGACCCAAATGTTGGGTTGCAGGCGTTGGGTCACTTAGTTGGGTTGTTTTCTTTCAAAACTGCTGGGTTATGGATGCTGGGTGTTGGGTTATTGTTGCTTGGTTATTGAGATATGACCCAGCAGGTCAGATCAGAAGACTGTAGGCATAGTTTAGTAGGGGTGTGGCTTTCAGATAGTTATTTTTAGCCACCCATGAGAGTAAATATATTTCCTGTTCATCTGGTCTGTTGCATAGTTAGCACATGTTAAGGTTGAACATTGCACAGTGCAGACAGTCCTTTACCCCAAGGCCTGTTCTGAACAGGAGTACTGTGCTGGCTGAAGTGGTGGAGAAACTGAAGAAGACAGGACTCCAGGCTGCTCCCCCTCCTGATCTGTGCTATGCTGGACCTGGAGATGTGGCGTGTGATGTCTGCACTGGGACCAGAAAACAGAAAGCCCTCATGTCTTGTCTGGCATGTCTGGCTTCTTACTGTGAGACTCACCTCCAACCTCACTATGAATCTCCTGCTTTGAAGAAGCACAAGCTGGTCAAAGCCACTGCACAACTACAGGAGAAGATCTGCTCTCATCATGACAAACTGCTGGAGGTTTTCTGCTGTACCTATCAGCAGTGTATCCAGGGTCGTGCACAGATCTTTCAGAGGCATGTGCTCAAAATGAAAATAAGGCAACCCCGCTTAAGAAAAATACATTAATAATTCATACCTGGAAATTCATAACAAATGAAATACATCTGTAGGAAACATTTGACAAGAGGGTTTATAAGAGCTATTAGCTGATCATTGATGTTGATTGTAGTAACTTTACAAGGATTATCCACAGGCCTTTCAATTCAACATGAGGTAGTGTCCCGTTAATGCTGTGCCAACTCTAGGATGATGACATCACAGGAGGGTAAAGGTCACGGTCAACATCAATGTCCATAATAACCATGCTCCAATGTAAGGTAATAATACTATACTGCAGTTAAGTACACAACCTATTCAGTAGGAATTGTTTATATAGTGTCCACACTATAACACTGTTCATTTACTATCTCTAGACCTCTTTCCCAGTGAAATGCACTTGAAATCAAATAACCTCCTGGATCTGAGGCCATACCCAGCATCATTATCACATTGAAGCATGGGGGGGAGAGATCAGCTTTAATATTGCAGATATATTGTGGCTTCTATCAGTGTAATTGCATAATTTCCAATCCCCCATATATATGTTTTGTAAATGTTATTTTAAACATATATATATTTTAAATATATTTTCCTTCTTTATTATTTTCCCCTAACCCTACCACCCCTCCTAAACTAATGGACAACAATACTTAGGCTTCCACTTCCAGCTTATAAATGTACATACTACATACATTTCACAGACACTACATTTTACATTAGTTATCTTTTGTTTGTTTTTAGTCCCCGCCTTCAGCTACCCTCAGCCCCTCCCATCTATCTCTGAAGACCATCCAGTTTTGATTTCTAGCTGCCATACAGTGCATTCGGAAAGTATTCAGACCCTTTAACTTTTTCAACATTTTATTACGTTACAGCCTTATTCTAAAATTGATTTAAAATGTTCCTCATCAATCTACCCACAATACCCCAAAATGACAAAGCGAAAACAAGTTTTTATTTTTCCACACTTATTAAAAATACAAAACAGAAAAACCTTATTTACATAAGTATTCAGACTCTTTGCTATGAGACTCACAATTGAGCTCAGTGCATGTCAGAGCAAAAACCAAGCCATGAGGGTGAAGGAATTGTCCGTAGAGCTCTGAGACAGGATTGTGTTGAGGCACAGATCTGGGGAAGGGTTCCAAAACATTTCTGCAACATTGAAGGTCCCCAAGATCACAATGGCCTCCATCATTCTTAAATGGAAGAAGTTTGGAACCACCAAGACTCTTCCTAGAGCTGGCCGCCTGACCAAACTGAGCATCGGGGGAGAAGGGCCTTGGTCAGGGAAGTGACCAAGAACCCGATGGTAACTCTGACAGAGCTCCAGAGTTCCTCTGTGGAGATGGGAGAAACTTCCAGAAGGACAACCATCTCTGCAGCACTCCACCAATTAGGCCTTTATGGTAGAGTGGCCAGATGGAAGCCACTCCTCAGTAAAAGGCACATGACAGCCCGCTTGGAGTTTGCCAAAAGGCACCTAAAGGACTCTCAGACCATGAGAAACAAGATTCTCTGGTCTGATGAAACCAAGATTGAACTCTTTGGCCTGAATGCTAAGCGTCACGTCTGTAGAAAACATGGCACCATCCCTACGGTGAAGCATGGTGGTGGCAGCATCAGGCTGTGGGGATGTTTTTCAGAGGCACAGACTGGGAGAATAGCCAGGATCGAGGGAAAAATTAACAGAGCAAAGTACAGAGAGATCCTTGATGTAAACCTGCTTCAGAGCGCACAGGATCTCAGACTGGGGCGAAGGTTCACTTTCCAACAGGACAACGACCCAAGACAATGCAGGAGTGGCTTCGGGACAAGTCTCTGAATGTCCTAGAGTGGCCCAGCCAGAGCCCGGAGTTGAACCCGATCTAACATCTCTGGAGAGACCTGAAAATAGTATAATAATATATATAATATGCCATTTAGCAGACGCTTTTATCCAAAGCGACTTACAGTCATGCGTGCATACATTTTTTTTTTTTTTGTGTATGGGTGGTCCCGGGGATCGAACCCACTACCTTAGCGTTACAAGCGCCGTGCTCTACCAGCTGTGCAGTGACTCTCTCCATCCAACCTGACAGAGATTGAGAGGATCTGCAAAGAAGAATGGGAGAAACTCCCCAAATACAGGTGTGCCAGGCTTGTAGCGTCATACCCAGGAAGACTTGAGGCTGTAATCGCTGTCAAAGATGCATCAACAAAGTACTGAGTAAAGGCTCTGAATACTTATGTAAATGTCATATTTCCGTTTTTATTTTTAATACATTTGCAAAAATGTCTACAAACCTGTTTTTGCTTTGTCATTGTGGGGTATTGTGTGTAGATTGATGGGTTAAAACAACAATGTTATCAATGTTATAATAAGGTTGTAACCTAACAAAATGTGGAAAAAGTCAAGGGGTCTGAATACTTTCCAAAGGCACTGTATACAAAAGTATGTGGACACCCCTTCAAATTAGTGGATTTGGCTATTTCAGCCACACCCATTGTTGACAGGTGAATAGAATCGAGCACACAGCCATGCAATCTACAAACATTGGCAATAGAATGGCCTTACTGAAGAGCTCAGTGACTTTCAACGTGGCACCGTCATAGGATGCCACCTTTCCAACAAGACAGTTCGTCAAATGTCTGCCCTGGCGCCGGAGAAGATGGCTGCTGTTTTACAGCCCTCTAACCAATTGTACTATTATGTGTGTTTTTCCGCATTATTTGTAATTTATTCTGTACATAATGTTTGATCACCAACAACTACGAGACAGCCTATAGGGAGGAGGTCAGAGACCTGGCCATGTGGTGTCAGGATAACAACCTCTCCCTCAACGTGACCAAGACAAAGGAGATGATTGTGGACTACAGGAAAAAAAAGAGGACTGAGCACGCCCCCATTCTCATCGACGGGGCTGTAGTGGAACAGGTTGAGAGCTTCAAGTTCCTTGGTGTCCACATTACCAACTAACTATCATGGTCCAATCACACCAAGACAGTCGTGAAGAGGGCACGACAAAGCCTATTCCCCCTCAGGAGACTGAAAAGATTTGGCATGGGTCCTCAGATCCTCAAAAAGTTCTACAGCTGCACCATCGAGAGCATCCTGACTGGTTACATCAACGCCTGGTATGGCAACTGCTCGTCCTCCGACAGCAAGGCACTACAGAGGGTAGTGCGTACGGCCCTGTACATCACTGGGGCCAAGCTTCCTGCCATCCAGGACCTCTATACCAGGCGGTGTCAGAGGAAGGCCCTCAAAATTGTCAAAGACTCCAGCCACCCTAGCCATAGACTCTTCTCTCTGCTACCGCACGGCAAGCGGTACCGGAGCGCCAAGTCTAGGTCCAAAAGACTTCTCAACAGCTTCTACCCCCAAGCCATAAGACTCCTGAACAGCTAATCATGGCTACCCGGACTATTTGCACTGCCCCCCCACCCCCACCCCATATTTTTACGCTGCTGCTACTCTGTTAATTATTTACGCATAGTCACTTTAACTCTACCCACATGTACATATTACCTCAACTACCTCAACTAGCCGGTGCCCCCGCACATTGACTCTGCACCAATACCACCCTGTATATACAGTATATTCTCCCTACTGTTATTTTATTTTACTTCTGCTCTTTTTTTCTCAACAATTTTTTGATGTTGTTGTTTTACTTTTTTATTAAAAATAAATGCACTGTTGGTTAAGGACTGTAAGTAAGCATTTCACGGTAATGTCTACACCTGTTGTATTCGGCGCATGTGGCAAATAACATTTTATTTTATTTTATTTTATATGATAGTGCTGCCCATGTGAACTGTAAGTGCTGATATTGTGAAGTGGAAACGTCTAGGAACAACAAGGCTCACCGCGAAGTGGTAGGCCACACATACCGGGACCGCGAGTGCTGAAGCATGTAAAAATTGTCTGTCCTCGGTTGCAACACTCACTATCGAGTTCCAAAATGGAAGCAGCGTCAGCACAAGAACTGTTTGTCGGGAGCTTCATGAAATGGGTTTCCATGGCTGACCAGCCGCACACAAGCCTAAGATCACCAGGAATAATGGTATGGGGCTGTTATTCATGGTTCGGGCCAGGCCCCTTAGTTCCAGTGAAGGGAAATCTTAACACTAAATGACCCTGTGCACAAAGCAAGGTCCTTACAGAAATGGTTTGTCGAGATAGCTGTGGAAGAACTTGACTGGCCTGCACAGAGCCCTGACCTCAACCCCATCGAACACCTTTGGGATGAATTGTAAAACCGTCTGCGAGCCAGGCCTAATCGCCCAACATCAGTGCCCAACCTCACTAATGCTCTTGTGGCTGAATGGAAGCAAGTCCCCGCAGCAATGTTCCAACATCAAGTGGAAAGCCCTCCCAGAAGAGTGGAGACTGTTATAGCAGCAAAGGGGGGACCATCTCTATATTAATGCCCATGATTTTGGAATGAGATGTTCGACGAGTAGGTGTCCACATACTTTTGGTCATGTAGTGTATCTCTCCTCTTATCTGTGTTGCCATACCTTCTTGCCCCTCAGGGAAAATATTTCAGACAAGGTAAATCATCTCTACTCACCCTCAGTCACATCAATGATTTATCTGACTAACCTAACTTATACTATAAATCAGCCGACATGGTGAAAAATCTGCCAATGTGCCCTTGAGCAAGGCACTTAACCCTAATTGCTCCTGTAAGTTGCAATGGATAAGAGCTTCTGCTAAATGACAAAAATGTAAATGTAAATCCCAGTCAGGATGGGAAGGAAGAAGATATGACCGTCTTCTGGTAGTTGCAGACTGATAGTCAACTTCAAACATGTTCTCAACAGGGGCTCGGATCAAATAGGCCTCCACATTTCATTTCCCATGGAGCCTTGCGTAAATAAGTAAAGTATGTGTATATATGTGTGTTTGGGGAGGGGATGTTAAGCCTGCTTGTTGTAGTACAGTATTGTACCACGTCTGTGTGTGTGTGTGTATCTCTCTGTGTGTCGTCTCCCCTCATCCATTCCTCACCTGTTTCTGGGTCCGTTGACATTGCTGAGGCTGCCTCCTACCAGTGTCTCTAGGGAGGGCAGAGCAGAGCTGCTATCTACTCGGCCCTCTCCGGCCCCCAGGCATGGCCTGGCATGGACACCACCTCAACACCCACAGCCTCTCCTCCGCTGCAGATTCCTCCTGCCTCTGCCTCTCCACCTAGACCAGCACCCAGAGACCAGCACCACCTCACAGCCAGGACACTGGGGAAATAGGAACAGAAGACAACATGGTCAATACAAGAATAACAACAACAGGCCACTACAGAGACGGACAGAGAAGAAGTCAATAAAGGACAGGGTAATGTTTAGAAGGCACAACACAGAAAAACCCCCAGTGAAACAGGAGGTAGAATACTATCTGAACTTGCAACACATTTTGTTATGGTGTGTGCTCAAATGAACACAACCCAGCTTCAATAGAGAACATCAATAGAGGACAGCATTAACAGGGTTGAGTTCAGGTGGATGACAATGTACACTGTGGTGTCAAGACAACGATGCTGACATGCTGTGATGACAAGAAATCCGCTGACACTGTCCTTGATTATAATGGTTTATTACATCAAAGATTACAGTATCAATTTACAGACTCCTGCAGAAATCCGGAGAACAACTGACCCAATCTCTAATATGTTATTCTCCCCGTCCTTTGTTCAAAACATGGTATTTATATCCTATGTAACATAATATGGCGTAATTTTAATAGACCAATCCCTGGCCTCTACATAGCAGACTCTCCTCTGTTTATAGTAATGTTTTCCAGATGTTTCCGCAAGCAGAGCCAAGTTCCTCTAACACACCATTTGCAAACGTCAGCAAAATCATAGACTTTCAGATACTACATATTTCCCCCCTTTGAGACTAATTAAATCTCGAAAACAAAAATAATAGGATTATGACAAATCTTGTGTAACTTTAGCAATAAAACCAAGTTTATGGAGTGTAAATAAATTGTTATGAAGTGTAAATAAATTGTTATGGAGTGTAAGAGCGAAAAACCTGTCTGACAGCTTTCATTCCAAATATCCATCAATCAATCAAGACAGGAAAATTATCTCACGGCCCCTCTGCCCCAGGCGACCACCTAAGTAATCCAGATGAATTTATAAATCTTTATCAATGCATTTTAAGATATGATGCAATTGAATACACATGAAAACCTCAGAAAACAAAATACAATCAAAAATGTCCACATTCAGGCTGGTCGACCCATCGGACCCTCCTGTGGATTCTCTCTGTCCCTGCCTAGACCCAATATCACTAAGCTTCAACTAAATAAACAAAAACATCTGAGGTCCCCACATGTACCCAACAACAGAAAACATCATTCTTCAAAAATTAATACAAAAAGAATATAACACTGGAATGTTGTCCACTACACTGCAGCTCCTCCGCAGTGTCGACTTTCAATGCAACGTCGATGATGGAATCTGAACATTTCCACACCTTGTTCAACTTCCTCCAGTCCCTTCATATTGTCCATGTTTGAGTATTTGAATCCCACCCACTCTACACATCCCCATATACTTCTGGAAGAAAAGAAAACACCAACCAGTATCTTTTGCAAAACAACACATGCAAATTAAAACATCAATATCAACAATAATATAAAAATGATATATAAAAGGAATCACATTCCATTTCCCCCCTTTGATTCATAAGAAAATACTAAATATCACAATAATATGTCAAGAAATGTGAAAATTATCACACAATCAGATATTCAAAATTTCCTAGAGTTACTTCAACCCTAGTTTTCCTAACATTTTGGACTGACTTTTTTCCCCACATTTTTCTTTCTCAAATTTTTGAAAAATCAATTTCACTGATTTATCCACAAAACTGTTTCCCACTATCTGAGGATATTTCGATCGGGAAATCCCCACCTGCTTATGACTTCTTTACACAAAAACTTGGCAACCTACTTAGCTTCTTTTTGCTTGGTTGCACATGCCTCTTTTCTACCAATACCTGTAGCAATTTATTTATTTTTATTTTTATTTCACCTTTATTTAACCAGTTAAGCCAGTTGAGAACAAGTTCTCATTTACAACTGCGACCTGGCCAAGATAAAGCAAAGCAGTGCGATAAAAACAACAACACAGAGTTACATATGGGGTAAAAAAACATAAAGTCAAATTTAATTGAGTCTTTATGACACGTTTCCTTATTCTGTAAACAGATAATTATATCATCCACATACTGAATGACAGTGCTTTGCATGATCTGATCTATCCCTACCAAATCTTCTGCTGGAAACTCATTTACTACTTCATTCACTGCTCTCAAATCATGAACCATACGATAAGTCTCATCAGGTTTCTTCAAAGGCAACAAATGCTTGTTACTCTGAGGATTTTTTTTTATTTTCTTCAAAACACTTGCTTTCGAAAGTCCTTCAATTTGTGGTTCAATCCCTTGGATTGCTTCATCTTTCAATGGATACTGATTCTTCCAAGGAGGTCTGGCTCATGGTCGAAGTTCAACTTTCACCGGTTGGGCTGATTTCACAAGTCCAATATCAGTACTGTGTTGAGACCACAAACATTCTGGAACTTGTTGCAACATCTCCTCTTTCATAGGGTCTGAATCCATCTTCACACTGCAAATAGATTCATGTGTCATCCGTACAGCTTGTGGCTGTCCCCGTCCCTGAGCCGAAATCATGATCCCGAGAAATCGCCGATCTTCACTCCTCCAAATCTCCAAATTCTTCCCCATTGGCACAAAAACAGCTTTCTCTGCTTCTGTCATCATTTCTCCTATATGCTTCTGCTCATAGTCTTCAGAAACCAACAAGGTCACATGTGGCACATGCTTCTCAATGTCAAATACTTTATCCAGATAATCGTCTGTGTTTATCTTCATAGCTGCTCCTTGTGGTCCTAAAATTATGCAACAAGAGTTGAGTTGAACTTTCTTTGGTTGCTGACTCAACCATTCCTCTGAGTTCGATTGGGCAGCATTCTTGAAATACTTGAGCGTACAATGAAATGGATATTCTGGAAGCCTCACATCTGGCATGTTTGCTACAATGAATTTCTCCCGTATCTTAGCCTGCTTCAAAAAATCTGCACTGAGATTTCCAATCCAAAATACTGAAGAAGAGTGAATCTCTGTCGTCATCAACAATTAGTAAACCTTTTCTTTTGGCACTTCACCAGACAGCCATCTGGCGTACATTTTATTGTACAATTAAATCTACACAATACATCTCTTCCCAACAATGCAATAGGTGTATGTTCCGATACCAGTATGGGTATTGTAATTTTCTGATTTTTATAGCAGAGCTCAATTGGTTCCGCAAGAGGAATCAGCTGTTTCACTCCCTCAAATCCGATTGTCCTAATTAGTTGATTGGACATAGGGAGATGTGTAGCATCTTTAGGCCGAACACAGGTGAAATCAGCTCCGCTATCCGCCATCACTTCCAATGGTCGGTTGTTTACTTTCACCTCAATTTTTTGATCTTTTTCCGGTCCTGATGCTACCAGCTGACACCCCCCTTTCGGATCTTCTGGGCACCTCTAGAATCCTTGCTCCGGGCCCCTATAAGGGTTCACCGGTCCTCCAGATGATCTTGACTGGCCCCTGTATCTTCCTCTGAAATTCCCTCTGGTGTTTCCTCCTGGCCCATTACACTCATGGGCAAAGTGACCAAACTGTCCACAATTATAAAACACTTCTGAAGATTGCTGGAAGTATGGCTTAAATCTTCCTCCTCTTCCTCTTCCTAAGCCTTCTCGTCCTCTTCCTCTCCAATTCTGTGTCTCTCCAGAAAATGGCTGTGGATATGAAACAACTGGTACCGCTATTGGTGGCTGGTACAATTGCGGTTGCAACTGGTTCGGTTGAAGCTGTGGCATCGATTGTTGATTTGGTGCACACTGATTCTGCATAACCAAAGCTTGTTTCTTCTCGTTCTTATTCTCCACCAGTTGTATTTGATTGAGTTTTCTGAGAGTTTCTTCGTCCTGTTCTTTCTGGTTGTGTTCCTTTTTCCGGTACAGATCCACTTGATGGGCTATATGATCTGTATAGACACCTTTTGTCATGCTTCCAAGTCCAACCACCTCTGCCAGTTTGCTCCTTACTGATGAGGGCAGTCCCATCTGTAGTTTAGCTCTCAAAATGGTGTCAAAAATGGTGGTCCTCTGTAGCTCAGCTGGTAGAGCACGGTGCTTGTAACGCCAAGGTAGTGGGTTCGATCCCCGGGACCACCCATACACATAAATGTATGCACACATGACTGTAAGTCGCTTTGGAAAAAAGCGTCTGCTAAATGGCATATTTATTTATTTAAAATTGACTGCTCAATTTGTCTCACATCTGGATCATTTCCGGTAATATTTCTCCACACTTGATGAACTCTTGACACATAGGCTCTTGGATTTTCTTGTTGTCCTAGTGGGTCAATCAGAATGTTGTCAGGATGCACATTTGTTGGAAATGTATCTTTCAGTGCTCTCCACAGCCGATTTCTACTTGCAGCTAACAATTCAGGATCATTCACCGCAGTCCCCATATATCGATGAAGTCCAGCTCTCTGAAAAAATTCTTCCATACCTGGAATCCCAAGGAGATTAGCCAAAAGTCTCTTATTGTCTCCTATGGCAGACTGTGTTCCCACCGTAATTTCTTCCAACTTAGAAATCCAAGGATATGCTCCATCTTGAAGAGTAGGCAGCTTCTCAAGTATATCTGACATATCGGTATTCTGCAAAGGCTTATACTCCAGGTTCTGTCCTCGAATGATCACTGGCATCATCTTCTTACTTGTGCTCCCTTGTCTTGGCCTCAATGTCTACCTCTTCTCCAATTCTTGGGATCCTTTTTTCAGCAGTTTTTTCTTCTGTATCTTCAACTTCTTGAGTTGTTCTTCCAGTTCTCTTACTTCTTCTAAATTATTGGCCTTATCCAGGCATGATATGCATCGATCTATATATTTTTCTATTTCTTCTGTGCTAGTCATTGTAGGATAAAATCCTCTTGAATATGAAGCACCTTTAATCTCCAAATCTTCATCGCTGTCTCCATCTTCACTTTCATCAGAACTCGAATCTCTTGTATTCTTCTTCTTCCAACTTCCATCACCCCTTCTTTCTGCTCTGGCCAACCTCCATCTGATCACAGGGTCATATCCACCCATGATCTCTTCTGAATCACTCTGATCATCATCATCATCATCATCATCATCTTCAAGTTCCATCCTCCTGAACCTCACTCCACCCTTAGTTTCCAGACATCTCATTTTCTTCTTACTTTTGGAGTTTGGATTAATCTTTATGGTCGTTTCTGCTTGTCCTCTTTCTATTATTCGTTCATCTTCATCTCTGATGCAATAATCACCCTCCTGAATGATCACTGGAAGCTGAGGATAGACGTCCTTAAACTCTACTTCTTCCTCGTAAGGTGGGGGTCTTTTTGCTGAATCCGTATGTGAGAAAGGTGTATTGACTTCTGCCATTAGTTTTTCTGTTACCTTCACCTCTTTTGCCATTTTCTCTATACCTCTGTCTCTTTTATCTTTTGTATATTTTATCAGTTTTTGTCCTTCATTTTCAAACAGCTTAAGAACACCCAGCTCTCTTTGTCTCTTTTCTTTACGTTGTTCCCCTTTTTTTCCCTTCTTTTGATCTGCCTTTTACGTGGATACAAGCACTTACATTATCTTGATGACGTCTGGGTTAAGAGTCCCTTCCACTGGCCATGGTTGTTCAATGTCAGGCCAACGTTTATTCTATTTTCCAGATAACCTTACAATAGCATTAACTAGAGGATTACTATTTTGTACTACATCAACAGGAGTAATTACTTTCACAGTTTTGATGTCCTTTTTCCCCATTGCAACAACTGTAACCACTCTTTTATATTCCTTTATTGTGAATTATTTCATTATTATTATTATTATTATTTTAAACCAATTAATTAGTAAACCCAAAAAACGTTTAGCTATGTAGCTTATCATTCCCTCCTATTAATATATTTATTATTATAATTATTTTAATTAATTAATTAATTAATTAATTAATTAATTAATTAATCAATATATATATACACAGCTGGAACACAACAGAGACCTCTTTAATTTTGCGCACACACATAGGCTCTCTCTCTCACACACACACAATTCAACAAGAATGCATCCGTTCATACAATGCTCTAAAGCAGGGTTCTTCAATTCCGGTCCTGGAGGGCCGAAACACCTCTGTTTTTCATCCTCTCCTTCTAATCAGGGACTAATTCAGACCTGGGACACCAGGTGAGTGCAATTAACTACCAGGTAGAAATAAAAAACAGAAGTGTTTCGGCCCTCCAGGACCGGAATTGAAGAACCCTGCTCTAAAGCATGCTTACGTCGCTCCTTTTTTCCTTTATATTCCTTCCTAAATTTCTGCTACCTTGAGTTGCAGATATTCAATGAGAGGCTACATCGGACATATACCTCGTCAACTATATTCCGAGAGGTAACATGCAATTGAATGTATATTAAACAATCTCACAGTTCCCAGAACTGACCCGAAAATCAACCTAGTGAATTGACAGGATTTGTGGACCATCTTAATGATCGCCTCTTTGAGGGCTTCTGTAGATCAGCGACGTCCTAACCGTATACATTTTCCTGATTCCTTCATTCTATTCCTGGACACATTCTATTCAAGCCAAATATCCCTGTGCCCAGTGTTATCAATTCCTATAGACACTCCCCCCTGTTTGCGTTGTTTTCAACGCAAACAAAGGTAGAAATTTAGAACGGAAATCTATCACACAGCAAACAGCACGGCACACACAGGTCCGTCACGGTGCGTTCCCCCAACGCACACACAAAGCCACACGAACTGACCAGCGCCCAAAGTTGTGAGAAAGCTCACCTTATCTGCCGGCGTCTTGAGTGGGAGTCACTTCGTAGCCCATGAATGGAACGCTGAAGAGACGCAACACGTCCCAAAAATCCTCGTCGCCATTTAATGTGGTGTCAAGACAACGGTGCTGACATGCTGTGATGACAAGAAATCCGCTGACACTGTCCTTGATTATAATGGTTTATTACATCAAAGATTACAGTATCAATTTACAGACTCCTGCAGAAATCCGGAGAACAACTGACCCAATCTCTAATATGTTATTCTCCCCGTCCTTTGTTCAAAACATGGTATTTATATCCTATGTAACATAATATGGCGTGATTTTAATAGACCAATCCCTGGCCTCTACATAGCAGACTCTCCTCTGTTTTAGGGGGCCCCTATAGTAATGTTTTCCAGATGTTTCCGCAAGCAGAGCCAAGTTCCTCTAACACACCATTTGCAAACGTCAGCAAAATCATAGACTTTCAGATACTACAACACATTGAAGATAGTAGTAGGGTTCATTTAATGAGTAGAGATGATATGATTAATTGCTAGACCTACTTGGCAGAGAGACACATAAGAGAATATCTAGACAATGAATTTATATCTGAACTTTCGACAATTGTTGTGCTCTACTGAACACAGGCTGGGCGCGCACACACACACACACACACACACACACACACACACACACACACACACACACACACACACACACACACACACACACACAACACACACACACACACACACACACACACACACACACACACACACACACACACTCACACACATACACACACACTTTACAATGACAGACAGGTGAGCAACTACACTACATAGAACAAGGGATAACCAAACCAGGTTATACCAATATTTTGGTGTGTGTGTGTGTGTGTGTGTGTGTTTGTGTGAATGTATGGACAGTGGAGGAGGTTTATATAAAATAATTTCTAACAACATTACCCCTGTTTAACACCTTCAATATGGGCCATTACCCACCTATCGAGCTATCTGTAGCTAGCTAAACATAGATAACTAGTAGCTAGCTAACTTTAGCTAACCAAGCTAGCTAGCTAGCTGATCGTTTTGTAAACAGAACTCGTGAACATCACATTCAGATTTGCTTTTTTATTTTATTTTATTTATAAAAAATATTATTTGTTGCAAACGGACTAAGTAGATATCTATTCAGCTATCTATCTAAACCCATTTCTGATGATGCATTGATATCATCAATGATGTCTTGAGGGCTGTGTCACAAGCTAAATGCAAAAAACCTAAACAAATCGTTAGGACCAATGAGAGTAGAGCTACTGAGTTCGGATGTAACACCCACATGTCCATATATGGCATTGCGTTGGCAGCCATATTGGGATTTTCTATCCGGTGATGTCCCTGGAACTGGGACCACATTATACCTCAAATTTATTTTTTATTGCAAACTTATTTTGAGAATGAATGCAACAACACTGTATTTATTCACACATCACATTACCTGCTTGCTAGTGTTGTTGCACTCATTCTCAAAATAACAAATAATTGAACTACAAAACTGATTATACAGGCACAACTCATATTTTACATTTCAAATCATACTTTACATGCTTGTACACTTATGACATTAATTTACCTTCATAGTGTTGGTCTTCCTGACGGGCCCAAAGGTGGTGAAGGTCGGCAACAACACCTCTGTGGCATTTTGTATCGGAGGCCACGTGACCACTTAGGGGACACGCAGCCCGCGCATAGGATTGGGAGAGCGGGAGATCCTGAATGTACGTTACTTGTACGGCTCCGGTTAACTTGAATAAAGAAGGACTTATGTTTTAAAGAACAGTTGTTTTCTTTAGTATTTCTTAGACAAGATTCAACATGGTACCAGGAGTGAACTAACTCGCCTTTGACTCATCCATCATCGAGTTTGGTCGAAAATGCTGAACGGCGCTAAGAGGCTTCACGTCAACTAGCTAACTTGACTAACGTTAGCTAACTAGCCACTGGGCTAACGAGACTGAGGTAAAAAAAAAAAACCAAGCCGGAGCTAATGGAGCGTGCAGTACATGTAGCTAGTCGTTTTGCAGTGCTAGCTGGCTAACGACATGGAGCAGCTAAAGCCTCCAACAGAACTGAAACTGAACGGCAACGTTGAAGAGCAATGGAAGCGGTTCAAGCAGCGTTTCACCCTCTATCTGACGGCGATAGGAGCGGCTGGAAAAGACAATGCTCAGAAGGTCGCACTGTTTCTCAAAGTCTAGGACACCATTGATGTCTACAACAGCTTTCAGCTAATGGATGAAGAGAAAGCAGATTATGAACTGGTGTTAGACACATTTCTGTCTTTTTGTACTCCCAGAAGAAACTAGGTATGTTTTCAACAGTAGATGGCAGAAGAAACAGATGAGGAATTTATTATGGACTTGAAATTTTGGTCAAATTGCAGACTTGCTGATAAGAGAGAATTGTCATGGGGTGAGAGACAATGGGCTGAGATAAAAGTTACTTGGTGTCAAACAAATGTGTCAAGCTAGAGAGGTGACTCAGAGTCACATACGGCCAATGGACAGCGGTGTTCTTAGTGACACCGTATGCAAAGTGGAGTACATTAGCGAAGGAAGAGCTACAGCTAAACGGCTAACTTCAAAGGACAGCATCACACTTCAGGGAACCAGCGCTCCTGTAGCAACTGAGGTGGAGAGCACAGACCTTGCCAGTGCCCAGCATATAGAAAAGAGTGTTATAACTGTGGAATGAAGAACCCCTTCTCACTCAAATGCAGGCAGCGGAGACAACAAAATACAGTACACTGTGTCAACGAGGAACAAGACAACAGCGGTGACAATGAGTACAGTGAGGGGTCTTTGGGTGACCTCTTTGTGGGAATAGTCGCACTTGCAGGACCAGACGAGGACTGGACTGCTACCTACAAGACTAATGGAACTGATATTTTGTTCAAACTTGACACTGGAGCACAGGTCAACATCATTCCAGAGACTGAATTGTTACGGTTACAGGTAAAACCAGTGGTCTTCAGGGACATGCACATTGGTGCTGGAGGTAGGTGGCAGATCTACTGAGGATAGAGTCCTTAGATATCCTAGACAAAGTAGAAGAGCCTACTGAATGGGTCCACTCACTAGTAGTAGTTGAGAAGGAAGACGGCTCGCTCAAACTGTGTATGGATCCAAAAGAGCTAAACAAGCATGTAAAAAGGGAATACTTTCAGCTGCTTACCAAAGGGGAGATATTCAGGGACATAGCAGGGGCTAAATACTTCTCAAAGCTAGATGCTTCTTCAGGGTTTTGGCAGATCAGTCTAAACAAGGAGTACTTTGTACTTTCAATACTCTTTTTGATAGATAGTCATTTAAAAGACTCCCATTTGGTCTCACTTCAGCACCAGAAGTCTTTCACAGGACAGTCCAACAGATATCTGAGAGTGTTTCAGGCACCACAGTGTCCATTGATGATGTGCTAATATGGGCTCAGACTCTTGAACAGCACAACACCAGGTTGAAATCAGCACTTGATCTAGCCAGAGATAATGGGCTAAAGCTAAACGCAGACAAATGGAAATTCAGAAAGACAGAAATAACCTTATTGGGTGAAAAACTAACATGTGAAGGTGTTCAGGTAGACCAGAGCAAAGTGACAGCCATCAAGAACATACCACTTCCTACAGATTAAGAGGTCGTACAAAGGTTCTTAGGGATGGTTAACTATGTGGGCTAATTTGAACCTAATCCGGCAACTCACACTAGTCAGATGAGAAGTCTACTGTGTAAAACTACACAGTAGTGTTGGAACAGTAATCACCAGAAAGAGTTTGAGGAGCTCAAGGCATTGATCACGCATGCTCCAGTACTTTGGTTCTATGATAAAAAGCGCAAAACCTAAATCTCAGCAGATGCCTCTAAAGCAGGTTTAGGTGCAGTGTTGTTACAGCAGTATGGCACTAGATGGCGCCCAGTTGCATATGCCTCCAGGGCTCTGGCAACTTCTGAGTGTAACTATGCTCAGATTGAGAAAGAGGCATTGGCACTGTCATATGCATGTGAGAAATTCAGTGTGTTTATCTGTGGTAAAACAGTGTGGGATGAAACAGATCATCAACATTAAGTTACTATTATAAAGAAGGGTCTAACACACACACCACCAAGGGAACAGACTGTTTCTAAAACTTCAGAAATATGACTTGCAACTCGAGTACAGGCCAGGGAAAGAATTGTTAGTGGCAGACACATTGTCCAGAGCTTTTGACAGCTCAGAATCAAACTAGATATAGGAGCAGGATGTAAACCTTATCAGAAAGAGTTGCCCAGTCTCAGATGAAATGTGGACAGTTATTTCACGTGCTGCTGCAGAAGATGAGTGTTTACAAAATGTGATTCAAGCCATAACATGCAGGTAGTCTGTATAAGCTATACCATACCCTTATAGTCAATACAGGGATGAGCTATCTGGAATTGATGGAATTCTGTTTAAGGGTTCAAGAATTGTGATACCAAGTGTGTTACAGAAAAACACACTGATCAATATATATATATATATATATATACACTGCTCAAAAAAAGATAGGGAACACTTAAACAACACACTGTAACTCCAAGTCAATCACACTTCTGTGAAATCAAACTGTCCACTTAGGAAGCAACACTGATTGACAATACATTTCACATGCTGTTGTGCAAATGGAATAGACAACAGGTGGAAATTATAGGCAATTAGCAAGACACCCCCAATAAAGGACTGGTTTTGCAGGTGGGACCACAGACCACTTCTCAGTTCCTATGCTTCCTGGCTGATGTTTTGGTCACTTTTGAATGCTGGCGGTGCTTTCACTCTTGTGGTAGCATGAGACGGAGTCTACAACCCACACAAGTGGCTCAGGTAGTGCAGCTCATGCAGGATGGCACATCAATGCGAGCTGTGGCAAGAAGGTTTGCTGTGTCTGTCAGCGTAGTGTCCAGAGCATGGAGGCGCTACCAGGAGACAGGCCAGTACATCAGGAGACGTGGAGGAGGCCGTAGGAGGGCAACAACCCAGCAGCAGGACTGCTACCTCCGCCTTTGTGCAAGGAGGAGCAGGAGGAGCACTGCCAGAGCCCTGCAAAATGACCTCCAGCAGGCCACAAATGTGCATGTGTCTGCTCAAACGGTCAGAAACAGACTCCATGAGGGTGGTATGAGGGCCCCACGTCCACAGGTGGGGGTTGTGCTTACAGCCCAACACCGTGCAGGACGTTTGGCATTTGCCAGAGAACACCAAGATTGGCAAATTCGCCACTGGTGCCCTGTGCTCTTCACAGATGAAAGCAGGTTCACACTGAGCACATGTGACAGACGTGACAGAGTCTGGAGACACCGTGGAGAACGTTCTGCTGCCTGCAACATCCTCCAGCATGACCGGTTTGGCGTGGGTCAGTCATGGTGTGGGGTGGCATTTCTTTGGGGGGCCGCACAGCCCTCCATGTGCTCGCCAGAGGTAGCCTGACTGCCATTAGGTACCGAGATGAGATCCTGAGACCATATGCTGGTGCGGTTGGCCCTGGGTTCCTCCTAATGCAAGACAATGCTAGACCTCATGTGGCTGGAGTGTGTCAGCAGTTCCTGCAAGAGGAAGGCATTGATGCTATGGACTGGCCTGCCCGTTCCCCTGACCTGAATCTAATTGAGCACATCAAGGACATCATGTCTCGCTCCATCCACCAACGCCACGTTGCACCACAGACTGTCCAGGAGACCATCCGCCACCTCATCAGGAGCATGCCCAGGCGTTGTAGGGAGGTCATACAGGCACGTGGAGGCGACACACACTACTGAGCCTCATTTTGACTTGTTTTAAGGACATTACATCAAAGTTGGATCAGCCTGTAGTGAGGTTTTCCACTTTAATTTTGAGGGTGACTCCAAATCCAGACCTCCATGGGTTCATAAATTTGATTTCCATTGGTCATTTTTGTGTGATTTTGTTGTCAGCACATTCAACTATGTAAAGAAAAAGGTATTTAATAAGATTATTTCATTCATTCAGATCTAGGATGTGTTATTTTAGTGTTCCCTTTATTTTTTTGAGCAGTGTATATATACACCACACACTCCGGACTCTAACATTGCTCGTCCCAATCTTTTTAAATTTCTTAATTCCAGTCCTTTTCTTTTTGGATTAGTGTGTATTGTTGTGTATTGTAAGTTATTACTGCACTGTTGGAGCCAGGAACACAAGCATTTCGCTACACCCGCAATAACATCTGCTAAATATGTGTATGCGACCAATAAAATGTGATTTGATTTTTGAAAGTGTTCCATAATTCTCAATCCGCGTTGCGTTGTGCCTAAGAACAGCTCTTAGCTGTGGTACTGTATATTGGCCATATACCACACCTCCTCAGGCCTTATTGCTTAATTTAAACAAGTAAGTGTATTATAAGGCATTATAAAGGTCATTAAAATAATAACACATATGTAGTTCATACAAACTGTTATCCTTTATATATTCTAACAACAAACATTTTATGATTCATTATTTCATTTGTTCCATGTTAAGGGCTCTAACCTAGGAATGTTGTGGAAAATAACCACTATACTTTATTACAAATAAGGTCTTACAGAGTTTTTGTTGCATCAAGAAATGACTTTATTTAAGTTTTCAACAAAGCCGATACCAGTCTGCAGATTGGCACACCGTTCTTACGGTCCCCCTCCATCTTATATAGTCCTCTTCAGTTTTCCCGCTATTTTATTGCTCCGCCCACTTCCTTTGTCTCTGAGAGCGGCTAAACTCAACTTTCATTAAATTCAGAGTACTACAATCAATCAATCCTTATCTTACAAAAACACTCATGTTTAGTTTAAACTCTGTTCAACCCTGGCTCTTTTCACTGTGTTTGAAGACAATAACAAATGGCCCCAAGCTAGTTTCAGTCTCTCATCAGATAAGACAGCCATGGATTTAAGTAAGAGCAAGCACTCTGACCCTAGGGCAGATTCCCGCTCTACTCACCCACACAGTGAAATTAAATGACCCAATACAATTCCTGGCCCAGTAACAAAGAATTCGAACTTTATGCTCTTGATTAACCCAGTTCTACCTCATAGTCCATTAAACTTTACAATTTATTAATAATAATTCACCACAGGAACAAAACTATTTGTCTCTCTCTTGCTGTTGCATGCCGTCCCTCTCTCTCTTCTTCCATTCCTCAAAACTCTCCCTCCCTCCCTCCCTCCCTCCCTCCCTCCTTCTAACCCCACCCCTCTGGCACAACCAGGAAGTCCATCCCTCTCCACAAACTCTCTTCTGTGGAAACAAAACTGATCTGAGTCTCTGTGTCATCTGTCTGTGTGAGAGTGAACAACCGTCCAAATGGCTCATCAGGGTGTTCTGCTGGACCAGGACCAGTTCTGTTGTTCTGTCTGTCTGGATCTACTGAAGCAGCCGGTCACTACTGCCTGTGGACACAGTTACTGTAGAAGCTGTATTGAGGGCTGCTGGGATCAGGATGTTCTGAAAGGGGTCTATAGCTGTCCTCAGTGCAGACAGACCTTCACTCCAAGGCCTACTCTGAGGAAAAATAACATGTTGGCTGAAGTGGTGGAGAAACTGAAGAAGACAGGACTCCAGGCTGCTCCCCCCCATGCTCTGTGCTATGCTGGACCTGGAGATGTGGCATGTGATTTCTGCACTGGGACCAGAAAGCAGAAAGCCCTCATGTCTTGTCTGGCATGTCTGGCCTCTTACTGTGAGACTCACCTCCAACCTCACTGTGAATTTCCTGCTTTCAAGAAGCACAAGCTGGTCAGAGCCACCACACAACTACAGGAGAAGATCTGCTCTGATCATGACAAACTGCTGGAGGTTTTCTGTCGTACCGATCAACAGTCTATCTGTCTGCTGTGTACAATGGATAAACATAAAGGCCATTATACAGTGTCAGCTGCAGCAGAGAGGTCTGAGAAACAGGTAAGACCAGAACTACTTGTTGGTGACTTTCTGATAAACAAAGACTTAAAGATACAGTAGGAACTAAAGCTCTTTCAATATGAGAGAATTCAAATCAAATTGATCCTCAGCAGAACAAATATGAACACAAACCTTGAGTATATTGAGTTTGCTCTAAATCTATCACCATTATCTAAAATCAAACACTATTATCATTCTGAATGCCATTTTATGAGTCCAAAGTAAAGTCTCAACCCCTTGATACATGTACGTCTACCATAACTATAATCATTCACATAGCAACATAAAAATATATAATATTGGAAAGGGACTTCCTCAAGATTTTAGACCCTTCTCCCTATGTGCCCTATGTCACATTACTATACAATTGATCTAGTGGACAAATAAAGCTTGATAGCTCATTGAAGAGTGATTCTCCACAGAGGCAGCTGGGAATGAGTCAGCAGAAGGTCCAGCAGAGATTCCAGGAGAGAGAGAAGGAGCTGAAGGAGCTCCAACAGGCTGTGGAGTCTCTCAAGGTGAGTATTGTTGACCAGAGGAGAGGCATCATTTCACTTCTCTCCTCCAGTCAGAGAGAGAGAGAGAGAGAGAGGGAGAGGGGCCCGTCTCCAATCCCACTGAGCCCACTGTTGGGAACGGGCTGTCTCGACCCCTTTCAGAGAATAGACTACTTAATGTAACCAGCGGAATATGAACCCAGGTCTACCATGGGAGAAACCAACATCTGGACCATTCCCTATTGGGCCGTGGGCCAACACTAATATTTTGAAGTCGCAGGCGGGGCTACATCGTCACATAACCTTGAGTAAACATGACCGACTCATGTCCCCTATACATTAACATTTTTTACATTTTAGTCATTTAGCAGACACTCTTATCCAGAGCGACTTACAGTTAGTGAGTGCATACATTATTTTATTTTTTCATACATGGAGCTCTAAATTCAATTAAATTCAAAAGGGCTTTATTGGCATGGGAAACATATGTTTACATTGCCAAAGCAAGAGAAATAGATAATAAACAAAAGTGAAATAAACAGTCAGAAATGAACAGTAAACATTACACTCACAAAATGTTCAAAGGAATAGAGACATTTCACATGTTATAATTCAAGTGAAAACAGAGTGAGCCATTCGCCAGACTGAGTTCTGGAGGTGAAATGGAAATGAATGAGGGAGAGTTATGTGAGGTAGAAGGTGTGGTGATGAGCTCAGAACCAGAGCCTGGCATCAATGGACATGATAAAGAAGAATCTGGTGCAGTAGGAGTTACATTTTTGGAGAAAGTGGATCCATACCTTTTGGTAGATCCATTTGTGGTTTAAGGTTGGTGGGAAAGGAGTTGCGTGCAGTTGAATCAGTGAAGGTAACCTGTAGTGGACTTGCGATATTTGTTTGTGTTTCTTCTGACCAGAGGGAGTGGGCGCTCCGTGTCACGCAACTTGGGTCAAGATCTGTTTCTTGCTTTGCTCTTAGGAACAGGGCGCCATTGAAAGGAGTGATTTCTGGGGTAGCGTTAAGTGTAGAGGTGGAGCAATTCAAGTTGAAGATTCCTGGTGTTTGTGATTACCGCCGTTTGGTGCAACACAGACCTGGTGGTGAGCGTGGTGAAACAGAGGAGTCACTGTCAGTCCTTTTGAGTTTTGAGTCTTTACCCAACAAAGTCATGGTAGGATATATCAGTTATCCTGATAGAGCTTTTGTGGCGAATCCACTGCACTGATTCAGGTGCAACGTTTATGGTCATGTTGCAGCAGTTTGTAGGAGGGAGATTCCAAGATGTGGGAAGTGTGCAGGAGGGCATGGGATAGAGGATTGTGTAGTTTCGGTGGATAAAGTTTTGTGTGTCAACTGTTGGGATGCCCATGTTGCTGGGGATCGGAAGTGTCCGGTGCGAGAGAGGCAGGTTGAGGTGGCTAGAGTCAGAGTAGTGCAGAAGGTGTCGTATGCTGAGGCAGTGAAGAAAGTAGAGGAGGATGGGTCAAGGGTGAGAGATCCTGAGAGGATCCCTGTTAGTAGTAGATCTGTGCCAGCACAGAGGGATAGGCCAACGAGTGATATATGCTTTAGTAAATATAGCTTCTTAGCGTTCATAGCAATGGTTATCAATTGTACAGCAGAAATGGAACGTAAATCACAGAAAATAGATGTTGTGGTGGCAGATGCAAAGAAGTATTTGGGCATACAAGATTAGACTTCAGAAGAGTTACAGGGTGTGTTGAGTGGTGGTGTCCCGTCCTCCCAGGCCGTTGGCATGGTGCAGGAGCAGATAGGGTCAAAGTAGTGGAATGGGGTAGTGGGTATTTATTGAGTGTAGGGTTAGTTGGAAGGGTGTTTTTTGTATTATTATAATTACCCCTTTTCCCATTTTGTATCACAAAGTATAATGGATTTATATTATAGTCCAGCGGTAATGCAACATATTGGATGCCAACCGCCGTTAAACTCCAAAGAAGAAGAACCGTTATATTATGGCTATGTACAGTATTGTAACGATGTCTCTGTCTCTCATTCATTAACTTTCGCGGTAGTTGGTTGTGTGGGTCTCTGGTTATGAATAGGGTGCTGACAGACAATTGTTGATGGATATTTATAGAGCTCTGATCAGGACGACAATTGATTACTGGTGTACAGTTTATGGAACAGAGGTAAAGACTTGGCTTCAGAAGCTGGACAGAATCCAGTATATAGCTTTAAGGATATGTATTGGTGCATTTAAATCAACATCTGTATGTGCCTTACTGGTGGAGGCAGGTGAGATGCCTTTGTATGTACGGCGTAAAAAATTGTCATTATCTTATTGGGTTAGGTTGAAAGGCTGTGAGGTTGAGCATCCCACTGCTACTGTTCTAGATGGCTGTTGGGAATATACTAGTAGACAAGGCAGTGGTTTTGGTTGGACAGTTGGAAAGCTTGCTGATGAGAGTGGTTTGAGGGAGTTGGAGGTTGGCCCTTCTGTGGTGATAGGGGATGTTCCTCCATGGTTACTCCCAGACCCTGTTGTTGATCTAACCTTGGTAGAGAAAAGGAAAGATTGGTCAGAAGTCAGTGATATAGTGAAACTGGTTGACAATTACATTGGTAGAAGATTTTATGCTCTTTTACTGCTTTTCACAGATGGATCCAAGGACCCAGATAGTGGGCTCACAGGAGCAGGCGTTTACGTTCCTGAATTTGATGTGCAGATATGTAGAAGACTAACAGATGAACTGTCAGTATACTCAGTTGAACTGAAGGTATTAATGTTATTATGGAGAATTGAGAGAATGGGTTTAGTAGTGAGATTCTGCTGGGTCCCAGCACATTCGGGTGTGGAAGGGAATGAAATTGTAGACCAGTTAGCTAAAAGAGCTTTGAAACGAGATATAA
This sequence comes from Coregonus lavaretus, assembly GCF_964263955.1. Lineage (NCBI taxonomy): Eukaryota > Metazoa > Chordata > Actinopteri > Salmoniformes > Salmonidae > Coregonus > Coregonus lavaretus. The sequence goes on from NC_140008.1 coordinate 5,539,805, forward strand.
TTGATAATAATGTTCCACTGGGTAGAGGTGAGGCCAAATGTAAGATCAGAGCCATTTTGATAGATGTGTGGCAGAAGAGATGGTACTCTGAGCACAAGGGCCGGCATTTATATGAATAGTTGACAGTTTTACAGAAAGGTCGATGGACCAAGATTCAAAAGTCATATTAGGAAGGAAGAGGTGGTGTTTACTCAATTGCGCTTAGGACATTGTACATTGATCTCGTCATTACATCTGGTTGGCAAGCATGTGAATGGTTTGTGTCTGGAAGGTACGGTCGATGAAACGGTGGAGCATGTGTTGTTATATTGTTGTAAGTATGTTGAAAAGAGGGAAAGATTGAAGTGTAGGGTCATTGAGGTTGGACTGGGTTGGGGGGGTTTGGAAGATGATTTTGGGGATGGGGGAGGGTCTATTAGAAGTTAGTAGGGCTCTTCTTTATTTTCTCAGAAGTACTGAGTTAGGTAGGAGGATTTAGAAATGTTGGAAACCGTGATTGACCACACACTCCAGCACAGTAGGTGGCGGCATGCACCTTTAACGTTGGTTTGTGGACCGCCATTATATCATAGAAGAAGAAGTTGGTTGTGTGAGAGATTTGTGGTTCGTGAGGAGGGCTACTATTCTTTTTTCTTTTGGTTCTTGCGTATTTTCTGAATTTATTTTCTGATGGTGGAGGGTTTGTTTATTGGTTTCCACTGTTTATCGTTTAGAGTTGAGGGGGGAGTAGGGGTAGTTTGTTAGGGCGGCGTGATGGCCTCAACCGAGTGGAGAAGAAACGCTGTCGCTTCGGGTGCGTTCCGGAGAAAGGTGTGGAGGAAGTTTTGCTCATGGTCAGCGAACAGGTTGGAGTGGAACATCTGCACTCTGCATCCAGAATGAACAAGGCAGTGGTTGTGTTAATGAAAAAGGTTTGTCTTGTTGCGAGTGGGATTTTTGTGAGGGGTGTGTTGGTGCAGATGTCGCCTCTTTCGATAAGAGTTGTGGTGGCTAATCTGCCTCCGTTTATTGCTTACGAACAGACCGCAAGTAGTTGGTTAGTTTTGGTACATTTGCAAGTGGTTTTCGTGTGCTCTCGGCTGGGTGCCAAGCGGAATCCATTAAACATGTCTGTTTTCATAGACAAGTGTTTGTTTCTTAACAAACTTCAAGGTTACACAGGTGAGGGGTGGAACGCAGGGTTTGCTAGCACAGATAGTTTTCGGTGTTTCTAGTGTGGGGAGCATCAGTTATAGGCTACAAGCAGCAATATGATTGATAGGCAGGACAGGTATTGAACCCAAATAATCCCTACTCAGATGCGCTAACCTCAACCCTAGTAAACATGCATTATAAAAACCTTCTATATAAAATCTCATATTGGGAGTAAATAGCCTCTGAATAGAAAAGAAAAAACACTGCATCTTCCAGCCCACCAATAAATTACATAATGCAACCGTCGCGGTTAGCATATTTACCTCAACATGCCCCTCGCTTGCGTGAGAAGGCAGAGTGCTCGATGCTGGTTGATGAATTTGACAATTAATGTACTAGGAAAATACGTTTTTGTCGACCAGAGGTGACTGAATTAATGTTAAGGCGTATTGATAATCATTATAGTAATGAAGTATAATTTCAAAACATGACCATAAAAACAGGTAATAATAAACATGAATCATCATTATATTACTTCACAGTAATGTGTTAAATGCTTTTTCAGTCCTTCCTCCTGCGTTAGCAGTGTGGAAAGGGACAGTAAAAAGCTCAGGCAGGAGTTTTCCTGTGAGGTGGAGTGGTGGTGTATCCAGGGAGAGAACTAAACTAATCTTCTGAAATGTCATTCATGGCCTTATGCTGCCATCTATTGGAATTATTAAGCAACTGCAGTAGTACTGAATGAAGTGTTTTTCCTTACTAATCCTTACTAAAATAGTGATTACTCAGAATTGCAAAAAAATGGCAGGGGTACCAGGAGGGAGGAGAGTACATTTTTTACATTTTAGTAATTTAGCAGATGCTCTTATCCAGAGCGACTTACAGTTAGTGAGTGCATACATTTTCATACTGTCCCCCCATGGGAAACGAACCCACAACCCTGGTGTTGCAAGCGCCATGCTCTACCAACTGAGCTACACGGTAGTAGTGCATGGCCAAGTGGTGGTGCGCAGGCCGTGGAGAAAGCGGTGGTGGGGAGGGTTGCACCTGGGCTACATTAGCTGAGGCAGGTTTCTGTAGTAACAGAGACTCCGGTGGGCGAAGGCTTGGTGGGCTCATCCCAGGAAATATTGCCTGTCATTGGGGTAGAGGGACTGATCATGGGGGAAGTGCAGGGGGGCAGAGACTGGGGAGGAGGAGGACGGTACCGTGCCAATGGAGGAGGAGGAAGAGGGGGGAGGTGAGTCTGCGGGAGCGGAGGACAAGGCGTCTCGTTTTCAGACGGCTCATTGGATCCAGAGCTGACAGCCAGTCAGGCTGAGGGCCCAGTATATACGGTGAGAGAACTTTCTAGGTTCCTGATGGAGACTAAAGGGGAAAAATAAGGTTCTGCTGGAGTCTTATTTGATTGATCCTGGAAGGTTTGTAAGGTCAGTACAACACGTGATGAAGAATGAGGGGTTTAGTGTCCTCTCACCCAGGAAGCGGTATAGGCTGAGAAAATGGGTAATGGGTTCTTAAGGGCATGTCTTCAGAATCTGCTTAAATTGATGTTTTTTTCTGGCATGGCGGCTTTATGGGCTTCTCTACTGGTTTCTGATTGTGGTGATCTCCCTCCCACCTCTTATGGAGATTTCACGGTTAGACTTCCTTAACATGAACGGCGGCAAAGACTGGGGGAATATGTAAACCAAAAACATTTAAATGCCATGGCAGAAATCTTAGTGCAGGGGTAGCAAAAGAGGTGTGTATGGGTAGGTTGTTAGTGTTTAGAGCCCAAATAATGACCTTGTCTTTGCTTTCATAAATGTGTCTGCACCTGGTCCTCTGTAGCTCAGCTGGTAGAGCACGGCGCTTGTAACGACAGGGTAGTGGGTTCGATCCCTGGGACAACCCATACACAAAAAAAAAATATATATATATATATACACGCATGACTGTAAGTCGCTTTGGCACATTATATTATATTATAGTACAGGGCTCAGTTCTCTGTTTCACCAGAGGGGTTGGAAAAACAGAGTGGGGAAACCAAGAAAATCCCTTGTTTTACGTTTGTCTGATGGGCGGGTAACTTCTGTTGTGGGGAGATGAGGGAGCCTGATGGGTGGGTAACTTCTGTTTTGGGGAGATGAGGGAGCCTGATGGGTGGGTAACTTCTGTTGTGGGGGAGATGAGGGAGCCTGATGGGTGGGTAACTTCTGTTGTGGGGAGATGAGGGAGCCTGATGGGTGGGTAACTTCTGTTGTGTGGGAGATGAGGGAGCCTGATGGGTGGGTAACTTCTGTTGTGGGGAGATGAGTGAGCCTGATGGGTGGGTAACTTCTGTTGTGGGGGAGATGAGGGAGCCTGATGGGTGGGTAACTTCTGTTGTGGGGGAGATGAGGGAGCCTGATGGGTGGGTAACTTCTGTTGTGGGGTGATGAGGGAGCCTGATGGGTGGGTAACTTCTGTTGTGGGGGAGATGAGGGAGCCTGATGGGTGGGTAACTTCTGTTGTGGGGGAGATGAGGGAGCCTGATGGGTGGGTAACTTCTGTTGTGGGGAGATGAGGGAGCCTGATGGGTGGGTAACTTCTGTTGTGGGGGAGATGAGGGAGCCTGATGGGTGGGTAACTTCTGTTGTGGGGAGAGGAGGGAGCCTGATGGGTGGGTAACTTCTGTTGTGGGGGAGATGAGGGAGCCTGATGGGTGGGTAACTTCTGTTGTGAGGAGAGGAGGGAGCCTGATGGGTGGGTAACTTCTGTAGTGAGGAGATGAGGCTGTGGAGTTATACTCTGATTTATAGAGGGCAGAACTCTGTGGTCCTCTGTAGCTCAATTGGTAGAGCATGGCGCTTGTAATGCCAGGGTAGTGGGTTCGATCCCCGGGACCACCCATATGTAAAAATGTATGCACATGACTGTAAGTCGCTTTGTATAAAAGTGTCTGCTAAATGGCATATTATTATTATTATCCTGGGTTTTCTCAGGTTCTGCTCACAGACCTTTCCAAACTCTCTCTGTCACAGATAAATAAAATAGACATTTCCCTGGCCTTTCACAAACTCTCAGCTGCTGTCTCTCAGACGGACTGCCTGTGGATTTTTATAAAAAGTTCTGGGGAATTATTTTACAGGACGTGTGTTGTGTGAGTGCGTCGGGGTGGGGGAGCTGTCGCTAAGCTGTAGACGGGAGGCTTTGACTCTCCTGCCCAAAAAAGTAGATTTGAGCGACTTGGAGGCCTGTGGCATTGCTCTGTTTGGACTATAAGATGGACGGGTAACTGTGTACCAGGACACCTAATCACAGACAATCTGTTCATAATAAGGAGAAAGCCTTTGATAGGGTGGTCCATGAATATCTGTTCAATGTGTTGTTTTGGTTGTGGGGAGAATTTTGTGGCCTGTGTTCAAATGTTGTAAGCTGGGGCTTCATGTATGGTCAAGGTGTGGGGAGGGCTCAGTAGGCCAGTCTGGGTAGGGAGGGGCATTCACCAGGGATGCCCTCTGTCAGGGCAGCTATACACTCTTGTTATTGAGCCCTTTCTGGGCCTGCTATGCAGGAGGCTACAGGGAGTGTGGGAGCCAGGTATAGGGTTGGGGACAGGCATAGTAGTGTCAGCATACGCTGATGACGTCTGTGTTGGTTAGGGATGAGCAGAACCTACAGGCCCTGGAGAATAGTTTGAGGGTGTACGAGGGGGCGTCTTCTGCTTAGGTAAACTGGGGCAAGAGTGAGGCTCTGTTATGTGGGGCAAGGAGGGACAGGGCACCTCCGCAGCTTCCAGGTGGGTTGCAGTGGGGCTGTGAGTGGCTCAAGATGCTTGGGGTGTATCTGGGCTCAGAGGGTTGGGATAGGAAGAAATGGGAAGGAGTGTCACAAGCGGTGGTGTCGAGGCTGACGAAGTGGAGGTGGCTCATCTCCCAAGTGGCATACAGAGGGACGGTGCTGATCATCAACAACTTGGTGGCATCCTCTCTGTGGCTTAAATTGGCCATTCTCAACCACCCCCCCGGCGTTCTGCTTGTGGACCTGCAGCGCAAGTTAGTAAACATTTTATGGTCAGGGTGGCAGCGTTCTGACTCCCTCAGTGTCAAGGTTAGACACATCAGGAGCTTAGCGGGAGTGAAGGGGCATCAGTGGCAGGGGGTTGTGGGGGCTGAGAGCATGGCAGGGTATAGGTGGAGGGGCTCTATAAGCTCCCAGTGCTGGAAAGGTCAGGGGTCCTCCAGTGGAGGGTATTACATGGAGCCCTGGACACCAATAGCTGGTTGGCTCGGGTTGACCTGGGAGTTGGGGAGGGGTGTCCGTTTTCTGCAATGACAGACTGTTCATCATGTTTTTTCTGTGTTGCCAGGGTAATGCCATTACTGTTGACGCGTTAGGGTTGAGTTTGAGTTGTACAAAATGATCATCAGTGTGGAGATGTTTCAGGAGGTATGGGGGCTCAGGGGGGCTGTCTGTACGGCTGGAGAGGAGGGGTTGGATGGATGGTTGGAATGTGGTGCTGGATGGTGTATTGTACTGTGGTGTTGGGTACTGGATAATGTGATTGTGTAGAGGTTGTGGTGGCACGCAATGTGTTTTTAGGAGGGGGGGTGTTAGTGTAATGAGGATGGCTCATTAAAGTAAGACAAGTCAGTCTCTCTCTCTCTCTCTCTCTTAACAGCACTCTGCACAGGCAGCAGTGGAGGACAGTGATAATATCTTTACCAAGCTGATCCGCTCCATTGAGAGAAGGCGCTCTGAGGTGAAGGAGCTGATCAGAGCCCAAGAGAAGGCTCAAGTGAGTCAAGCTGAAGGACTCCTGGAGCAACTGGAGCAGGAGATAGCTGAGCTGAGGAAGAGAAGCACTGAGCTGGAGCAGCTCTCACACACAGAGGATCACATACATTTCCTCCAGGTAACTAAACTGCCTTGATACATGTTATATGAAAATTAAAACTCAATGTGAAACTCTCAATCATTTGGTTCTGTTCTCTCTTTCTCTCTGTCTCTCTCTCCAGAGTTATCAGTCTCTCTCCGGTACCAGTGTATCTTCAGACTTACCCAGCATCGTTGTCCGTCCTCTTCAGTACTTTGGAGATGTGAGTAAGACTGTGTCTGAACTGAGAGAGAAACTAGAAGACGTCCTTAAAGGAGAATGGACCAAGATCTCCACTACAGGTGTGTTGAAAATAATAAGAACATCAACTTTAGACCATTGAAAGTTCCCTTCTAGTCATATACATGTGGAATATGGTGTGATGATAACATTCCCTCTCTCTGTGAATGTGTTTGTGTGTCTGTAGTGAATATAGTGGATGTTGTACTGCCTCCAGAGCCCAAGACCAGAGAACAGTTCTTACAATGTGAGTCTCTTTATTCTGAAGTAACTAACAGTCTCTTTTTACTGACACTCCTAACAATCCCTCTAGAAATATATAGCAATAGTAGATCTAATCAAAGACTGGGTATCTATCTGACTCCTCATATTTCTCTGATTTGATCTCTGCTGTGCTCTAATCAAAGACAGGGTAGATACAGTATCTGACTTAACTTATTGTTCTAACTCCCCTCATTGGTCTCTGCTCTGCTCTTCTCCCAGATTCCTGTCAGCTCACACTGGACCCAAACACAGCACACACACACCTCTCTCTGTCTGAAGGGAACAGAAAGGTGACCTATACAGGCCAAGTCCAACGATATCCTGTTCATCCAGACAGATTCACAAACAACTTGATGGTTCTGTGTAGAGAGGGTCTGTCTGGACACTGTTACTGGGAGGTGGAGTGGAGTGGGGGGTTTGTTTATACAGCAGTCTCATATAAAGACATCAGCAGAACAGAGACAGATGGTGCATTTGGAGAGAATGACAAGTCCTGGAGTTTAGTGTGCTATAGTGGTAGTTATTGGTTCAGACACAATAATGTTGAGACTAAAGTATCAGGCCCTCAGTCCTCCAGAGTAGGAGTGTACCTGGATCACAAGGCAGGTACTCTGTCCTTCTACAGTGTCTCTGACACAATGACCCTCCTCCACAGAGTCCAGACCACATTCACTCAGCCCCTCTATCCTGGGTTTTGGCTCTCTGGTACTGCTGAGCTGGTTAAACTGTAGTAGGGTCCACATAGATACTAGTCATGCTGGTGTAGTCTATAGCTGAGCTGGTTAAACTGTAGTAGGGTCCACATAGATACTAGTCATGCTGGTGTAGTCTATAGCTGAGCTGGTTAAACTGTAGTGGGGTCCACATAGATACTAGTCATGCTGGTGTATTCTATAGCTGAGCTGGTTAAACTGTAGTAGGGTCCACATAGATACTAGTCATGCTGGTGTAGTCTATAGCTAAGCTGGTTAAACTGTAGTAGGGTCCACATAGATACTAGTCGTGCTGATGTAGTCTATAGCTGAGTTGGTTAAACTGAAAGTAGGGTCCACATAGATACTAGTCATGCTGGTGGTGATGGTCCGCAGATAAAAATGCTGATTTTCTGTACAATTATTTTTGTCTGACTGATTTAATCTTCAGAGTGTAATTAAAACGTTATAACGTATTTTTATCAATTGCAATGTTTTAATTGGCTACATTTACATTAATCATGATGTTTGCTGTTAATGTATGTTGGTTGTCATTCAGAACCATTGAAATGTTTTCTCAATTGGTTCTCTGTCTCTATGTAATTTTCCTCAGTATCATTGAACAGCTTGTAGTCTCGGCCCTAATTGATGTGTTCTCTGTCACCTGGAGCTGCATGGAAAATGGTCCAGGAACAAAAGGACAATTCCCAAGGACTAGTCAGCCCACTACAAGCTGGAATAACTTAATTTCTACTTAAACTATATGGGCTGGTTTCCCGGACACAGATTAAGCCTAGTCCTAGACTAAAAAGCATGTTCAATGGAGATGTCCGGAAATCCGACCCTAAATTTGGCATCTTTCATTCTCCCGTCCTGCTCAGTCAAGCAACATGAAACCTGTCCAGCAGGTGGTGCTATTAACCAAACAATAAAAACATCAGCTATCTTGACTTGTCACTCAGTATATCAGTAATGTTCAGAATTGTACTTTAATATCATTGGAGATTGATGGTATTTTTAATCCACTACCCAGAGTCAGGAACAGATGAAGTTAGGTCTGCTACTGTTCAGTTATTAAATATGATTAATGGTGATGGGAAATAAAAAATACATCTAGTAGTAGTTTTCCTTTGCTATTTATTCCAAGGTGTATCTTTAACTTGTAAATGGATTGTGTTGAAGCTGGCATGTGGTGTGGATGATAGAATAGAGTGAATAGAGGAGAGAAGAGAGGAGGAGAGGAGAACATAATATAGAAGACAGATAAGATAGAGAGAGAATTCATACCCAGGGGAGTTACTGGCTCTGGCCCAAATGACACCCTGTTCCCTACGTAGTGCACTAGGCTACTTCTGACCAGATTTAAAGTAGTCTTCTAGATTTTACATGTTTTCTCCCTGTCATTAGAAAATGACAATATGGTAATGACTTTAGTGGTTTCCTCCCCCTTTGGTTTTATTGGTTGTGTGTTATGTGTGTGTTGTGTTAGGTTTTCCCCCTGTGTTCCTAATGGAAAATCCATTAACAATGAATCACAAACAAATTATATTCCAGTTGTGTTTAGACATCTTCATGGCTGACATCCCCCAGTTCTGTTAAGACCCATTGAACTGGGTCACATTCTAAATGGTCACTTGTATTGATAGTCCATACTGGGCCTAACTGGGGTTAACCATACTGGAGGGTTTCTTTCTGCACACATATTCCCTCATCTCCAGAACTTAACCTGATGTCCTCTCTCTCTCTCTCTCTCTCTCTCTCTCTCTCTCTCTCTCTCTCTCTCTCTCTCCCTCTCTCTCTCTCTCTCTCTCTCTCTCTCTCTCTCTCTCTCTCTCTCTCTCTCTCTCTCTCTCTCTCTCTCTCTCTCTCTCTCTCTCTCTCTCTCTCTCTCTCTCTCTCTCTCTCTCTCTCTCTCTCTCTCTCTCTCTCTCTCTCTCTCTCTCTCTCTCTCTCTCTCTCTCTCTCTCTCTCTCTCTCTCTCTCTCTCTCTCTCTCTCTCTCTCTCTCTCTCTCTCTCTCTCTCTCTCTCTCTCTCCCATCAAACCGTATAGAAAGCAGACAACCTCAATATGGTTCCATTCCTGTAGTTATCAGGACACATGGGGTGTGGAACTATTATCTCCTTTCTAAGTTTGAACTTGTCCACTTCCCTTCATGGATTTAAAAGGAAATGACTGGTATATGTAAACTCCCTCTACCCCATGCCAACACCAATCCAATGCTTTTACATTTGAGAGGAGTAGTGAAGGAATGATACACTTCAGGAGGAAGGAGAGATTATTGAGACACACCCATGGAATGATGATAGAGGGATGTGGAAGAGGAGAGAGGTAATGGTTGGACTTGACTTATTTATTCTCTCATTATACTTATTCTGTTTCAATAACATAATTGCATAACACAAAATAAGTACATTTAAGGAAGTATCCATGTATTTTAGATTTTAGAATAACTTTTATACTATTTTCACAAGTATGTGGTAAAATCTCACAACTCTTAATACAAAACTCAAAACAGATCATCAAAAAGGCTGTTTTTTCAAAACTTTAAGCACATTTTCAATTGACTAAGTACAACACACAAAGGAAGTATCCTTGTATTATATCTTAATATGTGAAATGCGCACTTCCTCCCATAAGTCATTAGTAGTTGATGTAGGGTTTCATCTGTCAAAAGGTAAATCACACCTGGTGACTTATGAGTTATAAATGTTACTACTGTGGAGTCACCATGATCAGATTACTGTGGTGTGTGTGTGTGTGTGTGTGTTAGTCTTTGATTAGTTTAGTCATCAAGGCTGAGAGGATGTATCTATTTTAAAGGGTGTCCTGCTCTTTGATCAGACCAAATGGTTGTAAAGTCCTCAAGACAATAGAATGGTTGTCAGGCAGTGGAGTCTGGTGGGAGGAGCTATAGCAGGACAGGCTCATTGTGATGTCTGGAATGGAATAAATGGAACTCAGTCAAACATGTGGTTTCATATGTTTGTGTTTGATACCTTCCATTGATTCCATTCCAGCCATTACAATGAGCCCGTCCTCCTATAGCTCCTCCCACCAGCCTCCTCTGGTGTCAGACCTGCATGGTGCCTCAGAGTCTGTGTAGGAACTGTGAGGTGGGTGGGTTGGGAACATTATTCCCTATTTTTCATAGTTCCACAATGCATTAATAACCAGAGATGTGAATTAAACATTCTGCCAATCATGGTTATTTTATTTATAACCAGAGAATTGGGCTGATTCAAACAAGACCAAACATGCTTATTTTTAAAGTAAGGACATGTCCAAGAAATGTTACTTGTAAAACTAAAATAACCAACACCCTTTCTTGTGATTGTAATATATAGAAAATATAATAATATATTTCCATTCACATTGTGTGTGTGTGGTCCAATGTGTGAGGGGCTTGTTGTGATCCTGGGGGTAGTGCATTGGGCTATACACTGACTGTATGCCTTCTTAATATTGAGTTGCATCGGGTGGGGGGCTGTTGAAACTGTTTTGAATGGGGTGTGTTTTGGGGTCTGGGGGTGAAATCAAACATTGTCTTCAAACTGGTTAGGGGTAGACTTAGACCCCCCAGAACATTCACACCTGGTCCTTTGTTGCAGGATTTGTTTTAGACATGTTTGTACATTAATTTCTTACATTTCCATTCCCGAGTCCAACCATATCCTGACCATCCAGACAGATTCACAAACTACTATTTGTTTTGTACGTGTGTACATTAATTTCTTAAATTTTCATTCCCAGGTTGAATGTCAATAAGAAGTAATATAATTGTGTGTATGACTTTACAATGTCCAGCTACATTATACTCCACATAGCTTTATAGGAAGCAGACTTTACAATGTCCAGCTACATTATACTCCACATAGCTTTATAGGAAGCAGACTTTACAATGTCCAGCTACATTATACTCCACATAGCTTTTATAGGAAGCAGACTTGACAATGTCCAGCTACATTATACTACACATAGCTTTATAGGAAGCAGTTCCTAATCTACTGAAACTTCTTCATGGCCAAGTTGTTTTATTGAATAATTTTGACCCACCCTTGGTGTTTGAATTTATTCAACTATGAATTTGGCTCTATACTCCAGCATTTTAGATTTGATATTAAATGTTTTATATGAGGCGACAGTACAGAATGTCACCTTTTATTTGAGGGTATTTTCATTAATGTCTGTTTTACTGTTTAGAAATGAATATACTGTATTTATCTGGGCCCTCCATATGTAGGTGTCATAAATATTTGGACAAATTCACTTATAGTGTATTACACTTTGTCAAAAGTTTAGTATTTGGTCCCATATTCCTATCAGGCTATGACTACATCAAGCTTGGGACTCTTGTTGGATGCATTTGCAGTGTGTTTCGGTTGTGTTTCAGATGATGTTGTGCCCAATAGAATTGAATGGTAAATAATGTATTGTGTCATTTTGGAGCCAGTTAAACATATTATGTTCTTATTTACAATACAAGTGACTCCAAAATGATTCAATACGTAATTTACCATTCAATTCTATTGGGATATTGTTTATAGATGAGGATATTGTTTTTATGCAGATTTTTGAATATTCGCATGAAAATCTGTTTCCATTTGACTGGCGTCAGATGTGAATATTGTAAAATCTTCATAAAAACATGGTCATTTTACCAGCAGAGATGTTTCCATCAAATTGACGTGTTGAAGATAAATGGCTGTGCGTGATGACGTAATGCACATACAAATATATATTTTAGAAAATACTAATATATTTTTGCAGTTAAATTCCCATGTACCGGTTAAAAACGTTCTGTTAAATGGGTTTCCATCACATTTTCAACTCTACCGATGGTTTTGTCAGATTTGGTTGTGCATTATATAGCGAACGTGCCCACTCTGGACAGGCTACCTACATGATGACATTATTATGGACAAAAAGACCCTCGATATTTATTGGAAAGGAGCATCAAGCTCATCACCGTGCACTTTCACCACCCTGTGAAGTTCAGCATAACTTATTTCATCTGTAGCTTTAATAAACTGCATGGTTTCCCGAGTCGTAGTGGGAGGACCACACCACATATCATCGTGTGTGTGACACTCTGGCTCTAGGACTTGTGTATGTGAGCTAGAGTGTATGTTGTTTTGTTGGGGATTTGGGTGTATTTCTATGTTTGCATGTCTGTGGGTTATATTTCTAGGTTGTTGTATGTTGTCGTCAATGACTCCCAATCGGAGGTAACGAGTGTCAGCTGTCGGCTCGTTATCTCTGATTGGGAGCCATATTTAAACTGTGTGTTTTCACCTTGTGTTTGTGGGTTTTTGTTTCCTTGTTCCATGTTCCGTGTGTCAGTATTTTGTAACTTGAGGACTTCACGTATCGTCTTTTGTTTTGTTTTCGTGAGTACGTTATTTAATAAATCATGTTCACTCGCAACGCTGCGCATTGGTCTCCTGTTCTAGACGATCGTGACAGAAAAACCCACCATCAAAGGACCAAGCAGCGTGTCCAGGAGCCGAGGGTCTGGACATGGGAAGAGTTATTGGACGGAAAGGGTCCTTGGGCACAACCGGGAGAATATCGCCTCCCTCGTGAAGAGCTGGAGGCAGCCAAAGCCGAGAGGAGGTGGTACGAGGAGGCAGCACGAAGGCGAGGCTGGAAGCCCGTGGAAGAGAGGCAACCCCAAGAAATTTTTTGGGGGGGGCACATGGCTTGGGCGACTGAGCAGCAGGAGGCAGCCACAAGGCAGAGTCAGAAGGCTGCCAGGTTAAGGGGGCTGACGGAGGCAGAGAAGGGACGGATTCAGGAGGCTACCAGGTCAAGGGGGCTACTGGGAAAAGCAGGGAAGGAAGGTGTAGAGGCACAGCGAGAGGTACTGGGGTGTGTAACCAGTTCGGTCCGGCCCTTTCCTAGTCCCGAGGTACAGCCAGTAGTGTGTGTTCCCCGTACGGTACGGCCTGTTCCGGCCCCTCGCACTAAGTGTACGGTGCGCGTCGCCAGCCCGGTTCGGCCTGATCCTGCCACCCGCACCAAGTGTACGGTGCGCGTCGCCAGCCCAGCCCGGCCTGTTCCGGTCCCTCGCACTAAGTGTACGGTGCGCGTCGCCAGCCCGGTTCGGCCTGTTCCTGCCATCCGCACCAAGTGTACGGTGCGCGTCGCCAGCCCAGCCCGGCCTGTCCCTGCGCCACGTAGGAAGTGTACGGTGCGCGTCGCCAGCCCGGCCTGTTCCTGCTCTCCGCACTAGGCGTGAGGTGAGTCCCCAGGGTCCAGCATGCCCTGTTCCGACTCCCCGCACTAGCCCTGAGATGCGTGTCCTCAGCCCGGTACCTCCAGTTCCGGCACCACGCATCAGGCCTACGGTGCGTCCCCAGGGCCAAGCATGCCCTGTTGCTGCTTCCCGCACTAGCCCTGAGATGCGTGTCCTCAGCCCGGTACCTCCAGTTCCGGCACCATGCATCAGGCCTACGGTGCGTCCCCAGGGTCCAGCATGCCCTGTTGCTTCTCCCCGCACTAGCCCTGAGATGCGTGTCCTCAGCCCGGTACCTCCTGTTCCGGCACCACGCACCAGGCCTACGATGCGCCTCAGACGGCCAGAGTCTGCCGTCTGCCCAACGGGGCCTGAACTGCCCGTCTGCCCAAAGCCTGCAAAGCCGCCCGTCTGCCATGAGCCATCAGAGCCGTCCGCCAGACCGGAGCCGCTAGAGCCTTCCGCCAGACAGGATCAGCCAGAGCCTTCCGCCAGACAGGATCAGCCAGAGCCTTCTGCCAGACAGGATCAGCCAGAGCCTTCTGCCAGACAGGATCAGCCAGAGCCTTCTGCCAGACAGGATCAGCCAGAGCCTTCCGCCAGACAGGATCAGCCAGATCCGTCAGTCGGCCATGAGCAGCCAGATCCGTCAGCCAGCCATGAGCAGCCAGATCCGTCAGCCAGCCATGAGCAGCCAGATCCGTCAGCCAGCCATGAGCAGCCAGATCCGTCAGCCAGCCATGAGCAGCCAGATCCGTCAGCCAGCCATGAGCAGCCAGATCCGTCAGCCAGCCATGAGCAGCCAGATCCGTCAGCCAGCCATGAGCAGCCAGATCCGTCAGCCAGCCATGAGCCGTCCAGCCAGGATCCGCCAGAGCCGTCCAGCCGGGATCCGCCAGAGCCGTCCAGCCGGGATCCGCCAGAGCCGTCCAGCCGGGATCCGCCAGAGCCGTCTAGCCGGGATCCGCCAGAGCCGTCCAGCCAGGATCCGCCAGCCAGCCAGGATCCGCCAGAGCCAGCCAGCCAGGATCCGCCATTTAGTCCGGTGCTGCCCCTTAGCTTGGTGTTGCTCCTTATCCTGGTGCTGTCCCTTATCCTGGTGCTGGCCCTTAGTCCGGTACTGCCCCTTAGTCCGGTACTGCCCCGTAGTCCGGTGCTGCCCCTTAGTCCGGTGCCGCCCCTTAACCCAGTGGGGTTTAGTTGGGGGGTGGTATTGTGGAGGAGGCTAGGGAAGCTGGTGACTAAGGTGGGGTGGGGACCACGACCAGGGGCAGAACCGCCACCGTGGACAGACGCCCACCCAGATCCTCCCCTAGACTGTGGGCTGGTGCGCCCGGAGTTCGCACCTTTAGGGGGGGGTACTGTGACACTCTGGCTCTAGGACTTGTGTATGTGAGCTAGAGTGTATGTTGTTTTGTTGGGGATTTGGGTGTATTTCTATGTTTGCATGTCTGTGGGTTATATTTCTAGGTTGTTGTATGTTGTCGTCAATGACTCCCAATCGGAGGTAACGAGTGTCAGCTGTCGGCTCGTTATCTCTGATTGGGAGCCATATTTAAACTGTGTGTTTTCACCTTGTGTTTGTGGGTTTTTGTTTCCTTGTTCCATGTTCCGTGTGTCAGTATTTTGTAACTTGAGGACTTCACGTATCGTCTTTTGTTTTGTTTTCGTGAGTACGTTATTTAATAAATCATGTTCACTCGCAACGCTGCGCATTGGTCTCCTGTTCTAGACGATCGTGACAGTGTGACTCCAAGTTTACTTCAATATGATGGTTATTATATCAATATTTGTGCATAAAGCCGTTTCCACCGCCATTTCTCGCTTAATTAATTCTACAGAGGTATTTGCACCCCACTGCATCCACGTTTCTTTAGAATTTATGATCATTTTACATGACTGAAAATGAAAGAGAACTTTTGATTTGACATATTCATCATTCACCACTGTGGCTTCTGAATAGGTCACTGTACATTTATGGAACCTTTAAAACGTTGTAATGTTTTACCACAACCTTATATTTGGTTACACGTCACTATGGCTTCCATCCCTATATTCCTCAGTGCATCCATCCAGGACTAACGTCTCCAAACAGATCTAAAAGGCCTCCCCCACCACTCAGACTTTCAAAGAAATTAAAGTTATCTCTGATACTCTGCTGTGCAGTTTGTTGTATGGACATTGCAGAGGCCCTTTTAAAATATCCACTCTGCTGTCTGGATCTACCAAAGGATCCAGTTACTATTCCCTGTGGACACAGCAGTATGCAACGTCATCTTCTTAGCTTGACTTCCATCCCCCAAAAACCTGTAGATACAGAGTACACAGTCAAGAGGAAGCCACTCCCTGTCCTCTGGTGTAGAGTTCCATGAAACAGAAAGTCATTTTTGACACCCTGTTGCTCAACCTTCAGGTGAAAGCACTAAAATGGCTGACAATCTAGAACTGTTCTGTTGCTCCATCTGTCTGGATCCACTGAAGGATCCGGTGACTACTGCCTGTGGACACAGCTACTGTATGGGCTGTATTAAAGAAAGCTGGGATCAGGATGATCTGAAAGGTGTCTACACCTGTCCCCACACTCTAAACAATACTGGGTTGTTTGGTTGACACAAATGTTGGGTTGCAGGCGTTGGGTCACTTAGTTGGGTTGTTTTCTTTAAAAACTGCTGGGTTATGGATGCTGGGTGTTGGGTTATTGTTGCTTGGTTATTGAGATATGACCCATCAGGTCAGATCAGAAGACTGTAGGCATAGTTTAGTAGGGTTGTGGCTTTCAGATAGTTATTTTTAGCCACCCATGAGAGTAAATATAATTCCTGTTCATCTGGTCTGTTGCGTAGTTAGCACATGTTAAGGTTGAACATTGACATTTTTGTAGCTTCAATTATGCTTATAGAGTTTCCTAAAAGTCCACGTATGTCTCATTGTTGGGCTATGATACAGTGGTATACCTTATTATAATATGTAATAAATACTCTACATATTATAGAATAATTTAATAAGGAAACATTGAGTTTACAGTATGTAAACGCCTTAAAATAACCTACAGTAAGGATGACATTAAAACAGACCCAGTTGCTAGGGCAACCAAGCATGACATTAAAACAGACCCAGTTGCTAGGTCAACCAAGCATGACATTAAAACAGACCCAGTTGCTAGGTCAACCAAGCATGACATTAAAACAGACCCAGTTGCTAGGTCAACCAAGCATGACATTAAAACAGACCCAGTTGCTAGGTCAACCAAACATGACATTAAAACAGACCCAGTTGCTAGGTCAACCAAGCATGACATTAAAACAGACCCAGTTGCTAGGTCAACCAAGCATGACATTAAAACAGACCCAGTTACTAGGTCAACCAAGCATGACATTAAAACAGACCCAGTTGCTAGGTCAACCAAGCATGACATTAAAACAGACCCAGTTGCTAGGTCAACCGAGCATGACATTAAAACAGACCCAGTTGCTAGGTCAACCAAGCATGACATTAAAACAGACCCAGTTGCTAGGTCAACCAAGCATGAGAGTAAAAAATACCCAACTGATGGTTAAATTAACCCGTGTTCTGTTAATACTAACAACCCAACATATTGGGTTATTCACGCAACCAAACTGTTTGGGTCAAAATAACCCAACATGTTCTTTCCACTACTTAACCTGCGCTGGGGTACTAAATAAACCAGATTGAGTGCAGTGCAGACATACCTTCACCCCAAGACCTATTCTGAACAGCAGTGCTGTGCTCGCCTAAGTGGTGGAGAAACTGAAGAAGACAGGACTCCAAGCTGCTTCTCCTGCTCACTGTCATGCTGGACCTTTAGATGTGGGGTGTGACATCCTCAGTGCAGACAGACCTTCACTCCAAGGCCTAATCTGAGGATAAATAACATGTTGGCTGAGTTGGTGGAGAAACTGAAGAAGACAGGACTCCAGGCTGCTCCCCCTCCTGCTCTGTGCTATGCTGGACCTGGAGATGTGGCGTGTTATGTCTGCACTGGGACCAGAAAGCAGAAAGCCCTCATGTCCTGTCTGGTGTGTCTGGCCTCTTACTGTGAGACTCACCTCCAACCTCACTATGAATTTCCTGCTTTGAAGAAGCACCAGCTGGTCAAAGCCACCGTACAGCTACAGGATCAGCTTTAACATTGCAGATATATTGGGGCTTCTATCTGTGTAATTGTCTGCATCATTTCCAATCCCCCATATATATGTTTTGTAAATATTATTTTAAATATATTTTCCTTCTTTATTATTTTCCCCTAACCCTACCACCCCTCCTAAACTAAGTAAAAGACACATGACAGCCTGCTTGGAGTTTGCCAAAAGGATCCTAAAGTACTCTCAGACCATGAGAAAGAAGATTCTCTGGTCTGATGAAACCAAGATTGAACTCTTTGGCCTGAATGCCAAGCGTCACGTCTGTAGAAAACATGGCACCATCCCTATGGTGAAGCATGGTGGTGGCAGCATCAGGCTGTGGGGATGTTTTTCAGAGGCACGGACTGGGAGAATAGCCAGGATCGAGGGAAAAATGAACAGAGCAAAGTACAGAGAGATCCTTGATGAAAACCTGCTTCAGAGCGCTCAGGATCTCAGACTGGGGCGAAGGTTCAACTTCCAACAAGACAACAACCCTAAGCACACAGCCAAGACGCAGGAGTGGCTTCGGGACAAGTCTCTGAATGTCCTTGAGTGGTCCAGCCAGATCCTGGAGTTGAACCCGATCGACCATCTCTGGAGAGACCTGAAAATAGCTGTGCAGCACTGATAGCAACAACAACCACCGCAGAAAAGTTGGCTGTGTTTACAGACAGACAGACAGACATACAGACAGACAGAGGTTGTTTACTATGACTGGATGAAGGGATACAGTGTTGAAGGCTTCCTTTAGGTCTCCTGGTCTCTTGGGATTTAAACAGTGAATACAGTGAGATAGTCCTAACCATTCAATCAATGTACAGAACAAACAGTCATCATTAACACTATACAGAGTGGAGCCTATGGATATAATATATTATCAAAGAATATAATACAATAGAATTTTATGAATAGAAAATAATAAATGTTTTGACATGAAAGCACAGCCAGATGATTTGACTTGACAGTGTGTCTCTATACCTCAGTCTCTGAAGACACCCAGCAATGGTTAGGATTATTAGAGAAGCTTTTCCTGCTGAAAGGCAGTTTCATTTCATCTGGTTGCAGAAAACAATTCATTGGATATGTTCATAACCCCGTCCACCTATAAGATGTGGGGGGTACAAGAGATACAAAGAACTCTGATTATAAAACGTCTTCTCTTTTTAGTCCTAGATATGGCTAGGGTTAGGGTTACTGCTGAATGTAGTAACTCTAACCCTGACCCTAGGCCTAACAGTAATACCCACACTGTAATGTAAAGTATTACCTAATTCTCAATGATCAGTCAATACATACAGTATTCATTTAAACTACAGTATATTGTATCAATATCAAACCCCCCCATTACAACCACTTATTAATTATTATAGACACTTATAATCAGTGTTATAACACATAAGTGTATTATAAGGCATTATGAAGCTTGTTAAAATAATTATAATATGTACTTCATAGGAACTGTTACCCTTTATATATTCTAACAACTCATATTTGTTAGATTTATTCCAAATGAAGGGCCCTAACCTAGAAACTAAATAATTTGTCTCCCTCTCCACGTTGAACGCAGTTCTCTCTCTATCCCTCCCTCCCTCCCTCCCTCTAACCTCACCTATCTGGCAGATCCAGAAAGTCCTCGCCCTCCCAAAAACTCACTTCTGTGGAAACGAAACTGATCTGAGTCTCTGTGTCGTCTGTCTGTGTGAGAGTGAACAACCGTCCAAATGGCTCAGCAGGGAGTTCTGCTGGACCAGGACCAGTTCTGTTGTTCTGTCTGTCTGGAACTACTGAAGGAGCCGGTCACTACTGCCTGTGGACACAGTTACTGTAGGAGCTGTATTGAGGACTGCTGGGATCAGGATGTTCTGAAAGGGGTCTATAGCTGTCCTCAGTGCAGAGAGACCTTCACTCCAAGGCCTAATCTGAGGAAAAATACCATGTTGGCTGAGATGGTGGAGAAACTGAAGAAGACAGGACTCCAGGCTGCTACCCCTCCTGCTCTGTGCTATGCTGGACCTGGAGATGTGGCGTGTGATGTCTGCACTGGGACCAGAAAGCAGAAAGCCCTCATGTCCTGTCTGGTGTGTCTGGCCTCTTACTGTGAGATTCACCTCCAACCTCACTATGAATCTCCTGCTTTGAAGAAGCACAAGCTGGTCAAAGCCACCGCACAACTAGAGGAGAAGATCTGCTCTCATCATGACAAACTGCTGGAGGTTTTCTGTCGTACCGATCAACAGTGTATCTGTATGCTGTGTACAATGGATAAACATAAAGGCCATGATACAGTGTCAGCTGCAGCAGAGAGGACTGAGAAACAGGTAAGACCAGAACTACTTGTTGGTGACTGTCTGATAAACAAAGAATTAAATATCTGTTTGAATAAGAGAGAAATCAAATGAAATTGATCCTCAGCAGAACAAATATGAACACAAACCTTGAGTATATTGAGTTTGATCCAAATGTATCACCATTTTCTGATGTCAAACACTATTATCATTCCGAATGCCCTATTAGGAGTTCAAAGTTCAGCCTCAACCCCTTGATACATGTACACCTACCATAAAAACTATAATCATTAACATAGCAACATAGAAAATATCATATGGTAAAGGGACTTCCTCAAGATTAAGACCTTCCTCTCTATGTGCCCTATGTCACATTACTATACTATTGATCTAGTGGACAAATAAAGCGTGATTCTCCACAGAGGCAGCTGGGGATGAGTCAGCAGAAGGTCCAGCAGAGATTCCAGGAGAGAGAGAAGGAGTTGAAGGAGCTCCAACAGGCTGTGGAGTCTCTCAAGGTGAGTATTGTTGACCAGAGGAGACACACCATTTCACTTCTCTGCTCCAGTCAGAGAGAGAGAGAGAGAGAGAGAGAGGGGACTCTCTCCAATCCCACTGACCCCACTGTTGGGACCAGGCTGTCTGGACTCTTTTCAGAGAATAGACTGCTTAATGTAACCGACGGGATATGAACCAGGTCTACCGCGGGAGAAAGCAACAGCTTGACCGTTACACCAAGAGGACATTCCCTATTGGGCCGAGGGCCGACACTGATTTTGAAATCGCAGGCGGGGCTACTTCATCACATAACCATGAGTAACCATGACTGACTCATGTCCCCTATACATTAACATGGATCTCTCTCTCTCTCTCTCTCTCTCTCTCTCTCTCTCTCTCTCTCTCTCTCTCTCTCTCTCTCTCTCTCTCTCTCTTCTCTCTCTCTCTCTCTCAATTCAAATCAATTCAAAGGGATGTATTGGCATGGGAAACATGTTTACATTGCCAAAGCAAGTGAAATAGATAATAAACAAAAGTGAAATAAACAATCAGAAATGAACAGTAAACATTACACTCACATAAGTTTCAAAGGAATAGAGACATTTCAAATGTTATAACTCAAGTGCAAACAGAGTGAGCCGTGCGCCAGACTGAGTTCTGGAGGTGAAATGGAAATGAATGAGGGAGAGTTAAGTGACGTAGAAGGTGTGGTGAAGAGCTCAGAACCAGAGCATGGCATCAATGGACATGATAAAGAAGAATCTGCTGCAGTAGGAGATACATTGTCGGGCGGCAGGTAGCTTAGTGGTTAAGAGCGTTGTGCCAGTAACCGAAAGGTCTCTGGTTCTAATCCCCAAGCCGACTAGGTGAAAAATCTGTCGATGTGCCCTTGAGCAAGGCACTTAACCCTAATTGGTCCTGTAAGTCGCTCTGGATAAGAGCGTCTGCTAAATGACTTAAATGTAAATGTAAATGTAAATTGTTGTAGAAAGTGGATCCATACCTTTTGGCAGATCCATTTGTGGTTTCATGTTGGGTGGGAAAAGAGTTGGGTGCAGTTGAATCAGTGAAGGTAACCTGTAGTGGACTTGTGATATTTGTTTGTGTTTCTTCTGACCAGAGGGAGTGGGCGCTCCGTGTCACGCAACTTGGGTCAAGATCTGTTTCTTGCTTTGCTCTTAGGAACAGGGAACCATTGAAAGGAGTGATTTCTGGGGTAGCGTTAAGTGTAGAAGTGGAGCAATTAAGGTTGAAGACTGCTGGTGTTTGTGATTCCCGCCGTTTGGTGCAACACAGACCCGGTGGTGAGCGTGGTGAAACAGAGTCACTGTCAGTCCTTTTGAGTTTTGAGTCTTTACCCAACAAAGTCATGGTAGGATATATCAGTTATCCTGTTAGAACTTTGTGCCGAATCCACTGTGCTGTTTCAGGTGCAACGTTTATGGTCATGTTGCAGCAGTTTGTAGGAGGGAGATTCCAAGATGTGGGAATTGTGCAGGAGGGGATAGAGGTTTGTGTAGTTTTGGTGGATAAAGTTGTGTGTGTCAACTGTTGGGATACCCATGTTGCTGGGGATCGGAAGTGTCCGGTGCGAGAGAGGCAGGTTGAGGTGGCTAGAGTCAGAGTAGTGCAGAAGGTGTCGTATGCTGAGGCAGTGAAGAAAGTAGAGGAGGATGGGTCAAGGGTGAGAGATCCTGAGAGGATCCCTGTGAGTAGTAGATCTGTGCCAGCACAGAGGGATAGATCAACGAGTGATATATGCTTTAGTAAAGTTAGCTTCTTAGAGTTCATAGCAATGGTTATCAACTGTACAGCAGAAATTGAATGAAATTAAATGTAAATCACAGAAAATAAATGTTGTGGTGGCAGCTGCAGAGAACTATTTGGGCATACAAGATTAGACTTCAGAAGAGTTACAGGGTGTGTTGAGTTGTGGTTTCCTGTCCTCCCAGGCCGTTGGCATGGTGCAGGAGCAGATAGGGTCAAAGTAGTGGAATTGGGTAGTGAGTATTTAATGAGTGTAGGGTTAGTTGGAAGGGTGTTTTTTTATTATTATTATAATTTCCCCTTTTCCCATTTTGTGTCACAAAGTATAATGGATTTATATTATAGTCCAGTTGGGGGCGGTAATGCAACATATTGGATGCCAACCGCCGTTTAACACCAAAGAAGAAGAACCGTTACATTATGTCTATGTACAGTATTGTAACGATGTTCATGTCTCTCTCATTCATTAACTTTCATGGTAGTTGGTTGTGTGGGTCTCTGGTTATGAATAAGGTGCTGACAGACAATTGTTGATGGATATTTATAGAGCTCTGATCAGGACGACAATTGATTACGGGTGTATAGTTTATCGAACAAGGCAAAATTTGGCTTCAGAAGCTGGACAGAATCCAGTATATAGCTTTAAGGATATGTATTGGTGCATTTAAATCAACATCTGTATGTGCCTTACTGGTGGAGGCAGGCGAGATGCCTTTGGATATACAGTGTAAAAAATGGTCATTATCTTATTAGGTTGAAAGGCTGTGAGGTTGAGCATCCCACTGCTACTGTTCTAGATGATTGTTGGGAATATACTAGTAGACAAGGCAGTGGTTTTGGTTGGACAGTTGGAAAGCTTGCTGATGAGAGTGGTTTGAGGGAGTTGGAGGTTGGCCCTTCTGTAGTGATAGGGGATGTTCCTCCATGGTTACTCCCAGACCCTGTTGTTGATCTAACCTTGGTAGAGAAAAGGAAAGATTGGTCAGAAGTCAGTGATATAGTGAAACTGGTTGACAATTACATTGTTAGAAGTTTTTATGCTTTTCTACCACTTTTCACAGATGGATCCAAGGACCCAGATAGTGGGCTCACAGGAGCAGACGTTTACGTTCCTGAATTTGATGTGCAGATATGTAGAAGACTAACAGATGAACTGTCAGTATACTCAGTTGAACTGTTGGTGATAATAGTTGCCCTCCAGTGGGTGGAGGACGTACAACCTGTTAGAATTATAGTATTCTCAGATTTGTCTGTATTGAATAGTTTATCATCTGGTAAATCTAATAGGAGTGACCTGCTATTGGAGGTATTAATGTTATTATGGAGAATTGAGAGAATGGGTTTAGTAGTGCGATTCTGCTGGGTCCCAGCACATTCGGGTGTGGAAGGGAATGAAATTGTAGACCAGTTAGCTAAAAGAGCTTTGAAACGAGATATAATTGATATTAATGTTCCACTGGGTAGAGGTGAGGCCAAATGTAAGATCAGAGCCATTTTGATAGATGTGTGGCAGAAGAGATGGTACTCTGAGCACAAGGGCCGGCATTTATATGAATAGTTTACAGTTTTACAGAAAGGTCGATGGACTAAGATTCAAAGGTCAGATTAGGAAGGAAGAGGTGGTGTTTACTCGATTGCGCTTAGGACATTGTACATTGATCTCGTCATTACATCTGGTTGGCAAGCATGGGAATGGTTTGTGTCTGGAAGGTACGGTCGATGAAACGGTGGAGCATGTGTTGTTATATTGTTGTAAGTATGTTGAAGAGAGGGAAAGATGTGTAGGGTCATTGAGGTTGGACGGGGTTGGGGGGGTTTGGAAGGGATTTTGGGGATGGGGGAGGGTCCATTAGAAGTTAGTAGGGCTCTTCTTTATTTTCTCAGAAGTATTGAGTTAGGTAGGAGGATTTAGAAATGTTGGAAACCGTGATTGACCACACACTCCAGCACAGTAGGTGGCGGCATGCACCTTTAACGTTGGTTTGTGGACCGCCATTATATCATAGAAGAAGAAGTTGGTTGTGTGAGAGATTTGTGGTTCGTGAGGAGGGCTACTATTCTTTTTTCTTTTGGTTCTTGCGTATTTTCTGAATGTATTTTCTCATGGTGGAGGGTTTGTTTATTGGTTTCCACTGTTTATCGTTTAGAGTTGAGGGGGGAGTAGGGGTAGTTTGTTAGGGCGGCGTGATGGCCTCAACCGAGTGGAGAAGAAACGCTGTCACTTCTGATGCGTTCCGGAGAAAGGTGTGGAGGAAGTTTTGCTCATGGTCGGCGAACAGGTTGGAGCGGAACATCTGCATTCTGCATCCAGAATGAACAAGGCGGTGGTTGTGTTAATGACAAAGGTTTGTCTTGTTGTGAGTGGGATTTTTGTGAGGGGTGTGTTTGTGCAGATTTCGCCTCTTTCGACAAGAGTTGTGGTGGCTAATCTGCCTCCGTTTATTGCTTATGAACAGACCGCAAGTAGTTGGTTAGTTTTGGTAAATTTGCAAGTGGTTTTCGTGTGCTCTCGGCTGGGTGCCAAGCGGAATCCGTTAAACATGTCTCTTTTTGTAGACAAGTGTTTGTTTCTTAACAAACTTCAAGGTTACACAGGGGAGAGGTGGAACACAGGGTTTGCTAGCACAGATAGTTTTCGGTGTTTCTAGTGTGGGGATCATCAGTTATAGGCTACAAGCAGCAATATGATTGATATGTAGGACAGGTATTGAAGCGAAATAATCGCTACTCAGATGCGCTAACCTCAACCCTAGGAAACATGCATTATAAAAACCTTCTATATAAAATTATCTCATATTGGGAGTAAATAGCCTCTGAATAGAAAATAAAAAACACTGCATCTTCCAGCCCACCAATAAATTACATAATGCAACCGTCGCGGTTAGCATATTTACCTCAACATGCCCCTCGCTTGCGTGAGATGTTCAGGCTTTTTGATAATCATTATAGTAATGAAGTATAATTTCAAAACATGACCATAAAAACAGGTAATAATAAACATGACTCATCATTATATTACTTCACAGTAATGTGTTTTCAGTCCTTCCTCTTGCGTTAGCAGTGTGGAAAGGGACAGTAAAAAGGGCTGGCAGGAGTTTTCCTGTGAGGGGGAGTGGTGGTGTATCCAGGGAGAGAACTAAACTAATCTTCTGAAATGTCATTCATGGTCTTATGCTGCCATCTATTGGAATTATTAAGCAACTGCAGTAGTACTGAATAAAGTGTTTTTCCTTACTAATCCTTACTAAAATAGTGATTACTCAGAATTGCAAAAAAATGGCAGGCGTACCAGGAGGGAGGAGAGTACATTTTTTACATTTTAATCATTTAGCAGATGCTCATATCCAGAGCGACTTACAGTTAGTGAGTGCATACATTTTCATACTGTTCCCCCCATGGGAAACGAACCCACAACCCTGGCGTTGCAAGCGCCATGCTCTACCAACTGAGCTACACGGTAGTAGTGCATGACCAAGTGGTGGTGCGCAGGCCGTGGAGAAAGTGGTGGTGGGGAGGGTTGCAGCTGGGCTACATGAGCTGAGGCAGGTTTCTGTAGTAACAGAGACTCAGGTAGGCGAAGGCTTGGTGGGCTCATCCCAGGAAATATTGCCTGTCATTGGGGAAGAGGCTCTGATCAGGGGGGAAGTGCAGGGGGGCAGAGACTGGGGAGGAAGAGGACGGTACCGTGCCAATGGAGGAGGAGGAAGAGGGGGGAGGTGAGTCTGCGGGAGCGGAGGACAAGGCGGTCTCGTTTTCAGACGGCTCATTGGATCCAGAGCTGACAGACAGGCTGAGGGCCCAGTATATACGGTGAGAGAACTTTCTAGGTTCCTGATGGAGACTAAAGGGGAAAAATAAGGTTCTGCTGGAGTCTTATTTGATTGATCCTGGAAGGTTTGTAAGGTCAGTACAACACGTGATGAAGAATGAGGGGTTTAGTGTCCTCTCACCCAGGAAGCGGTATAGGCTGAGAAAATGGGTCATGGGTTCTTAAGGGCATGTCTTCAGAATCTGCTTAAATTGATGTTTTTTTCTGGCATGGCGGCTTTATGGGCTTCTCTACTGGTTTCTGATTGTGGTGATTTCCCTCCCACCTCTTATGGAGATTTCACGGTTAGACTTCCTTAACATGAACGGCGGCAAAGACTGGGGGAATATGTAAACCAAAAACATTTAAATGCCATGGCAGAAATCTTAGTGCAGGGGTAGCAAAATAGGTGTGTAAGGGTAGGTTGTTAGTGTTTAAAGCCCAAATAATGACCTTGTCTTTGCTTTCATAAATGTGTCTGCACCTGGTCCTCTGTAGCTCAGCTGGTAGAGCACGGCGCTTGTAACGCCAGGGTAGTGGGTTCGATCCCCGCGACCACCCATACACAAAAAAAAAAATATATATATATATATGCACGCATGACTGTAAGTCGCTTTGGATAAAAGCGTCTGCAAAATGGCACATTATATTATATTATAGTACAGTGCTCAGTTCTCTGTTTCACCAGAGGGGTTGGAAAAACAGAGTGGGGAAACCAAGAAAATCCCTTGTTTTACGTTTGTCTGATGGGCGGGTAACTTCTGTTGTGGGGAGATGAGGGAGCCTGATGGGTGGGTAACTTCTGTTGTGGGGAGATGAGGGAGCCTGATGGGTGGGTAACTTCTGTTGTGGGGAGATGAGGGAGCCTGATGGGTGGGTAACTTCTGTTGTGGGGAGATGAGGGAGCCTGATGGGCGGGTAACTTCTGTTGTGGGGAGATGAGGGAGCCTGATGGGTGGGTAACTTCTGTTTTGGGGAGATGAGGGAGCCTGATGGGTGGGTAATTTCTGTTGTGGGGAGATGAGGGAGCCTAATGGGTGGGTAACTTCTGTTGTGGGGGAGATGAGGGAGCCTGATGGGTGGGTAACTTCTGTTGTGGGGAGATGAGGCTGCGGCTGTGGAGTTGTACTCTGATTTATAGAGGGCAGAACTCTGTGATCCTGGTTGTTCTCAGGGTCTGCTCACAGACCTTTCCAAACTCTCTCTGTCACAGATAAATCAAATAGACATTTCCCTGGCCTTTCACAAACTCTCAGCTGTTGTCTCTCAGACGGTCTGCCTGTGGATTTTTATAAAAAGTTCTGGGGAATTATTGGACAGAACGTGTGTTGCGTGAGTGCGTC
Source organism: Coregonus lavaretus (assembly GCF_964263955.1). Classification (NCBI taxonomy): domain Eukaryota; kingdom Metazoa; phylum Chordata; class Actinopteri; order Salmoniformes; family Salmonidae; genus Coregonus; species Coregonus lavaretus. The sequence continues at coordinate 5,567,058 of NC_140008.1, forward strand.
GGGGTGGGGGAGCTGCCGCTAAGCTGTAGACGGGAGGCTTTGACTCTCCTGCCCAAAATAGGGATTTGAGCGACATAAAGAACTGGAGGCCTGTGGCATTGCTCTGTTTGGACAATAAGGTGGACGGGAAACTGTGTATCAGGACCCCTAATCACAGACAATCGGTTCATAATCAGGAGAAAGACTTTGATAGGGTGGACCATGAATATCTGTTCAATGTGTAGTTTTGGTTGTGGGGAGAATTTTGTGGCCTGTGTTCAAATGTTGTACGCTGGGGCTTCATGTATGGTCAAGGTGTGGGGAGGGCTCAGTAGGCCAGTCTGGGTAGGGAGGGGACATTCACCAGGGACAGTTCCATCGTTCTGACTCAAAGCGGTGCAGAGGCTACTGTACCGTACGGAGGTGGGCTGGAGGGAACCAGCATGTGCTCTGTTGAGGAGGGCTGGTGGTTTGGGGCTGGATCAGCAGATCTTCATCATGCGGCAGGAGAGACTCAATACAGCAGGGGTCTCTGATTTCTATGCTGCAGTACTGAGGGCTGGAGCAGCCTGAGGAGGGGCCACCACTGTTTCCACCACTGCAAGTGACAGCAGAGACTGGGGACTGGCAGAAGAGTCCGGAGGACTTACTGACTTTTAACACTCTGAGCTTAGTGGGAGTGAAGGGGCATCAGTGGCAGGGGGTTGTGGGGTCTGAGAGCATGGCAGGGTATAGGTGGAGGGTGCTCTATAAGCTCCCAGTGCTGGAAAGGTCAGGGGTCCTCCAGTGGAGGGTATTACATGGAGCCCTGGACACCAATAGCTGGTTGGCTCGGGTTGACCTGGGAGTTGGGGAGGGGTGTCCGTTTTCTGCAATGACAGACTGTTCATCATGTTTTTTCTGTGTTGCCAGGGTAATGCCATTACTGTTGACGCCTTAGGGTTGAGTTTGAGTTGTACAAAATGATCAACAGTGTGGAGATGTTTCAGGAGGTATGGGTGCTCAGGGGGGCTGTCTGTACGGCTGGAGAGGAGGGGTTGGATGGACGGTTGGAATGTGGTGCTGGATGGTGTATTGTACTGTGGTGTTGGGTACTGGATAATGTGATTGTGTGGAGGTTGTGGTGGCACGCAATGTGCTTTTAGGGGTGGGGGTGTTAGTGTAATGAGGATGGCTCATTAAAGTAAGACAAGTCAGTCTCTCTCTCTCTCTCTCTCTCTTAACAGCGCTCTGTACAGGCAGCAGTGGAGGACAGTGATAAGATCTTTACCGAGCTGATCTGCTCCATTGAGAGAAGGCGCTCTGAGGTGAAGGAGCTGATCAGAGCCCAAGAGAAGGCTCAAGTGAGTCAAGCTGAAGGACTCCTGGAGCAACTGGAGCAGGAGATAGCTGAGCTGAGGAAGAGAAGCACTGAGCTGGAGCAGCTCTCACACACAGAGGATCACATCCATTTCCTCCAGGTAACTAAACTGCCTAGATACATGTGATATGAAATTAAAACTCTCAATAATTTGTTTCTGCTCTCTCTCCCTCTCTCTCTCTCTTTCCAGAGTTATCAGTGTCTCTCCGGTACCAGTGTATCTTCAGACTTACCCAGCATCGTTGTCCGTCCTCTTCAGTACTTTGGAGATGTGAGTAAGACTGTGTCTGAACTGAGAGAGAAACTAGAAGACTTCCTTAAAGGAGAATGGACCAAGATCTCCTCTACAGGTGTGTTGAAAATAATAAGAACATCAACTTTAGACCATTGAAAGTTCCCTACTAGTCATATACACGTGGAATATGGTATGATGATAACATTCCCTCTCTCTGTGAATGTGTTTGTGTGTCTGTAGTGAATATAGTGGATGTTGTACTGCCTCCAGAGCCCAAGACCAGAGAACAGTTCTTACAATGTGAGTCTCTTTATTCTGAAGTAACTAACAGTCTCTTTTTTTCTGACACTCCTAACAATCCCTCTAGAAATATATAGCAATAGTAGATCTAATCAAAGACTGGGTATCTATCTGACTCCTCATATTTATCTGACTTCTCATATTTCTCTGATTTGATCTCTGCTGTGCTCTAATCAAAGACAGGGTAGATACAGTATCTGACTTAACTTATTGTTCTAACTCCCCTCATTGGTCTCTGCTCTGCTCTTCTCCCAGATTCCTGTCAGCTCACACTGGACCCAAACACAGCAGGCACACACCTCTCTCTGTCTAAAGGGAACAGAAAGGTGACACGTACAGGCCAAGTCCAACGATATCCTGATTATCCAGACAGATCCACAAACTACCAGGTTCTGTGTAGAGAGGGTCTGTCTGGACGCTGTTACTGGGAGGTGGAGTGGAGTGGGTGGTGTGTTACAGCAGTCTCATATAAAGACATCAGCAGAACAGGGACAAATGGTGCATTTGGACACAATGACAAGTCCTGGTGTTTACAGTGTTATAGAGGTAGTTATTGTTTCATACACAATAATGTTGTGACTGAAGTATCAGGCCCTCAGTCCTCCAGAGTAGGAGTGGACCTGGATCACAAGGCAGGTACTCTGTCCTTCTACAGTGTCTCTGACACAATGACCCTCCTCCACAGAGTCCAGACCACATTCACTCAGCCCCTCTATCCTGGGTTTTATCTCTCTGGTACTGCTGAGCTGGTTAAACTGTAGTAGGGTCCACATAGATACTAGTCATGCTGGTGTAGTCTATAGCTGAGCTGGTTAAAATGTAGTAGGGTCCACATAGATACTAGTCATGCTGGTGTAGTCTATAGCTGAGCTGGTTAAACTGTAGTAGGGTCCACATAGATACTAGTCATGCTGGTGTAGTCTATAGCTGAGCTGGTTAAACTGTAGTAGGGTCCACATAGATACTAGTCATGCTGGTGTAGTCTATAGCTGAGCTGGTTAAACTGTAGTAGGGTCCACATAGATACTAGTTATGCTGGTGGTGATGGTCCCCAGATGTGATGATTCATTCTGCTCTGTTTTTATGTACAATGATTTGATTGATTTGATCTTCATAAGATGTTATGAATTACAATTCAATGCATTCATATTATTTGTAAGTGCAACGTTTTAATCTTGTACATTTACATTAAGCATGATGTATGCTGTTAATGTATGTTGGTTGTCATTCAGAACCATTGAAATGTTTTCTCAATTGGTTCTCTGTCTCAATGTCATTTTCCTCAGTATCATGGAACAGGTAGTGTTACTTACTTGTAATTGAACTATATGGGCCGGTTTCCCGGACACAGATGAAGCCTAGTCCTAGACTAAAAAGCATGTTCAATGGAGATGTCCGGGAAACCGTCCCTAAATTTGATATATTTTATTCTCCCATCCTGCTCAGTCAAGCAACATTAAACCTGTCCAGCAGGTGATGCTACTAACCAAACAATAAAAACAGCACATATCTTGACTTGTCACTCAGTATATCAGTAATTTTCAGAATTGTACTTTAATATCATTGGAGATTGATGGTCTTTTTAATCCACTACCCAGAGTCAGGAACAGATGAAGTTAGGTCTGCTACTGTTCAGTTATTAAATATGATTCATGGTGATGGGAAATAAAAAATCCATCTAGTAGTAGTTTTCCTTTGCTATTTATTCCAAGGTGTGTCTTTAACTTGTAAATTGATTGTGTTGAAGCTGGCATGTGGTGTGGATGATAGAATAGAGTGAATAGAGGAGAGAAGAGAGGAGGAGAGGAGAACATCATATAGAAGACAGATAAGATAGAGAGACAATTCATACCCAGGGGAGTTACTGACTCTGGCCCAAATGACACCCTGTTCCCTACGTAGTGCACTAGGCTACTTCTGACCAGATCTAAAGTAGTGCACTACATAGGGAATAGGGTGGAGATTGGAGATTTGCTCACTGTCATTAGAAAGAAGATTTCCATACAGGAGTTACTGTCTCTGTCCCAAATCTCTCCCTGTTCCCTACGTAGTGCGCTAGGCTTCTTTTGACCAGATCTAAAGTAGTCTTCTAGATTTTACAGGTTTTCTCCCTGTCATTAGAAAATGACAATATGGTAATGACTTTAGTGGTTTCCTCCCCCTTTGTTTTTATTGGTTGTGTGTTATGTGTGTTGTTGTGTTAGGTTTTTCCCCTGTGTTCCTAATGGAAAGTCCATTAACAATGAATCACAAACAAATTATATTCCAGTTGTGTTTAGACAACTTCATGGCTGACATCCCCCAGTTCTGTTAAGACCCATTGAACTGGGTCACATTCTAAATGGTCACTTGTATTGATAGTCCATACTGGGCCTAACTGGGGTTAACCATACTGGAGGGTTTCTTTCTGCACACATATTCCCTCATCTCCAGAACTTTACCTGATGTCCTCTCTCTGTCTCTCTCTCTCTCTCTCTGTCTCGGACTCTGTCTCGGACTCTGTCTCAGACTCTGTCTCGGACTCTGTCTCGGACTCACTCACTCACTCACTCACTCACTCACTCACTCACTCACTCACTCACTCACTCACTCACTCACTCACTCACTCACTCACTCACTCACTCACTCACTCACTCACTCACTCACTCACTCACATCAAACCGTATAGAAAGCAGACAACCTCAATATGGTTTCATTCCTGTAGTTATCAGGACACATGGGGTGTGGAACTATTATCTCCTTTCTAAGTTTGAACTTGTCCACTTCCCTTCATGGATTTAAAAGGAAATGACTGGTATATGTAAACTCCCTCTACCCCATGCCAACACCAATCCAATGCTTTTACATTTGAGAGGAGTAGTGAAGGAATGATACACTTCAGGAGGAAGGAGAGATTATTGGGACACACCCATGGAGTGATTATAGAGAGATGTGAAAGAGGAGAGAGGTAATGGTTGGACTTGACTTATGTATTCTCTCATAACACTTATTCTGTTTCAATAACATAACTGCATAACACAAAATAAGTACATTTAAGGAAGTATCCATGTATTATAGATTTTATAATCACTTTTGTACTATTTTCACAAGTATGTGGTAAAATCTCACAACGCTTAATACAAAACTCAAAACAGATAATCAAAAAGGCTGTTTTTTCAAAACTTTAAGCATATTTTCAATTGACTAAGTGCAACACACAAAGGAAGTATCCTTGTATTATATCTTAATATGTGAAATGCTCACTTCCTCCCATAAGAGTCATCAGTAGTTGATGTAGGGTTTCATCTGTCAAAAGGTAAATCACACCTGGTGACTTATGAGTTATAAATGTTATTACTGTGGAGTCACCATGATCTGATTACTGTGGTGCGTGTGTGTGTGTGTTAGTCTTTGATTAGTTTAGTCATCAAGGCTGAGAGGATGTATCTATTTGAAAGGGTGTCCTGGTCTTTGATCAGACCAAATGGTTGTAAAGTCCTCAAGACAATAGAATGGTTGTCAGGCAGTGGAGTCTGGTGGGAGGAGCTATAGCAGGACAGGCTCATTGTGATGTCTGGAATTGAATAAATGGAACTCAGTCAAACATGTGGTTTCATGTGTTTGTGTTTGATACCTTCCATTGATGCCATTCCAGCCATTACAATGAGCCCGTCCTCCTATAGCTCCTCCCACCAGCCTCCTCTGGTGTCAGACCTGCATGGTGCCTCAGGGTCTGTGTAGGAACTGTGAGGTGGGTGTGTTGGGAACATTATTCCCTATTTTTCATAGTTCCACAATCTATTAATAGCCAGAGATGTGAATTAAACATTCTGCCAATCATGGTTATTTTATTTATAACCAGAGAATTGGGCTGATTCAAACAAGACAAACATGCTTATTTTTAAAGTAAGGACATGTCCAAGAAATGTTACTTGGAAAACTAAAATAACCAACACCCTTTCTTGTGTAATTGTAATATATAAAAATATAATAATATATTTCCTTTCACATTGTATGTGTGTGGTCCAATGTGTGAGGGGCTTGTTGTGATCCTGGGGGTAGTACATTGGTCAGTAAATAAATTCATAAAAAATCCTACAATATAATTTCCTGGATTTCTTTTTCTCATTTTGTCTGTCATAGTTGACGTGTACCTATGATGAAAATTACAGGCCTCTCTCATCTTTTTAAGTGGGAGAACTTGCACAATTGGTGGCTGACTAAATACTTTTTTCCCCCACTGTAAGTATTTGATCACCTACCAACCAGTAAGAATTCCGGCTCTCACAGACCTGTTAGTTTTTCTTTAACAAGCCCTCCTGTTCTCCACTCATTACCTGTATTAACTGCACCTGTTTGAACTCGTTACCTGTATAAAAGACACCTGTCCACACACTCAATCAAACAGACTCCAACCTCTCCACAATGGCCAAGATCAGAGAGCTGTGTAAGGACATCAGGGATAAAATTGTAGACCTGCACAAGGCTGGGATGGGCTACAGGACAATAGGCAAGCAGCCTGGTGAGAAGGCAACAACTGTTGGCGCAATTATTAGAAAATGGAAGAAGTTCAAGATGACGGTCAATCACCCTCGGTCTGGGGCTCCATGCAAGATCTCACCTCGTGGGGCATCAATGATCATGAGGAAGGTGAGGGATCAGCCCAGAACTACACGGCAGGACCTGGTCAATGACCTGAAGAGAGCTGGGACCACAGTCTCAAAGAAAACCATTAGTAACACACTACGCCGTCATGGATTAAAATCCTGCAGCGCACGCAAGGTCCCCCTGCTCAAGCCAGCGCATGTCGAGGCCCGTCTGAAGTTTGCCAATGACCATCTGGATGATCCAGAGGAGGAATGGGAGAAGGTCATGTGGTCTGAAGAGACAAAAATAGAGCTTTTTGGTCTAAACTGTCATGCTGGAAGACCCAGCCACAACCCATCTTCAATGCTCTTACTGAGGGAAGGAGGTTGTTGGCCAAGATCTCGCGATACATGGCCCCATCCATCCTCCCCTCAACACCATCCCAACCGTGAACCATGGAGGTGGAAACATCATTCTTTGGGGATGCTTTTCTGCAAAGGGGACAGGACGACTGCACCGTATTGAGGGGAGGATGGATGGGGCCATGTATCGCGAGATCTTGGCCAACAACCTCCTTCCCTCAGTAAGAGCATTGAAGATGGGTTGTGGCTGGGTCTTCCAGCATGACAACGACCCGAAACACACAGCCAGGGCAACTAAGGAGTGGCTCCGTAAGAAGCATCTCAAGGTCCTGGAGTGGCCTAGCCAGTCTCCAGACCTGAACCCAATAGAAAATCTTTGGAGGGAGCTGAAAGTCCGTATTGCCCGGCGACAGCCCCGAAACCTGAAGGATCTGGAGAAGGTCTGTATGGAGGAGTGTGCCAAAATCCCTGCTGCAGTGTGTGCAAACCTGGTCAAGACCTACAGGAAACGTATGATCTCTGTAAATGCAAACAAAGGTTTCTGTACCAAATATCAAGTTCTGCTTTTCTGGTGTATCAAATACTTATGTCATGCAATAAAATGCAAATTCATTACTTAAAAATCATACAATGTGATTTTCTGGATTTTTGTTTTAGATTCCGTCTCTCACAGTTGAAGTGTACCTATGATAAAAATGACAGACCTCTACATGCTTTGTAAGTAGGAAAACCTGCAAAATCGGCAGTGTATCAAATACTTGTTCTCCCCACTGTAGGTGACCCCTTCACCTTGACAGGCCTGCTCAATTTCATTGAGAAACACAATGAGGTGTGCAGCGTGGTAGGATCCAAGTAATGGTCTACGTCCTACCACACCACCTTCAGAGATAGCTGCTGCTCTTGGAAATGTTTCCCCCACGTTGTCCAGGCACTTGGACGGACGCCCGTCGGCAAATAGGGTTCCGCCCACGGCGCCAAGTTTTGGCCAGGTTGAAGCCCGCTTCATCAACAAAGAAATACTAGTGATGGTTCACAGCAGCATCAAGCACCATCACCCTCTAAAAATATATTTTGGTTAGTTCTTTTTACAGTATAGTTCCAATATGATATTGTGAAGTAGCATGTTCATTAATAGTAACAGTAACACAGTATATAGTGCTGTACCTGAACATTGTACTCCTGAGTGGTGCAGTGGTCTAAGGCACTGCATCGCAGTGCTAACTGTGCCACTAGATCCTGGTTCGAATCCAGGCTCTGTCGCAGCCGGCCGCGACAGGGAGACTCATGGGCGGTGCACAATTGGCCCAGCGTCGTCCAGGGTAGGGGAGGGAATGGCCGGCAGGGATGTAACTCAGTTGATAGAGCATGGCGTTTGCAACGCCAGGGTTGTGGGTTCGATTCCCACGGGGGGCCAGTATAAAAAAAAAAAAGATGTATTCACTAACTGTATGTCGCTCTGGATAAGAGCGTCTGCTAAATGACTAAAATGTAAACATACTCGGCCCACTGTTGTTTCTCTCAAAAGGCTCCAGGTAAATGTGTTTCATAGATACCTGGTGCCTCTTCGAAAGGCAGGTGATTGTTGGTAGGCTGATGGATGCCACATTGGCAAAGGTGTCATCATTCTCCTCAATGGCCTGCTTTATTTCAGACAGCCGTATGTCATTCCTGGCCCTCACCATTTCCACCACTGCCCAGTCCTGCTGGTCGTTCAGCACACGGCCACCACCACCACGGGGTCTTCTGTCAATTCTGAGGGTAGAACAGAGTATACTGTCAATAGATCATACTGTAAGAATACTGGAACTTGTTTTGTGAATTTACTAAGAGTTGTGAAACTTTACCACACACTTGTGAAAATAGTACCAAGACAACACTGGGGAACAGGTTGTCTGGAATCCAGTAACAGTGGAAATTGACCCCCTCCTCTCTCTCTGTGAGTTATCAGTGCTCTGTACAGGCAGAAGTTAGTAAGTATGAGACAATCTTTACTGAACTGATCGGGTCCATTGAGAGAATACTCACTGAGGTGAAAAGGTTGATTAGAGGCCAGGAGAAGACTGCAGTGAGACGGGTTAAAGGACTCCTGGAGCAACTGGAGCAGGAGATAGCTGAGCTAAAGAAGAGAAGCACTGAGCTGGAGCAGCTCTCACACACAGAGGATCACATCCATTTCCTCCAGGTAACTCAACTGCCTTGTTACATGTGATATGAAGTTGCATTTTTTAATAGTGACAGAATTCGAAATGTCTCCTTAGCTGAAGACCAAAGAAGAGTTGTTCCTCTGTAAGTGATATTCAAACACCCTCTCAAAGACAACATACATGTTCTTTCTTTTACTTATTGGGTTTTGTTGTTCATCAGTCAGACGTCCTCCAGCTGACATTGGATCTGAATACAGCTTATCCAGAACTCAGGCTGTCTGAGGTAAACTGGAAGGTGACAGCCACTGATAAAGCTCAGCCCTATCCTGACTACTGGAGACAGCTGCTGTGTAGAGAGGGCCTGTCTGGAGTCTGCTACTGGGAGGTAGAGTGGAGCGGTGGATGGGTTGAAATAGTAGTGTCATATAGAGGGATCATCAGGAAAGGAAAGGTCCCAGAGTCTACATTTCTAGGTAACAGTCAGTCCTGGACTTTGGAGTGCTATCCCCCCCCCCCCCCCCATTGTAGGGTTTGGCACAATGCTAATAAAACAGAAATATCTGTCCCCTGGTCCTCCAGAGTAGGAGTGAACCAGGACCACAGGGCAGGAACTCTGTCCTTCTACAGTGTCTCTGACACAATGACCCTCCTCCACAGAGTCCAGACCACATTCACTCAGCCCCTTTATCCTGGGTTTGGGATTGATACAAAATCATATCTCAATAATTACCAGTAGGTACAGATGATTTCAACCATTTCAGACATATTAATGGAGAGCTTCTGGGTTATTAACAGTCTTCCAATAGGGCCATGATCTGGTTCAATTACCCTTTTTTAACATTATTGTAAGAAAATACATCTTTAGACATAGCACATTCTTTGTAGCCTGGTCCCAGATCTGTTAGTGGTCTTGCTAAACAGATGGCATGATGGCACATACAGACTGACACTCAGGCTTCAGACTTTTACTGTCTACCTGATCACCTCTTGGCTGTTGCAATCCTCTGTAAATGTGTCTCTTTTTCTCTTGATGTAAACTGTAGTACTGGCAAACCAGTCAAATCAGAAACTGGGATCATTGTTGATCCATTTATGATCAGATGAGAATATTTAAATCACCCATGTACATGTATGAATACAAACAATTCTGTATTCTGAATCAATTACTGAATCAATGTGATCTTTCAATATAAAACTCATCATCATGACATTGGAATTGCTCTGTTACTGAATTGATTGACACAATGAATCAGCTATTTCCAGTCATCTATGTAGCAGTATATCCACAGGGGGAGGAAGTGCAGGGAGATGCCTCTGATATGACTGGGTGTCAGGTGGAAGGAGGCAGTTGGTTCCAACACTCCACATTCTAACTTCATCTCAACTACATATGGTGTCCATTGACATTGTAAATCTCCAACCCAGTTTGTCTCTGTGTATGAACAGTGTAGCAGCAATAGGTGTGTCAGAAATACGTGCTGGCTCTCTGTCACTCCCAGGCAGGGGTGACGAGGGCCTCAGCCAGCCCCAGTAGGATGTACTGGGGAGCCAGCTGGAAGCAGGCCATGGAGGACACCTGGAGCACCTTCCCTGACAGGGCCTGCTCCGTCAGAGGATAGCCCTTCCTGTGGACCTCAGACAGGCCCGCTACCAGGACAGACTGGGCCGCACACGCATGACCCAGCACTGAGAGAGGAGAGGAGGGAGGGGACAGGGAGAGCAACAGAGAGAGAGAGGGAGAGAGAGAGAGAGAGAGACATTAACATTGACTGGCTCATTGATGTGGATGGTATTTGTGTGTGTGTGTGTGTGTGTGTGTGTCGTGTCTCTCTGTGTGTGTGTGTGTGTGTCTGTGTGTGTGTGTCTGTCTGTCTGTGTGTGTGTGTGTGTGTGTGCTTACTGATGACTCTGGCGTGGGAGAAGGGTGTTTTCTCCATGGACAGGTAGCAGGAGGTGACACACTCCATGAGAGGGGCCAGCAGCAGCAGAGGTAGGATGCTGATGACGTTCATGGCACCGATGGGCAGGAGGAAGCTGTTCAGGTGCAGGTTAGAGTTCATGGTCTGAATGTAGTAACCTGATGGAATCTGTGGGAGAGGTCAGGGTGACAACAGATTCTAGGACAACTTTATGGAGCCTAAATAAACATGATATATTTGCCTGTTTTATCTCCTTTGAAGCATGTCAGTGTAGAGCCCTGATGTTCTCCATTACATTGACCTGCCTGAGTGATGCAGGCTCGGTACAGTATCTGCAAGAGGTACAGGGGAAAGAGCCTGGCCAGGACCTTGACGTTCTCCATGTGCGTCTCACTGTAGCGCCCCCCCGTTGTTCTCCTTGGCGCGGACCTGAAGATGAGGTTGAGGATGTGTTACCTTTCTTGGAGCTGAAGATGAGGTTGTTTTGGACCATACAGTCAGTAGCCAGGTTGTTGGCTACTCACTGCTGGATGTAGGTGATACCCAGAAACACTACCGTCCACTTCAGGTTCACCAGCCAGTAGAACCTGAGAGGACAACATATCAAACAGGGTTGAGGGGAAACTTTTTGGAATTAAATGCAGGACCTGTGATCTCCACATGAATCTAGGTAGCCATAACCAAATCAGCTAGTCACTGAGAGACGATATATCAACACAGAGATGGGCAAAATATACTGTACATCAAAAATGGATCTTGTTAAAAATACCAGATACTCTAAAGACTAATGTATCAAACTAAAATACAAAATACTTGTCACGATCGTCTTGACGAGAAGTAGACCAAAGCGCAGCGCGTTGAGCGAACATGACTTTATTAGTAAAGTGCACACACGAAAATACAAAAACAATAAACGAAACGTCCTTAGCACAAATGACTGACAAGGAACAAAAACCCACAACCCTAAGGTGAACACTGACAGTTTAAATATGGCTCCCAATCAGAGATAACGAGCCGACAGCTGACACTCGTTACCTCCGATTGGGAGTCACATGACGAGACAAGACACTAGAACCAAAACCAAACACAACCAAATGAACACACCCTATACCCAACACAACCAAATGAATACACCCTGGCTCAAACTACACAGTCCCGGAGCCAGAGCGTGACAGTACCCCCCCCTAAAGGCGCGGACTCCGACCGCGCCTACACCCCAAAATAGGGGAGGGCTGGGTGGGTGTTGCTCCTCGGAGGCGGCTCCGGCTCCGGGCTTGACCACCACCCCACTTCACTCCCCCCGTAGTGCCCCCGGTCCGATCTGACCCAGCTTGCTGGATCAGGACCTCCGACGATGCGCACCCCTGGCTTGGCGCGTGAGGCAGGAACGGACCGGACCTGGCTGACGATACGCACCCTAGGCTTGATGCGTGGAGCCGGAACGGGCCTCACCAGGCTGACGACTTGCATCCCTGGCTTGGTGCGAGTAGCAGGAACGGGCTGGATCAGGCTGACGGCTCGCACCCTTGGCTTGGTGCGAGTAGCAGGGACGAGCTGAACCAGGCTGACGACTCGCACCCTTGGCTTGGTGCGAGTAGCAGTAACGGGCTGGACCAGGCCGACGACTCGTACCCCTGGCTTGGTGCGAGTAGCAGGAACGGGCTAGACCAGGCTGACGACTCGCACCCTTGGCTTGGTGCGAGTAGCAGGAACGGGCTGGACCAGGCTGACGACTCGCACCCTTGGCTTGGTGCGAGTGGCAGGAACAGGCCGGGCCGGGCTGGCGACGCGCACCGTAGGTTTGGTGCGAGTGGCAGGAACAGGCCGGGCCGGGCTGGCGACGCGCACCGTAGGTTTGGTGCGAGTGGCAGGAACAGGCCGGGCCGGGCTGGCGACGCGCACCGTAGGTTTGGTGCGAGTGGCAGGGACAGGCCGGGCTGGGCTGGCGACGCACACCGTAGGTTTGGTGCGAGTGGCAGGAACAGGTCGGGCTGGGCTGGCGACGCACACCTTAGGCTTAGTACGTGGAGCAGGAACAGGCCGGGCTGGGCTGACGACGCACACCGTAGGCTTCGTACGTGGAGCAGGAACAGGCCGGGCTGGGCTGGCGACGCACCCCGTAGGCTTGGTGCGTGGAGCAGGAACAGGCCGGGCTGGGCTGGCGACGCACACCGTAGGCTTCGTACGTGGAGCAGGAACAGGCCGGGCTGGGCTGGCGACGCACACCGTAGGCTTCGTACGTGGAGCAGGAACAGGCCGGGCTGGGCTGGCGACGCGCACCGTACACTTAGTGCGGGAAGCAGGAACGAGCCGGGCCGGGCCGGGCTGGCGACGTGCACCATACACTTAGTGCGGGAAGCAGGAACGAGCCGGACCGGACTGGTGACGCACACCACTTGCTTGGTGTGAGGAGCGGGACTGGGTTTCCTCATAACCCTCCGCTCCCTCAGCTGCCTACCGAGTTCCTCTCGCCGTGCCTCGTTTCTCACCTTTTCCCTAATCGCCTCTAATAGCTCCATCCTCTGCCACATTAACTCCTGCTCCCTCTTCGCCAGTAGCCCCCTTAACCTGGTGGCCTCCTCACCTAATCGCCCTGTGGCAGCCTCCTGCTGCCCAGTCGCCCCTGCCGTGTGCCCCCCCCTAAAAAATGTTTGGGGTTGCCTCTCGACCCTCCGACGCTGCTCCCACGTCCAGGCTGCCTGTTCCTGGACACGCTGCTTGGTCGTAGTATGGTGGGTTTTTCTGTCACGATCGTCTTGACGAGAAGTAGACCAAAGCGCAGCGCGTTGAGCGAACATGACTTTATTAAATAAAGCGTAACACGAAAACCACAAAACAAATGACGATACGTGAAGTCCACAGTGACAATGACTGAACAGGAACAAAAACCCACAACCACAAGGTGAAAACACACAGTTTAAATATGGCTCCCAATCAGAGATAACGAGCCGACAGCTGACACTCGTTACCTCCGATTGGGAGTCATTGACAAACAAGGAAACATACCAAATAGACAACCAACCAAACAAAACACAACCAAAACGAACACACCCTGGCTCAACATACAAAGTCCCGGAGCCAGAGCGTGACAATACTTTTGTAGTTGTATGTAGATAAAATACAAATACATACAGGTAAATACATTTGCTAGTACACACCTTTCTCAGTGACGGAAGAAAACAGCTTTTAACTTTCTATGACTGTGATATGAGATTGTTAATCTACCTTAGTTGAATGTACTGATGGTAAGTCTCTCTGGATATGAGTCTCTGCTAAATGACTAAAATGTAAATGTAAAAATGAACAATTGCAAAGCACACTGGGTATTATTATTGGCCTTCTTTCAGGTGCAGAGCTCATTAATTTAATACCCAGCATGCTTTTCAAGTGTTCTTTTTTCATGTATATTTAATTCATTTAGCAGACGCTCTTATCACACCATAGTGCTATCAGACTTCTGATACTAATGCAGGGTGAAAGCGGGGCCACAAGATGTGAACCGCTATAAAAAATTGTATTGAAAAGTATTTAGTATTTTGAAAATACATTGGAGTGTAGTTCAGCCCAGCATAATTCAAATGACTAAATACTCAGAAGAAATTAAAATATGTATTTCAAATACATGTAACATAAATACTAACTATCTCTGCCTACTACCCAACATTCTGTCACACTTCCTTATCAAAGAAACCACACCCCCTCTACATACAGAGTACACAGTCAAGTGGAAGCCCCTCCCTGTCCTCTGGTGTAGAGCTCCATGAAACACAAAGTAGTCTTTGACACTGAACAGAAAGTAATCTTTGACACTGCCATTGCTTAACCTACGGGAGAGAGCACCAAAAGGGCAGAGAATCAGGAACTGTTCTGTTGCTCCATCTGTCTGGATCTACTGAAGGATCCGGTGACTACTGCCTGTGGACACAGCTACTGTATGGGCTGTATTAAAGAAAGCTGGGATCAGGATTATCTGAAAGGTGTCTACAGCTGTCCCCAGTGCAGACAGACCTTTACCACAAGGCCTGTTCTGAACAGGAGCACTGTGTTGGCTGAAGTGGTGGAGAAACTGAAGAAGACAGGACTCCAGGCTGCTCCCCCTCCTGCTAAGTGCTATGCTGGACCTGGAGATGTGGCGTGTGATTTCTGCACTGGGACCAGAAAGCAGAAAGCCCTCATGTCTTGTCTGGCGTGTCTGGCCTCTTACTGTGAGACTCACCTCCAACCTCACTATGAATTTCCTGCTTTGAAGAAGCACTAGCTGGTCAAAGCCACCGCACAACTACAGGAGAAGATCTGCTCTCATCATGACAAACTGCTGGAGGTTTACTGTCGTACCGATCAGCAGTGTATCTGTTATCTGTGTACAATGGATGAACATAAAGGCCATGATACAGTGTCAGCTGCAGCAGAGAGGACTGAGAAACAGGTAAGACCAGAACAACTTGTTGGTGACTGTCTGATAAACAACAAATTAAAGATACAGTAGGAACTAAGGCTGTTTGAATATGAGATCATTCAAGTGATATCGATCCACGGCAGAACAAATTTGAACACAAACATTGATTATATAGATGTGTTAACCCAGAGTCTCCAAATGTATCACCATTTTCTAAAGTCAAAGACCATTGTAATTTGTTATCAAACACCCAATCAGCTCCCCTGTTTTGTGCACTGTTAAAACTATAATCATTCACATAACAATATAATAATATAATTTCACACAAACACTTCCTCAACATTTTAATCCCTATCTTCTATGGGCCCTATGTCCCATTACTATACTATTGATCTACTGGACAAATAAAGCTTGATAGCTCATTGAAGAGTGATTCTCCACAGAGGCAGCTGGGGATGAGTCATCAGAAGGTCCAGCAGAGATTCCAGGAGAGAGAGAAGGAGCTGAAGGAGCTCCAACAGGCTGTGGAGTCTGTCAATGTGAGTATTGTTGACCAGAGGAGACTTCTCTCCTCCAGTCAGAGAGAGAGAGAGAGAGGGAGAGGGGCCCCTCTCCAATCCCACTGACCCCACTGTTGGGAACAGGCTGTTTGGAACCATTTCAGAGAATATACTGCTTAATGTCACTGGCGAGATATGAACTCGGGTCAACCACAGGAGAAACCAACATCTTGACCGTTTCACCAAGAGGACATTCCTTATCGGGCCAAAGGCCGACACAGATTTTGAAGTTGCAGGCGGGGCTACCTCATCACAAAACCTTGAGTAATCATGACTGACTCATGTCCCCTACACATTAACATGGAGCTCTCTCTCTCTCTCAATTCAAATCAATTCAAAGGGATTTATTGGCATGGGAAACATGTTTACATTGCCAAAGCAAGTGAAATAGATAATAAACAAAAGTGAAATAAACAATCAGAAATTAAGAGTAAAGATTACACTCAGTTTCAAAGGAATAAAAACTTTCAAATGTTATAATTCAAGTGCAAACAGAGTGAGCCGTGCGCCAGACAGAGTTCTGGAGGTGAAATGGAAATGAATGAGGGAGAGTTAAGTGAGGTAGAAGGTGTGGTGAAGAGCTCAGAACCAGAGCCTGGCATCAATGGACATGATAAAGAAGAATCTGGTGCAGTAGGAGTTACATTGTTGTAGAAAGTGGATCCATACCTTTTGGCAGATCCATTTGTAGTTTCAGGGTGGGTGGGAAAGGAGTTGGGTGCAGTTGAATCAGTGAAGGTAACCTGTAGTGATATTTGTTTGTGTTTCGTTTGGTGGGACGCAGACCCGGTGGTGAGTGTGGTGAAACAGAGGAGTCACTGTCAGTCCTTTTGAGTTTTGAGTCTTTACCTGACAAAGTCATGTTAGGATATATCAGTTATCCTGTTAGTCTTTGTGCCGAATCCACTGCACTGATTCAGGTGCAACGTTTATGATCATGTTGCAGCAGATTGTAGGAGGGAGATTCCAAGATGTGGGAAGTGTGCAGGAGGGCATGGGATAGAGGATTGTGTAGTTTTGGTGGATAAAGTTGTGTGTGTCAACTGTTGGGATGCCCATGTTGCTGGGGATCGGAAGTGTCCGGTGCGAGAGAGGTAGGTTGAGGTGGCTAGAGTCAGAGTAGTGCAGAAGGTGTCGTATGCTGAGACAGTGAAGAAAGTAGAGGAGGATGGGTCAAGGGTGAGAGATCCTGAGAGGATCCCTGTGAGTAGTAGATCTGTGCCAGCACAGAGGGATAGGTCAACGAGTGATATATGCTTCAGTAAAGTTAGCTTCTTGCCGTTTATAGCAATGGTTATCAACTGTACAGCAGAAATTGAATGAAATTGAATGTAAATCACAGAAAATAGATGTTGTGGTGGCAGCTGCAGAGAACTATTTGGGCATACAAGATTTGACTTCAGAAGAGTTACAGGTTGTGTTAGTTGTGGTTTCCTGTCCTCCCAGGCCGTTGGCATGGTGCAGGAGCAGATAGGGTCAAAGTAGTGGAATGGGGTAGTGGTAGGGGTGTAACGATCCATCTACTACATCGATGTATCGATTTATATTCATATGATCCAACTACATCGATCTGTGCTCGGCGAGTTGGCCTTTTGGACAACATATATCGATCTAACATCGTTTTAAAATGTAATAAATCGATTGTATCGATACTAGGAAATAACCCATTGGATTTAAGCACGTCAGACTTTATATGCAGGGGTGCACATAACTGGTACGCAGATACGCAAGCGCGACAAAAATCAGGAATGTGTAATGCCACTTGTGTTACTACGCGCCTTTGCGTACTTGACCGATCTTCTCATCTAACCTTACACATGACATGTTGCTTGTCAACTACTGTCAGGGATGTCCAAAAAGCAACAGACATTAAGCAGATTCTTTGGCGTTTCGCCACCTACAAAGAAACGCCAACTGGAGCCAGAGCCGAAGAAAATACTTTTTTCGGAAAAGTGGCTTGAAGCTAACGATGAGCGCACTGAAATGTGGTGCAAGATTTGCCGCTCAAATCCACATCTAGCAGACAAAACAGGTGCATTTTATAAAGGCTCAAAGAATTTCAACCATCCTTTATTTGACAAACATGAAAAGAGCAAGGAGCACACGAATGTGGCGCAAGCCATTGCTAAAAGCTAGCCGAGAATAAATGTCCAGTCGCCGAGACAAGCTGAATGAAGAACAGCGGCAAGCTCTGTTTAATATTTTTCTCTTTCCATAAAGCTAAACACGCACGTCCCATGTCTTCCTATTCTGAGGATGTTCCTTTACTGAATGCTTTTTGATG
Organism: Coregonus lavaretus; assembly: GCF_964263955.1. NCBI lineage: Eukaryota > Metazoa > Chordata > Actinopteri > Salmoniformes > Salmonidae > Coregonus > Coregonus lavaretus. The sequence goes on from NC_140008.1 coordinate 5,585,163, forward strand.
GATCTGAGGACATCACAAAAACTGAGCAGGAAATAGTTTACATTGTGTCTGTGTCCAGCAACGGAGAGTTTACTTCGGACTTTATTGGACTGATTGAATTGGGTGCTGACCGAACCGCACAGGCCATAACAGACGGACTTGTGAGACTTTTGGTAAGTTTCATAATACCAGATGTTCTGCATGGAGTCATGAAACACTGTTAAAAATATCAAGACTATTGCCAGCCATTAAAATGGAACTGGTTACCAGGTATTTATTTCAGTCACACTGGTTGAATTTTTGGCTAAAAGGTTACTGAATCGATTTCAAGTCACTGAATCGTTTCGGATCGTATCGTTCTAAATGAACCAATATCGTCCTTGAATCGTATCGACAACCACGAATCGTGATACAAATCGAATCGTTGTTAAAACGAATCGTTACACCCCTAGGTAGTGGGTATTTAATGAGTGTAGGGTTAGTTGGAAGGGTGTTTTTTAAAATTATTATAATTTCCCCTTTTCCCATTTTGTGTCACAAAGTATAATGGATTCATATTATAGTCCAGTTGGGGGCGGTAATGCAACATATTGGATGCCAACCGCCATTAAACTCCAAAGAAGAAGAACCGTTACATTATGTCTAAGTACAGTATTGTAACGATGTTCATGTCTCTCTCATTCATTAACTTTCACAGTAGTTGGTTGTGTGGGTCTCTGGTTATGAATAGGGTGCTGACAGACAATTGTTGATGGATATTTATAGAGCTCTGATCAGGATGACAATTGATTACTGGTGTACAGTTTATGGAACAGAGGTAAAGACTTGGCTTCAGAAGCTGGACAGAATCCAGTATATAGCTTTAAGGATATGTATTGGTGCATTTAATTCAACATCTGTATGTGCCTTACTGGTGGAGGCAGGAGAGATGCCTTTGGATATACAGCGTAAAAAATGGTCATTATCTTATTGGGTTGAAAGGCTGTGAGGTTGAGCATCCCACTGCTACTGTTCTAGATGACTGTTGGGAATATACTAGTAGACAAGGCAGTGGTTTTGAATTGGACAGTTGGAAAGCTTGCTGATGAGAGTGGTTTGAGGGAGTTGGAGATTGGCCCTTCTTTGGTGATAGGGGATGTTCCTCCATGGTTACTCCCAGACCCTGTTGTTGATCTAACCTTGGTAGAGAAAAGGAAAGATTGGTCAGAAGTCAGTGATATAGGGAAACTGGTTGACAATTACATTGGTAAAAGTTTTTATGCTTTTTTAATGCTTTTCACAGACGGATCCAAGGACCCAGATAGTGGGCGCACAGGAGAAGGCGTTTACGTTCCTGAATTTGATGTGCAGATATGTAGAAGACTAACAGATGAACTGTCAGTATACTCAGTTGAACTGTTGGCGATAATAGTTGCCCTCCAGTGGGTGGAGGACGTAAAACCATACAACTGTACATTTATATGAATAGTTTACAGTTTTACAGAAAGGTCGATGGACCAAGATTCAAAGGTCAGATTAGGAAGGAAGAGGTGGTGTTTACTCAATTGCACTTAGGACATTGTACATTGAACTCGTCATTACATCTGGTTGGCAAGCATGTGAATGGTTTGTGTCTGGAGGGTACGGTCGATGAAACGGTGGAGCATGTGTTGTTATATTGTTGTAAGTATGTTGAAGAGAGGAAAAGATTGAAGTGTAGGGTCATTGAGGTTGGGGGGGTTTGTAAGGGATTTTGGGGATGGGGGAGGGTCTATTAGAAGTTAGTAGGGCTCTTCTTTATTTTCTCAGAAATACTGAGTTAGGTAGGAGGATTTAGCAATGTTGGAAACCGTGATTGACCACACACTCCAGCACAGTAGATGGCGGCATGCACCTTTAACGTTGGTTTGTGTACCGCCATTATATCATAGAAGAAGAAGTTGGTTGTTTGAGAGATTTGCGGTTCGTGAGGAGGGCTACTATTCTTTTTTCTTTTGGTTCTTGCGTATTTCCTGAATTTATTTTCTCATGGTGGAGGGTTTGTTTATTGGTTTCCACTGTTTATCGTTTAGAGTTGAGGGGGAGTAGGGGTAGTTTGTTAGGGCGGCGTGATGGCCTCAACCGAGTGGAGAAGAAACGCTGTCGCTTCGGGTGCATTCCGGAGAAAGGTGTGGAGGAAGTTTTGCTCATGGTCGGCGAACAGGTTGGAGCGGAACATCTGCACTCTGCATCCAGAATGAACAAGGCGGTGGTTGTGTTAATGAAAAAGGTTTGTCTTGTTGTGAGTGGGATTTTTGTGAGGGGTGTGTTGGTGCAGATGTCGCCTCTTTCGATAAGAGTTGTGGTGGCTAATCTGCCTCCGTTTGTTTCTATATTACTGCTGGGTAATTTGATATGCGTCGAAATCTGTACGTTCGTAGGCATTGAATTGAGCGAATGCTGCGCAGGTTCACTGAGTTGTAAACTAAATGGATAGGTGTAGCTCATTGATTTATAGATCTGACACAGTTGCTACCTCAGATAATGAGCCTAGCAAGTGTCGTGAATGAGGTATGCAGTACCCACAGAAGGCCACAGGGAGGAGCAAGAGAGCTATAAACCTATTCATTTTTGTTGCTTTTAATACCCTAAACCTAACAATCAATCAATCAAATGTTTATAAAGTCCTTTTTACATCAGCAGATGTCACAAAGTGCTATACAGAAACTCTAACCCTTCTTATAACCTATTTTAGCCTTAACTCTAACCCCTAACCCTAATTCTAGGGTAGGGTAGCCTAGAACACGTTTATAAACTATTTTAGTAATAATTTTATGTTATTAAATACCATTATAGTACTAAATAGCATTTATTTTTATTTTTTAAATAAAACCTATGTAACCTTTATTAGTCATTTTATTATATATATTATTGCAAGGCAGAACACTTGATAAACAACACATTTGTTTTATTTTTTTAATGTGGTTTGAACTGGGTGTGACCTAGTAACCTCTATGTGAAAGTCCAGCAATTGGCATGTCATAGGTGGGGCAGGTTTGAGACTGATCTCCAGAATTAATAAGAAAAATACACTTTATTTCTCAGCTGCCTCACCAATGTCTTTACGTGAATTAGTAACTTTTAATTGCTAAATATTTCCAATAGATGGCTGCATAAGACCACAAAGCATCAGTTATAGGCTACAAGCATAAAATAGCATGCAACCAAAGACTATGTCCTATGATTTTCTAAAAAGGTCACTCATTACTTTACAGTTAGCTATATATCTCGTATTAGGCCTGTGTTGCTTTTGGGAGAGCAACAAAATATTAACTCTAGCAGGTATTGAACCCCGGCCAAATAATCACTAGTCAGATGTGCTAACCTCAACCCTAGTAAACATGCATTATGACATCATCTTAATATCTTATATATTCCAGCCCACCAATAAATCATGCAACCATCGCGGTTAGAAAATGTACCTCAACATGCCCCTTGCTTGTGCTAGAAGGCAGAGTACTCGCTGCCGCTGACGGCACAAGCTTTTTGCGGGGCTTGTTGAGTTGGCTACTTGTTCGAGAAGGCAGAGTGGCTCTGTGCTGGTTGATGAATTTGACAATGAATGTACTAGAAAAATACATATTTGTCGACCAGAGGTGACTGAATTAATGTTCGCGCTTTTTGATAATTGTTATAGTAATGAGGTATAATTTTAAAACATGAGCATAAAAACAGGTAATAATAAACATGAATCATCATTATATTACTTCACAGTAATGTGTTTTCAGTCCTTCCTCTTGCTTTAGCAGTGTGGAAAGGGACAGTAAAAAGCTCAGGCAGGAGTTTTCCTGTGAGGTGGAGTGGTGGTGTATCCAGGGAGAGAACTAAACTAATCTTATGAAATGTCATTCATGGTCTTATGCTGCCATCTATTGGAATTATTAGGAACTGCAGTAGTACTGAATAAAGTGTATATCCTTACTAAGTGTATCCTTACTAAAGTAGTAATTACTCAAAATTGCTAAGTATAAAATGTTCTAGTTCATTTGATCACTTACAACCATAAAATAACAATTCATTGCATAACAAACAATGAAACTGACATAAACCAAAAACACCATACATTCAGTTAATTATCAAAAAAATAATATATATATTTAGATGGGTGACATTATCTGCCAAAGTAACACCCCCTTAACATATAAACAGACACTGGACACACACTGAAAATGAGCTTTTTTTTACATAAATCTGGTAGCTCTCAAAAGAGCCTTTGCTTTGCTGAGCAGTTAGTTTTCAGGAATGTGCTGCCTGCCTGCCTTCAGAGGAGTCTGTCTGTGAATAATGTAAAGTTAATAAGTTATTGCCACGCTTTCACAGAGGCCTAGTTTACATTTACATGCGAGTCATTTAGCAGACACTCTTATCCAGAACGACTAGGGTTAAGTGCCTAAATCTGTCGATGTACAAGGGCACAGATTTCTCACCTAGTCGGCTCGGGGATTCGAACCAGCCACCTTTAGATTACTGCCCAACGCTCTTAACTGCTAGATTAAGAGTGTCTGCTAAATGACTCACATGTAAATGTAAACTAAATGTAATCAATCCACAAAAAGGCAAATGGTCGTAGATAAATGGTCAGCTGGTTAAATAAAAGACTGCTCTAAGAACTTTCAGACTGCCATTGTTTTGGGAAATAGGGACATGTCTGTCTATTTCACCAATTATGTCAAATAGATGTATTCATTTTAATGGTTTGAAGTTCTACATCATTTTAATCAAGATAACCTATTATTTCTAATGATGTAAGTTTGGGCAGCGTATAATGCTGTTACAAATTGCCGCTAGACCAGAAATAGTCAGAAGTTTTCAAAAAATTCCTACTTCCTGGTAATGCAGACATAAGCACACTTGGCACCATCGAGGTGTGGATGTTTACTTTCTACACCAGTTGTTATTTATTACTTTTTTCTTTCTGTTTCGTCCTAAAAACAGATTGTAGTGGTAAAATAAAAAGGTAGACATTTGTTGGTGCTATTTAGGGAAAATTGAATTCTAAGGATCATTCCAGTCAGAAGAGTGTAGAGCAGGGTCAAGTGGTGGTGGTACCAGGAAGGAGGAGAGTAGAGTAGGGTCAAGTGGTGGTGGTACCAGGAAGGAGGAGAGTAGAGCAGGGTCAAGTGGTGGTGGTACCAGGAAGGAGGAGAGTAGAGCAGGGTCAAGTGGTGGTGGTACCAGGAGGGAGGAGAGTAGAGCAGGGTCAAGTGGTGGTGGTACCAGGAGGGAGGAGAGTAGAGCAGGGTCAAGTGGTGGTGGTACCAGGAGGGAGGAGAGTAGAGCAGGGTCAAGTGGTGGTGGTACCAGGAGGGAGGAGAGTAGAGCAGGGTCAAGTGGTGGTGGTACCAGGAAGGAGGAGAGTAGAGCAGGGTCAAGTGGTGGTGGTACCAGGAGGGAGGAGAGTAGAGCAGGGTCAAGTGGTGGTGCGCAGGCCGTGGAGAAAGCGGTGGTGGGGAGGGTTGCAGCTGGGCTACATGAGCTGAGGCAGGTTTCTTTAGTAACAGAGACTCCGGTGGGCAAAGGCTTGGTGGGCTCATCCCAGGAAATATTGCCTGTCATTGGGGAAGAGGCACTGATCAGGGGGGAAGTGCAGGGGGGCAGAGACTGGGGAGGAGGAGGACGGTACCGTGCCAATGGTGGAGGAAGAGGGGGGAGGTGAGTCTGCGGGAGCGGAGGACAAGGCGTCTCGTTTTCAGACTGCTCATTGGATCCAGAGCTGACAGCCAGACAGGCTGAGGGCCCAGTATATACGGTGAGATAACTTTCTAGGTTCCTGATGGAGACTAAAGGGGAAAAATAAGGTTCTGCTGGAGTCTTATTTGATTGATCCTGGAAGGTTTGTAAGGTCAGTACAACACGTGATGAAGAATGAGGGGTTTAGTGTTGTCAAGAATGCTGAGTGTGGATGTGGTGCGAGAAATCAAGCGCAGGAACAAGGGCGTTCGTCAACAGACTTTAGTGATCCAAAAATAAAACTCCAAACAGGTAACTGGCCAACCCAACCGGGAGGCATGAACAATTACGCACACACACAACAGTGCGTAAAATAGTAGAAAAGCGCACGCAGTGCGGACTCTCAAAAAACAAACAACATGAGAGGAAAACCCACCAACAGCTAACAGCTGACATAACAATCACACATAACACCTGACCCAACACACGATAACTAAATAGGAAACCAAATCAAACACTAACAAGGGACAGGTGTACAAACAGACACAACCAAACAAACATGAAACATCGAACGGTGGCAGCTAGTACTCCGGGGACGACGACCGCCGAAGCCTGCCCGAACAAGGAGGAGGAGCAGCCTCGGCCGAAACCGTGACAAGTGTCCTCTCACCCAGGAAGCGGTATAGGCTGAGAAAATGGGTCATGGGTTCTTAAGGGCATGTCGCCAAAATCAATGACCTTGTCTTTGCTTTCATACATTTCTTTTCAGATGAAAGCAAAAGGAGCACTTGTAAGAGGTAGTTTTTCCATGTTGAGAGAGATGGATGCTCCCAGCTCTTTTGGGTTGTAGAAACAGAGTGGGGAAACCAAGAAAATCCATTATTTACGTTGGTCGGATGGGCGGGTAACTTCTGTTGTGGGGAGATGAGGGAGCCTGATGGGTGGGTAACTTCTGTTGTGGGGAGATGAGGGAGCCTGATGGGTGTGTAACTTCTGTTGTGGGGAGATGAGGGAGCCTGATGGGTGGGTAACTTCTGTTGTGAGGAGATGAGGGAGCCTGATGGGTGGGTAACTTCTGTTGTGGGGAGATGAGGGAGCCTGATGGGTGGGTAACTTATGTTGTGGGGGAGATGAGGGAGCCTGATGGGTGGGTAACTTCTGTTGTGGGGAGATGAGGGAGCCTGATGGGTGGGTAACTTCTGTTGTGGGGAGATGAGGGAGCCTGATGGGTGGGTAACTTCTGTTGTGGGGGAGATGAGGGAGCCTGATGGGTGGGTAACTTCTGTTGTGGGGGAGATGGGGGAGCCTGATGGGTGGGTAACTTCTGTTGTGGGGAGATGAGGCTGTGGAGTTGTACTCTGATTTATAGAGGGCAGAACTCTGTGATCCTGGGTGTTCTCAGGTTCTGCTCACAGACCTTTCCACTCTCTCTCTGTCACAGAGAATTGACATTTCCCTGGCCTTTCACAAACTCTCAGCTGCCGTCTCTCAGACGGTCTGCCTCTGATTTTTTTTTTAAAAGGTCTGGGAAATTATTGGACAGGACGTGTGTTGTGTGAATGCGTCTGGGTGGGGGAGCTGTCGCTAAGCTGTAGACAGGAGGCTTTGACTCTCCTGCCCAAAAAAGGGGATTTGAGCAACATAAAGAACTGGAGGCCTGTGGCATTGCTCTGTGTGGACTATAAGATGGATGGGTAACTATGTATCAGGACACCTAATCACAGACAATCTGTTCATAACCAGGAGAAAGCCTTTGATAGGGTGGACCATGAATATCTGTTCAATGTGTTGTTTTGGTTGTGGGGAGAATTTTGTGGCCTGTGTTCAAATGTTGTACGCTGGGGCTTCATGTATGATCAAGGTGTGGGGAGGGCTCAGTAGGACAGTCTGGGTAGGGAGTGGCATTCACCAGGGACAGTTCCATCTATTGCAGGTATTCCTTAAAGAGGTGGGGTTTAAAGTGTCTCCGGAAGGTGGTCAGTGACTCCGCTGTCCTGGCGTCATGGGGGAGCTTGTTCCACCATTGGGGTGCCAGAGCAGCAAATAGCTTTGACTAGGCTGAGCGGGAACTGTGCTTCCGTAGAGGTAGGGGGGCTAGCAGGCCAGAGGTGGATGAACGTTGTGCCCTCGTTTGGGTGTAGGGTCTGACCAGAGCCTGAAGGTAAGGAGGTGCCGTTCCCCTCACAGCTCCGTTGGCAAGCACCATGGTTTTGTAGTAGATGCGAGCTTCAACTGGAAGCCTGTGGAGTGTGCGGAGGAGCGGGGTGACATGAGAGAACTTGGGAAGGTTGAACACCAGACGGGCTGCAGCGTTCTGGATAACTTGCAGGGGTTTAATGGCACAGGCAGGGAGCCCAGCCAACAGCGAGTTGCAGTAATCCAGACGGGAGATGACAAGTGCCTGGATTAGGATCTGTTCCGCTTTCTGTGTAAGGTAGGGTCGTACTCTGTGAATGTTGTAGAGCATGAACCTGCAGGATCGGGTCACCGCTTTGATGTTAGCAGAGAATGACAGGGTGTTGTCCAGGGTCACGCCAAGGTTCTTTGCACTCTGCGAGGAGGACACAATGGAGTTGTCAACCGTGATGGCGAGATCATGTTGCGGGCAGTCCTTCCCCTGGAGGAAGAGCAGCTCCGTCTTGCCAAGGTTCAGCTTGAGGTGGGGATCCGACATCCACACTGATTGTGTGGAGGTTGTGGTGGCACACAATGTGTTTTAGGAGGGGGGTTGTTAGTGTAATGAGGATGGCTCATTAAAGTAAGACAAGTCAGTTTCTCTCTCTCTCTTAACAGCGCTCTGCACAGGCAGCAGTGGAGAACAGTGATACGATCTTTACTGAGCTGATCCGCTCCATTGAGAGAAGGCGCACTGAGGTGAAGGAGCTGATCAGAGCCCAAGAGAAGGCTCAAGTGAGTCAAGCTGAAGGACTCCTGGAGCAACTGGAGCAGGAGATAGCTGAGCTGAGGAAGAGAAGCACTGAGCTGGAGCAGCTCTCACACACAGAGGATCACATCCATTTCCTCCAGGTAACTAAACTGCCTTGATACATGTGATATGAAGCTAAAACTCAAATTGAAACTCTCAATAATTTGGTTCTGCTCTCTCTCTCTCTCTCTCTCTCTCTCTCTCTCTCTCTCTCTCTCTCTCTCTCTCTCTCTCTCTCTCTCTCTCTCTCTCTCTCTCTCTCTCTCTCTCTCTCTCTCTCTCTCTCTCTCTCTCTCTCTCTCCCCAGAGTTATCAGTCTCTCTCCGGTACCAGTGTATCTTCAGACTTACCCAGCATCGTTGTCCGTCCTCTTCAGTACTTTGGAGATGTGAGTAAGACTGTGTCTGAACTGAGAGAGAAACTAGAAGACTTCCTTAAAGGAGAATGGACCAAGATCTCCACTACAGGTGTGTTAAAAATAATAAGAACATCAACTTTAGACCACTGAAAGTTCCCTAGTAGTCATATACATGTGGAATATGGTGTGATGATAACATTCCCTCTCTCTGTGAATGTGTTTGTGTGTCTGTAGTGAATATAGTGGATGTTGTACAGCCTCCAGAGCCCAAGACCAGAGAACAGTTCTTACAATGTGAGTCTCTTTATTCTGAAGTAACTAACAGTCTCTTTTTACTGACACTCCTAACAATCCCTCTAGAAATATATAGCAATAGTAGATCTAATCAAAGACTGGGTATCTATCTGACTCCTCAAATTTCTCTGATTTGATCTCTGCTGTGCTCTAATCAAAGACAGGGTAGATACAGTATCTGACTTAACTTATTGTTCTAACTCCCCTCATTGGTCTCTGCCCTGCTCTTCTCCCAGATTCCTGTCAGCTCACACTGGACCCAAACACAGCACACACAGACCTCTCTCTGTCTAAAGGGAACAGAAAGGTGACATATACAGACCAAGTCCAACCATATCCTGATCATCCAGACAGATTCACAGACTACTGTATGGTTCTGTGTAGAGAGGGTCTGTCTGGATGCTGTTACTGGGAGGTGGAGTGGAGTGGGGGGGGGTGTTGATACAGCAGTGTCAAATAAAGACATCAGCAGAACAGGGACAGATGGTGCATTTGGAGAGAATGACAAGTCCTGGAGTATAGAGTGCTCTAGGGGTGGTTATTGTTTCATACACAATAATGTTGGGACTAAAGTATCAGGCCCTCAGTCCTCCAGAGTAGGAGTGGACCTGGATCACAAGGCAGGTACTCTGTCCTTCTACAGTGTCTCTGAAACAATGACCCTCCTCCACAGAGTCCAGACCACATTCACTCAGCCCCTCTATCCTGGGTTTTGGCTCAATAATGGTACTGCTGAGCTGGTTAAACTGTAGTAGGGTCCACATAGATACTAGTCATGCTGGTGTAGTCTATAGCTGAGCTGGTTAAACTGTAGTAGGGTCCACATAGATACTAGTCATGCTGGTGGTGATGGTCCCCAGATGTGATGATTCATTCTGCTCTGTTTTATGTACAATGATTTGACTGATTTGATCTTCAGAATATGTTATGAATTAAAATGTAATTCATTCATATTTATTTAAGTGCAATGTTTTGATCTTGTACATTCACATTAATCATGATGTATGTTTCTGATGTATATTGTTTGGCATTCAGAACCATTGATATGTTTTCTCAATTGGTTCTGTCTCTATGTAATTTCCCTCAGTATCATTGAACAGCTTGTAGTCTCGGCCCTAATTGATGTGTTCTCTGTCACCTGGAGCTGCATGGAAAATGGTCCAGGAACAAACAAACAATTCCCAAGGACTAGTCAGCCCACTACAAGCTGGAATAACTTACTTTCTACTTAAACTATATGGGCCGGTTTCCCGGACACAGATGAAGCCTAGTCCTAGACTAAAAAGCATGTTCAATGGAGATGTCTGGGAAACTGGCCCTAAGTTTGGCATCTTTTATTCTCCCGTACTGCTCAGTCAAGCAACATTAAACCTGTCCAGCAGGTGGTGCTATTAACCAAACAATAAAAACAGCACATATCTTGACTTGTCACTCAGTATATCAGTAATGTTCAGAATTGTACTTTAATATCATTGGAGATTGATGGTCTTTTTAATCCACTACCCAGAGTCAGGAACAGATGAAGTTAGGTCTGCTACTGTTCAGTTATTAAATATGATTCATGGTGATGGGAAATAAAAAAATACATCTAGTAGTTTTCCTTTGCTATTTATTCCAAGATGTGTCTTTAACTTGTAAATGGATTGTGTTGAAGCTGGCATGTGGTGTGGATGATAGAATAGAGTGAATAGATGAGAGAAGAGAGGAGGAGAGGAGAACATAATATAGAAGACAGATAAGATAGAGAGAGAATTCATACCCAGGGGAGTTACTGACTCTGGCCCAAATGACACCCTGTTCCCTACGTAGTGCACTAGGCTACTTCTGGCCAGATCAAAAGTAGTGCACTACATAGGGAATAGGGTGGAGATTGGAGATTTGCTCACTGTCATTAGAATGAAGATTTCCATACAGGAGTTACTGTCTCTGTCCCAAATCTCTCCCTGTTCCCTGCATAGTGCACTAGGCTTCTTTTGACCAGATCTAAAGTAGTCTTCTAGATTTTACATGTTTTCTCCCTGTCATTAGAAAATGACAATATGGTAATGACTTTAGTGGTTTCCTCCCCCTTTGTTTTTATTGGTTGTGTGTTATGTGTGTTGTTGTGTTAGGTTTTCCCCCTGTGTTCCTAATTGAAAATCCATTAACAATGAATCACAAACAAATAATGTTCCAGTTGTGTTTAGACAACTTCATGGCTGACATCCCCCAGAACTTTACCTGATGTTCTCTCTCTCAAACCATACACATTTACGTCATTTAGCAGACGCTCTTATCCAGAGCAACTTACCGTTAGTGCATATATATATATATATATATATACATGACTGTAAGTCGCTTTGGATAAAAGCGTCCGCTAAATGGCATATTATTATTATTTATATTTTTCATACTGGCCCCCATGGGAATCGAAACCACAACCCTGGCATTGCAAACACCATGCTCTACCAACTGAGCTACATCCCTGCCAGCCATTCCCTCCCCTATCCTGGACCAATTGTGCGCCGCCCGGTCGCTGACAGCTACAACAGAGCCTGGATTTGAACCAAGCTCTCTAGTGGCACAGCTATCACTGTGATGCAGTGCCTTAGACCACTGCGCCACTCAGGAGACTATAGAAAGCAGACAACCGCAATATGGTTTCATTCCTGTAGTTATCAGGACACATGGGGTGTGGAACTATTATCTCCTTTCTAAGTGTGAACTTGTCCACTTCCCTTCATGGATTTAAAAGGAAATGACTGGTATATGTAAACTCCCTCTACCCCATGCCAACACCAATCCAATGCTGTACAATTAATTCCATAGCTTAACATGGGAAATACTCACTGCCTCCCATAAGAGTCATTGAAGCGTTGGATGAGATAGGACCCTGCCTTCACCAGGGGATATTTGTTGGACCCGTCACAACAGGTGAGGAGGGCCTCATCCTCCAGCTGCCAAAAGAAAGCCAGGGACTGCTGTGTGCTCCAGTCTCCAGCAGGGGGCAGCAAAACCCTATAGACCTGAAAGGGAAAGTGAGGAGTAAAAACCTAAGGTGAATTTACATTGATGTTTCCATAGAGACCTGAGTCGTATTCACTAGGCACCAAACTGAAGATAATTAGCTGAAAGTTATCATTAACACTATACTGAGTGTAGCCTATGGATATAATATATTATCATATAATATAATACAATGATCTTTGACATTGTTCAGTAATTGAGTCATGTAGGGGATGGATGATCTTTGACATCGTTCAGTAATTGAGTCATGTTGGGGATGGATGATCTTTGACATCGTTCAGTAATTGAGTCATGTAGGGGATGGATGATCTTGGACATCGTTCAGTAATTGAGTCATGTGGGGGATGGATGATCTTTGACATCGTTCAGTTCTTGCTCTGACGGGTCTGAGTTTGTGTGAGGGGCGTGTTTTTCTTTCAGAGGTTGTGATGATTGGTTGTGGTAGGAAGTTCCTGTTGTCAGACTGGAGGAGATGATGGTCAAACTGGAGGCAGACTGTTGGGTTCTTCTCTCAATCAGGGGTCAGAGGTTGAGGGTTCAGTGTGCTGATGCATAGCTGCTGTATCATGTGTGACTTTATACATCTCAATTTGATTGAAATTACAGCTTGTAAACTCAGTGTCATTTTCCCCTTAATGGCCCCATACAGACTCAGGTTGTACCACTGATATACAAAGCATTTGACACAACGGTTGGGTCAATATTTTGTTCCAAACAACTGTTGTGTTAAATGCGTTGTACAACCTGAGAGGGTATGTGGACAATATGTGTTTGTTTTCAGGTTGAAGTTGCCCTCCATCCAGCCCTTAAGAGTAGGAGTGAGGAGAATTCTATCAACTCATGTGTTTACAGACATGTTACTTCAGTATGATCCTATGAACCAATCTGAAGTCAGATGTGTCTTCTACATAAAACATTACATTTCATTGATAGGACCATGGGAAAGGTGTGTCCCCATAAACCATGTTATAAACTGATTGACATCATAAACCATATTAACAAGTATCTGTGTGTGTGTGTGTGTGTGTGTGTGTGTGTGAGAACAGTTAATGTACTATATGAAAAAGTACCTGATTAAATAAAAACACATTTTATGAAACCCTTGACTAAGACTGTTGAATCCCTCCCTGATAGTCAAAATATCATGAGAGAAACATATTGTTCCTTCATAGACCGACTGCTTTGTGAGGTTCAACCTTTTGTTGGTGTCTTCATATTCTCAGAAAGGGGGACATTGGTGAATCTCAATAGATAAGGCCTAAAAAAATACTAACTCTATATGCTGTGGTCTACATCCTGGGGTTTACCCAGGACATCCTCCAGTATTACTACCATCACCACAGCAGCTAGATAACTGTGGTCTACATCCTGGGGTTTACCCAGGACATCCTCCAGTATTACTACCATCACCACAGCAGCTAGATAACTGTGGTCTACATCCTGGGGTTTACCCAGGACATCCTCCAGTATTACTACCATCACCACAGCAGCTAGATAACTGTGGTCTACATCCTGGGGTTTACCCAGGACATCCTCCAGTATTACTACCATCACCACAGCAGCTAGATAACTGTGGTCTACATCCTGGGGTATACCCAGGACATCCTCCAGTATTACTACCATCACCACAGCAGCTAGATAACTGTGGTCTACATCCTGGGGTTTACCCAGGACATCCTCCAGTATTACTACCATCACCACAGCAGCTAGATAACTGCCTATGCAAGACTCTAAGCCAAACATACTGCAAGCCAAACATGTTGAATAGCAGGTTTATTCATAGGGTCACAGTCATCATGTGACTCCCTAATGGATTACAATGAAAACCTTGTAGACTGATGTAGGACACTTTTATCCAAAGGTGAATGTCTTTAAACTGCATTTTTCTCATGATGTATAGCATGTGTGGGGCAAATAAATAAAAAAGTGGGATGCATGCCAGCAAAGCCACTACACAACACAACTCTAAACAATACATTAATTGCACTATAACGGTGACAAACGGTGCCCACAAACTGATAGAGCCTCCATAAAGCTGTCCCAACAGCAGTCCCAACAGCAGTCCCAACAGCAGTCCCAACAGCAGTCCCAACAGCAGTCCCAACAGCAGTCCCAACAGCAGTCCCAACAGCAGTCTCAATACCTTACCACTGCTACACAGTGGAGCCTTGTCTGGCAGCGAAACAGTTCCTTCAGCCTAATTTGCTGCCTTTAAAAAAAATATAGCTGATATGGCTGACTTGCTTAAACAAATGTGGTTTCTACTGACAATTGAGATGTACTAACTATGGCATAAGGGGACGACAAGCGGATAAGAGGCAATCCGTAATTTTGATTAAGACATTAATGAGCGATCTAGGACGGAGGTAGTCAATATAACTATTTGTTCAGCACTTTTGAAATGTACAGCGACAGATTTCAGAACATGGGCCGTTCTTACAGTGTTTTCCCTGTACACCAAGTCAGAAGCGTAGGATAAATAAAGGGGGCATATAAGCAGACAATGAAAGCTCTTACAATATTCGATGATTGCATTTCTCTAAAACAGGTTATAGGCTATATGTGCACCACCAAATCAGAACAGTAGGCGAAATTAAGAGGTGAAAATATACCAAATTATTAGGGTGAGGCACATGGGTTACTAACAGCTTACTACACAACATACATCTCCCTGGCATATTAAATCATTTATGCAGCAGCATACAATACATGTTTGGTCTCACCTTGTTGTGCTGTGCTCACTTGAACAGGAAGGTGGCGTGGCGGTCCTTCGTGGGCAAATGTTGTCTCTCAAACTTTGTCAACAAAGTCTGGCATTCTCTGGATTTATGGTATTTTCAAGACAACTGGGAACTGAAAGAAAAAAAGGTTGAATCATGATGACGTCAGTGATCTTCAGGTCGTAGCTCTAGAAAGATGCCAGAGTTCCCGATTTACAATTCAGAGTTTGATGAAAGTTCAAAACGTATTTTCCCAGTCGTAGCTCGTTTTTCCCGAGTTCCCAGTTGACTTGAACTCACTAAAGTCCGAATGGCTTTTTTTTTTTTTTGGGGGGGGGGGGGGGGGGGGGGTGGTCAGCTTAATATTGCAGATAGATTGTATCTTCTATCAATGTAATTGTCTGCATCACTTCCAATCCCCCATGTTTTTTATATACAGTAGGGAGAACAAGTATGTGATACACTGCCGATTTTGCAGGTTTTCCTACTTACAAAGCATGTAGAGGTCTGTAATTTTTATCATAGGTACACTTCAACTGTGGGAGACGGAATCTATAACAAAAATCCAGAAAATCACATTGTATGATTTTTATGTAATTAATTTTCATTTTATTGCATGACATAAGTGTTTGATACATCAGAAAAGCAGAACTTAATATTTGGTACAGAAACCTTTGTTTGCAATTACAGAGATCATACCTTTCCTGTAGGTCTTGACCAGGTTTGCACACACTGCAGCAGGGATTTTGGCCCACTCCTCCATACAGACCTTCTCCAGATCCTTCAGGTTTCGGGGCTGTCGCTGGGCAATACGGACTATCATCTCCCTCTAAAGATTTTCTATTGGGTTCAGGTCTGGAGACTGGCTAGGCCACTCCAGGACCTTGAGATGCTTCTTACGGAGCCACTCCTTAGTTGCCCTGGCTGTGTGTTTCGGGTCGTTGTCATGCTGGAAGACCCAGCCAAGACCCATCTTCAATGCTCTTACTGAGGGAAGGAGGTTGTTGGCCAAGATCTCGCGATGCATGGCCCCATCCATCCTCCCCTCAATACGGTGCAGTCGTCCTGTCCCGTTTGCAGAAAAGCATCCCCAAAGGATGATGTTTCCACCTCCATGCTTCACGGTTGGGATGGTGTTCTTGGGGTTGTACTCATCCTTCTTCTTCCTCCAAACACGGCGAGTGGAGTTTAGACCAAAAAGCTCTATTTTTGTCTCATCAGACCACATGACCTTCTTCCATTCCTCCTCTGGATCATCCAGATGGTCATTGGCAAACTTCAGATGGGCCTGGACATGCGCTGGCTTGAGCAGGGGGACCTTGCGTGCGCTGCAGGATTTTAATCCATGATGGCGTAGTGTGTTACTAATGGTTTTCTTTGAGACTGTGGTCCCAGCTCTCTTCAGTTGATTGACCAGGTCCTGCCGTGTAGTTCTGGGCTGATCCCTCACCTTCCTCATGATCATTGATGCCCCATGAGGTGAGATCTTGCATGGAGCCCCAGACCGAGGGTGATTGACCGTCAT
This sequence comes from Coregonus lavaretus, assembly GCF_964263955.1. NCBI lineage: Eukaryota > Metazoa > Chordata > Actinopteri > Salmoniformes > Salmonidae > Coregonus > Coregonus lavaretus. The sequence continues at coordinate 5,601,659 of NC_140008.1, forward strand.
CTTGAACTTCTTCCATTTTCTAATAATTGCGCCAACAGTTGTTGCCTTCTCACCAAGCTGCTTGCCTATTGTCCAGTAGCCCATCCCAGCCTTGTGCAGGTCAACAATTTTATCATTGATGTCCTTACACAGCTCTCTGGTCTTGGCCATTGTGGAGAGGTTGGAGTATGTTTGATTGAGTGTGTGGACAGGTGTCTTTTATATAGGTAACGAGTTCAAACAGGTGCAGTTAATACAGGTAATGAGTGGAGAACAGGAGGGCTTCTTAAAGAAAAACTAACAGGTCTGTGAGATCCGGAATTCTTACTGGTTGGTAGGTGATCAAATACTTATGTCATGCAATAAAATGCAAATTCATTATTTAAAACTCATACAATGTGATTTTCTGGATTTTTGTTTTAGATTCTGTCTCTCACAGTTGAAGTGTACGTATGATAAAAATTACAGACCTCTACATGCTTTGTAAGTAGGAAAACCTGCAAAATCGGCAGTGTATCAAATACTTGTTCTCCCCACTGTATATACTCCCCTTTATTACTTTTCAACCCCACCATCCTTTCCCTACTTGGAGTAAATTAGTGAACAACAATGCCCAGGCCTCTACTTCCGGTCTATACTTACTATCTACACCTTATGGACAGAGTTAATTTTACAATAATTATATTATATATTTTTATTTTTATTTTTTTTTGCTCCTGAACTTCTGCTACTCTCAACCTCTCCGATCATTTTCATGATGTCCATCCGGTTTGCTTCTATATGCCATATCTTTCTAACTGTGCTCTTTCCCAAAAGCTCCCAACATACAACCTATATACTTATTATGGACACAGTATGCTTACATTATTAGCTATCTTTGTTATTATTTGTTGTTATTTGTTATTAATCCCATCCTTCAACTCTATTCAATACCTCCCATCTATCTCTTAACACCATCCATATAGGATTTCTATTTGCCATATATATTTCAACCGTACTGTGATGTTTTACAAAAGTTCTGAACCTTTCTATTCTCATTGCTTCTACAGATTGTGAATTAAAAATAAACATTTTTGCTAAAAGTATTATTTTATTATTGATCGATTGACTATGACTTTTCAGATCACCCAGTAATGCTATCTGCAAGGTTAGCTCCAGGTAAATATTGCAATCCTTTAGCCATTCCTGGACCTGTGTCCAAAAACAAGCTACAAATGGACAGAACCAAAACAAATGATCTAATGATTCTGTCTCTTCACAGCAAAATCTGCAGAGCTGGGAAGATTGTATCCCCCATATAAATAACATTCTATTGGTAGCAAGAATTTTATATAATAATTTAAATTGAAAGATTCTAATTTTTGAATCCGGTGTCGTTTTGCGTGTCAGTTCATAAACACTATGCCATGGGATCGGTACGTCAAAAATCTCTTCCCAACTATTTTGCAATCTATATGGGACAGCTGTCAATTTCCTTAACCAATTATGTTCTTTAATGCAAGGCCGACAGACAAGTTCCTTACTTTCTCCCCCTTCCACTTTCTTCTTCCACTTTTAAGGTAAGGCTGCAATTATTTGGTTGTAATTTTGGGTAGAGCAGACATTTCCATATGTTTTTGTTAGCTGCATGTGCGACATAACTCCACCAGTCCTACCGATGATATCATTTACGAAGATTATACCTTTTTTAAACATTCTGTCAAAAAATAAAGTTTTTTTGTCAATTAGTATATTTGAATTTAACCACAATATTTGTTGCATTATTTGTTCTGTCGTTTCAGGAGGATTAAATTGAAATTGCAACCAACTTTCTATGGCTTGATTTAGAAATAGTGATATTTGGGAGATGATTTCCTTTTCAAATAACTGCAAATGAGTTGTTGTAATCTGAATAAATGGAAAAAGGCCTTTCTTGAACATTGGGTGAGACAATCTAACTAATTTACTTGAGAACCAATTAGGATTTAAGTATAACTTTTGTATGACTGAAGCTTTTAGTGATAGGTCTAATGCTTTAACATTTAATATTTTCTGTCCTCCGAATTCATATTAATTATATAAATATGCCCTTTTAATTTTGTCTGGCTTGCGTTCCAAAAAAAAAAAAAAAAAAAAAAAGCCAGGGAAACTAAAGAGCATCTCAAGGTCCTGTAGTGGCCTAGCCAGTCTCCAGACCTGAACCCAATAGAAAATCTTTGGAGGGAGCTGAAAGTCCGTATTGCCCAGCGACAGCCCCGAAACCTGAAGGATCTGGAGAAGGTCTGTATGGAGGAGTGAGCCAAAATCCCTGCTGCAGTGTGTGCAAACCTGGTCAAGACCTACAGAAAAGGTATGATCTCTGTAATTGCAAACAAAGGTTTCTGTACCAAATATTAAGTTCTGCTTTTCTGATGTATCAAATACTTATGTCATGCAATAAAATGCAAATTGTTACTTAAAAATCATACAATGTGATTTTCTGGATTTTTGTTATAGATTCCGTCTCATTGATTTGATCTTCAGAAGATGTTGTGAATTACAATTCAATGCATTCATATTTTTTTTAAGTGCAATGTTTTAATCTTATATATTCACATTAATCATGACGTATGCTGTTAATGTATGTTGGTTGTCATTCAGAACCATTGAAATGTTTTTTCAATTGGTTCTTATGTATTCCAAGGTGTGTCTTTAACTTGTAAATGGATTGTGTTGAAGCTGGCATGTGGTGTGGATGATAGAATAGAGTGAATAGAGGAGAGAAGAGAGGAGGAGAGGAGAACATAATATAGAAGACAGATAAGATAGAGAGAGAATTCATACGCAGGGGAGTTACTGACTCTGGCCCAAATGACACCCTGTTCCCTACTTAGTGCACTAGGCTACTTCTGACCAGATCTAAAGTAGTGCACTAGATAGGGAATAGGGTGGAGATTGGAGATTTGCTCACTGGCATTAGAATATTAGACTATCATACTATAATGTTAGATGTTGCCTCATTAGAATATTAGAATATCATACTGTAATGTTAGTGGTTGCCTCATTACAATATCATACTGTAATGTTAGTGGTTGCCTCGTTAGAATATCATACTGTAATGTTAGTGGTTGACTCATTAGAATATCATACTGTAATGCTAGTGGTTGCCTCATTAGACTATCATACTGTAATGTTAGTGGTTGACTCATTAGAATATTAGAATATTATACTGTAATGTTAGTGGTTGCCTCATTAGAGTATCATACTGTAATGTTAGTGGTTGCCTCATTAGAATATCATACTGTAATGTTAGTGGTTGACTCATTAGAATATTATAATATCATACTGTAATGTTAGTGGTTGCCTCATTAGAATATCATACTGTAATGTTAGTGGTTGCCTCATTAGAATATTTTACTGTAATGTTAGTGGTTGCCTCGTTAGACTATCATACTGTAATGTTAGTGGTTGCCTCATTAGAATATCATACTGTAATGTTAGTGGTTGCCTCATTAGAATATTAGAATATCATACTGTAATGTTAGTGGTTGCCTCGTTAGACTATCATACTGTAATGTTAGTGGTTGCCTCATTAGAATATTATAACATCATACTGTAATGTTAGTGGTTGCCTCATTAGAATATTAGAATATTATACTGTAATGTTAGTGGTTGCCTCATTCCAATATTAAAATATCATACTGTAATGTTAGTGGTTGCCTCATTAGAATATCATACTGTAATGTTAGTGGTTGCCTCATTAGAATATCATACTGTAATGTTAGTGATTGACTCATTAGAATATCATACTGTAATATTAGTGGTTACATCATTAGAACATCATACTGTAATGTTAGTGGTTACATCATTAGAATATCATACTGTAATGTTAGTGGTTGACTCATTAGAATATTATAAAATAATGTAGTGCACTACAGTGTCTTGTGAAAGTATTCATCCCCCTTGGCATTTTTCCTATTTTCTTGCCTTACAACCTGGAATTAAAATGGATTTTTGGGGGGGGGGGGGTTGAATCATTTGAATTACACAACATGCCTACCACTTTGAAGATGCAAAATATTTTTTATTTTGAAACAAACAAGAAATAAGACAACAAAAAAAATATTGATGAGAGGTGTTGGGTTTGCAACAGACATAGCGTTTTCCTTGATGGCCAAATAGCTCAGTTTTAGTCTCATCTGACCAGAGTACCCTCTTCCATATGTTTGGGGAGTCTCCCACATGCCTTTTGGCGAACACCAAATGTGTTTGCTTATTTTTTTCTTTAAGCAATGGCTTTTTTCTTTCCCCTTCCATAAAGCCCAGCTCTGTGGAATGTACGGCCTAAAGTGGTCCTATGGACAGATACTCCAATGTACGTTATGGAGCTTTGCAGCTCCTTCAGGGTTATCTTTGGTCTCTTTGTTGCCTCTCTGATTAATGCCCTCCTTGCCTGGTCCGTGAGTTTTGGTGGGCGGCCCTCTCTTGGCAGGTTTGTTGTGGAGACATATTCTTTCCATGTTTTAATAATGGATTTAATGGTGCTTCGTTGGATGTACACATTTTCGTATATTTTTTTATAACCCAACCCTGAACTGTACTTCTCCACAACTTTGTCCCTGACCTGTGTGGAGAGCTTGGTCTTCATGGTGCCGCTTCCTTAGTGGTGTTGCATACCCTGGGGCCTTTCAGAACAGGTGTATATATACTGAGATCATGTGACAGAACATGTGACACTTAGATTGCACACAAGTGAACTTTATTTAACTAATTATGTGACTTCTGAAGGTAATTGGTTGCACCAGATGTTATTTAGGGGCTTCATAGCAAAGGGGGTGAATACATATGCACGCATCACTTTTCCGTTTTTATTCTTTTGAATTTTTTGAAATAAGTAATTTTTTTCATTTCACCTCACCAATTTGGACTATTTTGTGTATGTCCATTATGTCCAAATAAAAATCAATTTAGATTACAGGTTGCAATGCAACAAAATAGGAAAAACGCCAAAGGGGATGAATACTTGTCAAGGCACTGTATCTGACTAACCTAACCTCTACTCTAAATCAGCCGACAAGGTGAAACATCTGCTCCTGTAAGTCACTCTGGATAAGAGCGTCTGCTAAATGACTAAAATGTAAATGTAAATCCCAGTCAGGATGGGAAGGAAGAAGATATGACCGTCTTATGGTAGTTGCAGACTGATAGTCAACTTCAAACATGTTCTCAACAGGGGCTCGGATCAAATAGGCCTCCACATTTCATTTCCCATGGAGCCTTGCCTAAATAAGTAAAGTATGTATATGTTTTTAGGGGAGGGGATGTTAAGCCTGCTTGTTGTAGTACAGTACACCTCAACACCCACAGCCACTCCTCCACTGCAGCTTCCTCCTGCCTCTGCCTCTCCACCTAGACCAGCACCCAGAGACCAGCACCACCTCACAGCCAGGACACTGGGGAAATAAGAACAGAAGACAACATGGTCAATACAACAATAACAACAACAGGCCACTACAGAGACGGACAGAGAAGAAGTCAATAAAGAACAGGGTCATGTTTAGAAGGCACCACACAGAAGAAAACCCAGTGAAACAGGAGGTAGAATACTATCTGAACTTGTGCAATATCAAATGCGTATTTCCCCTGTTTAACACCTTTAATATGGGCCATTACCCGTCTATCGAGCTATCTGTAGCTAGCTAAACATAGCTAGCTAACGTTAGCTAACCAAGCTAGCTAGCTGATCGTTTTGTGAACAGAACTCGTGAGCATCGCATTCAGAATTGCTTTTTTATTTTATTTTATTTATAAAATATATATAATTTGTTGCAAACTGACTAAGTCGATATCTATTCAGCTATCTATCTATACCCATTTCTGATGATCCATTGATCTCATCCATGATGTCATGAGGGCTGTGTCGCAAGCTAAATGCAAAACTATTTAAACAAATCCTTAGGACCAATGAGAGTAGAGCTACTGAGTTCAGATGTAACACCCACATGTCCATATATGGCATTGCGTTGGCATCCATATTGGATTTTCTATCCAGTGATGTCCCTGGAACTGGGATCAGAATGAGAATGAATGCAACATCTGCGACCTGGCCAAGATAAAGCAAAGCAGTGCGATAAAAATAACAACAACACAGAGTTACATATGGGGTAAACAAAACTACAGTCAATAACACAATAGAAAATCTATAAACAGTGTGGGCAAATGTAGTAAGTTATGGAGTTAAGGCAATAAATAGGCCATAGTGCAAAATAATTACAATTTAGTATTAACACTGGAGAGATAGATGTGCAAAAGATGATGTGCAAATAGAGATACTGGGGTGCAAATGAGCAAAATAAATAACAATATGGGGATGAGGTAGTTGGGTGGGCTGTGTACAGATGCAGTGATCGGTAAGCTGCTCTGACAACTGATGCTTAAAGTTAGTGAGGGACATAAGAGTCTCCAGCTTCAGATATATTTGCAGTTCGTTCCAGTCATTGGCAGCAGAGAACTGGAAGGAATGGCGGCCAAAGGAGGTGTTGGCTTTGAGGATGACCAGTGAGATATACCTGCTGGAGCGCATACTACGGGTGGGTGTTGCTATGGTGACCAATGAGCTAAGTTAAGGCGGGGATTTGCCTAGCAGTGATTTATAGATGACCTGGAGCCAGTGGGTTTGGCGACGAATATGTAGTGAGGGCCAGCCAACGAGAGTGTACAGGTCACAATGGTGGGTAGAAGACTACATCCAATTTGCTGAGTAGAGTGTTGGAGGCTATTTTGTAAATGACATCGCCGAAGTCAAGGATCGGTAGAATAGTCAGTTTTACGAGGGCATGTTTGGCAGCATGAGTGAAGGAGGCTTTATTGCGAAATAGGAAGCCGATTCTAGATTTAACTTTGAATTGGAGATGCTTAATGTGAGTCAGGAAGGAGAGTTTACGGTCTAACCAGACACCTAGGTATTTGTAGTTGTCCACATATTCTAAGTCAGACCCGCCGAGAGTAATGATTCTAGTCGGGCGGGCAGTTGCAAGCAGCGTTCGATTGAAGAGCATGCATTTAGTTTTACTAGTGTTTAAATCAAATCAAATCAAATCAAATTGTATTTGCCACATGCGCCGAATACAACAGGTGTAGACATTCCAGTGAAAAGCTTACTTACAATGCAGTTTTTTAAAGAAAAATGTAAAATAAAAAAGTGTTAATTAGTAAAATATAAAAGCAAATAGCTAAAGAGCAGAAGTAAAATAAAATAACAGTAAGGAGGCTATATACAAGGTGGTACCGGTACAGAGTCAATGTGCGGGGGCACCGGCTAGTCGAGGTAATTGAGGTCATATGTACATGTGGTCCTCTGTAGCTCAGCTGATAGAGCACGGCGCTTGTAACGCTAAGGTAGTGGGTTCGATCCACGGGACCACCCATACACAAAAAAAAAATGTATGCACGCATGACTGTAAGTCGCTTTGGATAAAAGCGTCTGCTAAATGGCATATTATTATTATTATTATGTGGGTAGAGTTATAGTGACTATGCATAAATAGTAAACAGAGTAGCAGCAACATAAAAGAGGGGGATGGGGTGGGGATGGGGGGCAGTGCAAATAGTCCGTGTAGCCATGATTAGCTGTTCAGGAGTCTTATGGCTTGGGGGTAGAAGCTGTTGAGAAGCCTTTTGGACCTAGACTTGGCGCTCCGGTACCGCTTGCCGTGCGATAGCAGAGAGAACAGTCTATGACTAGGGTGGCTTGAGTCTTTGACAATTTCTAGGGCCTTCCTCAGACACTCCCTGGTATAGAGGTCCTGGATGGCAGGAAGCTTGGCCCCAGTGATGTACTGGGCTGTACACACTACCCTCTGTAGTGCCTTGCGGTCGGAGGCAGAGTAGTTGCCATACCAGGCGGTGATGCAACCAGTCAGGATGCTCTCGATGGTGCAGCTGTAGAACTTTTTGAGGATCTGAGGACCCATGCCAAATCTTTTCAGTCTCCTGACGGGGAATAGGTTTTGTCGTGCCCTCTTCACGACTGTCTTTGAGTGTTTGGACCATGATAGTTCGTTGGTGATGTGGACACCAAGGAACTTGAAGCTCTCAACCTGTTCCACTACAGCCCCGTCGATGAGAATGGGAGCGTGCTCAGTCCTCTTTTTTTTCCTGTAGTCCACAATCATCTCCTTTGTCTTGATCATGTTGAGGGAGAGGTTGTTATCCTGGCACCACACGACCAGGTCTCTGACCTCCTCCCTATAGGCTGTCTCATCGTTGTCGGTGATCAGGCCTACCACTGTTGTGTCGTCGGCAAACTTAATGATGGTGTTGGAGTCGTGCCTGGCCATGCAGTCATGGGTGAACAGGGAGTACAGGACGGGACTGAGCACGCACCCCTGAGGGGCCCCCGTGTTGAGGATCAGCATGGCAGATGTGTTGTTACCTACCCTTACCAGCTGGGGGCGGCCCGTCAGGAAGTCCAGGATCCGGTTGCAGGTGGAGGTGTTTAGTCCCAGGAACCTTAGCTTAGTGATAAGCTTTGAGGGCACTATGGTGTTGAACGCTGAGCTGTAGTCAATGAATAGCATTCTCACGTAGGTGTCCAGGTGGGAAAGGGCAGTGTGGAGTGCAATAGAGATTGCATCATCTGTGGATCTGTTGGGGTGGTATGCAAACTGGAGTGGGTCTAGGGTTTCTGGGATAATAGTGTTGATGTGAGCCATGACCAGCCTTTCAAAGCACTTCATGGCTACAGACGTGAGTGCTATGGGTCGATATTCATTTAGGCAGGTCATCTTAGTGTTCTAGGGCACATGGACTATAGTGGTCTGCTTGAAACATGTAGGTATTATAGACTCAGTCAGGGACATGTTGAAAATGTCAGTGAAGACACTTGCCAGTTGGTCAGCACATGCTCGGAGTACTCGTCCTGGTAATCCGTTTTGCCCTGCGGCCTTGTGAATGTTGACCTGCTTAAAAGTCTTACTCACATCGGCTACGGAGAGCGTGATCACATAGTCATCCGGAGCAGTTGGAGGCTACGGAAGGAGGGTTGTATGGCATTGAAGCTTGTTTGGAGGTTTGTTAACACAGTGTCCAATGAAGGGCCAGATGTATACAAAATGGTGTCGTCTGCGTAGAGGTGGATCGGAGCGTCACCAGCAGCAAGAGCGACATCATTGATATACACAGAGAATAGAGTCGGCCCGAGAATTGAACCCTGTGGCACCCCCACATAGACTGCCAGAGGTCCAGACAACAGGCCCTCCGATTTGACACATTGAACTCTATCTGAGAAGTAGTTGGTGAACCAGGCGAGGCAGTCATTTGAGAAACCAAGGCTATAATTGAACTACAAAATTGCCTGATTATACAGGCACAACTCATATTTTACATTTCAAATCATACTTTACATGCTTGTACACTTATGACATTAATTTACCTTCATAGTCCTGGACTTCCTGACGGGCCGCCCCAAGGTGGTGAAGGTAGGCAACAACACCTTTGTGGCATTTTGTATCGAAGGCCACGTGACCACTTAGGGCAGGGGTGTCAAACGTCCGGCCCGCGGGCCGGAACAGGCCCGCAAACGATTTTGTAAAGTATAAAAATGCGCTGCAATTTTTCAATAAAATAAACTGCTGTTCCAATTGCATCCACTGGATGGCGCAATAGCAATTGTGTTAAGCAAGCAAACTGTTTATACTGGGGCAGAGCAAGTAGGTTAAGCACATGCAGCCAGTCCGGATGAGCTACTTTGTTTTGCCCGCGATATTTATTACGGCTTCTACTTTTAACATTATGTGCTTTGGCACCCTCATTGCCCCAATATGTCTCTGTCAAAAAAGAGAAAAGTGGACGCAGAGTGCAGAGTGTTCCAAGAAAAATGGTCATCCTCCTATTGATTCGCAGAATTGAATGGGAAAGCTGTATGTTTGGTGTGTTCACAGCATGTTGCAGTGCTGAAAGAATATAACCTTCGTCGCCACTATTTTATTTTATTTTTTTATTTCACCTTTATTTAACCAGGTAAGCCAGTTGAGAACAGGTTCTCATTTACAACTGCGACCTGGCCAAGATAAAGCAAAGCAGTGCAATAAAAACAACACAGAGTTACATATGGGGTAAAAAACATAAAGTCAAAAATATAACAGAAAATATATATACAGTGTGTGCAAATGTAGCAAGTTATGGAGGTAAGGCAATACATAGGCTGTAGTGCAGAATAATTACAATAGTATTAACACTGGAATGCTAGATGTGCAAGAGATTATGTGCAAATAGAGATACTGGGGTGCAAAAGAGCAAGATAAATAACAATATAGGGATGAGGTAGTTGGGTGGGCTAATTTCAGATGGGCTGTGTACAGGTGCAGTGATCGGTAAGGTGCTCTGACAACTGATGCTTAAAGTTATTGAGGGAGATAAGAGTCTCCAGCTTCAGAGATTTTTGCAATTCGTTCCAGTCATTGGCAGCAGAGAACTGGAAGGAATGGCGGCCAAAGGAGGTGTTGGCTTTGGGAATGACCAGTGAGATATACCTGCTGGAGTGCAGACTACGGGTGGGTGCTGCTATGGTGACCAATGAGCTAAGATAAGGCGGGGATTTGCCTAGCAGTGATTTATAGATGGCCTGGAGCCAGTGGGTTTGACGACGAACATGTAGTGAGGACCAGCCAACAAGAGCGTACAGGTCACAGTGGTGGGTAGTGTATGGGGCTTTGGAGACAAAACGGATGGCACTGTGATAGACTACATCCAATTTGCTGAGTAGAGTGTTGGAGGCTATTTTGTAAATGACATCGCCGAAGTCAAGGATCGGTAAGATAGTCAGTTTTACGAGGGCATGTTTGGCAGCATGAGTGAAGGAGGCTTTGTTGCAAAATAGGAAGCCGATTCTAGATTTAACTTTGGATTGGAGATTCTTTATGTGAGTCTGAAAGTTGAGTTTACAGTCTAACCAGACACCTACGTATTTGTAGTTGTCCACATACTCTAGGTCAGACCCGTCGAGAGTGGTGATTCTAGTCGGGTGGGCGGGTGCCAGCAGCGTTCGATTGAAAAGCATGCATTTAGTTTTACTAGTGTTTAAGAGCAGTTGGAGGCTACTGAAGGATTGTTGTATGGCATTGAAGCTCGTTTGGAGGTTTGTTAACACAGTGTCCAATGAAGGGCCAGATGTATACAAAATGGTGTCGTCTGCGTAGAGGTGGATCTGAAAGTCACCAGCAGCAAGAGCGACATCATTGATATACACGGAGAAAAGTGTCGGCCCAAGAATTGAACCCTGTGGCACCCCCATAGAGACTGCCATAGGTCCAGACAACAGGCCCTCCGATTTGACACACTGAACTCTATCTGAGAAGTAGTTGGTGAACCAGGCGAGGCAGTCATTTGAGAAACCAAGGCTATTTAGTCTGCCAATAAGAATGCGGTGGTTGACAGAGTCGAAAGCCTTGGCCAGGTCGATGAAGACGGCTGCACAGTACTGTCTATTATCAATCGCGGTTATAATATCGTTTAGGACCTTGAGCGTGGCTGAAGTGCACCCGTGACCAGCTCGGAAACCGGATTGCATAGCGGAGAAGGTACGTTGGTATTCGAAATGGTCGGTGATCTGTTTGTTAACTTGCCTTTCAAATACTTTCGAAAGGCAGGGAAGGATGGATATAGGTCTGTAGCAGTTTGGATCTAGAGTGTCACCCCCTTTGAAGAGGGGGATGACCGCGGCAGCTTTCCAATCTCTGGGGATCTCAGACGTTATGAAAGAGAGGTTGAAGAAATAGCAGTCTGTGTTTACTCACAGCCGAGACATCAGTGACGCTGCAGTGAAAGCTAGCTACCTCATTGCTAATGAAATCGCAGTGGCTTCAAAACCATTTAGTGAGGGTGAATTTGTAAAAACATGTATGATGAAGGCAGCGGAGATTGTGTGCCCTGAAAAGCGTCAGGCTTTTGTAAATATCAGCCTGACAAGAAACACTGTAGCAGACAGGATTTCCGATCTTTCCGTGGATTTGGACAGCCAGTTGAAGCAAAAAGTGAAGTCATTTATTGCGTTTTCGGTTGCAATTGATGAAAGCACGGACATTACAGATGTTGCACAACTGGCCATTTTCATCCGCGGAGTTGATGACACATTGACCGTCACCGAGGAGTTGGTGGAGTTGGTGCCGATGACAGATACAACGACAGCAGCTGATATTTTCACCGCACTCGTCGGCGCGCTGGACAGGGTCGGAGTGGACTGGTCCCGCGCTGTCAGCCTGGCTACAGATGGTGCGCCCTCAATGATCGGGAAAAAAGCAGGCGTTGTGACAAAGTTCAGAGAGAAAGTGCAATCTGCAAATGGAGGACGTGATTTTTTGACTTTTCACTGTATTTTGCACCAGGAGGCTTTGTGTTGCAAGTCATTAAAGATGGATAACGTCATGAAGGTGGTCATCCAAACTGTTAATTTCATCCGATCCAGAAGCATGAATCACCGTCAGTTTGACAGCCTTCTCAGAGAGAAAGACACATCTATGGCCTGCCATACCACACTGAGGTAAGATGGTTAAGCCGAGGTGCTTTACTGAGGCGTTTCTTTGATTTATGAGAAGAAATTGAACAGTTCATGGAAGAAAAGGGCTAACCAGTGTTAGAATTTCATTCTGCAGAATGGATGCAGGACCTTGCATTTATGGGGGATGTTACAGAGCACCTGAATAACTTGAATAAACAGCTGCAAGGGCGCAACAAAGTTGTCACGCAGTATTATGACAGCATACGTTCTTTCAAGTTGAAGCTGTCATTGTGGGAGACGCAACTCGCCGGTGGTGATGCAGCTCACTTCCCCTGTCTAAAAAATGTGTGCGCGACCCAGCATGTGGCAGACATGAAGCGGTTCAAAGATAAAATAACGGGACTGTTACGGGAGTTTGAGCAACGCTTTCAGATTTTTGGTGAACTGGAGAAAGACTTCAACGTTTTTTGCTCGCCATTCACCGTGAATCCCTCTGATCTGCCCGTCAGCATCCAACTTGAAATAATAGACTTGCAGTGTGACTCGGATTTGAAGGGCAAATTTGCCGCAGCTGGCTTGGACACATTTTATCAGAATCTCTTGCCAGGTTACCCCAATTTGACAGCCCTCGCTGCAAAACTGTTGTGCATGTTTGGAACCACATATCTTTGTGAGCAACTTTTCTCTGTAATGAGCATAAATAAAACAAAGCTGCGCTCAAGGCTCACGCACAAGCACTTGAATCACATCCTGAAGTTGGCTGCCACTCAGGATGTGACGCCTGATATTGATGCGCTGGTGAAAGCTAAAAGATGCCAGGTATCAGGAGTCAAATAAACTATGCAACCCCACTTAAAGTGCTGCATGAGACACCCTGATATAGTTCTGTGATCTGTGATATACTTCTGTGAATCACTGAGGCATTGTGTGTTTGTGTGTTCTTTGTCCTCAGAACTTTCAAATAACTTGAGGTGTTTTATGATTAGTAGTGATGTTGTGCTTTTGGACACACTGTCCTCAGGCTCCAGCTTTATGTTTATATGTTTTTATGTTGATGTGCTATTGTTTTTAATTGATTTTATTTTATTTGTATATTTAACCTATTCTTGACTCTGTGGTTCTTGCACTTGTTTGGGGAACAGGATTTCATTATTTGTATCTACATTTCTGCCTGAGAAATGACACCCTGATATAGTTCTGTGATCTGTGAAACAGTTCTGTTAATCACTGAGGCATTGTGTTTTTGTGTGTTCTTTTTCTTTAGAATTTTCAAATAAACTTGAGGTGTTTTATGATTAATAGTGATGTTGTGCTTGTACTATTTTGGACACACGGTCCTCAGGCTCCAGCTTTATGTTTTATGTTGATTGTATTAAAACAAAGAAAACAATCTGAAGTTGTTGTTTTTAAGTTATATATACCATGATTTTACCGGTCCGGCCCACTTGGGAATAGATTTTCCTCCATGTGGCCTCTGAGCTAAAATGAGTTTGACACCCCTGACTTAGGGGACGAGCAGCCCGCACAGAGGAGTGGGAGAGCAGGAGATCTCATCTCAATGCACGATACTTGTACGGCGCCGGTTAACTTCAATAAAGAAGGACTTATGTTTTAAAGAACAGTTCTTTTCTTTAGTATTTCTTAGACAAGAAGATACAAGATGGTACCAGGAGTGAAATAACTCGCCTTTGACTCATCCATCATCGAGTTTTGGTTGAAAATGCTGAACGGCGCATACACATATATCAACTAGCAATCTTGACTAACGTTAGCTAACTAGCCACTGGGCTAACGAGACCGAGGTAAAAATAACCACGCCGGAGCTAACGGAGCGTGCAGTGCATGTAGCTAGTCGTTTTGCAGTGCTAGCTGGCTAACGACATGGAGCAGCTAAAGCCTCCAACAGAACTGAAACTGAACGGCAACGTTGAAGAGCAATGGAAGCGGTTCAAGCAGCGTTTCACCCTCTATCTGACGGCGATAGGAGTGGCTGGAAAAGACGACGCTAGTCATAGACTGTTCTCTCTGCTACCGCACGGCAAGCGGTACCGGAGTGCCAAGTCTAGGTCCAAAAGACTTCTCAACAGCTTCTACCCCCAAGCCATAAGACTCCTTAACAGCTAATCATGGCTACCCGGACTATTTGCACTGCCCCCCCACCCCATCCTTTTACGCTGCTGCTACTCTGTTAATTATTTATGCATAGTCACTTTAACTCTACCCACATGTACATATTACTTCAACTACCTCAACTAGCCGGTGCCCCCGCACATTGACTCTGCAACGGTACCCCCCTGTATATATAGCCTCCCTACTGTTATTTTATTTTACTTCTGCTCTTTTTTTTCTCAACACTTTTTTTGTTGTTGTTTTATTTAATAAAAATAAAAAAATGCACTGTTGGTTAAGGGCTGTAAGTAAGCATTTCACTGTAATGTCTGCACCTGTTGTATTCGGCGCATGTGACCAATACATTTTGATTTGATTTGATTTGTTTCTCACAGTCTAGGACACTATTGATGTCTACAACAGCTTTCAGCTAATGGATGAAGAGCAAGCAGATTATGAACTGGTGTTAGCCAAATTTCTGTCTTTTTGTACTCCCAGAAGAAACGAGGTATGTTTTCAACAGTAGATGTCAGAAAGAAACAGAGACTTGAGGAATTTATTATGGACTTCACTGAAATGTCAGTTGTGTAATTTCGGTCAAATTGCAGACTCGCTGATACGAGAGAGAATTGTCATGGGGGTGAGAGACAAGCTAGAGGGGTGACTCAGAGTAGCATACGGTCAATGGACAGTGGTGGTCTTAGTGAAACAGTATGCAAAGTGGAGTATTTTAGCAAAGGAAGAGCTACGGCTAACTTCAAAGGACAGCAGCACACTTCAGGGAACCAGCGCTCCTGCAGCATCTGTGGAGGAGAGCACAGACCTTGCCACTGCCCGGCAGTCTCTATGGGGGTGCCACAGGGTTCAATTCTTGGGCCAACTCTTTTCTCTGTGTATATCAATGACGTCGCTCTTGCTGCTGGTTACTCTCAGATCCACCTCTACGCAGACGACACCATTTTGTATACATCTGGCCCTTCATTGGACACTGTGTTAACAAACCTCCAAACGAGCTTCAATTCCATACAACACTCCTTCAGTAGCCTCCAACTGCTCTTAAACACTAGTAAAACTAAATGCATGCTCTTCAACCGAACGCTGCTTGCACCCGCCCACCCGACTAGAATCACTACTCTAGACGGGTCTGACCTAGAGTATGTGGACAACTACAAATATCTAGGTGTCTGGTTAGACTGTAAACTCCCCTTTCAGACTCACATTAAGAATCTCCAATCCAAAGTTAAATCTAGAATCGGTTTCCTATTTCGCAACAAAGCCTCCTTCACTCATGCTGCCAAACATGCCCTCGTAAAACTGACTATCCTACCGATCCTTGACTTCGGCGATGTCATTTACAAAATAGCCTCCAACACTCTACTCAGCAAATTGGATGTAGTCTATCACAGTGCCATCCGTTTTGTCTCCAAAGCCCCATATAATACCCACCACTGTGACCTGTACGCTCTTGTTGGCTGGTCCTCACTACATATTCGTCGCCAAACCCACTGGCTCCAGGCCATCTATAAATCACTGCTAGGCAAATCCCCGCCTTATCTTAGCTCATTGGTCACCATAGCAACACCCACCCGTAGTCTGCGCTCCAGCGGGTATATCTCACTGGTCATCCCCAAAGCCAACACCTCCTTTGGCCGCAATTCCTTCCAGTTCTCTGCTGCCAATGACTGGAACAAATTGCAAAAATCTCTGAAGCTGGAGACACTTATCTCCCTCACTAACTTTAAGCATCAGTTGTCAGAGCACCTTACCGATCACTGCACCTGTACACAGCCCATCTGAAATTAGCCCGCCCAACTACCTCATCCCTATATTGTTATTTATTTTGCTCATTTGTACCCCAGTATCTCTATTTGCACATCATCTCTTGCACATCATTCCAGTGTTAATACTAAATTGTAATTATTTTGCACTATAGCCTATTTTATTGCCTTACCTCCATAACTTGCTAAATTTGCACACTGTATATTATATGTATTTCTGTTGTATTTTTGACTTTGTTTTGTTTTACCCCATATGTAACTCTGTGTTGTTGTTTTTTATCGCACTGCTTTGCTTTATCTTGGCCAGGTCGCAGTTGTAAATGAGAACTTGTTCTCAACTGGTTTACCTGGTTAAATAAAGGTGAAATAAAAATAAAAAATAAAAATATAGAAAAGAGTGTTACAACTGTGGCATGAAGAACCCCTTCTCACTCAAATGCAGGCAGCTGAGACAACAAAATACAGTACACTGTGTCAACGATGACCAGGACAACAGTGGTGACAACGAGTACAGTGAGGGGTCTTTGGGTGACCTCTTTGTGGGAACAGTCGCACTTGCAGGACCAGACGAGGACTGGACTGCTACCTACAAGACTAATGGAAATGATATTGTGTTCAAACTTGACACTGGAGCACAGGTCAGCATCATTCCAGAGACTGAATTGTTACGGTTACAGGTAAAATCAGTGGTCTTCAGGGACATGCAGGTTGGTGCTGGAGGTAGATGATGAATCTCACAAGGTTCCGTTTGTCATAGTAAAGGGAGAAACAACACGATGGTTAACTCTGTGGGCTAATCTGAATCTGTACCTAATCTGGCAACTCACACTAGTCAGATGAGAAGTCTACTGTGTAAAACTACAGAGTGGTGTTGGAACAGTAATCACCAGAAAGAGTTTTGAGGAGCTCAAGGCATTGATCATGCATGCTCCAGTACTTTGGTTCTATGGTAAAAAGCTCAAAACCAAAATCTCAGCAGATGCCTCTAAAGCAGGTTAAGGTGCAGTGTTGTTACAGCAGTATGGCACTAGATGGAGCCCAGTTGCATATGCCTCCAGGGCTCTGACAACTTCTGAGTGTAACCATGCTCAGATTGAGAAAGAGGCATTGGCACTGTCATATGCATGTGATAAATTCAGTGTGTTTATCTGTGGTAAAACAGTGTGGGATGAAACAGATCATCAACCTTAAGTTACTATTGCAAAAAAGGGTCTAACATACACACCAACAAGGGAACAGAGACTGTTTCTAAAACTTCAGAAATATGACCTGCAACTCGAGTACAGGCCAGGGAAAGAATTGTTAGTGGCAGACACATTGTCCAGAGCTTTTGACAGCTCAGAACCAAACTAGATATACGAGCAGGATGTAAACCTTATCAGAAAGAGTTGCCCAGTCTCAGATGAAATGTGGACAGTTATTTCATGTGCTACTGCAGAAGATGAGTGTTTGCAAAAGTTGATTCAAGCCATAACATGCAGGTAGTCTGTATAAGCTATACCATACCCTTATGGTCAATACAGGGATGAGCTATCTGGACTTGATGGAATTCTGTTTAAGGGTTCAAGAATTGTGATACCAAGTGTGTTACAGAAAAACATTCTGATCAAAATACACAAGGACCATCTAGGGATGGAAAAGTCAAAACGACGTGCTAAAGCAGGGTTATTCTGGCCCAAGATGAATGCTGATATAGAGCAGACACTTACAGCCTGTGAAACATGCCAGAAATACAGGTCAAAACAGCAAAGAGATGATGTTGGTTGAGGAAAAAAGGTATTGAGACCATGGGGCAAAGTAGGAATAGACACTGGCTGGAATGCGGTTTTAACCAATCAGCATTCAGGATTAGACCCACCCGTTGTATAATGATGGACTATTACTCTCATTACCCAGAGAGCTTTGCTGAAGGACACTACTGCTAGTCAGGTGATAACTCACATTAAGTCATTCTTTGCTCGTCATGGGGTCGCAGAGGTAGTCCGTACGGACAACGGATCAGCTGTTCAGCTTTCAGTGATTTTGCTAAACTGTACGGGTTCAAGCATGTCACATCCAGCCCACTGTACCCACAGTCTAATGGGTTAGTCGAGAACGGTGCCAAAACAGTGAAACTACTGCTTGAGAAAGCTCTCAACTCAGACAGATCCGAATCTAGCTTTGTTAAACTACAGGGCTATTCCACAAAAACAAGATTCTGTCTCCTGCAGAGCTGTTGTTCAACAGGAAACTCAAAACTAGGTTGCCAGTACTCCTAGAAACAGAGAAGCATGACAAGGTGATTCTTAACCAACGGAGAGAAAAGACTGAACAGAAAAGGTACTATGACAAAGTGTCCAAGGTGCTCAGTACACTCAGTCCAAATGATAGGGTGAAAATGCATGATGGGAAAACATGGAGCGCTGAGGCCCGTGTGGTGAAAACAGTGGCAACCAGGTCATGTGATCTAATGACACCTGAAGGAGTTACATACAGGAGAAATAGGAGACACTTGTTACATGTACCTGAGTGTGAGCAAACAGACATGCAAGACAGTGACATTACAGGTCAGAAAACGTCAAGCCCAGAAACTCCTGTGTCATTACAGGTCAGACAACGTCAAGCCCAGACACTCCTGTGTCAGACCCACCTGTTGAAATGAGACGGTCAGGTAGAGAAGGACAAGCTCATCAGAGGCTGATTGAGGAAGTATAAATGTGTTATTGGAGTGCAGTGTTCACTATGCAAAGAAGTGTAACCAGGTTTTATAGAGAATTGTTATTGTTTTATCTTATAAGGGAAAAAGCATATCTTGATAAGGGGGATGTGGCATATTGTATCGGAGGCCGCGTGATCACTTAGGGGACGCTCAGCCCGCGCAGGGGAGTGGGAGATCTCATCTCAATGCACGATACTTGTACGGCTCAGGTTAACTTGAATAAAGAAGGACTTATGTTATAAAGAACTGTTGTTTTATTTAGTATTTCTTAGACAAGAAGATACAACAACCTCCTCTACGCTGATCCTCAATACAGGGGCTCCACAAGGGTACGTACTCAGCCCCCTCCTGTACTCCCTGTTCACACATGACTGCAGGGCCACGCACGTCTCCAACTCAATCATCAAGTTTTTAGACAACACAATAATGGTAGCCCTGATTACTAACAATGACGAGACAGCCTACAGGGAGGAGTTGAGGGCCCTGGCGGAGTGGTGCCATAAAAATAACCTCTCCTTCAACGTCAACAACACATTGACAGGGCCACAGTGGAGAAGGTGGAAAGCTTAAAGTTCCTCGGCGTACACATCACTGACAATCTGAAATGGTCCACCCACACAGACAGTGTGGTGAAGAAAGTGCAACAGCACCTCTTGAATCTCAGGAGGCTGAATACATTTGGCTTGGCCCATAAGACCCTCACAATCTTTTACAGATGCACCATTGAGAACATCCTGTCGGACTGTATCACCGCCTGGTACGGCAACTGCACCGTCCGCAACCACAGGGCTCTCCAGAGGGTGGTGCGGTCTGCTCAACACATCACCGGGGGCACACTGCCTGCCCTCCAGGACATTTACAGCACTCGCTGTCAAAGGAAGGCCAACAAGATCCTCAAGGACCTCAGCCACCCAAGCCACGGCCTGTTCACCCCGCTACCATCCAGAAGGCAAGGTCAGTACAGGCGCATCAAAGCTGGGACCGAGAGACTGAAAAATAGCTTCTATCTCAAGGCCATCAGACTGTTAAATAGTCACCACTAGCTAGCCCCCGCCCAGTAACCTGCCCTGAACTTTAGTCACTGTCACTAGATGGCTACCATCCGGTTACTCTACCCTGCACCTTAGAGGCTGCTGCCCGATGTACATAGACATGGAATCACTGGTCACTTTCATGTTTACTGTAAACTCTATTCTGGTCAAGGCCCATCCTATTTAACTATTGCTGTACATATACTATTCTTCAGATACAGTGCCCTGGTGCACAACTGAGCAAGAGGACAAATACATTAAAGTGTCTAGTTTGAGAAACAGACGCCTCACAGGTCCTCAACTGGCAGCTTCATTAAATAGTACCCGCAAAACACCAGTCTCAACGTCAACAGTGAAAAGGCGACTCCGGGATGCTGACCTAGACAGAGCTGCAAAGAAAAAGCCATATCTCAGACTGGCCAATAAAAATAAAAGATTAAGATGGGAAAAAGAACACAGACACTGGACTTTTTCTTTGCAACTGCCTAGGTCAGCATCCCAGAATCGCCTCTTCACTGTTGACGTTGAGACTGGATTTTTGCGGGTACTATTTAATGAAGCTGCCAGTTGAGGACCTGTGAGGCGTCTGTTTCTCAAACTAGACACTAATGTATTTGTCCTCTTGCTCAGTTGTGCACCGGGGACTCCCACTCCTCTTTCTTTTCTGGTTAGCGCCTTAGACCACTGCACCACTCGGGAGATCAAAAATACACTGTAGACATTGTTAATGTTGTAAATGGCTTTTGTAGCTGGAAACGGCTGATTTTTTATGGAATATCTACATAGGCAGATGCACATTATCAGCAACCATCAGTCCTGTGTTCCAATGGCACGTTGTGTTTGCTAATCCAAGTTTGGGATTCAAGATCTCATACAATGCTGTGTACTACTCCCTTCACAGAACTGCGCAAACTGCGCTGTGCCACTAGAGATCCTGGTTCGAATCCAGGCTCTGTCGTAGCCGGCCGCGACCGGGAGACCCATGGGGCGGCGCACAATTCGTCCAGGGTAGGGGAGGGAATGGCAGGCATGGATGTAGCTTAGTTGATAGAGCATGCCGTTTGCAACGCCAGGGTTGTGGGTTCGATTCCCACGGGAGGCCAGCATTAAAATTTAAAATTTAAAATTTAAAAATAAAATGTATGCACTCACTAACTGTAAGTCGCTCTGGATAAGAGCGTCTACTAAAATGTAAATGTAAATCTTCAGTTTCTTGGCAATTTCTCACATGGAATAGCCTTCATTTCTCAGAACAAGAATAGACTGACAAGTTTCAGAAGAAAGTTTTTTGTTTCTGGCCATTTTTATCCTGTAATCGAACCCACAATTGCTGATGCTCCAGATACTCAACTAGTCTCAAGAAGGCCAGCTTTATTGTTACTTTAATCAGCACAACAGTTTTCAGCTGTGCTAACATAATTGCAAAAGGGTTTTCTAATGATCATTTAGCCTTTTTTAAATGATAAACTTGGATTAGCAAACACAACGTGCCATTGGAACACAGGACTGATGTTTGCTGATAATGTGCATCTGTACGCCTATGTAGATATTCCATAAAAAATCAGCCGTTTCTAGCTACAAAAGCCATTTACAACATTAACAATGTCTACAGTGTATTTTTGATCAATTTGATGTTATTTTAATGGACAAAAAATGTATTTTTCTTTCAAAAACAAGGACATTTCTAAGTGACCCCAAACTTTTGAACGGTAGTGTATATATATATTTATGCTCCGGACTCCAACATTGGTCGTCGTAATATTTTAATATTTCTTAATTCCACTCCTTTACTTTTTAGATAAAATCAAAGCTTATTTGTCACATGAGCCGAATACATCAGGTGTAGACCTTACAGTGAAATGCTTACTTACATGCCCTTAACCAACAATGCAGTATTAAGAAAGAATACCCAAAAAAATCACATATAAAATAATACGAAATAAAAGTAACAAATAATTAAAGAGCAGCAGTAAAACGCGAGGCTATATACAGGGGGTACCGGTACCGAGCCAATGTGCAGGGGCACCGGTTAGTCAAGGTAATTGAGGTAATATGTACATATAGGTAGAGTTATTAAAGTGACTATGCATAGATAATAAACAGAGAGTAGCAGCAGTGTAAAAGAGGGGGGGGGGGCAATGCAAACAGTTTGGGGGCTGGATTAGATGTTCAGGAGTCTGGATCAGATGTTCAGGAGTCTAATGGCTTGGGGATAGAAGCTGTTTAGAAGCCTCTTGGACCTAGACTTGGTGCTCCGGTACCGCTTGCCGTGCGGTAGCAGAGAGAACAGTCTATGACTACAGTAGCTGGAGTCTTTGACAATTTTTAGGGCCTTCCTCTAACACCGCCTGGTATAGAGGTCCTAGATGGCAGGAAGCTTGGCCCCAGTGATGTAATGGGCCGTATGCACTACCCTCTGTAGTGCCTTGAAGTCGGAGGCCGAGCAGTTGCCATACCAGGCAGTGATGCAACCAGTCAGGATGCTCTCGATGGTGCAGCTGTAGAACCTTTTGAGGATTTGAGGACCCATGCCAAATCTTTTCAGTCTCCTGTGGGGGAATAGGTTTTGTCGTGCCCTCTTCACAACTGTCTTGGTGTGCTTGGACCATGTTAGTTTGTTGGTGATGTATACACCAAGGAACTTGAACCTCTCAACCTGCTCCACTACAGCCCCGCCGATGAGAATGGGGGTGTGCTCGGTCCTCTTCTTTTTCCTGTAGTCCACAATCATCTCCTTCGTCTTGATCGTGTTGAGGGACAGGATGTTGTCCTGGCACCACACTGCAGGTCTCTGACCCTCCTCCCTATAGGCTGTCTCGTCGTTGTCGGTGATCAGCAAAGTTAATGATGGTGTTGGAGTCGTGCCTTGCCATGCAGTCATGAGTGATCAGGGAGTACAGGAGGGGACTGAGCACGCACCCCTGAGGGGCCCCCTTGTTGAGGATCAGCATGGCGGATGTGTTGTTACCTACCCGTACCACCTTGAGTCAATGAATAGAATTATCACATAGGCGTTCCTTTTGTCCAGGTGTGAAAGGGCAGTGTGGAGCGCAATAGAGATTGCATCATCTGTGGATCTGTTGGGGCGGTATGCAAATTAGAGTGGATCTAGGGTTTCTGGGATAATGGTGTTGATGTGAGCCATGACCAGCCTTTCAAAGCACTTAATTGCTACAGAAGTGAGTGCTACGGGTCAGTAGTCATTTAGGCAGGTTACCTTAGTGTTCTTGGGCACAGGGACTATGGTGGTCTGCTTGAAACATGTTGGTATTACAGACTCAGACAGGGAGAGGTTGAAAATGTCAGTGAAGACACTTGCCAGTTGGTCAGCGCATGCTCAGAGTACACGTCCTGGTAATCCATCTGGAGCTGCGGCCTTGTGAATTTTGACCTGTTTAAAGGTCTTACTCACATCGGCTACGGAGAGCGTGATCACACAGTCGTCCGGAACAGCTGATGCTCTCATGCTTGTTTCAGTATTACTTGCCTCGAAGCGAGCATAGAAGTAATTTAGCGTGTCTGGTAGGCTTGTGTAACTGGGCAGCTCGCGGATGTGCTTCCCTTTGTAGTCTGTAATAGTTTGCAAGCCCTGCAACATCCGACGAGCGTCGGAGCCGGTGAAGTACGATTCGATCTTAGTCCTTAGACGCTTTGCCTGTTTGATGGTTCGTCGGAGGGCATAGCGGGATTTCTTATAAGCTTCCGGGTTAGAGTCCCGCTCCTTGAAAGCGGCAGCTCTACCCTTTAGCTCAGTGCGGATGTTGCCTGTTGGGGTATGTACGTACAGTCACTGTGGGGACGACGTCATCATTGACTTATTGATGAAGCCAGTGAATGATGTGGTGTCCTTCTCAATGCCATCAGAAGAATCCCGGAACATATTCCAGTCTGTGCTGGCAAAACAGTTCTGTAGCTTAGCATCTGCTTCATCTGACCACTTTTTTATTGACCAAGTCACTGGTGCTTCCTGCTTTAGTTTTTGCTTGTAAGCAGGAATCAGGAGGATATAATTATGGTCAGATTTGCCAAATGGAAGGCGAGGGAGAGCTTTGTACGTGTCTATGTGTGTGGAGTAAAGGTGGTCTAGAGTTTTTTTTCCCTCTGGTTGCACGTTTAACATGCTGGTAGAAATGAGGTAAAACAGATTTAAGTTTTCCTGCATTAAAGTCCCCGGCCACTAGAAGCGCCGCCTCTGGATGAGCGTTTTCCTGTTTGCTAATGGCCGTATACAGTTCATTTAGTGCTGTGTTAGTGCCTGCATTGGTTTGTGGTGGTAAATAGACAGCTACGAAGAATATAGATGAAAACTCTCTTGGTAGATGTGTGGTCTACAGCTTATCATGAGATACTCTACCTCAGGCGAGCAAAACCTCAAGACTTCCTTAGCTTCGTGCACCAGCTGTTGTTTACAAATATACATAGACAGCCACCCCTTGTCTTACCAGAGGCTGCTGTTCTATCCTGCCGATACAGTGTATAACCCGCCAGCTGTATGTTATTCATGTCCTCGTTCAGCCACGACTCGGTGAAACATAAGATATTACAGTTTATAATGTCCCGTTGGTAGGATATTCATGCCTGTAGTTTGTCCACTTTATTATCAAGCGATTGTAAATTGGCCAATAGTATCGATGGCAAAGGCATATTAACCACTCGTCACCGGCTCCTTACCAAGTACCCCGATCTCCTTCCGCGATATCTCCTTTTCTTTCTACTGCGAATAACGGGGATGAGGGCCCTGTCAGGTGTCTGGAGCAAATCCCACTGATTAAAGAAAAATTATTCGTCCAGTTCAAGGTGAGTAATCGCTTTTCTGATGTCCAGAAGCTCTTTTCGGTCATAAGAGACGGTAGAAGCAACATTATGTACAAAATAAGTTACAAACAATGCGAAACAACGAACAAAATAGCACGGTTGGTTAAGAGTCCATTGTGTATTGTTAGATATTACTGCACTGTTGGAGCCAGGAACACAAGCATTTCACTACACCCACAATAACATCTGCTAAATATTTGTGTTAAAATTTGATTTGATTTTTGAAAGTGTTCCATAATTCTCAATCCGCATTGCGTTGTGGCTAAGAACAGCCCTTAGCTGTGGTATTGTATATTGGCCATATACCACACCTCCTCAGGCTTTATTGCTTAAGTAGAACACATAAGTGTATTATAAGGCATTATAAAGGTCATTAAAATAATTATACATATGTTCTTCATAGAAACTGTTACCCTTTATATATTCTAACAACTCACATTTTAAGATTCATTATTTCATTTGTTCCATGTTAAGGACTCTAACCTAGGAACAAAACTATTTGTCTCCCTCTTGCTGTTGCATACAGTTCCTCTCTCTCTTCCTCCCTTCTTCTATCATATCCCTCCCTCCTTTTAACCCCACCCCTCTGGCAGAACCAGGAAGTTTCTCCCCCTCACACAAACTATTTTAGGAGAAAACGAAACTGGTCTGACTCTCTGTGTCGTCTGTCTGTGTGAGAGTGAACAACCGTCCCAAATGGCTCAGCAGGGAGTTCTGCTGGACCAGGACCAGTTCTGTTGTTCTGTCTGTCTGGATCTACTGAAGGAGCCGGTCACTACTGCCTGTGGACACAGTTACTGTAGGAGCTGTATTGAGGGCTGCTGGGATCAGGATGTTCTGAAAGGGGTCTATAGCTGTCCTCAGTGCAGACAGAATTTCATTTCAAGGCCTAATCTGAGGAAAAATAACATGTTGGCTGAAGTGGTGGAAAAACTGAAGAAGACAGGACTCCAGGCTGCTCCCCCTCCTGCTCTGTGCTATGCTGGACCTGGAGATGTGGCGTGTGATGTCTGCACTGGGACCAGAAAGCAGAAAGCCCTCATGTCATGTCTGGTGTGTCTGGCCTCTTACTGTGAGACTCACCTCCAACCTCACTATGAATCTCCTGCTTTGAAGAAGCACAAGCTGGTCAAAGCCACCGCACAACTACAGGAGAAGATCTGCTCTGATCATGACAAACTGCTGGAGGTTTTCTGTCGTACCGATCAGCAGTGTATCTGTTATCAGTGTGTGATGGATGAACATAAAGGCCATGATACAGTGTCAGCTGCAGCAGAGAGGACTGAGAAACAGGTAAGACCAGAACTACTTGTTGGTGACTGTCTGATAAACACATAATTAAAGATACAGTAGGAACTAAGTCTGTTTGAATATGAGAGAAATAAAATGAAATTGATCCTCATCAGAACAAATATGAACACAAACCTTGAGTATATTGAGTTTGATCCAAATGTATCACCATTTTCTAAAGTCAAACACTATTATCATTCTGAATGCCCTTTTATAAGTCCAAAGTTCAGCCTTAACCCTTTGATACGTGTACGCCTACCATAAAAACTATAATCTTTCACATAGCAAGATAAACAAATATAATATTGGAAAGGGACTTCCTCAAGATTATATACCTTCCTCTCTATGTGCCCTATGTTACATTACTATACTATTGATCTACTGGACAAATAAAGCTTGATAGCTCATTGAAGAGTGATTCTCCACAGAGGCAGCTGGGGATGAGTCAGCAGAAGGTCCAGCAGAGATTCCAGGAGAGAGAGAAGGAGCTGAATGAGCTCCAACAGGCTGTGGAGTCTCTCAAGGTGAGTATTGTTGACCAGAGGAGAGGCATCATTTCACTTCTCTACTCCAGTCAGAGAGAGAGAGATGCCCCTATCCAATCCCACTGGCTCCACTGTTGGGAACAGGCTGTCTGGAACCCTTTCAGAGAATAGACTGCTTAATGTAACCGGCGGGATATGAACCCGGGTCTACTGAGGAGAGAAACCAACATCTTGACTGTTTCACCAAGAGGTCATTCCCCATTAGGCTGACACTGATTTTGAAGTCGCAAGAGGGGTTACCTCATCACATAACAAGCACGGCGCTTGTAACGCCAAGGTAGTGTGTTCGAACCCCGGGACCACCCATACACAAAAAAAATTATGCACGCATGACTGTAAGTCGCTTTGGATAAAAGCGTCTGCTAAATGGCATATTTAAATACTCAAGTCCCCTATACATTAAAATGGAGCTCTCTCTCAATTTAATTCAAAGGGCTTTATTGGCATGTGAAACATATATGTTTACATTGCGAAAGCAAGTGAAATAGATAATAAACAATCAGAAATAAAAAGTAAACATTACACTTACAAAAGTTTCAAAGTAATAGAGACATTTCAAATGTTATAATTCAAGTGCAAACAGAGTGAGCCATTCGCCAGACTGAGTTCTGGAGGTGAAATGGAAATTAATTCGACAAGAGTTGTGGTGACTAATCTGCCTCCGTTTATTACTTACGAACAGACCGCAAGTAGTTGGTTCGTTTTGGTAATTTTGCAAGTGGTTTTCGTGTGCTCTCGGCTGGGTGGCAGGTGTAGTCCGTTAAACATGTTGTCTCTTTTCGTAGACCAATGTTTGTTTCTTAACAATCTTCAAGGTTACGCAGGGGAAGGGTGGAACGCAGGGTTTGCTAGCACAGATAGTTTTGGGTGTTTCTAGAGTGGGGATGTAGGGCATAATGCTAGTGCAGACAAGCGCGACCAGCCGGCAGCGGGGGCTAGGACTAGGCTGGACACAATACATTTTGAACACCTTTTTCTGATAAAACTACTTCATTGCATCTGCCATGGAGCCCAGTTTCATAATATTACCATATGTCCCAGATGCTTGCCGTAGGTTAGAAATAATAGGGCATGTTTCACCCTGCCAGCTCCTATTAGTTGTTTTGAGCTCTGTGGCACCAACTCGCCTAATGAAAGTTCTATTCCCAGCCCATTGTTCTGCGTCACAATGCCAGCTTCACTATTGTTGCTAATGAGACCAGCCCGTATTAACATTGTAGCTTTACCTCAGGTAACTTATTATTAACAAGGTTATGACTACTTGGTGAGCAAACTCACTGTTCACCTGGGTACACGTTGTGGTGACCCACAGTGCTACATATGGTTGGCGCATAGCAATCAAACATTAAACATTTTCTGGTCACAGTTAATCATATTTCCTTTCAGAAAAAGGTGTGTAACCTAAACAAAACACATATCCGTCCTCTTTTTCAAGATGTGGTCGATTTAAACAGACAGAATATTTTTTTTCAATTAAGAAAAAACCTTTTAATTTTATTTTTATTGTTTCTATATTACTGCTGGGTAATTAGATATGTGTCATTTACATTACATTTACGTCATTTAGCAGACACTCTTATCCAGAGCGACTTACAAGTTGGTGCATTCACCTTATAGCCAGTGGGATAACAACTTTACAATTATTATAATTTTGCCAGAGCAGCGAACAGTTTTGACTGGGCTGAGCGGGAACTGTGCTTCAGCAGAGGTAGGGGAGCCAGCAGGCCAGAGGTGGATGAACGCAATGCCCTCGTTTGGGTGTAGGGACTGATCAGAGCCTGAAGGTACGGAGGTGCCGTTCCCCTGTCGAAATCTGTAAGTTCGTTGGCATTGAATTGAGCTAATGCTGCGCAGGTTCACTGAGTTGTAAACTAAATGGATAGGTGTAGCTCATTGATTTATAGATCTGACACAGTTGCTACGTCAGATAATGAGCCTAGCAAGTGTCGTGAATGAGGTATGTAGTACCCACAGAAGGCCACAGGGAGGAGCAAGAGAGCTATAAACCTATTCATTTTTTTGTTGCGTTAAATACCCTAAATCAAATCAAATCAAATCAAATGTTATTGGTCACATGCGCCGAATACAACAGGTGCAGAGATTACAGTGAAATGCTTACTTACAGCCCTTAACCAACAGTGCATCTATTTTTAACAAAAAAAGTAAAAATAAAACAACAACTAAAAAAGTGTTGAGAAAAAAAGTAAAATAAGAGTAGGGAGGCTATATATACAGGGGGGTACCGGTGCAGAGTCAATGTGCGGGGGCACCGGCTAGTTGAGGTAGTTGAAGTAATATGTACATGTGGGTAGAGTTAAAGTGACTATGCATAAATAATTAACAGAGTAGCAGCAGCGTAAAAAGGATGGGGTGGGGGGGGGGGGCAGTGCAAATAGTCCGGGTAGCCATGATTAGCTGTTCAGGAGTCTTATGGCTTGGGGGAAGAAGCTGTTGAGAAGTCTTTTGGACCTAGACTTGGCACTCCGGTACCGCTTGCCGTGCGGTAGCAGAGAGAACAGTCTATGACTAGGGTGGCTGGAGTCTTTGACAATTTTGAGGGCCTTCCTCTGACACCGCCTGGTATAGAGGTCCTGGATGACAGGAAGCTTGGCCCCAGTGATGTACTGGGCCGTACGCACTACCCTCTGTAGTGCCTTGCAGTCGGAGGCCAAGCAGTTGCCATACCAGGCGGTGATGCAACCAGTCAGGATCCTCTCGATGGTGCAGCTGTAGAATTTTTTGAGGATCTGAGGACCCATGCCAAATCCTTTCAGTCTCCTGAGGGGGAACCTAACAATCAATCAATCAATCAAATGTGTTTATAAAGTCCTTTTTACATCAGCAGATGTCACAAAGTGCTATACAGAAACTCTAACCCTACTTATAACCTATTTTAGCCTTAACTCTAACCCCTAACCCTAATTCTAGGGTAGGGTAGCCTAGAACACGTTTATAAACTATTTTAGTATTAATTTTATGTTAGTAAATACCATTTTAGTACTGTATAGCATTTATTGTTATTTTTTAAATAAAACCTATGTAACCTTTATTAGTCATTTTATTATATGTATTATTGCAAGGCAGAACACTTGATAAACAACACATTTGTTTTATTTTTTAAATGTGGTTTGAACTGGGTGTGACCTAGTAACCTCTATGTGAAAGTCCAGCAATTGGCATGTCATAGGTGGGGCAGGTTTGAGACTGATCTCCAGAATTAATAAGAAAAATACACTTTATTTCTCAGCTGCCTCACCAATGTCTTTACGTGAATTAATAACTTTTAATTGCTAAATGTTTCCAATAGATGGCTGCATAAAACCACAAAGCATCAGTTATAGGCTACAAGCATAAAATAGCATGCAACCAAAGACTATGTCCTATGATTTTCTAAAAAGGTCACTCATTACTTTACAGTTAGCTATATATCTCGAATTAGGCCTGTGTTGCTTTTGGGAGAGCAACAAAATATTAACTCTAGCAGGTATTGAACACCGGCCAAATAATCACTAGTCAGATGCGCTAACCTCAACCCTAGGAAACATGCATTATATAAAAATGTTCTTAATATCTGATATTGGGAGTAAACAGTCTCGGAATAGAAAAGACAAAACACTGCATCTTCCAGCCCGCCAATCAATTACGTCATGCAACCCTCGTGGTTAGCAAATCTACCTCAACATACCCCTCGCTTGTGCGAGAAGGCTTATTGATAATCGTTATAGTACAGAGTGCTCGCTGTCGCTGACGGCTCAAGCTTTTGTCGGGGCTTGTTGATTTGGCTACTTGTTCGAGAAGGCATACTGGCTCGATGCTGGTTTATCAATTTGACAATGAATGTACTAGAAAAATACGTTTTTGTCAAGCAGAGGTGACTCAATTAATGTTCAGGCTTATTGATAATCGTTATAGTAATGAGGTGTAATTTAAAACATGACCATAAAAACAGGTAATAATAAACATGAATCATCATTATATTACTTCACAGTAATGTGGTAAATGCTTTTTCAGTCCTTCCTCTTGCGTTAGCAGTGTGGAAAGGGACAGTAAAAAGCTCAGGCAGGAGGAGTTTTCCTGTGAGGGGGAGTGGTGGTGTATCCAGGGAGAGAACTAAACTAATCTTCTGAAATTTGTGGTCTTATGCAGCCGTCTATTGCAATTATTTAGCAACTGCAGTAGAACTGAATAATGTGTATGTCCTTACTAAGTGTATATCCTTACTAAAGTAGTAATTACTTAGAATTGCAGAATATATGGATGGGGGTACCAGGAGGGAGGAGAGTAGAGCAGGGTCAAGTGGTGGTGGTACCAGGAGGGAGGAGAGTAGAGCAGGGTCAAGTGGTGGTGGTACCAGGAGGGAGGAGAGTAGAGCAGGGTCAAGTGGTGGTGTTACCAGGAGGGAGGAGAGTAGTGCAGGGTCAAGTGGTGGTGGTACCGGGAGGGAGGAGAGTAGAGCAGGGTCAAGTGGTGGTGGTACCAGGAGGGAGGAGAGTAGAGCAGGGTCAAGTGGTGGTGGTACCAGGAAGGAGGAGAGTAGAGCAGGGCCAAGTGGTGGTGCGCAGGCCGTGGAGAAAGTGGTGGTGGGGAGGTTGCAGCTGGGCTACATGAGCTGAGGCAGGTTTCTGTAGTAACAGAGACTCCGGTGGGCAAAGGCTTGGTGGGCTCATCCCAGGAAATATTGCCTGTCATTGGGGAAGAGGCACTGATCATGGGGGAAGTGCAGGGGGGCAGAGACTGGGGAGGAGGAGGACGGTACCTTGCCAATGGAGGAGGAGGAAGAGGGGGGAGGTGAGTCTGCGGGAGCGGAGGACAAGGCGTCTCGTTTTCAGACGGCTCATTGGATCCAGAGCTGACAGCTAGTCAGGCTGAGGGCCCAGTATATACGCTGAGATAACTTTCTAGTTTCCTGATGGAGACTAAAGGGGAAAAAGAAGGTTCTGCTAGAGTCATATTTGATTGATCCTGGAAGGTTTGTAAGGTCAGTACAACACGTGATGAAGAATGAGGGGTTTAGTGTCCTCTCACCCAGGAAGCGGTATAGGCTGAGAAAATGGGTCATAGGTTCTTAAGGGCATGTCTTCAGAATCTGCTTAAATTGATGTTTTTTTCTGGCATGGCGGCTTTATGGGCTTCTCTACTGGTTTCTGATTGTGGTGATTTCCCTCCCACCTCTTATGGAGATTTCACGGTTAGACTTCCTTAACATGAACGGCGGCAGAGACTGGGGGAATAAGTCAAACAAAAAAATGTTAACGTGATTTTTTTGCAAGAGACACACAGTGATGTGATTAATGAAGTGTATTGGGGGTCTGGTGGAAAGGGGGCGCAGGTGCTGAGCCATGGCACAAATCTTAGTGCAGGGGTAGCAAAAGAGGTGTGTAAGGGTAGGTTGTTAGTGGTTAGAGCCAAAATCAGTAACCTTGTCTTTGCTTTCCAAAATGTGTATGCACCTAGTACAGGGCTCAGTTCTCTGTTTCACCAGGGCCCAGGCAGGTGTCCTATTGGAAATTCCATGTAAAGCTCTTCCAAGATGTCACTTTTTGCTCAAGCTTCCAAGTCATTTGGGAGAGGTGGGGACAGCAGAAGGGGGAGTAACTTCTGTTGTGAGGAGATGAGGGAGCCTGATTGGTGGGTAACTTCTGCTGTGGGGAGATGAGGGAGCCTGATGGGTGGGTAACTTCTGTTGTGGGGAGATGAGGGAGCCTGATGGGTGGGTAACTTCTGTTGTGGGGAGATGAGGGAGCCTGATGGGTGGGTAACTTCTGTTGTGGGGAGATGAGGGAGCCTGATGGGTGGGTAACTTCTGTTGTGGGGAGATGAGGGAGCCTGATGGGTGGGTAACTTCTGTTGTGGGGGAGATGAGGGAGCCTGATGGGTGGGTAACTTCTGTTGTGGGGAGATGAGGGAGCCTGATGGGTGGGTAACTTCTGTTGTGGGGGAGATGAGGGAGCCTGATGGGTGGGTAACTTCTGTTGTGGGGAGATGAGGGAGCCTGATGGGTGGGTAACTTCTGTTGTGGGGAGATGAGGGAGCCTGATGGGTGGGTAACTTCTGTTGTGGGGAGATGAGGCCGCGGCTGTGGAGTTGTACTCTGATTTATAAAGGGCAGAACTCTGTGATCCTGGGTGTTCTCAGGTTCTGCTCACAGAGCTTTCCAAACTCTCTCTGTCACAGAGAAATCAAATGGACCAGGGGCGGTGTGTTCATTAGGGCGATATGGGCGACGCACTGCCAAACGGGAAAAGCAAGGGATTTTTTTTCTAATCAATTATATCACGGCAACAGTAGTTATCAGTGTTCTAATCTAGACGTCTGATCTGCCACTAAATGTCCAATCAGGCTAAAGTCGTGCTTCAAATGGCCCCGCCCGTTTTGGGGCGATTTCAGTCAGGTTGAAAATCGCCCAGAAGTCTCTCATAGCCTCTCATGTAAAATCTTTTTTTTTCAAATATCAGAGCTTTCAATACAATCTCTATGGGTTTCTGAGGGCTTGCACTTACGCGCTTTCGTCATACGTAACATAACCATGAACGTAACTAAGAAAAGAGCGGGTAGCAGCGTCAATCAATTCACGTACTACTATCAAGATGGCTATAGCGTTCAGTGCAACTCGATTGTCTCTTTGAAAGAAGTTCACATCAAAGACCATTCAAAACGAGCTACTGGAGTGTATGCTAGCGGTCATGAGGGAACATATTGTGGAGGAGGTGAAGTCGGCGAACTTCGTAGCTATCCAAGCTGACGAGACCACGGACGTTTCTACACATACACAGCTGGTGCTGAGGTACATAGATAGCAACCACAGAGTGCAGGAGCGCTTTTTTGAGTTCCTTCCCATCTCGGAATCAACCTCAGTCTCAATCGCCAGTGTGCTTTTGGAGAGACTGAAACTGAGAGTCAAACTCATTGCGCAAGCTTACGATGGAGCCAGTGTGATGAGGGGAGAGAAGGCTGGTGTGCAGCAAAATGTACGTGAGCATTTCAAGAATGCCCATTACGTGCATTGCTATGTGCATCAGCTGAATTTTATGCCTGATTTCAATGAGAAAGTCATTGACCGCTTTGCTGCATTGAAAGAGAGAAGAGAACAGTTTCAGTACAAGTAATGTAGCCTCTCTCTCTCTTTGTCCCTCCCTGTCTGTCTCTTTAACACACACACGCCCAAATCAGTTCACAGTTGATGTTGTTTAAAATAGTTATTTTTCATTTAAAAAAAAGTTAAACTTTTTTTTTACAAATCTATACAATTGGCCAGAATATGGTTGTTCATATTTACAAATCTACACAATTGGCCAGAATATGGTTGTTCATTTTTACAAAGCCATACAGATAGCTGTGTTTACCTTTTCTAGAAATTATTTTCAAATTCTGTTTTCAGGCAAAATGTCTATCACTGTTCATTTTCACAAATCTATACAAGAGGGCAGAATATGGAAGTGTATAAACATTTCCTATTACCAATAACTTGCATCAATGTTTTCAGTAGCCTCTATCAAAAGCTCCTGCTTGCTTGTTGTGAATTATGCTCAGGTGCACATATTTCCAATTCAACCATGAGGCCTTTTTGAAGCAAGTAATGTGTATATCAGTGTTGACTTATATGCTGCCCCTGTCTTCATGTTGTTGCTGGACATATCTTTTTTTAAATGTGTGTAGGTCACCTAAATCATCAGAAAAATTGCCCCCCCTGAGAATTTTTTCAGGAGCCGCCACTGAAATGGACATTTCCCTGGCCTTTCACAAACTCTCAGCTGCCGTCTCTGAAGGTCTGGGAAATTATTGGACAGGACGTGTGTTGCTACTGTACCGCACGGAGGTGGGCTGGAGGGAACCAGCATGTGCTCTGTTGAGGAGGGCTGGTGGTTTGGGGCTGGATCAGCAGCTCTTCATTAACATTTAACATTTAAGTCATTTAGCAGACGCTCTTATCCAGAGCAACTTACAAATTGGTGCATTCAACTTAGGATAGCCAGTGGGACAACTACATCTCGATCACAATAAGTACATTTCTTTAAACAAGTCAGTGCTAGCAGGTGAAATAAGTCAGGTGTTAGTTTAGACAAAAGACAGTGGTAGTAAAGGGGGGGTAGAAGGATAACTATTATACTATTGCAGGTATTCCTTAAAGAGGTGGGGTTTCAAGTGTCTCCGGAAGGTGGTCAGTGACTCCGCTGTCCTGGCGTCGTGGGGGAGCTTGTTCCACCATTGGGGTGCCAGAGCAGCGAATAGCTTTGACTGGGCTGAGCGGGAACTGTGCTTCCGTAGAGGTAGGGGGGCTAGCAGGCCAGAGGTGGATGAACGTAGTGCCCTCGTTTGGGTGTAGGGTCTGATCAGAGCCTGAAGGTAAGGAGGTGCCGTTCCCCTCACAGCTCCGTAGGCAAGCACCATGGTTTTGTAGTAGATGCGAGCTTCAACTTGAAGCCTGTGGAGTGTGCGGAGGAGCGGGGTGACTTGAGAGAACTTGGGAAGGTTGAACACCAGACGGGCTGCAGCGTTCTGGATAAGTTGCAGGGGTTTAATGGCACAGGCAGGGAGCCCAGCCAACAGCGAGTTGCAGTAATCCAGACGGGAGATGACAAGTGCCTGGATTAGGACCTGTGCCGCTTCCTGTGTAAGGTAGGGTCGTACTCTGACTAGCAGACCTGCGGCTGCCGGGGGGTGGAAAACCCCCCAAGAGTCGGCACAGCAGGCGGGACAAACGTCTCTTAGGCTGCTGGAGAGAGTCATGGGGGAGGTCCAGGAGGCTCTGCCTGACCCAGTGAGGAGGGGGCTGGAGCAGCCTGAGGAGGGGCCACCACCGTTTCCACCACTGCAAGTGACAGCAGAGACTGGGGACTGGCAGGAGAGTCCGGAGGACTTACTGACTTTTAACACTCTGAGCCTGGGGGAGTTTGAGGAGGTGGGGGGTAAGGTGCTGTACACCCTCAGTGTCAAGGTTAGACACATCAGGAGCTTAGCGGGAGTGAAGGGGCATCAGTGGCAGGGGGTTGTGGGGGCTGAGAGCATGGCAGGGTATAGGTGGAGGGTGCTCTATAAGCTCCCAGTGCTGGAAAGGTCAGGGGTCCTCCAGTGGAGGGTATTACATGGAGCCCTGGACACCAATAGCTGGTTGGCTCGGGTTGACCTGGGAGTTGGAGAGGAGTGTCCGTTTTCTGCAACGACAGACTGTTCATCATGTTTTTTCTGTGTTGCCAGGGTAATGCCATTACTGTTGACGCCTTAGGGTTGAGTTTGAGTTGTACAAAATGATCAACAGTGTGGAGATGTTTCAGGAGGTATGGGGGCTCAGGGGGGGTGTCTGTACGGCTGGAGAGGAGGGGTTGGATGGACGGTTGGAATGTTGTGCTGGATGGTGTATTGTACTGTAGTGTTGGGTACTGTATAATGTGATTGTGTAGAGGTTGTGGTGGCACGCAATGTGCTTTTAGGGGTGGGGGTGTTAGTGTAATGAGGATGGCTCATTAAAGTAAGACAAGTCTCTCTCTCTCTCTCTTTTAACAGAGCTCTGCACAGGCAGCAGTGGTGGACAGTGATAAGATCTTTACTGAGCTGATCCGCTCCATTGAGAGAAGGCGCTCTGAGGTGAAGGAGCTGATCAGAGCCCAAGAGAAGGCTCAAGTGAGTCAAGCTGAAGGACTACTGGAACAACTGGAGCAGGAGATAGCTGAGCTGAGGAAGAGAAGCACTGAGCTGGAGCAGCTCTCACACACAGAGGATCACATCAATTTCCTCCAGGTAACTCAACTGCCTTGATACATGTGATATGAAATTAAAACTCTCAATCATTTGGTTCTGCTCCCTCTCTCTCTCTCTCTCTCTCTCTCTCTCTCTCTCTCTCTCTCTCTCTCTCCTCTCTCTCTCTCTCTCTCCAGAGTTATCAGTCTCTCTCCAGTACCAGTGTATCTTCAGACTTACCCAGCATCGTTGTCCGTCCTCTTCAGTACTTTGGAGATGTGAGTAAGACTGTGTCTGAACTGAGAGAGAAACTAGAAGACGTCCTTAAAGGAGAATGGACCAAGATCTCCACTACAGGTGTGTTGAAAATAATAAGAACATCAACTTTAGACCATTGAAAGTTCCCTACTAGTCATATACATGTGGAATATGGTATGATAATAACATTCCCTCTCTCTGTGAATGTGTTTGTGTGTCTGTAGTGAATATAGTGGATGTTTTACTGCCTCCAGAGCCCAAGACCAGAGAACAGTTCTTACAATGTGAGTCTCTTTATTCTGAAGTAACTAACAGTCTCTTTTTACTGACACTCCTAACAATCCCTCTAGAAATATATAGCAATAGTAGATCTAATCAAAGACTGGGTATCTATCTGACTCCTCATATTTCTCTGATTTGATCTCTGCTGTGCTCTAATCAAAGACAGGGTAGATACAGTATCTGACTTAACTTATTGTTCTAACTCCCCTCATTGGTCTCTGCTCTGCTCTTCTCCCAGATTCCTGTCAGCTCACACTGGACCCAAACACAGCACACACAGACCTCTCTCTGTCTGAAGGGAACAGAAAGGTGACCGATACAGACCAAGTCCAACCATATCCTGATCATCCAGACAGATTCACCGACTACTGTATGGTTCTGTGTAGAGAGGGTATGTCTGGACGCTGTTACTGGGAGGTGGAGTGGAGTGGGGAGTGTGTTTATACAGCAGTCTCATATAAAGACATCAGCAGAACAGGGACAGATGGTGCATTTGGAGAGAATGACAAGTCCTGGAGTTTACAGTGCTGTAGTGGTGGTTATTATTTCAGACACAATAATGTTGAGACTAAAGTATCAGGCCCTCAGTCCTCCAGAGTAGGAGTGTACCTGGATCACAAGGCAGGTACTCTGTCCTTCTACAGTGTCTCTGACACAATGACCCTCCTCCACAGAGTCCAGACCACATTCACTCAGCCCCTCTATCCTGGGTTTTGGCTCTCTGGGACTGCTGAGCTGGTTAAACTGTAGTAGGGTCCACATAGATACTAGTCATGCTGGTGTAGTCTATAGCTGAGCTGGTTAAACTGTAGTAGGGTCCACATAGATACTAGTCATGCTGGTGTAGTCTATAGCTGAGCTGGTTAAACTGTAGTAGGGTCCACATAGATACTAGTCATGCTGGTGTAGTCTATAGCTGAGCTGGTTAAACTGTGGTAGGGTCCACATAGATACTAGTCATGCTGGTGTAGTCTATAGCTGAGCTGGTTAAACTGTAGTAGAGTCCACATAGATACTAGTCATGCTGGTGTAGTCTATAGCTGAGCTGGTTAAACTGTAGTAGCATCCACATAGATACTAGTTATGCTGGTGGTGATGGTCCGCAGATAAAAATGCTGAATTTTTCTGTACAATTATTTTTGTCTGACTGATTTAATCTTCAGAGTGTAATTAAAACGTAATAATGTATTTTTATCAAATGCAATGTTTTAATTGGCTATATTTACATTAATCATGATGTATGCTGTTAATGTATGTTGGTTTTCATTCAGAACCATTGAAATGTTTTCTCAATTGGTTCTCTGTCTCAATGTCATTTTCCTCAGTATCATGGAACAGGTAGTGTTACTTACTTGCTAATTGAACTATATGGGCCGGTTTCCCGGACACAGATGAAGCCTCGTCCTAGACTAAAAAGCATGTTCAATGGAGATGTCTGGGAAACCGGCCCTAAGTTTGGTATAATTTATTCTCCCATACTGCTCAGTCAAGCAACATTAAACCTCTCCAGCAGGTGGAGCTGTTAACCCAACAATAAAAACAGCAGATATCTTGACTTGCCACTCAGTATATCAGTAATGTTCAGAATTGTACATTAATATCATTGGAGATTGATGGTCTTTTTAATCCACTATCTAGAGTCAGGAACAGATGTAGTTAGGTCTGCTACTGTTCAGTTATTAAATATGATTCATGGTGATGGGAAATAAAACAATACATCTAGTAGTAGTTTTCCTTTGCTATTTATTCCAAGGTGTGTCTTTAATTTGTAAATGGATTGTGTTGAAGCTGGCATGTGGTGTGGATGATAGAATAGAGTGAATAGAGGAGAGAAGAGAGGAGGAGAGGAGAACATAATATAGAAGACAGATAAGATAGAGAGAGAATTCATACCCAGGGGAGTTACTGACTCTGGCCCAAATGACACCCTGTTCCCTACGTAGTGCACCAGGCTACTTCTGACCAGATCTAAAGTAGTGCACTACATAGGGAATAGGGTGGAGATTGGAGATTTGCTCACTGGCATTAGAATATTAGAATATCATACTGTAATGTTAGTGGTTGACTCATTAGAATATCATAATGTAATGTTAGTGGTTGCCTCATTAGAATATTAGAATATCATAATGTAATGTTAGTGGTTGCCTCATTAGAATATCATAATGTAATGTTAGTGGTTGCCTCATTACATTTACATTTACATTTTAGTCATTTAGCAGATGCTCTTATCCAGAGCGACTTACAGTTAGTGAGTGCATACATTTTCATACTGGCCCCCCGTTGGAAACGAACCCACAACCCTGGCGTTGCAAGCGCCATGCTCTACCAACTGAGCTACAGGGGACTACATCATGTCCAAATGTATCTCAAATAGATTTGAACATGATTACATTTTACGTTTTAGTGATTTAGCAGACGCTCTTATCCAGAGCGACTTACAGTTAGTGAATGCATACATTTTTCATACTGATGCGAGACAAATGCCAATATCGGTCAAATGACTTGAATGAGATTTGTGCCACAAATGCCAAAACGCTACAATGTGACAACAGTGCAAGGGAAACTAAACCAAAGCATGTTGTTGTCATACCTTGTCCATAGACTGGCTTACAGGGTAGGGAAACCAATGTCATTGTAATTTGGGTGAACTAACTGGCCAAGAAATCCACCCATGCTAATGTAAAGCTTATGGGAGGGTCAGAATTCCAGTCGGGATCAGAACAAATGAATTTACAGCCAGAATTCCAGACTCCTAAAAGATGTTGAGCAGATCGTGGTCCTGGGGAAGAATAGCAACACACACACACACAGAGATCCGCTCAACTGAGTCTCCTACACAGACAGTAACAACTGGCTCTGCTCGATAGCACATTTTCACCCTTCATACAATATAGAAATGTGTTTAGATACATTTATATTCAGAGAGATGTATCCCGTTCTCAGTTTATTGTCGATTCATTTAGTTTGTTCCTAAAACCGACAATTTTGGTCACACAGAAGGAATCTCTGCAGCACTTAGACAGAAAACGACAGGAACCACAGATAAAAAATCTTCATTATTATATCTGCGTCAACAGAGGAATCATGACACTAACAGCTATTGGAAATAGTAGAGGACTTGAGTGCAGGAAAAGACAGCGAGAGAGCGCGATGGAATGGGGGCCAGAGAGCTTTAGAGCAGCACAACAAAGCACTAAATACAAAAACATGACGATTCATGACTAATATACTCAGGGAAGGCGGGGTGTTATCAAATCAAAACGTATAAAATGGCATGACACTTAATGGATGCATCTACACTGCATACTGCTGCAAACTACTCACTAGGCTAAATATACAGATACAGGGACAGGGCTGGGGAGAGAGAGGTGGGACAGGAGACGTGTTAGTTGCAACAGGAAAACAGAAGAGCGACACACACACTACTACGCCAGCATCAAGAGAGGGAGGGTAGCAGTTACCCCTAAGCCAATGACACATGGTCAGATACTTTTTCTATCCTCCTAATACATTAGGATTGAGGGTATGGTGCGTAATCTGATCCTAGATCTGTGGTTATGGGCAAGAGGGACAGTCGTCCACTAATTCAGTGCCATGAGGAATAGATGGGGTAGAGGAATAGTAGACTACTATGGTAATGTAACTTGTGGCTTTAATTTGACCAGAGCCCTATGTGGCTCTGCTCAGTAGGACTCCATGAAGAAACTACATGTCATGGGGGTGGAATGTCGTTTTTGTTTAGATTAAAAGAGGGAAAATACCCTTTAGATGCAGATGGTATTTTTTGTACTCCACAGGACGTTTCCATTATTTATACATACATGCATTTAATCATTTCATAATTTTCAACACTTTTGAAAGCATGGTCCTGTTTGTTGTTTTGTTTTCATTTGTCAGCCCATTGGGAAAAAATACTGAAAAAACAGAAGCGATGGGAAGGTAGCGATCCCATGTTGTTGTCGTTCGCTCCCTCCCTTGTTCCAGCCTCCTCCCTGTTGCGCCCCTTTTTCCACCCGATCGCGAGGGGGCAGTTAGCAGCGCGTCTCGTAGATGCCGCTGCGACCAATGTAGCGCACCCATTTGATGACGTCGTGGTCACTGTAGTTCAGCTTGGGCTCGAACACCTTCAGGTAGCGCACCTTGAGCCCGGACGGAGCAAATGGCACCTCAAGCTGAATATCATAATGTAATGTTTGTGGTTGCCTCATTAGAATATCATATTGTAATATTAGTGGTTGCCTCATTAGAATATCATACTGTAATGTTAGTGGTTGCCTCGTTAGAATATTAGAAAATCATACTGTAATGTTAGTGGTTGCCTCATTAGAATATTAGAAAATCATACTGTAATGTTAGTGGTTGCCTCATTAGAATATTAGAATATCATACTGTAATGTTATTGGTTGCCTCATTATAATATCATAATGTAATGTTAGTGGTTGCCTCGTTAGAATATTAGAAAATCATACTGTAATGTTAGTGGTTTCCTCATTATAATATCATAATATAATGTTAGTGGTTGCCTCGTTAGAATATTAGAATATCATACTGTAATGTTAGTGGTTGCCTCATTAGAATATCATACTTTAATGTTAGTGGTTGCCGCATTAGAATATCATAATGTAATGTTAGTGGTTGCCTCATTAGAATATTAGAAAATCATACTGTAATGTTAGTGGTTGCCTCATTAGAATATTAGAATATCATACTGTAATGTTATTGGTTGCCTCATTAGAATATCATAATGTAATGTTAGTGGTTGCCTCATTAGAATATTAGAATATCATACTGTAATGTTAGTGGTTGCCTCATTAGAATATCATACTGTAATGTTAGGGGTTGCCTCATTAGAATATTATACTGTAATGTTAGTGGTTGCCTCAATAGAATATCATACTGTAATGTTAGTGGTTGCCTCATTAGAATATCATACTGTAATGTTAGTGGTTGCCTCATTAGAATATTAGAATATCATACTGTAATGTTATTGGTTGCCTCATTAGAATATCATAATGTAATGTTAGTGGTTGCCTCATTAGAATATTAGAATATCATACTGTAATGTTAGTGGTTGCCTCAATAGAATATCATACTGTAATGTTAGTGGTTGCCTCATTAGAATATCATACTGTAATGTTAGTGGTTGCCTCATTATAATATCATACTGTAATGTTAGTGGTTGCCTCATTAGAATATCATACTGTAATGTTAGTGGTTGCCTCATTAGAATATTAGAATATCATACTGTAATGTTAGTGGTTTCCTCATTAGAATATCATAACGTAATGTTAGTGGTTGCCTCGTTAGAATATTAGAATATCATACTGTAATGTTAGTGGTTGCCTCATTAGAATATTATACTGTAATGTTATTGGTTGCCGCATTAGAATATCATAATGTAATGTTAGTGGTTGCCTCATTAGAATATTAGAAAATCATACAGTAATGTTAGTGGTTGCCTCATTAGAATATTAGAATAGCATACTGTAATGTTATTGGTTGCCTCATTAGAATACCATAATGTAATGTTAGTGGTTGCCTCGTTAGAATATTAGAAAATCATACTGTAATGTTAGTGGTTGCCTCATTAGAATATTAGAATATCATACTGTAATGTTAGTGGTTGCCTCATTAGAATATCATACTGTAATGTTAGGGGTTGCCTCATTAGAATATTATACTGTAATGTTAGTGGTTGCCTCAATAGAATATCATACTGTAATGTTAGTGGTTGCCTCATTAGAATATCATACTG
The DNA here is from genome assembly GCF_964263955.1 of Coregonus lavaretus. NCBI lineage: Eukaryota > Metazoa > Chordata > Actinopteri > Salmoniformes > Salmonidae > Coregonus > Coregonus lavaretus. The sequence goes on from NC_140008.1 coordinate 5,644,328, forward strand.
TAATGTTAGTGGTTGCCTCATTAGAATATCATACTGTAGCGTTAGTGGTTGCCTCATTAGAATATCATAATGTAATGTAAGTGGTTGCCTCATTAGAATATCATACTGTAATGTTAGTGGTTGCCTCATTAGAATATCATACTGTAATGTTAGTGGTTGCCTCATTAGAATACCATAATGTAATGTTAGTGGTTGCCTCGTTAGAATATTAAACTGTAATGTTAGTGGTTGACTCATTACAATATCATACTGTAATGTTAGTGTTTGCCTCGTTAGAATATCATACTGTAATGTTAGTGGTTACATCATTAGAATATCATACTGTAATGTTAGTGGTTGCCTCATTAGAATATCATACTGTAATGTTAGGGGTTACATCATTAGAATATCATACTGTAATGTTAGTGGTTGCCTCATTAGAATATCATACTGTAATGTTAGTGGTTGCCTCATTAGAATATCATACTGTAATGTTACAGTGAGGGAAAAAAGTATTTGATCCCCTGCTGATTTTGTACGTTTGCAAACTGACAAAGAAATAATCAGTCTATAATTTTAATGGTAGGTTTATTTGAACAGTGAGAGACAGAATAACCAAAAAAAATCCAGAAAACCGCATTTCTAAAATGTTATAAATTGATTTGCATTTTAATGAGGGAAATAAGTATTTGACCCCTCTGCAAAACATGACTTAGTACTTGGTGGCAAAACCCTTGTTGGCAATCACAGAGGTCAGACGTTTCTTGTAGTTGGCCTCCAGGTTTGCACACATCTCAGGAGGGATTTTGTCCCACTCCTCTTTACAGATCTTCTCCAAGTCATTAAGGTTTTGAGGCTGACGTTTGGCAACTCGAACCTTCAGCTCCCTCCACATATTGTCTATGGGATTAAGGTCTGGAGACTGGCTAGGCCACTCCAGGACCTTAATGTGGTTCTTCTTGAGCCACTCCTTTGTTGCCTTGGCCGTGTGTTTTGGGTCATTGTCATGCTGGGATACCCATCCACGACCCATTTTCAATGCCCTGGTTGAGGGAAGGAGGTTCTCACCCAAGATTTGACGGTACATGGCCCCGTCCATCGTCCCTTTGATGCGGTGAAGTTGTCCTGTCCCCTTAGCAGAAAAACACCCCCAAAGCATAATGTTTCCACCTCCATGTTTGACGGTGGGGATGGTGTTCTTGGGGTCATAGGCAGCATTCCTCCTCCAAACACGGCGAGTTGAGTTGATGCCAAAGAGCTCCATTTTGGTCTCATATGACCACAACACTTTCACCCAGTTCTCCTCTGAATCATTCAGATGTTCATTGGCAAACTTCAGACGGGCATGTATATGTGCTTTCTTGAGCAGGGGGACCTTGCAGGCGCTGCAGGATTTCAACCCTTCACGGCGTAGTGTGTTACCAATAGTTTTCTTGGTGACTATGGTCCCAGCTGCCTTGAGATCATTGACAAGATCCTCCCGTGTAGTTCTGGGCTGATTCCTCACCGTTCTCATGATCATTGCAACTCCACAAGGTGAGATCTTGCATGGAGCCCCAGGCCGAGGGAGATTGACAGTTCTTTTGTGTTTCTTCCATTTGCGAATATTCGCACCAACTGTTGTCACCTTCTCACCAAGCTGCTTGGCGATGGTCTTGTAGCCCATTCCAGCCTTGTGTAGGTCTACAATCTTGTCCCTGACATCCTTGGAGAGCTCTTTGGTCTTGGCCATGGTGGAGAGTTTGGAATCTGATTGATTGTTTGCTTCTGTGGACAGGTGTCTTTTATACAGGTAACAAACTGAGATTAGGAGCACTCCCTTCAAGGGTGTGCTCCTAATCTCAGCTCGTTACCTGTATAAAAGACACCTGGGAGCCAGAAATCCTTCTGATTTGAGAGGGGATCAAATACTTTTTTCCCTCACTGTAGTGGTTGCGTCCCCCGTTTTTCTTCTGTTGTGTTTTCCCTTAGTGTTCCTTATTGAAAATCAATTAACAATTCATCCCCGCCCAAAAAATCCTATTACGGTTTTGTTTTAATCACTTTGGTACTATTTTCACAAGCAGGTGGTACATTTTCACAACTCTTAGTATAAAACTCCAAGCTGGTCACGCTTGTAAGGCAGCCAGTCTTTCATTCAAAACCTGTCATTGTGCATTCATTTGGATTGGAAACATCCCTCACCACACAACCATTGATTCAAAATATAAATGTAATGAGAGCATTGCTTTAATCACCAAAACAACTTAAAACTACTCAATTGAAAATATATCATTAACTACCAATAGAAATCACTGCAAGATAAGTGTTTCAAAAAACCCTTAGAAGTGCTGAAAGTAATATGCTACAGTACTGTAAATTACAGTTTACATTAAGCAATACACTTACATTACCCAACAAAATTGACAATCTATCATTTCCATGATATCTATCCAATGTGTAATCAAAGGTGTGATCAATGATGACATCCTCTACAATCATTCATGGGGATTTTAATTTTTTTTTCTGATGTAATTGCAACATACAGTACTGTATGTAATTAGATGTGAGACATTAAATGAAACATTAAATGAATGAAAATAAAATAATGTTTAGCACGCATTAATTAGCATCAAGCCTATCTTGAGCATTTGGCCATAAATTCTCATCCACATCAGTAAATGTCCTCATTGTTCATGCACCGCTGGAGAAACCTTTCGGCATGTTGAATCAAAGCTTGACATTGGTTTGCATTGATGTCATCCCATGCCTCATCCATGGCCAGAAGGAGGGTGGCGATCGTACACCTTCCACCTCCATGATAAAAAAATAATTTAAGGTTGAGGAAGGAGAGTATTGGGGCTGGTATAGGGTCACGAATCAGGGAGGGACCTGAAACCATGCCTGAACCACCTCTGAATGGTGGAACCTGACATTGTCCCACACAATGACATAGGTGACCCCTTCACCTTGACAGGCCTGCTCAATATCATTGAGAAACACAATGAGGTGTGCAGCGTGGTAGGATCCAAGTAATGGTCTACGTCCTACCACACCATCTTCAGAGATAGCTGCTGCTCTTGGAAATGTTTCCCCCACGTTGTCCAGGCACTTGGATGGACGCCCGTTGGCAGATGAGGTTCCGCCCACGGCGCCAAGTTTTGGCCAGGTTGAAGCCCGCTTCATCAACAAAGATATACTAGTGATGGTTCACAGCAGCATCAAGCACCATCACCCTCTAAAAATATATTTTGGTTAGTTCTTTTTACAGTATAGTTCCATTATGATATTGTGAAGTAGCATGTTCATTAATAGTAACAGTAATACAGTATATAGTGCTGTACCTGAACATACTCGGCCCACAGTTGTTTCTCTCAGAAGGCTCCAGGTAAATGTGTTCCATAGATACCTGGTGCCTCTTTAAAAGGCAGGTGATTGTTGGTAGGCTGATGGATGCCACATTGGCAAAGGTGTCATCATTCTCCTCAATGGCCTGCTTTATTTCAGACAGACGTATGTCATTCCTGGCTCTCACCATTTCCACCACTGCCCACTCCTGCTGGTCGGTCAGCACACGACCACCACCATGGGGTCTTCTGTCAATTCTGAGGGTAGAACAGAGTATACTGTAAATAGATCATACTGGAAGAATACTGGAACAAGTTATGTGAATTTACATGCATTACAACATGTAATTTATTGTAAATGTAATGGTAAAGCATAGTGCATATCCTTCAGACTTACCGGTTTTCTTGGAGAAAATGTTCTCATGGTCTTATTGACAGTTGATCTTTTCAGATTGGGGTGAACTAATCTGACAGCCTCTGCCATGGTAAGGCCTCTGTTTACCACATGGTCAACGACGATGGCCCTGACTTCATTAGACACAACAGTTCCCTGCCGTCAGTCTCCCTATCTCTGATGTCCACCTCTTTGACCTCTCTGACCTCTTTAATGGGGCCCATCCCTCCTCTCTGATTGGACCCTTGTCCACGAGCTCTTTGATTTCTTCCTCTCTCTTGCTGTCTATCCGGCTCCATGTTGAAAGAAATGTTCATAAACATCCTTTTATATGGTGACCAATTGTGGTTCCCACTATGTGGAATCAATTAGCAATAATGAGCAGTCATTATGTATGGTTATCATGTATCATACATGTTATCTAGATGTTTATACTTTACAAACACATTTTATTTCTGTAGTTCTCAAAATCCTTATATAGTAGACAAACCAGTTTAAAATCTATAGTTTTACCAAACGGTTAAGTGATTAACCATTAAGCGCAGTTAGATTAAGTGATGGTCAAATGTATTTAAACAAATGAGAAGAGAATCATATGAAAAGTATTGTGAGCATTGCATTGTGAAAGGCATTTACTTTATATGAAAGGTATTTCTAGATGAAACACTGATTAAGTTTTGGTGAAAATGTTTCTGTGTGGTTTTGTGTTTTGTACTTAGTCAATTGAAAATGTGCTTCAAGTTTTGAAGAAAAAAGTAACAGCCTTTTTAACGATCTGTGATGAGTTTTGTTCTAAGAGTTGTGAAATTTTACCACACACTTGTGAAAATAGTACCAAGACAACACTGGGGAACAGGTTGTCTGGAATCCAGTAACAGTGGAAATTGACCCCCTCCTCTCTCTCTGTGAGTTATCAGTGCTCTGTACAGGCAGAAGTTAGTAAGTATGAGACAATATTTACTGAACTGATCGGGTCCATTGAGAGAATACTCACTGAGGTGAAAAGGTTGAATAGAGGCCAGGAGAAGACTGCAGTGAGACGGGTTAAAGGACTCCTGGAGCAACTGGAGCAGGAGATAGCTGAGCTGAGGAAGAGAAGCACTGAGCTGGAGCAGCTCTCACACACAGAGGATCACATCCATTTCCTCCAGGTAACTCAACTGCCTTGATACATCTGATATGAAGTTGCATTTTTTAATAGTGACAGAATTCGAAATGCCACTGATAAAGCTCAGCCCTATTCTGACTACTGGAGACAGGTGCTGTGTAGAGAGGGCCTGTCTGGAGTCTGCTACTGGGAGGTAGAGTGGAGCGGTGGATGGGTTGAAATAGCAGTGTCATATAGAGGGATCATCAGGAAAGGAAAGGTCCCAGAGTCTACATTTCTAGGTAACAGTCAGTCCTGGACTTTGGAGTGCTATCCCCCCATTGTAGGTTTTGGCCCAATGCTAATAAAACAGAAATATCTGTCCCCTGGTCCTCCAGAGTAGGAGTGAACCAGGACCACAGGGCAGGAACTCTGTCCTTCTACAGCGTCTCTGACACAATGACCCTCCTCCACAGAGTCCAGACCACATTCACTCAGCCCCTTTATCCTGGGTTTGGGATTGGTACAAAATCATATCTCAATAATTACCAGTAGGTACAGATGATTTCAAACATTTCAGACATATTGATGGAGAGCTTCTGGGTTATTAACAGTCTTCCAGTAGGCCTATGATCTGGTTCAATTCCCCTTTTTTAACGTTATTTTTTTGACATAGCACATTCTTTGTAGCCTGGTCCCAGATCTGTTAGTGGTCTTGCTAAACAGATGGCATGATAGCACATACAGACTGACACTCAGGCTTCAGACTTTTACTGTCTACCTGATCACCTCTTGGCTGTTGCAATCCTCTGTAAATGTGTCTCTTTTTCTCTTGATGTAAACTGTAGTACTGGCAAACCAGTCAAATCAGAAACTGGGATCATTGTTGATCCATTTATGATCAGATGAGAATAGTTAAATCACCCATGTACATGTATGAATCCAAACAATTCAGTTGTCTGAATCACTTACTGAATCAATGTGGTCTTTCAAAATAAAAGTCATTATCATGACATTGGAATTGCTCTACTATTGAATTGATTGACACAATGAATCAGCTATTTCCAGTAATCTATGTACCAATATATATTTAGACAAATAGATGATACATAAAACACCCCCACATCACATCCATTTAGACAAATAGACGACACATAATACACCCACACATTATATTGGAGTAGGAAGGAACACAAAGATTGAAGTCTATGACCGTCTAAACCAGTGGTATTCAAAGTCGGGGTCGCGACTCCTAGTGGGGTCACGGGGGAAACAAAAAATGAAGAGTACAGATTATTGTATGGGACAATATACAAAAGTTTTTGAGAAAGATCATTATTGAGTAAATGTATTTATTCTGATGAATACCGCTGATCTAAACTGACTGTCTAAAACTGACTGTTGAATACCACTGATCTAAACTGACTGTTTAAAACTGACTGTTGAATACCGCTGATCTAAACTGACTGTCTAAAACTGACTGTCAATTAAACGAATACACAGTACATACAATATATATATATACAAAAGTATGTGGACACCCCTTCAAATTAGTGGATTTGGCTATTTCAGCCACACCCGTTGCTGACAGGTGTATAAAATCGAGCACACAGCCGTGCAATCCCCATAGACTTGATTTGATTTATTAGGATCCCCATTAGCCAACGACAATGGCAACAGCTAGTCTTACTGGGGTCCGACATATAACAAAAAATACATTACAGACAAAATACTTTACAATTTACATACATTTAAAAACATTAACATGTAGTGTGTGTGTGTGCATCTATCAGTTACACATACATGTCAGTACATACACACAACAAGTAGGTCACATGGGGGAGAGGCATGTGCCGTGAGGTGTTGCTTTATTTGTTTTTTATATAATATAATATGCCATTTAGCAGACGCTTTTATCCAAAGCGACTTACAGTCATGTATGCATACATTTTTACGTATGGGTGGTCCCGGGGATCAAACCCACTACCCTGGCTTTACAAGCGCCCATGCTCTACCAATTGAGCTACAGAGGACCACAGTTTGCTGTTCACTTGCACTATATAAGATGGAAGGGAGTTCCATGCTATCATGGGTGGCTCTGTATCCTGTAATACTGTAAGTTTCCTTGAATTTGTCATGGACCTGGGGACTGTGAAAATACCCCTGGTGGCATGTCTGGTGGGATAAGTGTGTGTGTCAGTGAAGTGTGTGTGTCACTGAATTTCTAACACATTAATGTTTCTTATAAAAACAAGGTGACATAGTCAGTCTTTACTCAACTCTTAGCCAAGAGAGACTGGGATGGATACTATTAATATCAGCTCTCTGATTACAATGAAGAGCAAGACGTGCTGCTCTGTTCTGCAGCTTAACAAGTCTTTCTTTGCAGCACTTGACCATATGACTGGACAATAATCAAGATAAGACAAAACTAGAGCCTGCAGGACTTGCTTTGTGGAGTGTGGTGTCAAAAAAGCAGAGCATCTCTTTATTACGGACAGACCTGTCCCAATCTTTACAACCATTGAATCTATATGTTTTGACCATGACAGTTTACAATCTAAGGTAACGCCAAGTAATTTAGTCTCCTCAACCTGTTGAACAGCCACACAATTCATTATCAGATTCAGCTGAGGTCTAGAACTTAAGGAATAATTTGTACCAAATACAATGTTCTTAGTTTTAGAGATGTTCAAGGCCAGTTTATTACTGGCAACCCATTCCAAAACAGACTGCAACTCTTTGTTAAGGGTTTCAGTGACTTCATTAGCTGTGGTTTCTGATGTGTATATGGTTGAATCATCAGCATACATGGACACACATGCTTTGTGTAATGCCAGTGGAAGGTCACTGGTAAAAATTGAAAAGAGTACAGGGCCATGAGACAAACATTGGCAGTAGAATGGCCTTACTAAAATGCTCAATGACTTTCAACGTGGCACCGTCATAGGATGCCACCTTTCTAACAAGTCAGTTTGTCAAATTTCTGCCCTGCTTGAGCTGCCCCGGTCAACTGCAAGTGCTGTTATTCTGAAGTGGAAACGTCTAGGAGCAACAACGTCTCAGCCGCAAAGTGGTAGGCCACACAAGCTCACACAACGGGACCACTGAGTGCTGAAGCGCGTAGCACTTAAAAATCGTCTGTCCTCAGTTGCAACACTCACTAATGAGTTCCAAACTCCCTCTGGAAGCAGTGTCAGCACAAGAACTGTTCGTCGGGAGCTTAATGAAATGGGATCCGTGGACGAGCAGCCGCACACAAGCCTAAGATCACCATGCGCAATGCCAAGCTTCGGCTGGTAGTGTAAAGCTCGCCGCTATTGGTCTCTGGAGCAGTGGAAACGTGTGATGAATCACACTTCACCATCTGGCAGGCCGACTGACGAATCTGGATTTGGCGGATGCAAGGAAAACCTACTTGCCCCAATGCAAAGTGCTAACTATTACGTTTTGTGGAGGAGGAATAATGGTCTGGGGCTATTTTTCATGGTTTGGGCTAGACTCCTTAGTTCCAGTGAAGGGAAATCTTAACGCTACAGCATACAATGACATTCTAGATGATTCTGTGCTTCCTACTTTGTGGCAACAGTTTGGGGAAGGCCTTATTTGTTTCAACATGACAATGCCCCCATGCACAAAGCGAGGTCCATAGAGAAATGGTTTGCCGAGATCGGTGTGGAAGAACTTGACTGGCCTGCACAGAGCCCTGACCTCAACCCCATCGAACACCTTTGTGATGAATAAGAACGCCAACTGTGAGCCAGGCCTAATCGCCCTACATCAGTGCCCGACCTCACTAATGCTCTTGTGGCTGAATGGAAGCAAGTCCCCGTAGCAATGTTCCAACATCTAGTGGAAAGCCTTCCTAGAAGAGTGGAGGGTGTTATAGCAGCAAAGGGGGGACAAACTCCATATTAATGCCCATGATTTTGGAATGAGATGTTCGATGATTAGGTGTCCACATGTATTTGTCCAGCGCTACAGGGGACTAAGGTAGTGTAGAGGTCACAACACTGTTTCTATGGAGACTGTTGTGGAGGAGCGTTCCATGGTGTCGTAGAATCACAGGCAGGTCTTGTACTGCAGGAGTTTCTCTGCCAGAAGGCTGCTTCCTACTCCTCTACTCTGCACCACACTCAGGTCTAGGTTCCTGGGACACAGGGGAGGAGAGACTGCTAGGGTGGATCTGTCTCAATACTGTCACCTGCATCAATACTGTCACCTGTCTCAATACTGTCACCTGTCTCAAAACTGTCACCTGTCTCAATACTGTCAGCTGTCTCAAATACTGTCACCTGTCTCAATACTGTCACCTGCCTCAATACTGTCACCTCTCTCAATACTGTCACCTGTCTCAAAACTGTCACCTGTCTCAATACTGTCAGCTGTCTCAAATACTGTCACCTGTCTCAATACTGTCACCTGTCTCAATACTGTCACCTGTCTCAATACTGTCACCTGTCTCAAAACTGTCACCTGTCTCAGTACTGTCACCTGTCTCAGTACTGTCAACTGTCTCAATACTGTCACCTGTCTCAATACTGTCACCTGTCTCAATACTGTCACCTGTCTCAGTACTGTCACCTGTCTCCACACTGTCACCTGTCTCAATACTGTCACCTGTCTCAATACTGTCACCTGTCTCATCTGCACAGACTATATTAATACTTTGTTCAGGTCACCTCAAGGGGTCAAGGAAATTCTAAAATTTGTATCACTGAAAATCCTCATGTCCTTTGCCTCATCTACAGTGACTATATTGATACATGAGAGGTTCTCATACTGTACCTGGAAGATATCCACCAGAACACCAGAGTGTTTATGGTCATCAACATGGCTAAGAAGAAGAAGAAATGCTCCAGATTCCCTTCATGCAGTGTGTTTGGGTAGAAGTTACCTGTAGTTGGACAGGAGAACAGTACTATCAGTGGCCATAGGACTGAATCACCATAATGCAGACAGAACCCCATCAACCATTCCAACATGAATGTATGTTCCTCTTCAGTTTCTATGGTTACGATGATGCATCTGTTAGTGAAGCCTTTACCTCCAGAGAGTAGGTAGACCAGCTGGATGATGAGGGCTCCCAGGAAACAGCCCCCTCCGTAGGACAGGGGGAGGAAGTGCAGGGAGATGCCTCTGATATGACTGGGTGTCAGGTGGAAGGAGATCACAGAGCCTGGAACAGAGAAGAGAGGAAGGCTGGGAAGAGAAAGAAGCATTCATTTGGTTCAAACGTCTCTTGTCTGTCTCTAATACACCAGTAGGGGGCATCCTAACCCTAGCTTCCAGAGTTCAGAATACTATCCTACATGTTGGCAGTTGATTCCAACACTCCACATTCTAACTTCATCTCAACTACATATGGTGTCCATTGACATTGTAAATCTCCAACCCAGTTTGTCTCTGTGTACGAACAGTGTAGCAGCAATAGGTGTGTCAGAAATACACGTTGGCTCTCTGTCACTCACAGTCTGTCTCTCTGTGTGTGTGTGTGTGTGTGTGTGTGTGTCTTTCTCTGTGTGTGTTTGTGTGTGTATCTGTGCCGTGTGTGTGTGTGTGTGCTTATTGATGACTCTGGCGTGGGAGAAGGGTGTTTTCTCCATGGACAGGTAGCAGGAGGTGACACACTCCATGAGAGGGGCCAGCAGCAGCAGAGGTAGGATGCTGATGACGTTCATGGCACCGATGGGCAGGAGGAAGCTGTTCAGGTGCAGGTTAGAGTTCATGGTCTGAATGTAGTAACCTGATGGAATCTGTGGGAGAGGTCAGGGTGACAACAGATTCTAGGACAACTTTATTGAGCATAAATAAACATTATAGATTTGCCAGTTTTACCCCCAACATCTGAAAAATAATGTATTTGGACTTTCCACTGAAAACTAACAATGACCTGAAAATGTTCTAAAAATCAATGAATGAATGGAACCATTTATTTGTCTCTACAGTTTGAAGGAAGTTTCTAACTAGCATTAGCGCTATGAAGTCTATAGTAACTGCTAGCATGCCATAGACTTCCAGTCATTGCACTAACGCTAGTTGGCATTGGCTCCCAAAACGACCTCTAACTTCCTTCATACAGGATGCAGAGACATTAAATTGGTATCCATGAGCTCATCTGACTCTGGGGAAGTAAATAAAGGACTTAATTGCCTAAATCCCGAAGAATCCCTTTAAATTGACTTTTCAGTGATTGCAATTATTAATTTTTGAAATTAGATTTACATTGTAATCATTTAGCAGACACTCTTATCCAGAGCGACTTTCAATTAATGCAAAATGTGAATCACAATAAAAAAAAAATTGTATAGAAAAGTATTTCGGGGCTCAGGGCTCGGGGCTCGGGGCTCGGGGCTCGGGGCTCGGGGCGGCAGGTAGCTTAGTGCTTAAGAGCGTAGTGCCAGTAACCGAAAGGTCGCTGGTTCTAATCCCTGAGCCGACTAGGTGAAAAATCTGTCGATGTGCCCTTGAGCAAGGCACTTAACCCTAATTGCCTCTGTAAGTCGCTCTGGATAAGAGCGTCTGCTAAATGACTAAAATGTAATGTAAATGTATTTAGTATTTTGAAAAGTTTAGTTCAGCCCAGTGTGATTAAAATGACAAAATACTCAGAAGTCATTAAAATACGTATTTCAAATAGATGTAAGAGAAATACTGAACATCTCTGGCTACTACCCAACACTGTCACACTTCCTTATCAAAGAAAACACACACCCTCTACATACAGAGTACACAGTCAAGTAGGAAGCCCCTCCCTGTCCTCTGGTGTAGAGTTCCATGAAACACAAAGTCATCTTTGACACTGAACAGAAAGTAATCTTTGACACTGCCATTGCTTAACCTACGGGAGAGAGCACCAAAATGGCAGAGAATCAGGAACTGTTCTGTTGCTCCATCTGTCTGGATCTATTAAAGAATCCGGTGACTACTGCCTGTGGACACAGCTACTGTATGGGCTGTATTAAAGAAAGCTGGGATCAGGATGTTCTGAAAGGTGTCTATAGCTGTCCTCAGTGCAGAGAGACCTTCACTCCAAGGCCTAATCTGAGGAAAAATAACATGTTGGCTGAAGTGGTGGAGAAACTGAAGAAGACAGGACTCCAGGCTGCTCCCCCTCCTGCTCAGTGCTATGCTGGACCTGGAGATGTGGCGTGTGATTTCTGCACTGGGACCAGAAAGCAGAAAGCCCTCATGTCCTGTCTGGTGTGTCTGGCCTCTTACTGTGAGACTCACCTCCAACCTCACTATGAATCTCCTGCTTTCAAGAAGCACACGCTGGTCAAAGCCACCACACAACTACAGGAGAAGATCTGTTCTCATCATGACAAACTGCTGGAGGTTTACTGTCGTATCGATCAGCAGTGTATCTGTATGCTGTGTACAATGGATGAACATAAAGGCCATGATACAGTGTCAGCTGCAGCAGAGAGGACTGAGAAACAGGTAAGACCAGAACAACTTGTTGATGACTGTCTGATAAACAAATAATTAAACATACAGTAGGAACTAAGTCTGTTTGAATATGAGATCATTCAAATGAGTTCGATCCTCAGCAGAACAAATATGAACACAAACCTTGAGTATATTGAGTTTGTTCCAAATGTTTCAGCATTTTCTAAAGTAAAACACTATTATCATTCCGAATGCCCTTTTATGAGTTCAAAGTTCAGCCTCAACCCCTTGATACTTGTATGCCTACCATAAAAACTATAATCATTCACATAACAACATAATAAAATAATTTCACACAGACAGTTCCTCAACATTTTAATCCCTAACTTCTATGGGCCCTATGTCACATTACTATACTATTGATCTACTGGACAAATAAAGCTTGATAGCTCATTGAAGAGTGATTCTCCACAGAGGCAGCTGGGGATGAGTCAGCAGAAGGTCCAGCAGAGATTCCAGGAGAGAGAGAAGGAGCTGAAGGACCTCCAACAAGCTGTGGAGTCTCTCAAGGTGAGTATTGTTGACCAGAGGAGACACACCATTTCACTTCTCTCCTCCAGTCAGAGAGAGGGAGAGAGACAGGCCTCTATCTAATCCCACTGACCCCACTGTTGGAAACAGGACCCCTTTCAGAGAACACACGGCTTAATGTAAATGACAGGATATGAATCCGGGTCTACTGCGGGAGAAACCAACATCTTGGGGGTTCGATCCCCATGACCACCCCTACGTAAAAATGTGTGCACACATGACTGTAAGTCGCTTTGGATAAAAGCGTCTGCTAAATGGCATATTATATATTATTATGTTACACCAAGAGGAGATTCCCTACTGGGCCGACACTGATTTTAAAGTCACAAGTGGGGCTACCTCATCACATAACCATGAGTAACCATGAGTGACTCATGTCCGCTATACATTAACAGGGAGCTCTCTCTCTCTCACTCTCTCTCAATTCAATTAAATGGGCTTTATTGACATAGGAAACATGATACATTACCAAAGCAGGTTAAATAGATAATAAACGAAAGTGAAATCAATGATCAGAAATGAACAGTAAACGTTACACTCACAAACGTTTCAAAGTAATAGAGACATTTCAAATGTTATAATTCAAGTGAAAACAGAGAGAGCCGTGCGCCAGACCGAGTTCTGGAGGTGAAATGGAAATGAATGAGGGAGAGTTAAGTGAGGTAGAAGGTGTGGTGATGAGCTCAGAACCAGAGCCTGGCATCAATGCACATGATAAAGAAGAATTTGGTGCAGTAGGAGTTACATTGTTGTAGAAAGTGGATCCATACCTTTTGGCAGATCCATTTGTGGTTTCAGGGTGGGTGGGAAAAGAGTTGGGTGCAGTTGAATCAGTGAAGGTAACCTGTAGTGGACTTGTGATATTTGTTTGTGTTTCTTCTGACCAGAGGGAGTGGGCGCTCCGTGTCACGCAACTTGGGTCAAGATCTGTTTCTTGCTTTGCTCTTAGGAACAGGGCACCATTGAAAGGAGTGATTTCTGGGGTAGCATTAAGTGTGGAGGTGGAGCAATTAAGGTTGAAGACTGCTGGTGTTTGTGATTCCCGCCGTTTGGTGCAACACAGACCCGGTGGTGAGCGTGGTGAAACAGAGGAGTCACTGTCAGTCCTTTTGAGTTTTGAGTCTTTACCCAACAGTCATGGTAGGATATATCAGTTATCCTGTTAGAGCTTTTGTGGCGAATCCACTGCACTGATTCAGGTGCAACGTTTATGGTCATGTTGCAGCAGTTTGTAGGAGGGAAATTCCAAGATGTGGGAAGTGTGCAGGAGGGCATGGGATAGAGGATTGTTAAGTTTCGGTGGATAAAGTTGTGTGTGTCAACTGTTGGGATGCCCATGTTGCTGGGGATCTGAAGTGTCCGGTGCGAGAGAGGCAGGTTGAGGTGGCTAGAGTCAGAGTAGTGCAGAAGGTGTCGTATGCTGAGACAGTGAAGAAAGTAGAGGAGGATGGGTCAAGGGTGACAGATCCTGAGAGGATCCCTGTGAGTAGTATATCTGTGCCAGCACAGAGGGATAGGCCAACGAGTGATATATGCTTTAGTAAATATAGCTTCTTAGCATTCATAGCAATGTTTATTAACTGCACCGCAGAAATGGAACGTAAATCACAGAAAATAGATGTTGTGGTGGCAGCTGCAGAGAAATATTTGGGCATACAAGATTTGACTTCAGAAGAGTTACAGGGTGTGTTGAGTGGTGGTGTCCCGTCCTCCCAGGCCGTTGGCATGGTGCAGGAGCAGATAGGGTCAAAGTAGTGGAATGGGGTAGTGGGTGTTTAATGAGTGTAGGGTTAGTTGGAAGGGTGTTTTTCTGTATTATTATAATTTCCCCTTTTCCCATTTTGTGTCACAAAGTATAATGGATTGATATTATAGTCCAGTTGGGGGCGGTAATGCAAAATATTGGATGCCAACCGCCGTTAAACTCCAAAGAAGAAGAACCGTTATATTATGGCTATGTACAGTGTTGTAACGATGTCTCTGTCTCTCTCATTCCATCACTTTTTCGGTAGTTGGTTGTGTGGGTCTCTGGTTATGAATGGGTTGCTGACAGACAATCATTGATGGATATTTATAGAGCTCTGATCAGGACGACAATTGATTATGAGTGTATATTTTATGGAACAGCGGCAAAGACATAATCCAGTATATAGCTTTAAGGATATGTATTGGTGCATTTAAATCAACATCTGTATGTGCCTTACTGGTGGAGGCAGATGAGATGCCTTTGTATGTACGGCGTAAAAAATTGTCATTATCTTATTGGGTTGAAAGGCTGTGAGGTTGAGCATCCCACTGCTACTGTTCTAGATGACTGTTGGGAATATACTAGTAGACAAGGCAGTGGTTTTGGTTGGACAGTTGGAAAGCTTGCTGATGAGAGTGGTTTGAGGGAGTTGGAGGTTGGCCCTTCTGTGGTGATAGGGGATGTTCCTCCATGGTTACTCCCAGACCCTGTTGTTGATCTAACCTTGGTAGAGAAAAGGAAAGATTGGTCAGAAGACAGTGATATAGTGAAACTGGTTGACAATTACATTGGTAGAAGTTTTTATGCTTTTTTATTTCACAGATGGATCCAAGGACCCAGATAGTGGGCTCACTGGAGCAGGCGTTTACGTTCCTGAATTTGATGTGCAGATATGTAGAAGACTAACAGATGAACTGTCAGTATACTCAGTTGAACTGAAGGTATTGATGTTATTATGGAGAATTGAGAGAATGGGTTTAGTAGTGAGATTCTGCTGGGTCCCAGCACATTCGGGTGTGGAAAGGAATGAAATTGTAGACCAGTTAGCTAAAAGAGCTTTGAAACTAGATATAATTTATATTAATGTTCCACTGGGTAGAGGTGAGGCCAAATGTAAGATCAGAGCCATTTTGATAGATGTGTGGCAGAAGAGATGGTACTCTGAGCACAAGGGCCGGCATTTATATGAATAGTTGACAGTTTTAC
This sequence comes from Coregonus lavaretus, assembly GCF_964263955.1. NCBI lineage: Eukaryota > Metazoa > Chordata > Actinopteri > Salmoniformes > Salmonidae > Coregonus > Coregonus lavaretus. The sequence continues at coordinate 5,660,050 of NC_140008.1, forward strand.
AGAAAGGTCGATGGACCAAGATTCAAAAGTCAGATTAGGAAGGAAGAGGTGGTGTTTACTCGATTGTGCTTAGGACATTGTACATTGATCTCGTCATTACATCTGGTTGGCAAGCATGGGAATGATTTGTGTCCGGAGGGTACGTCGATGAAACGGTGGAGCATGTGTTGTTATATTGTTGTAAGTATGTTGAAGAGAGGGAAAGATGTGTAGGGTCATTGAGGTTGGATGGGGTTGGGGGGGGGTTGGAAGGGATTTTGGGGATGGGGGAGGGTCTATTAGAAGTTAGTAGGGCTCTTCTTTATTTTCTCAGAAGTACTGAGTTAGGTAGGAGGATTTAGAAACTTTGGAAACCGTGATTGACCACACACTCCAGCACAGTAGGTGGCGGCATGCACCTTTAACGTTGGTTTGTGGACCGCCATTATATCATAGAAGAAGAAGTTGGTTGTGTGAGAGATTTGTGGTTCGTGAGGAGGGCTACTATTCTTTTTTCTTTTGGTTCTTGCGTATTTTCTGAATTTATTTTCTGATGGTGGAGGGTTTGTTTATTAGTTTCCACTGTTTATCGTTTAGAGTTGAGGGGGGAGTAGGGGTAGTTTGTTAGGGCGGCGTGATGGCCTCAAGGTTACACAGGGGAGTGGTGGAACACAGGGTTTGCTAGCACAGATAGTTTTCGGTGTTTCTAGTGTGGGGATCATCAGTTACAGGCTACAAGCAGCAATATGATTGATAGGTAGGGACAGGTATTGAACCCCGGCCAAATAATCCCTACTCTGATGCGCTAACCTCAACCCTAGTAAACATGCATTATAAAAACCTTATATATAAAATTATCTCATATTGGGAGTAAATAGTCTCTGAATAGAAAAGAAAAAACACTGCATCTTCCAGCCCACCAATAAATTACATAATGCAACCGTCGCGGTTAGCATATTTACCTCAACATGCCCCTCGCTTGCATGAGAAGGCATAGTGCTCGATGCTGGTTGATGAATTTTACAATTAATGTACTAGGAAAATACGTTTTTGTCGACCAGAGGTGACTGAATTAATGTTTAGGCTTATTGATAATCATTATAGTAATGAAGTATAATTTCAAAACATGACCATAAAAACAGGTAATAATAAACATGAATCATCATTATATTAATTCACAGTAATGTGTTAAATGCTTTTTCAAATCAAATCAAATCAAATCAAATCAAATCAAATTTTATTGGTCACATGCGCCGAATACAACAGGTGCAGACATTACAGTGAAATGTTTACTTACAGCCCTTAACCAACAGTGCATTTATTTTAAACAAAAAAGTAAGAATAAAACAACAACAAAAAAGTGTTGAGAAAAAAAGAGCAGAAGTAAAAAATAAAGTGACAGTAGGGAGGCTATATATACAATAGAATAAAGTGACAGTAGGGAGGCTATATATACAGGGGGGTACCGTTGCATAGTCAATGTGCGGGGGCACCGGCTAGTTGAGGTAGTTGAGGTAATATGTACATGTGGGTAGAGTTAAAGTGACAATGCATAAATACTTAACAGAGTAGCAGCAGCGTAAAAAGGATGGGGTGGGGGGGCAGTGCAAATAGTCCGGGTAGCCATGATTAGCTGTTCAGGAGTCTTATGGCTTGGGGGTAGAAGCTGTTGAGAAGTCTTTTGGACCTAGACTTGGCACTCCGGTACCGCTTGCCGTGCGGTAGCAGAGAGAACAGTCTATGACTAGGGTGACTGGAGTCTTTGACAATTTTGAGGGCCTTCCTCTGACACCGCCTGGTATAGAGGTCCTGGATGGCAGGGAGCTTTGCCCCAGTGATGTACTGGGCCGTACGCACTACCCTCTGTAGTGCCTTGCGGTCAGAGGCCAAGCAGTTGCCATACCAGGCGGTGATGCAACCAGTCAGGATGCTCTCGATGGTGCAGCTGTAGAATTTTTTGAGGATCTGAGGACCCATGCCAAATATTTTTAGTCTCCTGAGGGGGAATAGGCTTTGTCGTGCCCTCTTCACGACTGTCTTGGTGTGTTTGGACCATGATAGTTCGTTGGTGATGTGGACACCAAGGAACTTGAAGCTCTCAGTGTTTTTCAGTCCTTCCTCTTGCGTTAGCAGTGTGGAAAGGGACAGTAAAAAGCTCAGGCAGGAGTTTTCCTGTGAAACGAACCCACAACCCTGGCGTTGCAAGCGCCATGCTCTACCAACTGAGCTACACGGTAGTAGTGCATGGCCAAGTGGTGGTGCGCAGGCCGTGGAGAAAGCAGTGGTGGGGAGGGTTGCAGCTGGGCTACATGAGCTGAGGCAGGTTTCTGTAGTAACTGAGACTCCGGTGGGCGAAGGCTTGGTGGGCTCATCCCAGGAAATATTGCCTGTCATTGGGGAAGAGGCACTGATCAGGGGGGAAGTGCAGGGGGGCAGAGACTGGGGAGGAGGAGGACGGTACCGTGCCAATGGACGAGGAGGAAGAGGGGGGAGGTGAGTCTGCGGGAGCGGAGGACAAGGCGTCTCGTTTTCAGACGGCTCATTGGATCCAGAGCTGACAGCCAGTCAGGCTGAGGGCCCAGTATATACGGTGAGAGAACTTTCTAGGTTCCTGATGGAGACTAAAGGGGAAAAAGAAGGTTCTGCTGGAGTCTTATTTGATTGATCCTGGAAGGTTTGTAAGGTCAGTACAACACGTGATGAAGAATGAGGGGTTTAGTGTCCTCTCACCCAGGAAGCGGTATAGGCTGAGAAAATGGGTCATGGGTTCTTAAGGGCATGTCTTCAGAATCTGCTTAAATTGATGTTTTTTTCTGGCATGGCGGCTTTATGGGCTTCTCTACTGGTTTCTGATTCTGGTGATTTCCCTCCCACCTCTTATGGAGATTTCACGATTAGACTTCCTTAACATGAACGGCGGCAAAGACTGGGGGAATATGTCAACCAAAAACATTTAAATGCCATGGCAGAAATCTTTGTGCAGGGGTGGCAAAAGAGGTGTGTAAGGGTAGGTTGTTAGTATTTAGAGCCCAAATAATGACCTTGTCTTCGCTTTCATAAATGTATCTGCACCTGGTCCTCTGTAGCTCAGCTGGTAGAGCACGGCGCTTGTAACGCCACGGTAGTGGGTTCGATCCCCGGGACCACCCATACACAACAAAAAAAAAATATATATATATATGCACGCATGACTGTAAGTCGCTTTGGATAAAAGTGTCTGCAAAATGGCACATTATATTATATTATGGTACAGGGCTCAGTTATCTGTTTCACCAGAGGGGTTGGAAAAACAGAGTGGGGAAACCAAGAAAATCCCTTGTTTTACGTTTGTCTGATGGGCGGGTAACTTCTGTTGTTGGGAGATGAGGGAGCCTGATGGGTGGGTAACTTCTGTTGTGGGGAGATGAGGGAGCCTGATGGGTGGGTAACTTCTGTTGTGGGGAGATGAGGGAGCCTGATGGGTGGGTAACTTCTGTTGTGAGGAGATGAGGCTGTGGAGTTGTACTCTGATTTATAGAGGGCAGAACTCTGTGGTCCTCTGTAGCTCAATTGGTAGAGCATGGCGCTTGTAATGCCAGGGTAGTGGGTTCGGTCCCCGGGACCACCCATATGTAAAAATTTATGTACATGACTGTAAGTCGCTTTGGATAAAAGCGTCTGCTAAATGGCATATTATTATTATTATTATTATCCTGGGTTTTCTCAGGTTCTGCTCACAGACCTTTCCAAACTCTCTGTCACAGATAAATCATATAGACATTTCCCTGGCCTTTCACAAACTCTCAGCTGCTGTCTCTCAGACGGTCTGCCTGTGGATTTTTATAAAAAGTTCTGGGGAATTATTGGACAGAACGTGTGTTGCGTGAGTGCGTTGGGGTGGGGGAGCTGCTGCTAAGCTGTAGACGGGAGGCTTTGACTCTCCTGCCCAAAATAGGGATTTGAGCGACATAAAGAACTGGAGGCCTGTGGCATTGCTCTGTGTGGAATATAAGGTCTTTACCAAAGTCCTCGTTAACAGACTGAAGTCCCACCTGGACTCTATTGTACACAAAGACCAAACGTACTGTGGACCAGGACGCTCAAACACAGACAATCTGTTCATAATCAGGAGAAAGCCTTTGATAGGGTGGACCATGAATATCTGTTCAATGTGTAGTTTTGGTTGTGGGGAGAATATTGTGGCCTGTGTTCAAATGTTGTACGCTTGGGGCTTCATGTATGGTCAAGGTGTGGGGAGGGCTCAGTAGGCCAGTCTGGGTAGGGAGGGGCATTCACCAGGGACAGTTCCATCGTTCTGACTCAAAGCGGTGCAGAGGCAACTGTACCGTACGGAGGTGGGCTGGAGGGAACCAGCATGTGCTCTGTTGAGGAGGGCTGGTGGTTTGGGGCTGGATCAGCAGCTCTTCATTAACATTTAACATTTAAGTCATTTAGCAGACGCTCTTATCCAGAGCGACTTACAAATTGGTGCATTCAACTTAGGATAGCCAGTGGGACCAGAGAATGACAGGGTGTTGTCCAGGGTCACGCCAAGGTTCTTTGCACTCTGGGAGGAGGACACAATGGAGTTGTCAACCATGATGGCGAGATCATGGAGCGGGCAGTCCTTCCCTGGGAGGAAGAGCAGCTCCGTCTTGCCGAGGTTCAGCTTGAGGTGGTGATCCGACATCCACACTGATATGTCTGCCAGACATGCAGAGATGCGATTCGCCACCTGGTTATCAGAAAAGGGGAAAAGAGAAAATTAATTGTGTGTCGTCTGCGTAGCAATGATAGGAGAGACCATGCGGCCGGAGAGACTCAATACAGCAGGGGTCTCTGATTTCTATGCTGCAGTACTGAGGGCTGGAGCAGCCTGAGGAGGGGCCACCCCCGTTTCCACCACTGCAAGTGACAGCAGAGACTGGGGACTGGCAGGAGAGTCTGGATGACTTACTGACTTTTAACACTCTGAGCTTAGTGGGAGTGAAGGGGCATCAGTGGCAGGGGGTTGTGGGGGCTGAGAGCATGGCAGGGTATAGGTGGAGGGTGCTCTATAAGCTCCCAGTGCTGGAAAGGTCAGGGGTCGTCCAGTGGATGGTATTACATGGAGCCCTGGACACCAATAGCTGGTTGGCTCGTGTTGACCTGGGAGTTGGGGAGGGGTGTCCGTTTTCTGCAATGACAGACTGTTCATCATGTTTTTTCTGTGTTGCCAGGGTAATGCCATTACTGTTGACGCCTTAGGGTTGAGTTTGAGTTGTACAAAATGATCAACAGTGTGGAGATGTTTCAGGAGATATGGGGGCTCAGGGGGGCTGTCTGTACGGCTGGAGAGGAGGGGTTGGATGGACGGTTGGAATGTGGTGCTGGTTGGTGTATTGTATTGTGGTGTTGGGTACTGGATAATGTGATTGTGTGGAGGTTGTGGTGGCACGCAATGTGTTTTTAGGAGGGGGGGGGTGTTAGTGTAATGAGGATGGCTCATTAAAGTAAGACAAGTCAGTCTCTCTCTCTCTCTCTCTCTCTCTCTCTCTCTCTCTCTCTCTCTCTCTCTCTCTCTCTCTCTCTCTCTCTCTCTCAACAGCGCTCTGCACAGGCAGCAGTGGAGGACAGTGATAAGATCTTTACTGAGCTGATCCGCTCCATTGAGAGAAGGCGCTCTGAGGTGAAGGAGCTGATCAGAGCCCAAGAGAAGGCTCAAGTGAGTCAAGCTGAAGGACTCCTGGAGCAACTGGAGCAGGAGATAGCTGAGCTGAGGAAGAGAAGCACTGAGCTGGAGCAGCTCTCACACACAGAGGATCACATCCATTTCCTCCAGGTAAATAAACTGCCTTGATACATGTGATATGAAACTAAAACTCTCAATAATTTGGTTCTGCTCCCTCTCTCTCTCTCTCTCTCTCTCTATCTCTCTCTCTCTCTCTCTCTCTCTCTCTCTCTCTCTCTCTCTCTCTCTATCTCTCTCTCTCTCTCTCTCTCTCCCTCCAGAGTTATCAGTCTCTCTCCAGTACCAGTGTATCTTCAGACTTACCCAGCATCGTTGTCCGTCCTCTTCAGTACTTTGGAGATGTGAGTAAGACTGTGTCTGAACTGAGAGAGAAACTAGAAGACGTCCTTAAAGGAGAATGGACCAAGATCTCCACTACAGGTGTGTTGAAAATAATAAGAACATCAACTTTAGACCATTGAAAGTTCCCTACTAGTCATATACATGTGGAATATGGTATGATGATAACATTACCTCTCTCTGTGAATGTGTTTGTGTGTCTGTAGTGAATATAGTGGATGTTGTACTGCCTCCAGAGCCCAAGACCAGAGAACAGTTCTTACAATGTGAGTCTCTTTATTCTGAAGTAACTAACAGTCTCTTTTTACTGACACTCATAACAATCCCTCTAGAAATATATAGCAATAGTAGATCTAATCAAAGACTGGGTATCTATCTGACTCCTCATATTTCTCTGATTTGATCTCTGCTGTGCTCTAATCAAAGACAGGGTAGATACAGTATCTGACTTCACGTATTGTTCTAACTCCCCTCATTGGTCTCTGCTCTGCTCTTCTCCCAGATTCCTGTCAGCTCACACTGGACCCAAACACAGCAGGCACACTCCTCTCTCTGTCTGAAGGGAACAGAAAGGTGACCTATACAGACCACGTCCAACCATATCCTGATCATCCAGACAGATTCACCAAATACAGTATGGTTCTGTGTAGAGAGGGTCTGTCTGGACGCTGTTACTGGGAGGTGGAGTGGAGTGGGTGGTGTGTTACAGCAGTCTCATATAAAGACATCAGCAGAACAGGGACAGATGGTAGATTTGGACACAATGACAAGTCCTGGAGTTTACAGTACTATAGAGGTGGTTATTGGTTCAGACACAATCGTGTTGTGACTAAAGTATCAGGCCCTCTGTCCTCCAGAGTAGGAGTGGACCTGGATCACAAGGCAGGTACTCTGTCCTTCTACAGTGTCTCTGACACAATGACCCTCGTCCACAGAGTCCAGACCACATTCACTCAGCCCCTCTATCCTGGGTTTAATCTCTATCGTACTGCTGAGCTGGTTAAACTGTAGTAGGGTCCACATAGATATTTGTCATGCTGGTGTAGTCTATAGCTGAGCTGGTTAAACTGTAGTAGGGTCTACATAGATACTAGTCATGCTGGTGTAGTCTATAGCTGAGCTGGTTAAACTGTAGTAGGGTCCACATAGATACTAGTCATGCTGGTGTAGTCTATAGCTGAGCTGGTTAAACTGTAGTAGTGCACTACATAGGGAATAGGGTGGAGATTGGAGATTTGCTCACTGGCATTAGAATATTAGACTATCAAACTGTAATGTTAGATGTTGCCTCATTCCAATATTAGAATATCATACTGTAATGTTATTGGTTGCCTCGTTAGAATATCATACTGTAATGTTAGTGGTTGCCTCATTAGAATATCATACTGTAATGTTAGTGGTTGCCTCATTTGAATATCATACTGTAATGTTAGTGGTTAGCTCGTTAGAATATCATACTGTAATGTTACAGTGAGGGAAAAAAGTATTTGATCCCCTGCTGATTTTGTACGTTTGCAAACTGACAAAGAAATAATCAGTCTATAATTTTAATGGTAGGTTTATTTGAACAGTGAGAGACAGAATAACCCAAAAAAAATTCCAGAAAACCGCATTTCAAAAATTTTATAAATTGATTTGCATTTTAATGAGGGAAATAAGTATTTGACCCCTCTGCAAAACACGACTTAGTACTTGGTGGCAAAACCCTTGTTGGCAATCAGAGGTCAGACGTTTCTTGTAGTTGGCCACCATGTTTGCACACATCTCAGGAGGGATTTTGTCCCACTTCTCTTTGCAGATCTTCTCCAAGTCATTAAGGTTTCGAGGCTGACGTTTGGCAACTCGAATCTTCAGCTCCCTCCACAGATTTTCTATGGGATTAAGGTCTGCAGACTGGGTAGGCCACTCCAGGACCTTAATGTGGTTCTTCTTCAGCCACTCCTTTGTTGCCTTGGCCGTGTATTTTGGGTCATCGTCATGCTGGAATACCCATCCACGACCCATTTTCAATGCCCTGGCTGAGGGAAGGAGGTTCTCACCCAAGATTTGACGGTACATGGCCCCGTCCTTCGTCCCTTTGATGCGGTGAAGTTGTCCTGTCCCCTTAGCAGAAAAACAACCCCAAACCATAATGTTTCCACCTCCATGTTTGACGGTGGGGATGGTGTTCTTGGGGTCATAGGCAGCATTCCTCCTCCAAACACGGCGAGTTGAGTTGATGCCAAAGAGCTCCATTTAGGTCTCATATGACCACAACACTTTCACCCAGTTCTCCTCTGAATCATTCAGATGTTCATTGGCAAACTTCAGACGGGCATGTATATGTGCTTTCTTGAGCAGGGGGACCTTGCAGACGCTGCAGGATTTCAATCCTTCATGGCGTAGTGTGTTACCAATAGTTTTCTTGGTGACTATGGTCCCAGCTGCCTTGAGATCATTGACAAGATCCTCCCGTGTAGTTCTGGGCTGATTCCTCACCGTTCTCATGATCATTGCAACTCCACGAGGTGAGATCTTGCATGGAGCCCCAGGCCGAGGGAGATTGACAGTTCTTTTGTGTTTCTTCCATTTGCGAATATTCGCACCAACTGTTGTCACCTTCTCACCAAGCTGCTTGGCGATGGTCTTGTAGCCCATTCCAGCCTTGTGTAGGTCTACAATCTTGTCCCTGACATCCTTGGAGAGCTCTTTGGTCTTGGCCATGGTGGAGAGTTTGGAATCTGATTGATTGTTTGCTTCTGTGGACAGGTGTCTTTTATAGAGGTAAAAAGCTGAGATTAGGAGCACTCCTTTTAAGGGTGTGCTCCTAATCTCAGCTCGTTACCTGTATAAAAGACACCTGGGAGCCAGAAATCCTTCTGATTTGAGAGGGGGTCAAATACTTTTTTCCCTCACTGTAGTGGTTGCGTCCCCCCTTTTTCTTCTGTTGTGTTTTCCCTCAGTGTTCCTTATTGAAAATCAATTAACAATTCATCCCCGCCCAAAAAATCCTATTATGGTTTTGTTTTAATCACTTTGGTACTATTTTCACAAGCAGGTGGTACATTTTCACAACTCTTAGTATAAAACTCCAAGCTGGTCACGCTTGTAAGGCAGCCAGTCTTTCATTCAAAACCTGTCATTGTGCATTCATTTGGATTGGAAACATCTCTCACCACACAACCATTGATTCAAAATATAAATGTAATGAGAGCATTGGTTTAATCACCAAAACAACTTAAAACTACTCAATTGAAAATATATCATTAACTACCAGTTAATCCAATAGCAATCACTGCAAGATAATTGTTTCAAATAACCCTTAGAAGTGCTGAAAGTAATATGCTACAGTACTGTAAATTACAGATTACATTAGGCAATACACTTACATTACCCAACAACATCGACAATGTATCATTTCCATGATATCTATCCAATGTGTAATCAAAGGTGTGATCAATGATGACATCCTCTACAATCATTCATGGGGAATTTTTTTTATTTTTCTGATATAATTGCAACATACAGTACTGTCTGTAATTAGATGTAAGACATTAAATGAAACATTACATGAATGAAAATAAAATAATGTTTAGCACGCATTAATTAGCATCAATCCTATCTAGAGCATTTGGCCATAAATTCTCATCCACATCAGTAAATGTCCTCATTGTTCATGCACCGCTGGAGAAACCTTTCGGCATGTTGAATCAAAGCTTGACATTGGTCTGCATTGATGTCATCACATGCCTCTTCCATGGCCAGAAGGAGGGTGGCACGCTCATGGGGATGGCGATCGTACACCTTCCACCTCCATGATGAAAAAAATAATTTAATAAGGTTGAGGAAGGAGAGTACGGGGGCTGGTATAGGGTCACGAATCAGGGAGGGACCTGAAACCATGCCTGAACCACCTCTGAATGGTGTAACCTGACATTGTCCCACACAATGACATAGGTGACCCCTTCACCTTGACAGGCCTGCTCCATTTCATTGAGAAACCCAATGGGGTGTGCAGCGTGGTAGGATCCAAGTAATGGTCTACGTCCTACCACACCATCTTCAGAGATAGCTGCTGCTCTTGGAAATGTTTCCCCCGCGTTGTCCAGGCACTTGGACGGACGCCGTCGGCAAATAGGGTTCCGCCCACGCCGTTTCTCTCAGAAGGCACCAGGTAAATGTGTTTCATAGATACCTGGTGCCTCTTCAAAAGGCAGGTGATTGTTGGTAGGCTGATGGATGCCACATTGGCAAAGGTGTCATCATTTTCCTCAATGGCCTGCTTTATTTCAGACAGACGTATGTCATTCCTGGCCCTCACCATTTCCACCACTGCCCACTCCTGCTGGTCGGTTAGCACACGACCACCACCATGGGGTCTTCTGTCAATTCTGAGGGTAGAACAAGAGTATACTGTCAGTAGATCATACTGGAAGAATACTGGAAAAAGTTATGTGAATTTACATGCATTACAACATGTAATTTATTGTTTTATTGACAGTTGATATTTTCAGATTGGGGTGAACTAATCTGGCAGCCTCTGCCATGGTAAGGCCTCTGTTTAGCACATGGTCAACAACGATGGCCCAGACTTCATTAGACACAACAGTTCCTTGCCGTCTGCTGTTGTAGAAATATATATGACTCATGAAGTAGTCAACTCAAACATATCTCACAAGAAACTGGAGCCTGTGAATCCAAGAATTAGACTTTTATTATCTAATAACGAAAGCCGAGCAGTTCCATGAAACGGCTCTCTCTCTCTGGCTTAGACATCCCTTTTATAAAACAAATGCACAAACATGCATACATGGCATATACAATTAACCCCGGTTAAGTGATTAACCGTTAAGCGCAGTTAGACTAAGTGATGGTCAAATGTATTTAAACAAATGAGAAGAGAATCATATGAAAAGTATTGTGAGCATTGCATTGTGAAAGGTATTTCTAGATGAAACACTGATTTAGGTTTTGGTGAAAATGTTACTGTGTGGTTTTGTGTTTTGTGCTTAGTCAATTGAAAATGTGCTTCAAGTTTTGAAGAAAAAAGTAACAGCCTTTTTGACGATCTGTGATGAGTTTTGTTCTAAGAGTTGTGAAACTGTCACGTTCGTCTAATGAGGGAGTGGACCAAAGCGCAGCGCGTTGAGCGAACATGACTTTATTTAATTAAAGTGCAACACGAAAACCACAAAACAAATGACGATACGAGAAGTCCACAGTGACAATGACTGTACAGGAACAAAAACCCACAACCACAAGGTGAACACAGACAGTTTAAATATGGCTCCCAATCAGAGATAACGAGCCGACAGCTGACACTCGTTACCTCCGATTGGGAGTCACTTGACCAAACATAGAACTAGAACACCTAGACACTAAACACAGTACAAAACACACGGAAATCTACACACCCTGACTCAACATAAAAAGTCCCGGAGCCAGAGTGTGACAGTACCCCCCCCTAAAGGCGCGGACTCCGACCGCGCCTACACCCCAAATAGGGGAGGGCTGGGTGGGTGTTGCTCCTCGGAGGCGGCTCCGGCTCCGGGCTTGACCACCACCCAACTACAATCCCCCCGTAGTGCCCCCAGTCCGATCTGACCCAATTAGCTGGATAAGGACTGCCGACGCACACCCCTGGCTTGGCGCGTGAGGCAGGAATGGACCGGACCTGGCAGACGATACGCACCCTCGGCTTGATGCGTTGAGCCGGAACGGACCTCACCAGGCTGACGACTCGCATCCCTGGCTTGGTGCGAGTAGCAGGAGTGGGCTGGATCAGGCTGACGTCTCGCACCCTTGGCTTGGTGCGAGTAGCAGGGACGAGCTGAACCAGGCTGACGACTCGCACCCTTGGCTTGGTGCGAGTAGCAGGAACGGGCTGGACCAGGCCGACGACTCGTACCCCTGGCTTGGTGCGAGTAGCAGGAACGGGCTGAACCAGGCTGACGACTCGCACCCTTGGTTTGATGCGAGTAGCAGGAACGGGCTGGACCAGGCTGACGACTCGTACCCCTGGCTTGGTGCGAGTAGCAGGAACGGGCTGGACCAGGCTGGCGACACGCACCCCTGGTTTGGTGCGAGTGGCAGGAACAGGCCGGGCTGAGCTGGCGACGCACACCGTAGGCTTCGTGCGTTGAGCAGGAACAGGCCGGGCTGGGCTGGCGACGCGCACCATAGACTTGGTGCGGGTGGCAGGAACAGGCCGGACCGGGCTGGCGACGCGCACCGTAGGTTTGGTGCGAGTGGCAGGAACAGGCCGGGTCGGGCTGGCGACGCGCACCGTAGACTTGGTGCGGGTGGCAGGAACAGGCCGGGTTGGACTGACGACGCACACCGTAGGCTTCGTACGTGGAGCAGGAACAGGCCGGGCTGGACTGACGACGCACACCGTAGGCTTCGTACGTGGAGCAGGAACAGGCCGGGCTGGGCTGACGACGCACACCGTAGGCTTCGTACGTGGAGCAGGAACAGGCCGGGCTGGGCTAGCGACGCACACCGTAGGCTTCGTACGTGGAGCAGGAACAGGCCGGGCTGGGCTGGCGACGCACACCATAGGCTTTGTACGTGGAACAGGAACCGGCCGGGCTGGACTGGCGACGCACACCGTGGGCTTGATGCGTGGAGTAGGAACAGGCCGGTCCGTACTGGGAACACACACCACTGGCCTTAACCGGGGATCAGGAACGGGCCGGACCGGACTGGTAACACACATCAGTCTCTCACGCCGTACCACAACAACTTCCCTCCCTCTGCTCGCCAATGGCTCCCGTAATCCGATAGCCTTCTCTCCACATCTCCCTGTGGCAGCCTCCTGCTGCCCAGCCGCCCAAGCCATGTGCCCCCCCCCAAATTTTTTTTGGGGTTGCCTCTCGTCCTTCCGACGATGACCCTGCCGACACCGTTGCTCCTCTCTCCGTCGCCTCTCCACTGTTTCGCTCCATGGACGGCGATCCATCCCATCCAGGATTTCCTCCCAAGTCCAGGACCCTTTTCCGTCCAAAATCTCCTCCCATGTCCAGACCCTTTGCTCCTGGACCCGCTGCTTGGTCCTTTTGTGGTGGTTTTTTTTGTCACGTTCGTCTAATGAGGGAGTGGACCAAAGCGCAGCGCGTTGAGCGAACATGACTTTATTTAATTAAAGTGAAACACGAAAACCACAAAACAAATGACGATACGAGAAGTCCAAAGTGACAATGACTGTACAGGAACAAAAACCCACAACCACAAGGTGAACACAGACAGTTTAAATATGGCTCCCAATCAGAGATAACGAGCTGACAGCTGACACTCGTTACCTCCGATTGGGAGTCACTTGACCAAACATAGAACTAGAACACCTAGACACTAAACACAGTACAAAACACACGGAAATCTACACACCCTGACTCAACATAAAAAGTCCCGGAGCCAGAGTGTGACAGAAACTTTACCACACACTTGTGAAAATAGTACCAAGACAACACTGGGGAACAGGTTGTCTGGAATCCAGTAACAGTGGAAATTGACCCCCTCCTCTCTCTCTGTGAGTTATCAGTGCTCTGTACAGGCAGAAGTTAGTAAGTATGAGACAATCTTTACTGAGCTGATCCGCTCCATTGAGAGAATACTCACTGAGGTGAAGGAGCTGATCAGAGCCCAAGAGAAGGCTCAAGTGAGTCAAGCTGAAGGACTCCTGGAGCAACTGGAGCAGGAGATAGCTGAGCTGAGGAAGAGAAGCACTGAGCTGGAGCAGCTCTCACACACAGAGGATCACATCCATTTCCTCCAGGTAACTCAACTGCCTTGTTACATGTGATATGAAGTTGCATTTTTTAATAGTGACAGAATTCGAAATGTCTCCTTAGCTGAAGACCAAAGAAGAGTTGTCCCTCTGTCAATGATATTCAAACACCCTCTCAAAGACAACATACATGTTCTTTCTTTTACTTATTGGGTTTTGTTGTTCATCAGTCAGACGTCCTCCAGCTGACATTGGATCTGAATACAGCTCATCCAGAACTCAGCCTGTCTGACGGAAACTGGAAGGTGACAGCCACTGATAAAGCTCAGCCCTATTCTGACTACTGGAGACAGGTGCTGTGTAGAGAGGGCCTGTCTGGAGTCTGCTACTGGGAGGTAGAGTGGAGCGGTGGATGGGTTGAAATAGCAGTGTCATATAGAGGGATCATCAGGAAAGGAAAGGTCCCAGAGTCTACATTTCTAGGTAACAGTCAGTCCTGGACTTTGGAGTGCTATCCCCCCCATTGTAGGGTTTGGCCCAATGCTAATAAAACAGAAATATCTGTCCCCTGGTCCTCCAGAGTAGGAGTGGACCTGGACCACAGGGCAGGAACTCTGTCCTTCTACAGTGTCTCTGACACAATGACCCTCCTCCACAGAGTCTAGACCACATTCACTCAGCCCCTCTATCCTGGGTTTGGGATTGGTACAAAATCATATCTCAATAATTACCAGTAGGTACAGATGATTTCAACCATTTCAAACATGTTGATGCAGAGCTTCTGGGTTATTAACAGTCTTCCAGTCGGCCTATGATCTGGTTCAATTCCCCTTTTTTAAAGTTATTGTAAAAATAAAAATAAAAGCCTGGTCCCAGATCTGTTAGTGGTCTTGCTTAACAGATGGCATGATGGCACATACAGACTGACACTCAGGCTTCAGACTTTTACTGTCTACCTGATCACCTCTTGGCTGTTGCAATCCTCTGGAAATGGGTCTCTTTTTCTCTTGATGTAAACTGTAGTACTGGCAAACCAGTCAAATCAGAAACTGGGATCATTGTTGATCCATTTATGATCAGATGAGAATAGTTAAATCACCCATGTACATGTATGAATACAAACAATTCTTTATTCTGAATCAATGTGATCTTTCAAAATAAAACTCATCATCATGACATTGGAATTGCTCTGTTATTGAATTGATTGACACAATGAATCATCTATTTCCAGTCATCTACGTAGCAGTATATCCACAGAGGGAGGAAGTGCAGGGAGATGCCTCTGATATGACTGGGTGTCAGGTGGAAGGAGATCACAGAGCCTGGAACAGAGAAGAGAGGAAGACTGGGAAGAGAAAGAAGCATTCATTTGGTTCAAACGTCTCTTGTCTGTCTCTAATACACCAGTAGGGGGCAGGTACACCAGTAGGGTGTGTGTGTGTGTGTGTGTCTGTGTGTGTGTGTGTGTGTGTGTGTGTGTGTGTGTGTGTGTGTGTGTCTTTCTCTGTGTGTGTTTGTGTGTGTGTGTGTGCTTACTGATGACTCTGGCGGGGGAGAAGGGTGTTTTCTCCATGGACAGGTAGCAGGAGGTGACACACTCCATGAGAGGGGCCAGCAGCAGCAGAGGTAGGATGACGTTCATGGCACCGATGGGCAGGAGGAAGCTGTTCAGGTGCAGGTTAGAGGTCATGGTCTGAATGTAGTAACCTGATGGAATCTGTGGGAGAGGTCAGGGTAACAACAGATTCTAGGACAACTTTATGGAGCATAAATAAACATTATAGATTTGCCAGTTTTACCCCCAACATCTGAAAAATAATGTATTTGGACTCTCCACTGAATACAAACAATGAACTGAAAATGTTCTAAAAATCAATGAATGCATGGAACCATTTATTTGTCTCTACAGTTTGAAGGAAGTTTCTAACTAGCATTAGTGCTATGAAGTCTATAGTAACTGCTAGCATGCATAGACTTCCAGTCATTGCGCTAACGCTAGTTGGCATTGGCTCCCAAAACTACTGCAAACTTCCTTCATACAGGATGCAGAGACATTAAAATGGTATCCATGAGCTCATCTGACTCTGGGGAAATAGATAAAGGGCTTAATTGCCTAAATCCCGAAGAATCCCTTTAAATTGAGTTTTTCAGTGATTGCAAATGTTAATTTTTTGCATTTACATTTACATTGTAATCATTTAGCAGACACTATTATCCAGAGTGACTTTCAATTAATGCAAAATGTGAATCACAATAAAAAAAATGGTATAGAAAAGTATTTAGTATTTTGAAAAGTTTAGTTCAGCCCAGTGTGATTCAAATGACTAAATACTCAGAAGTCATTAAAATACGTATTTCAAATAGATGTAAGAGAAATACTGAACATCTCTGGCTACTACCCAACACTCTGTCACACTTCCTTATCAAAGAAAACACACCCCCTCTACAAACAGAGTACACAGTCAAGTAGGAAGCCCCTCCCTGTCCTCTGGTGTAGTTCCATGAAACACAAAGTCATCTTTGACACTGAACAGAAAGTAATCTTTGACACTGCCATTGCTTAACCTATGGGAGAGAGCACCAAAATGGCAGAGAATCAGGAACTGTTCTGTTGCTCCATCTGTCTGGATCTACTGAAGGATCCGGTGACTACTGCCTGTGGACACAGCTACTGTATGGGCTGTATTAAAGAAAGCTGGGATCAGGATGATCTGAAAGGTGTCTACAGCTGTCCACAGTGCAGACAGACCTTTACCCCAAGGCCTGTTCTGAACAGGAGCACTGTGTTGGCTGAAGTGGTGGAGAAACTGAAGAAGACAGGACTCCAGGCTGCTCCCCCTCCTGCTCTGTGCTATGCTGGACCTGGAGATGTGGCGTGTGATTTCTGCACTGGGACCAGAAAGCAGAAAGCCCTTATGTCCTGTCTGGTGTGTCTGGCCTCTTACTGTGAGACTCACCTCCATTCTCACTATGAATCTCCTGCTTTGAAGAAGCACAAGCTGGTCAAAGCCACCGCACAACTACAGGAGAAGATCTGCTCTGATCATGACAAACTACTGGAGGTTTTCTGTCGTACCGATCAGCAGTGTATCTGTTATCTGTGTACAATGGATGAACATAAAGGCCATGATACAGTGTCAGCTGCAGCAGAGAGGACTGAGAAACAGGTAAGACCAGAACTACTTGTTGGTGACTGTCTGATAAACAAAGAATTAAAGATACAGTAGGAACTAAGGCTGTTTGAATATGAGATCATTCAAATGAAATCAATCCTCAGCAGAACAAATATGAACACAAACCTTGAGTATATTGGGTTTGCTCCAAATGTATCACAATTTTCTAAAGTCAAACAACATTATCATTCTGAATGACCTTTTATGAGTCCAAAGTTCAGCCTCAACCCCTTGATACATGCACGCCTACCATAAAAACTATAATCCTTCACATCGCAACATGATAAAATAATTTCAAACAGACAGTTCCACAACATTTTAATCCCTAACTTCTATGGGCCCTATGTCACATTACTATACTATTGATCTACTGGACAAATAAAGCTTGATAGCTCATTGAAGAGTGATTCTCCACAGAGGCAGCTGGGGATGAGTCAGCAGAAGGTCCAGCAGAGATTCCAGGAGAGAAAGAAGGAGCTGAAGGAGCTCCAACAGGCTGTGGAGTCTCTCAAGGTGAGTATTGTTGACCAGAGGAGACACACCATTTCACTTCTCTCTTCAAGTCAGAGAGAGAGAGATGCCCCTATCCAATCCCATTGGCCCCACTGTTGGGAACAGGCTGTCTTAAAGTCACAAGTGGGGCTACCTCATCACATAACCATGAGTAACCATGAGTGACTCATGTCCGCTATACATTAACAGTGCTCTCTCTCTCTCACTCTCTCTCAATTCAATTAAATGGGCTTTATTGACATGGGAAACATGTTACATTACCAAAGCAGGTTAAATAAATAATATCAATGATCAGAAATTAACAGTAAACGTTACACTCACAAACGTTTCAAAGTAATGGAGACATTTCAAATGTTATAATTCAAGTGCAAACAGAGTGAGTCAAACCGAGTTCAGGAGGTGAAATGGAAATGAATGAGGGAGAGTTAAGTGAGGTAGAAGGTGTGGTGATGAGCTCAGAACCAGAGCCTGGCATCAATGGACATGATAAAGAAGAATTTGGTGCAGTAGGAGTTACATTTTTGGAGAAAGTGGATCCATACCTTTTGGCAGATTCATTTGTGGTTTCAGGGTGGGTGGGAAAGGAGTTGGGTGCAGTTGAATCAGTGAAGGTAACCTGTAGTGGACTTGTGATATTTGTTTGTGTTTCTTCTGACCAGAGGGAGTGGGCGCTCCGTGTCACGCAACTTGGGTCAAGATCTGTTTCTTGCTTTGCTCTTAGGAACAGGACACCATTGAAAGGAGTGATTTCTGGGGTAGCGTTAAGTGTAGAAGTGGAGCAATTAAGGTTGAAGACTGCTGGTGTTTGTGATTCCCGCCGTTTTACGTTAGTAAATACCATTATAGTACTAAATAGCATTTATTGCTATTTTTTAAATATATATAAATATATAAACTTTTTGCTTTATATTAGTCATTTTATTACAGGTATTATTGCAAGGCAGAACACTTGATAAACAACACATTTGTTTATCAAGTGTTTATCAAGTGTGAAAGTCCAGCAATTGGCATGTCATAGGTGGGGCAGGTTTGAGACTGATCTCCAGAATTAATAAGAAAAATACACTTTATTTCTCAGCCTCCTCACCAATGTCTTTACGTGAATGACTAACTTATAATTGCTAAATATTTCCAATAGATTGCAGCATAAGACCATGAAGCATCAGTTATAGGCTACAAGCAGCAATATGATTGACCATAAAATAGCATGCAACCAAACACTATGTCCCATGATTTTCTAAAATTGTCACTCATTACTTTACAGTTTGCTATATATCTCGTATTAGGCCTGTGTTGCTTTTGGGAGAGCAACAAAATATTAACTCTAGCAGGTATTGAACACCGGCCAAATAATCACAAGTCAGATGCGCTAACCTCAACCCTAGTAAACATGCATGATAAAAACCTTCTTAATATTTCATATTTGGAGTAAACAGCCTCGGAATAGAAAAGACGAGTGCATCTTCCAGCCCGCCAATAAATTACATCATGCAACTCTCACGGTTAGAAAATTAACCTCATCATGCAACTCACTTGCGCAGGAGTTTTCCTGTGAGTATCCAGGGAGAGAACTAAACTAAGCTTCTGAAATGTCATTCGTGGTCTTATGCTGCCATCTATTGGAATTATTAAGCAATTGCAGTAGTACTGAATAAAGTGTATATACTTACTAAAGTAGTAATTACTCGGAATTGCGAAATATAAGATGTTCTAGTTCATTTTATCACTTACAACCATAAAATAACAATTTATAGCATAACAAAGAATGAAACTGACATTAACCAAAAACACCATACGTTTAGTTAATTATATATTCAATATATATATATATATATATATATATATATATATATATATATATATATATATATATATAGATGGTTGTCATTATCACCCCCTTAACATAAACACAGACACTGGATACAGACACTGAAAATGAGCTTTCGATATAAAACTGGTAGCTCTCAAAAGAGCCTTTGCTTTGCTGAGCAGTTAGTTTTCAGGAATGTGCTGCCTGCCTGCCTTCAGAGGAGTCTGTCTGTTAATAATGAAAAGTTAATAAGTTATTGCCACGCTTTCACAGAGGCCTAGTTTACATTTACATGTGAGTCATTTAGCTGATGCTCTTATCCAGAGAGACTAGGGTTAAGTCCCTAAATATGTCGATGTACAATGGTACATCCATAGATTTTTCACCTAGTCGGCTCGGGAATTCGAACCAGCCACCTTTCGGTTACTTCCCAACGCTCTTAACCGCTAGATTACAAATCACAAAATGTTAAACACAAAAAGGCAAATGGTCGTAGATAAATGGCAAGCTGGTTAAATAAAAGACTGATCTTAGAACTTTCAGACTGCCATTGTTTTGGGGAAATAGGGACATGTCTGTTTATTTCACCAATTATTTCAAATATATGTATTTATTTTAATGGTTTTAAGTTCTACACCATTTGAATCAAATATATATATAGGTATGTCTCTTTATTTCACAAAATATCTCACAATGGTATATTTCAAGTCAGACTCCATTTTAATCAGGATAACCTCCTCTTTCTAATGACATCGGGTTGGGCAGTGTACTCTGCTGTCATCGATCGCTAGACCAGAAATAGTCAGAAGTTTAAAAAAATTCCTACTTCCTGGTAATGCAGATATAAGCACACTTGGCACCATCGAGGTGTGGATGTTTACTTTCTACACCAGTTGTTATTTATTACTTATGTTTTTCTGTTTCGTCCTAAGAACAGATTGTAGTGGTGAAATAAAAAGGTAGACATTTTTTGGTGCCATTTAGGGAAAATTTAATTCTAAGGATCATTCCAGTCAGAAGAGGCTCAGTGATGGTTCGCTTCAATTCATTTGCTTTGGCCTCAGGCTAGTGTTCCAGCTCAGCCAATGTTCTTTGGCCGTTTTACAACCTTCAGTGAATTTTGACTTGTTCTGTTGTCCAGCCTACTAGGACTCAGGTGGCAGAGGCTGGGAGGAGAGTAGAGCAGGGTCAAGTGGTGGTGGTACCAGGAAGGAGGAGAGTAGAGCAGGGTCAAGTGGTGGTCGTACCAGGAAGGAGGAGAGTAGAGCAGGGTCAAGTGGTGGTGGTACCAGGAAGGAGGAGAGTAGAGCAGGGTCAAGTGGTGGTGGTACCAGGAAGGAGGAGAGCAGAGCAGGGTCAAGTGGTGGTGGTACCAGGAGAGAGGAGAGTAGAGCAGGGTCGAGTGGTGGTGGTACCAGGAGGGAGGAGAGTAGAGCAGGGTCAAGTGGTGGTGGTACCAGGAAGGAGGAGAGTAGAGCAGGGTCAAGTGGTGGTGGTACCAGGAAGGAGGAGAGTAGAGCAGGGTCAAGTGGTGGTGGTACCAGGAAGGAGGAGAGTAGAGCAGGGTCAAGTGGTGGTGGTACCAGGAAGGAGGAGAGTAGAGCAGGGTCAAGTGGTGGTGGTACCAGGAAGGAGGAGAGTAGAGCAGGGTCAAGTGGTGGTGGTACCAGGAAGGAGGAGAGTAGAGCAGGGCCAAGTGGTGGTGGTACCAGGAAGGAGGAGAGTAGTGCATGGCCAAGTGGTGGTGGTACCAGGAAGGAGGAGAGTAGTGCATGGCCAAGTGGTGGTGCGCAGGCCGTGGAGAAAGCGGTGGTGGGGAGGGTTGGAGCTGGGCTACATGAGCAGAGGCATGTTTCTGTAGTAACAGAGACTCCGGTGGGCAAAGGCTTGTTGGGCTCATCCCAAGAAATATTGCCTGTCATTGGGGAAGAGGCACTGATCATGGGGGAAGTGCAGGGGGGCAAAGACTGGGGAGGAGGAGGACGGTACCATGCCAATGGAGGAGGAGGAAGAGGGGGGAGGTGAGTCTGCGGGAGCGGAGGACAAGATGGTCTCGTTTTCAGACGGCTCATTGGATCCAGAGCTGACAGCCAGTCAGGCTGAGGGCCCAGTATATACGGTGAGAGAACTTTCTAGGTTCCTGATGGAGACTAAAGGGGAAAAAGAAGGTTCTGCTGGAGTCTTATTTGATTGATCCTGGAAGGTTTGTAAGGTCAGTACAACACGTGTTGAAGAATGAGGGGTTTAGTGTCCTCTCACCCAGGAAGCGGTATAGGCTGAGAAAATGGGTCATGGGTTCTTAAGGGCATGTCTTCAGAATCTGCTTAAATGGATGGTTTTTTCTGGCATGGCGGCTTTATGGGCTTCTCTACTGGTTTCTGATTGTGGTGATTTTCGGCAGAGACTGGGGGAATATGTAAACCAAAAACATTTAAACGTGATTTTTTTTGCAAGAGAGACACAGTGATGTGATTAATGAAGTGTATTGGGGGTCTGGTGGACAGGGGGCGCAGGTGCTGAGCCATGGCAGAAATCTTAGTGCAGGGGTAACAAAAGAGGTGTGTAAGGGTAGGTTGTTAGTGGTTAGAGCCAAAATCAATGACCTTGTCTTTGCTTTCCAAAATGTGTCTGCACCTAGTACAGGGCTCAGGTCTCTGTTTCACCAGGGCCCAGGCAGGTGTCCTATTGGAAATTCCATGTAAAGCTCTTACAAGATGTCACTTTTTGCTCAAGCTTCCAAGGCTTTTGGGAGAGGTGGGGACAGCAGAAGCGGGAGTAACTTCTGTTGTGGGGGAGAGGAGGGAGCCTGATGGGTGGGCAACTTCTGTTGTGGGGAGATGAGGGAGCCTGATGGGTGGGTAACTTCTGTTGTGGGGAGATGAGGGAGCCTGATGGGTGGGTAACTTCTGTTGTGGGGGAGATGAGGGAGCCTGGTGCGTGGGTAACATCTGTTGTGGGGGAGATGAGGGAGCCTGATGGGTGGGTAACTTCTGTTGTGGAGGAGATGAGGGAACCTGATGGGTGGGTAACTTCTGTTGTGGGGAGATGAGGGAGCCTGATGGGTGGGTAACTTCTGTTGTGGGGAGATGAGGCAGCAGGCTGTGGAGTTGTACTCTGATTTATAGAGGGCAGAACTCTGTGATCCTGGGTGTTCTCAGGTTCTGCTCACAGACCTTTCCAAACTCTCTCTGTCACAGAGAATTGACATTTCGCTAAGCTGTAGACGGGAGGCTTTGACTCTCCTGCCCAAAAAAGGGGATTTGAGCGACTTAAAGAACTGGAGGCCTGTGGCATTGCTCTGTGTGGACTATAAGATGGGCGGGTAACTGTGTACCAGGACGCTCAATCACAGACAATCTGTTCATAATCAGGAGAAAGCCTTTGATAGGGTGGACCATGAATATCTGTTCAATGTGTAGTTTTGGTTGTGGGGAGAATTTTGTGGCCTGTGTTCAAATGTTGTACGCTGGGGCTTCATGTATGGACAAGGTGTGGGGATGGCTCAGTAGGCCAGTCTGGGTAGGGAGGGACATTCACCAGGGACAGTTCCATCGTTCTGACTCAAAGCGGTGCAGAGGCTACTGTACCGTACGGAGGTGGGCTGGAGGGAACCAGCATGTGCTCTGTTGAGGAGGGCTGGTGGTTTGGGGCTGGATCAGCAGCTCTTCATTAACATTTAACATTTAAGTCATTTAGCAGACGCTCTTATCCTGAGCGACTTACAAATTGGTGCATTCAACTTAGGATAGCCAGTGGGACAACTACATCTCGATCACAATAAGTACATTTCTTTAAACAAGTCAGTGGTAGCAGGTGAAATAAGTCAGGTGTTAGTTTAGACAAAAGACAGTGGTAGTAAAGGCGGGGTAGAAGGATAACTATTATACTATTGCAGGTATTCCTTAAAGAGGTGGGGTTTCAAGTGTCTCCGGAAGGTGGTCAGTGACTCCGCTGTCCTGGCGTCGTGGGGGAGCTTGTTCCACCATTGGGGTGCCAGAGCAGCGAATAGCTTTGACTGGGCTGAGCGGTAACTGTGCTTCCGTAGAGGTAGGGGGGCTATCAGACCAGAGGTGGATGAACGTAGTGCCCTCGTTTGGGTGTAGGGTCTGATCAGAGCCTGAAGGTAAGGAGGTGCCGTTCCCCTCACAGCTCTGTTGGCAAGCACCATGGTCTTGTAGTAGATGCAAGCTTCAACTGGAAGCCTGTGGAGTGTGCGGAGGAGCGGGGTGACATGAGAGAACTTGGGAGGTTTGAACACCAGACGGGCTGCAGCATTCTGGATAACTTGCAGGGGTTTAATGGCACAGGCAGGGAGCCCAGCCAACAGCGAGTTGCAGTAATCCAGACGGGAGATGACAAGTGCCTGGATTAGGACCTGTGCTGCTTTCTGTGTAAGGTAGGGTCGTACTCTGCAAATGTTGTAGAGCATGAACCTGCAGGATCGGGTCACCGCTTTGATGTTAGCATAGAATGACTGGGTGTTGTCCAGGGTCACGCCAAGGTTCTTTGCACTCTGGGAGGAGGACACAATTGAGTTGTCAACCGTGATGGCGAGATCATGTTGCAGGCAGTCTTTCCCCGGGAGGATGAGCAGCTCCGTCTTGCGGAGGTTCAGCTTGAGGTGGGGATCCGACATCCACACTGATTGTGTGGAGGTTGTGGTGGCACACAATGTGTTTTTAGGAGGGGGGTGTTAGTGTAATGAGGATGGCTCATTAAAGTAAGACAAGTCAGTCTCTCTCTCTCTCTTAACAGCGCTCTGCACAGGCAGCAGTGGAGGACAGTGATAAGATCTTTACTGAGCTGATCCGCTCCATTGAGAGAAGGCGCTCTGAGGTGAAGGAGCTGATCAGAGCCCAAGAGAAGGCTCAAGTGAGTCAAGCTGAAGGACTCCTCGAGCAACTGGAGCAGGAGATAGCTGAGCTGAGGAAGATAAGCACTGAGCTGGAGCAGCTCTCACACACAGAGGATCACATCCATTTCCTCAAGGTAACTAAACTGCCTTGTTACATGTGATATGAAACTAAAACTCAATGTGAAACTCTCAATCATTTGATTCTGTTCTCTCTCTCTCGCTCTCTCTCACTCTCTCTCTCTCTCTCTCTCCAGAGTTATCAGTCTCTCTCCGGTATCAGTGTATCTTCAGACTTACCCAGCATCGTTGTCCGTCCTCTTCAGTACTTTGGAGATGTGAGTAAGACTGTGTCTGAACTGAGAGAGAAACTAGAAGATTTCCTTAAAGGAGAATGGACCAAGATCTCCACTACAGGTGTGTTGAAAATAATAAGAAAATCAACTTAGACCATTGAAAGTTCCCTACTAGTCATATACATGTGGAATATGGTGTGATGATAACATTCCCTCTCTCTGTGAATGTGTTTGTGTGTCTGTAGTGAATATAGTGGATGTTTTACTGCCTCCAGAGCCCAAGACCAGAGAACAGTTCTTACAATGTGAGTCTCTTTATTCTGAAGTAACTAACAGTCTCTTTTTACTGACACTCCTAACAATCCCTCTAGAAATATATAGCAATAGTAGATCTAATCAAAGACTGGGTATCTATCTGACTCCTCATATTTCTCTGATTTGATCTCTGCTGTGCTCTAATCAAAGACAGGGTAGATACAGTATCTGACTTAACTTATTGTTCTAACTCCCCTCATTGGTCTCTGCTCTGCTCTTCTCCCAGATTCCTGTCAGCTCACACTGGACCCAAACACAGCACACACACGCCTCTCTCTGTCTGAAGGAAACAGAAAGGTGACTAATACAGGCCAATACCAACTATATCCTGACCATCCAGACAGATTCACCAACCAGTTGCAGGTTCTGTGTAGAGAGGGTCTGTCTGGACGCTGTTACTGGGAGGTGGCGTGGAGTGGTGTGCGTGTTTATACAGCAGTCTCATATAAAGACATCAGCAGAACAGGGAGAGGTAATACATTTGGACACAATGACAAGTCCTGGAGTTTAGTGTGCTCTAGTAGTGGTTATTTTTTCAGACACAATAATGTTGGGACTAAAATATCAGGCCCTCAGTCCTCCAGAGTAGGAGTGGACCTGGATCACAAGGCAGGTACTCTGTCCTTCTACAGTGTCTCTGACACAATGACCCTCCTCCACAGAGTCCAGACCACATTCACTCAGCCCCTCTATCCTGGGTTTTGGCTCTATGATAGAACTGCTGAGCTGGTTAAACTGTAGTAGGGTCCACATAGATACTAGTCATGCTGGTGTAGTCAATAGCTGAGCTGGTTAAACTGTAGTAGGGTCCACATAGATACTAGTCATTCTGGTGTAGTCTATAGCTGAGCTGGTTAAACTGTAGTAGGGTCCACATAGATACTAGTCATGCTGGTGTAGTCTATAGCTGAGCTGGTTAAACTGTAGTAGAGTCCACATAGATACTAGTCATGCTGGTGTAGTCTATAGCTGATCTGGTTAAACTGTAGTAGGGTCCACATAGATACTAGTCATGCTGGTGTAGTCTATAGCTGAGCTGGTTAAACTGTAGTAGGGTCCACATAGATACTAGTCATGCTGGTGTAGTCTATAGCTTATCTGGTTAAACTGTAGTAGGGTCCACATAGATACTAGTCATGCTGGTGTAGTCTATAGCTGAGCTGGTTAAACTGTAGTAGAGTCCACATAGATACTAGTCATGCTGGTGTAGTCTAATGTTAGTGGTTGCTGCATTAGAATATCATAATGTAATGTTAGTGGTTGACTCATTAAAATATTAGAAAATCATACTGTAATGTTAGTGGTTGCCTCATTAGAATATTAGAATATCATACTGTAATGTTATTGGTTGCCTCATTAGAATATCATAATGTAATGTTAGTGGTTGCCTCATTAGAATATTAGAATATCATACTGTAATGTTTGTGGTTGCCTCATTAGAATATCATAATGTAATGTTAGTGGTTGCCTCATTAGAATATCATACTGTAATGTTAGTGGTTGCCTCATTAGAATATTAAAATATCATACTGTAATGTTAGTGGTTGCCTCATTAGAATATCATAATGTAATGTTAGTGGTTGCCTCGTTAGAATATTAGAAAATCATACTGTAATGTTAGTGGTTGCCGCATTAGAATATCATAATGTAATGTTAGTGGTTGCCTCATTAGAATATTAGAAAATCATACTGTAATGTTAGTGGTTAGCTCATTAGAATATTAGAATATCATACTGTAATGTTATTGGTTGCCTCATTAGAATATCATAATGTAATGTTAGTGTTTGCCTCGTTAGAATATTATACTGTAATGTTAGTGGTTGCCTCATTAGAAAATCATACTGTAATGTTAGTGGTTACATCATTAGAATATCATACTGTAATGTTAGTGGTTGCCTCATTAGAAAATCATACTGTAATGTTAGTGGTTACATCATTATAATATCATACTGTAATGTTAGTGGTTGCCTCATTAGAAAATCATACTGTAATGTTAGTGGTTACATCATTAGAATATCATACTGTAACGTTAGTGGTTGCCTCATTAGAATATCATACTGTAATTTTAGTGGTTGCCTCATTAGAATATCATACTGTAATGTTAGTGGTTACATCATTAGAATATCATACTGTAACGTTAGTGGTTGCCTCATTAGAATATCATACTGTAATTTTAGTGGTTGCCTCATTAGGATATCATACTGTAATGTTAGATGTTGCCTAATTAGAATATCATACTGTAATGTTAGTGGTTGCCTAATTAGAATATCATACTGTAATGTTACAGTGAGGGAAAAAAGTATTTGATCCCCTGCTGATTTTGTACGTTTGCAAACTGACAAAGAACTAATCAGTCTATAATTTTAATGGTAGGTTTATTTGAACAGTGAGAGACAGAATAACCAAAAAATATTCCAGAAAACCGCATTTCAAAAATTTTATAAATTGATTTGCATTTTAATGAGATTTGCATTTAATGAGTATTTGACCCCTCTGCAAAACATGACTTAGTACTTGGTGGCAAAACCCTTGTTGGCAATCACAGAGGTCAGACGTTTCTTGTAGTTGGCCTCCAGGTTTGCACACATCTCAGGAGGGATTTTGTCCCACTCCTCTTTACAGATCTTCTCCAAGTCATTAAGGTTTCGAGGCTGACGTTTGGCAACTCGAACCTTCAGCTCCCTCCACAGATTTTCTATGGGATTAAGGTCTGGAGACTGGCTAGGCCACTCCAGGACCTTAATGTGGTTCTTCTTGAGCCACTCCTTTGTTGCCTTGGCCGTGTGTTTTGGGTCATTGTCATGCTGGAATACCCATCCACGACCCATTTTGAGGGAAGGAGGTTCTCACCCAAGATTTGATGGTACATGGCCCTGTCCATCATCCCTTTGATGCGGTGAAGTTGTCCTGTCCCCTTAGCAGAAAAACACACCCAAAGCATAATGTTTCCACCTCCGGCAGGTAGCTTAGTGGGTAAGAGCGTTGTGCCAGTAACCGAAAGGTCGCTGGTTCTAACCCCCGAGCCGACTAGGTGAAAAATCTGTCGATGTGCCCTTGAGCAAGGCACTTAACCCTAATTGCTCCTGTAAGTCTCTCTGGATAAGAGCGTCTGCTAAATAAAAAAATTATTATTATTATTATGTTTGACGGTGGGGATGGTGTTCTTGGGGTCATAGGCAGCATTCCTCCTCCAAACACGGCGAGTTGAGTTGATGCCAAAGAGCTCCATTTAGGTCTCATATGACCACAACACTTTCACCCAGTTCTCCTCTGAATCATTCAGATGTTCATTGGCAAACTTCAGACGGGCATGTATATGTGCTTTCTTGAGCAGGGGGACCTTGCAGGCGCTGCAGGATTTCAATCCTTCACGGCGTAGTGTGTTACCAATAGTTTTCTTGGTGACTATGGTCCCAGCTGCCTTGAGATCATTGACAAGATCCTCCCGTGTAGTTCTGGGCTGATTCCTCACCGTTCTCATGATAATTGCAACTCCACGAGGTGAGATCTTGCATGGAGCCCCAGGCCGAGGGAGATTGACAGTTCTTTTGTGTTTCTTCCATTTGCGAATATTCGCACCAACTGTTGTCACCTTCTCACCAAGCTGCTTGGCGATGGTCTTGTAGCCCATTCCAGCCTTGTGTAGGTCTACAATCTTGTCCCTGACATCCTTGGAGAGCTCTTTGGTCTTGGCCATGGTGGAGAGTTTGGAATCTGATTGATTGTTTGCTTCTGTGGACAGGTGTCTTTTATACAGGTAAAAAGATGAGATTAGGAGCACTCCCTTTGAGAGTGTGCTCCTAATCTCAGATCGTTACCTGTATAAAATAAACCTGGGAGCCAGAATTCCTTCTGATTTGAGAGGGGATCAAATACTTTTTTCCCTCACTGTAGTGGTTGCGTCACCCCTTTTTCTTCTGTTGTGTTTTCCCTCAGTGTTCCTTATTGAAAATCAATTAACAATTCATCCCCGCCCAAAAAATCCTATTACGTTTTTGTTTTAATCACTTTGGTACTATTTTCACAAGCAGGTGGTACATTTTCACAACTCTTAGTACAAAACTCCAAGCTGGTCACGCTTGTAAGGCAGCCAGTCTTTCATTCAAAACCTGTCATTGTGCATTCATTTGGATTGGAAACATCTCTCACCACACAACCATTGATTCAAAATATAAATGTAATGAGAGCATTGGTTTAATCACCAAAACAACTTAAAACTACTCAATTGAAAATATATCATTAACTACCAGTTAATCCAATAGCAATCACTGCAAGATAATTGTTTCAAATAACCCTTTGAAGTGCTGAAAGTAATATGCTACAGTACTGTAAATTACACTTCACTTTAGGCAATACACTTACATTACCCAACATAATTGACAATCTATCATTTCCATGATATCTATCCAATGTGTAATCAAAGGTGTGATCAATGATGACATCCTCTACAATCATTCATGGGGATTTATTTTTATTTTTCTGATGTAATTGCAACATACAGTACTGTCTGTAATTAGATGTGAGACATTAAATGAAACATTAAATCAATGAAAATAAAATAATGTTTAGCACGCATTAATTAGCATCAAGCCTATCTTGAGCATTTGGCCATAAATTCTCATCCACATCACTAAATGTCCTCATTGTTCATGCACCGCTGGAGAAACCTTTCGGTATGTTGAATCAAAGCTTGACATTGGTCTGCATTGATGTCATCACATGCCTCTTCCATGGCCAGAAGGAGGGTGGCACGCTCATGGGGATGGCGATCGTACACCTTCCACCTCCATGATGAAAAAAATAATTTAATAAGGTTGAGGAAGGAGAGTATCGGGGCTGGTATAGGGTCACGAATCAGGGAGCGACCTGAAACCATGCCTGGACCACCTCTGAATGGTGGAACCTGACATTGTCCCACACAATGACATAGGTGACCCCTTCACCTTGACAGGCCTGCTCAATATCATTGAGAAACACAATGAGGTGTGCAGCGTGGTAGGATCCAAGTAATGGTCTACGTCCTACCACACCATCTTCAGAGATAGCTGCTGCTCTTGGAAATGTTTCCCCCACGTTGTCCAGGCACTTGGACGGACGCCCGTTGGCAGATGAAGTTCCGCCCACGGCGCCAAGTTTTGGCCAGGTTGAAGCCCGCTTCATCAACAAAGATATACTAGTGATGGTTCACAGCAGCATCAAGCACCATCACCCTCTAAAAATATATTTTGGTAAGTTCTTTTTACAGTATAGTTCCAATATGATATTGTGAAGTAGCATGTGCATTAATAGTAACAGTAATACAGTATATAGTGCTGTACCTGAACATACTCGGCCCACAGTTGGTTCTCTCAGAAGGCACCAGGTAAATGTGTTTCATAGATACCTGGTGCCTCTTCAAAAGGCAGGTGATTGTTGGTAGGCTGATGGATGCCACATTGGCAAAGGTGTCATCATTCTCCTCAATGGCCTGCTTTATTTCAGACAGACGTATGTCATTCCTGGCCCTCACCATTTCCACCACTGCCCACTCCTGCTGGTCGGTCAGCACACGACCACCACCATGGGGTCTTCTGTCTATTCTGAGGGTAGAACAAGAGTATACTGTCAGTAGATCATACTGTAAGAATACTGGAACATGTTTTGTGAATTTACTAAGAGTTGTGAAACTTTACCACACACTTGTGAAAATAGTACCAAGACAACACTGGGGAACAGGTTGTCTGGAATCCAGTAACAGTGGAAATTGACCCCCTCCTCTCTCTCTATGAGTTATCAGTGCTCTGTACAGGCAGAAGTTAGTAAGTATGAGACAATCTTTACTGAACTGATCGGGTCCATTGAGAGAATACTCACTGAGGTGAAAAGGTTGATTAGAGGCCAGGAGAAGACTGCAGTGAGACGGGTTAAAGGACTCCTGGAGCAACTGGAGCAGGAGATAGCTGAGCTGAGGAAGAGAAGCACTGAGCTGGAGCAGCTCTCACACACAGAGGATCACATCCCTTTCCTCCGGGTAACTAAACTGCCTTGATGCATGTGATATGAAGTTGCATTTTTTAATAGTGACAGAATTCGAAATGTCTCCTCAGCTGAAGACCAAAGAAGAGTTGTCCCTCTGTAAGTGATATTCAAACACCCTCTCAAAGACAACATACATGTTCTTTCTTTTACTTATTGGGTTTTGTTGTTCATCAGTCAGACGTCCTCTAGCTGACATTGGATCTGAATACAGCTCATCCAGAACTCAGCCGGCCTGAGGGGAACTGGAAGGTGACAGCCACTGATAAAGCTCAGCCCTATCCTGACTACTGGAGACAGGTGCTGTGTAGAGAGGGCCTGTCTGGAGTCTGCTACTGGGAGGTAGAGTGGAGCGGTGGATGGGTTGAAATAGTAGTTTCATATAAAGGGATCATCAGGAAAGGAAAGGTCCCAGAGACTACATTTCTAGGTAACAGTCAGTCCTGGACTTTGGAGTGCTATCCCCCCATTGTAGGTTTTGGCCCAATGCTAATAAAACAGAAATATCTGTCTCCTGCTCCTCCAGAGTAGGAGTGAACCAGGACCACAGGGCAGGAACTCTGTCCTTCTACAGCGTCTCTGACACAATGACCCTCCTCCACAGAGTCCAGACCACATTCACTCAGCCCCTCTATCCTGGGTTTGGGATTGGTACAAAATCATATCTCAATAATTACCAGTAGATACAGATGATTTCAACAATTTCAGACATATTGATGGAGATCTTTAGACATAGCACATTCTTTGTAGCCTGGTCCCAGATCTGTTAGTGGTCTTGCTAAACAGATGGCATGATGGCACATACAGACTGACACTCAGGCTTCAGACTTTTACTGTCTACCTGATCACCTCTTGGCTGTTGCAATCCTCTGTAAATGTGTCTCTTTTTCTCTTGATGTAAACTGTAGTACTGGCAAACCAGTCGAATCAGAAACTGGGATCATTGTTGATCCATTTATGATCAGATGAGAATATTTAAATCACCCATGTCCATGTATGAATCCAAACAATTCTGTATTCTGAATCAATTACTGAATCAATGTGATCTTTCAATATAAAAGTCAAAATCAAGACATTGGAATTGCTCTGTTATTGAATTGATTGACACAATGAATGAGCTATTTCCAGTAATCTATGTAGCAGTATATCCACAGGGGGAGGGAGTGCAGGGAGATGCCTCTGATATGACTGGGTGTCAGGTGGAAGGAGATCACAGAGCCTGGAACAGAGAAGAGAGGAAGACTGGGAAGAGAAAGACGCATTCATTTGGTTCAAACGTTTCTTGTCTGTCTCTAATACACCAGTAGGGGGCAGGTACACCAGTAGGGTGTGTGTGTGTGTGTGTGTGTGTGTGTGTGTGTGTGTGTGTGTGTGTGTGTCTTTCTCTGTGTGTGTTTGTGTGTGTATCTGTGCCGTGTGTGTGTGTGTGCTTACTGATGACTCTGGCGTGGGAGAAGGGTGTTTTCTCCATGGACAGGTAGCAGGAGGTGACATACTCCATGAGAGGGGCCAGCAGCAGCAGACGTAGGATGCTGATGACGTTCATGGCACCGATGGGCAGGAGGAAGCTGTTCAGGTGCAGGTTAGAGTTCATGGTCTGAATGTAGTAACCTGATGGAATCTGTGGGAGAGGTCAGGGTAACAACAGATTCTAGGACAACTTTATGGAGCATAAATAAACATTATAGATTTGCCAGTTTTACCCCCAACATCTGAACAATAATGTATTTGGACTTTCCACTGAAAACAAACAATGACCTGAAAATGTTCTAAAAATCAGTGAATGAATGGAACCATTTATTTGTCTCTACAGTTTGAAGGAAGTTTCTAACTAGCATTAGCGCTATGAAGTCTATAGTAACTGCTAGCATGCCATAGACTTCCAGTCATTGCGCTAACGCTAGTTGGCATTGGCTCCCAAAACTACTACAAACTTCCTTCATACAGGATGCAGAGACATTAAAATGGTGTCCATGAGCTCATCTGACTCTGGGGAAGTAGATAAAGGGCTTCACTGCCTAAATCCCGAAGAATCCCTTTAAATTGAGCAATTATAAATTTTTGCATTTACATTTACATTGTAATCATTTAGCAGACACTCTTATCCAGAGCGACTTTCAATTATTGCAAAATGTGAATCACAAAAAAAAAAAATGGTATAAAAAAGTATTTAGTATTTTGAAATGTTTAGTTCAGCCCAGTGTGATTCAAATGACAAAATACTCAGAAGTAATTAAAATACGTATTTCAAATAGATGTAAGAGAAATACTGAACATCTCTGGCTACTACCCAACACTCTGTCACACTTCCTTATCAAAGAAAACACACACCCTCTACATACAGAGTACACAGTCAAGTAGGAAGCCCCTCCCTGTCCTCTGGTGTAGAGTTCCACGAAACACGAAGTCATCTTTGACACTGAACAGAAAGTTATCTTTGACACTGCCATTGCTTAACCTACGGGAGAGAGCACCAAAATGGCAGAGAATCAGGAACTGTTCTGTTGCTCCATCTGTCTGGATCTACTGAAGGATCCGGTGACTACTGTCTGTGGACACAGCTACTGTATGGGCTGTATTAAAGAAAGCTGGGATCAGGATGATCTGAAAGGTGTGTACAGCTGTCCCCAGTGCAGACAGACCTTTACCCCAAGGCCTGTTCTGAACAGAAGCACTGTGTTGGCTGAAGTGGTGGAGAAACTGAAGAAGACAGGACTCCAGGCTGCTCCCCCTCCTGCTCTGTGCTATGCTGGACCTGGAGATGTGGCGTGTGATTTCTGCACTGGGACCAGAAAATTGAAAGCCCTCATGTCCTGTCTGGCTTGTCTGGCCTCTTACTGTGAGACACACCTCCAATCTCACTATGAATCTCCTGCTTTCAAAAAGCACAAGCTGGTCAAAGCCACCGCACAACTACAGGAGAAGATCTGCTCTCATCATGACAAACTGCTGGAGGTTTACTGTCGTACCGATCAACAGTGTATCTGTTATCTGTGTACAGTGGATGAACATAAAGGCCATGATACAGTGTCAGCTGCAGCAGAGAGGACTGAGAAACTGGTAAGACCAGAACAACTTGTTGGTGAATGTCTGATAAACAAAGAATTAAACATACAGTAGGAACAAAGGCTGTTTGAATATTAGATCATTCAAATGAAATCGATCCTCAGCAGAACAAATATGAACACAAACCTTGAGTATATTGAGTTTGTTCCAAATGTTTCACCATTTTCTAAAGTCAAACACTATTATCATTCTGAATGCCCTTTTATGATTCCAAAGTTCAGCCTCAACCCCTTGATACATGTACACCTACCATAAAAACTATAATCATTCACATAGCAACATAATTAAATAATTTCACACAGACTCTTCCTCAACATTTTAATCCCTAACTTCTATGGGCCCTATGTCACATTACTATACTATTGATCTACTGGACAAATAAAGCTTGGTAGCTCCTTGAAGAGTGATTCTCCACAGAGGCAGCTGGGGATGAGTCAGCAGAAGGTCCAGCAGAGATTCCAGGAGAGAGAGAAGGAGCTGAAGGAGCTCCAACAGGCTGTGGAGTCTCTCAAGGTGAGTATTGTTGACCAGAGGAGACACACCATTTCACTTCTCTCCTCCAGTCAGAGAGAGGGAGAGAGACAGGCCTCTATCTAATCCCACTGACCCCACTGTTGGAAACAGGATTCCTTTCAGAGAACACACGGCTTAATGTAACTGACGGGATATGAACCCGGGTCTACTGTGGGAGAAACCAACATCTTGGGGGTTCAATCCCCAGGACCACCCATACGTAAAAATGTGTTCACACATGACTGTAAATCGCTTTGGATAAAAGCGTCTGCTAAATGGCATGTTATATATTATTATGTTACACCAAGAGGAGATTCCCTACTGGGCCGACACTGATTTTAAAGTCACAAGTGGGGCTACCTCATCACATAACCATGAGTAACCATGAGTGACTCATGTCCGCTATACATTAACAGAGCTCTCTCTCTCTCACTCACTCTCAATTCAATTAAATGGGCTTTATTGACATGGGAAACATGTTACATTACCAAAGCAGGTTAAATAAATAATAAACGAAAGTGAAATCGATGATCAGAAATTAACAGTAAACGTTACACTCACAAACGTTTCGAAATAATAGAGACATTTCAAATGTTATAATTCAAGTGAAAAAAGAGAGTGAGCCATTCGCCAGACTGAGTTCTGGAGGTGAAATGGAAATGAATGAGGGAGAGTTAAGTGAGGTAGAAGGTGTGGTGATGAGCTCAGAACCAGTGCCTGGCATTAATGGACATGATAAAGAAGAATCTGGTGCAGTAGGAGTTACATTGTAGGAGAAAGTGGATCCATACCTATTGGCAGATCCATTTGTGGTTTCATGTTGGGTGGGAAAAGAGTTGGGTGCAGTTGAATCAGGGAAGATAACCTGTAGTGGACTTGTGATATTTGTTTGTGTTTCTTCTGACCAGAGGGAGTGAGCGCTCCGTGTCACACAACTTGGGTCAAGATCTGTTTCTTGCTTTGCTCCTAGGAACAGGGCACCATTGAAAGGAGTGATTTCTGGGGTAGCGTTAAGTGTGGGGGTGGAGTAATTAAGGTTGAAGACTGCTGGTGTTTGTGATTCCCGCCGTTTGGTGCAACGCAGACACGGTGGTGAGCGTGGTGAAACAGAGGAGTCACTGTCAGCCCTTTTGAGTTTTGAGTCTTTACCCGATAAAGTCATGGTAGGATATCAGTTATCCTGTTAGATCTTTTGTGCCGAATCCACTGCACTGATTCAGGTGCAACGTTTATGATCATGTTGCAGCAGTTTGTAGGAGGGAGATTCTAAGATGTGGGAAGTGTGCAGGAGGGCATGGGATAGAGGATTGTGTAGTTTCGGTGGATAAAGTTGTGTGTCAACTGATGGGATGCCCATGTTGCTGGGGATCAAAAGTGTCCGGTGCGAGAGAGGCAGGTTGAGGTGGCTAGAGTCAGAGTAGTACAGAAGGTGTCATATGCTGAGACAGTGAAGAAAGTAGAGGAGGATGGGTCAAGGGTGAGAGATCCTGAGAGGATCCCTGTGAGTAGTAGATCTGTGCCAGCACAGAGGGATAGGCCAACGAGTGATATATGCTTTAGTAAAGTTAGCTTCTTAGCGTTCATAGCAATGGTTATCAACTGTACCTCACACATGGAACGTAAATCACAGAAAATGGATGTTGTGGTGGCAGCTGCAGAGAAGTATTTGGGCATACAAGATTAGACTTCAGAAGAGTTACAGGGTGTGTTGAGTGGTGGTGTCCCGTCCTCCCAGGCCGTTGGCATGGTGCAGGATCAGATAGGGTCAAATTAGTGGAATGGGGTACTGGGTATTTAATGTGTAGGGTTAGTTGGAAGGGTGTTTTTTAAAATTATTATAGTTTCCCCTTTTCCCATGTTGTATCACCAAGTAAAATGGATTTATATTATAGTCCAGTAGGGGCAGTAATGCAACATATTGGATACCAACCGCCGTTGAAACTCCAAAGAAGAAGAAATATTATATTACGCTATGTACAGTGTTGTAACGATGACTCTGTCTCTCTCATTCCATCACTTTTGCAGTAGTTGGTTGTGTGGGTCTCTGGTTATGAATGGGGTGCTGACAGACAATCGTTGATGGATATTTATAGAGCTCTGATCAGGACGGCAATTGATTATGAGTGTATATTTTATTGAACAGCGGCAAAGACATAATCCAGTATATATCTTTAAGGATATGTATTGGTGCATTTATATCAACATCTGTATGTGCCTTACTGGTGGAGGCAGGTGAGATGCCTTTGGATATACAGCGTAAAAAATGGTCATCATCTTATTGGGTTAGGTTGAGAGGCTGTGAGGTTGAGCATCCCACTGCTACTGTTCTATAAACTACTGTTCTTTATAGATCTGACACAGTTGCTACCTCAGATAATGAGCCTAGCAAGTGTCGTGAATGAGGTATGTAGTACCCACAGAAGGCCACAGGGAGGAGCAAGAGAGCTATAAACCTATTCATTTTTTTTGCTTTAAATACCCTAAACCTAACAATCAATCAATGAAATGTGTTTATAAAGTCCTTTTTACATCAGCAGATGTCACAAAGTGCTATACAGAAACTCTAACCCTACTTATAACCTATTTTAGCCTTAACTCTAACCCCTAACCCTAATTCTAGGGTAGGGTAGCCTAGAACACGTTTAGAAACTATTTTAGTAATAATTTTACGTTAGTAAATACCATTATAGTACTAAATAGCATTTATTGTTATTTTTTAAATAAAACCTATGTAATCTTTATTAGTCATTTTATTATATGTATTATTGCAAGGCAGAACACTTGATAAACAACACATTAGTTTAATTTTTTTTATGTGGTTTGAACTGGGTGTGACCTAGTAACCTCTATGTGAAAGTCCAGCAATTGGCATGTCATAGGTGGGGCAGGTTTGAGACTGATCTCCAGAATTAATAAGAAAAATACACTTTATTTCTCAGCTGCCTCACCAATGTCTTTACGTGAATTAATAACTTTTAATTGCTAAATATTTCCAATAGATGGCTGCATAAGACCACAAAGCATCAGTTATAGGCTACAAGCATAAAATAGCATGCAACCAAAGACTATGTGCTATGATTTTCTAAAAAGGTCACTCATTACTTTACAGTTAGCTATATATCTCGTATTAAGCCTGTGTTGCTTTTGGGAGAGCAACAAAATATTAACTCTAGCAGGTATTGAACACCGGCCAAATAATCACTAGTCAGATGTGCTAACCTCAACCCTAGTAAACATGCATTATGACATCATCTTAATATCTCATATATTCCAGCCCACCAATAAATCATGCAACCATCGCGGTTAGAAAATTTACCTCAACATGCCCCTCGCTTGTGCTAGAAGGCAGAGTGCTCGCTGCCGCTGACGGCACAAGCTTTTTGCGGGGCTTGTTGAGTTGGCTACTTGTTCGAGAAGGCAGAGTGTCTCTGTGCTGGTTGATGAATTTGACAATGAATGTACTAGAAAAATACATTTTTGTCGACCAGAGGTGACTGAATTAATGTTCACGCTTTTTGATAATCGTTATAGTAATGAGGTATAATTTTAAAACATGAGCATAAAAACAGGTAATAATAAACATGAATCATCATTATATTACTTCACAGTAATGTGTTTTCAGTCCTTCCTCTTGCCTTAGCAGTGTGGAAAGGGACAGTAAAAAGCTCAGGCAGGAGTTTTCCTGTGAGGTTCTTATGCTGTCATTCATGGTCTTATGCTGCCATCTATTGGAATTATTTAGCAACTGCAGTAGTACTGAATAAAGTGTATATCCTTACTAAGTGTATCCTTACTAAAGTAGTAATTACTCAAAATTGCTAAATATAAAATGTTCTAGTTCATTTGATCACTTACAACCATAAAATAACAATTCATAGCATAACAAACAATGAAACTGGCATAAACCAAAAACACCATACATTTAGTTAATTATATAAAAAATAATATATATATTTAGATGGGTGACATTATCTGCCAAAGTAACACCCCCTTAACATATAAACAGACACTGGACACACACTGAAAATGAGCTTTTTTTTATATAAATCTGGTAGCTCTCAAAAGAGCCTTTGCTTTGCTGAGCAGTTAGTTTTCAGGAGTGTGCTACCTGCCTGCCTTCAGAGGAGTCTGTCTGGGAATAATGTAAAGTTAATAAGTTATTGCCACGCTTTCACAGAGGCCTAGTTTACATTTACATGTGAGTCATTTAGCAGACGCTCTTATTCAGAACGACTAGGGTTAAGTGCCTAAATCTGTCGATGTACAAGGGTACAGATTTCTCACCTAGTCGGCTCTGGGATTTCGAACCAGCCACCTTTCGATTACTGCCCAACGCTCTTAACCGCTAGATTAAGAGCGTCTGCTAAATGACTCACATGTAAATGTAAACCAAATGTAAACAATC
Source organism: Coregonus lavaretus (assembly GCF_964263955.1). Lineage (NCBI taxonomy): Eukaryota > Metazoa > Chordata > Actinopteri > Salmoniformes > Salmonidae > Coregonus > Coregonus lavaretus. The sequence goes on from NC_140008.1 coordinate 5,698,741, forward strand.
CACAAAAAGGCAAATGGTCGTAGATAAATGGTAAACTGGTTAAATAAAAGACTGCTCTTAGAACTTTCAGACTGCCATTGTTTTGGGGAAATAGGGACATGTCTGTCTATTTCACCAATTATGTCAAATATATGTATTTATTTTAATGGTTTAAAGTTCTACATCATTTTAATCAAGATAACCTATTATTTATAATGATGTAAGTTTGGGCAGCGTATTGCTGGTAGTTAAAACGTCAAAAAAACAACATGTACTCCTGGAACTCTGAGGTCGTCCCATTGTTTCCTTTAGGGGAAATATAGGTATGTCTCTTTATTTCACAAAATATCTCACAATGATATATTTCAAGTCTGACTCCATTTTAATCAGGATAATCTCCTCTTTCTAATGACATCGGGTTGGGCAGTGTACTCTGCTGTCATCGATCGCTAGACCAGAAATAGTCAGAAGATTAAAAAAAATCCTACTTCCTGGTAATACAGACATAAGCACACTTGGCACCATCGAGGTGTGGATGTTTACTTTCTACACCAGTTGTTATTTATTACTTATTTTTTTCTGTTTCGTCCTAAAAACAGATTGTAGTGGTGAAATAAAAAGGTAGACATTTTTTGGTGCCATTTAGGGAAAATTGAATTCTAAGGATCATTCCAGTCAGAAGAGGCTCAGTGATGGTTCGCTTCAATTCATTTGCTTTGGCCTCAGGCCAGTGTTCCAGCTCAGCCAATGTTCTTTGGCCGTTTTAAAGCCTTCAGTGAATTTTGACTTGTTCTATTGTCCAGCCAACTATGACTCAGGGGGCAGAGGCTGGGAGGAGAGTAGAGCAGGGTCAAGTGGTGGTGGTACCAGGAGGGAGGAGAGTAGAGCAGGGTCAAGTGGTGGTGGTACCAGGAAGGAGGAGAGTAGAGCAGGGTCAAGTGGTGGTGGTACCAGGAGGGAGGAGAGTAGAGCAGGGTCAAGTGGTGGTGGTACCAGGAAGGAGGAGAGTAGAGCAGGGTCAAGTGGTGGTGGTACCAGGAGGGAGGAGAGTAGAGCAGGGTCAAGTGGTGGTGGTACCAGGAAGGAGGAGAGTAGAGCAGGGTCAAGTGGTGGTGGTACCAGGAGGGAGGAGAGTAGAGCAGGGTCAAGTGGTGGTGGTACCAGGAAGGAGGAGAGTAGAGCAGGGTCAAGTGGTGGTGGTACCAGGAAGGAGGAGAGTAGAGCAGGGTCAAGTGGTGGTGCGCAGGCCGTGGAGAAAGCGGTGGTGGGGAGGTTGCAGCTGGGCTACATGAGCTGAGGCAGGTTTCTGTAGTAACAGAGACTCTGGTGGGCGAAGGCTTGGTGGGCTCATCCCAGAAAATATTGCCTGTCATTGGGGAAGAGGCACTGATCAGGGGAAAGTGCAGGGGGGCAGAGACTGGGGAGGAGGAGGACAGTACCTTGCCAATGGAGGAGGAGGAAGAGGGGGGAGGTGAGTCTGCGGGAGCGGAGGACAAGGCGGTCTCGTTTTCAGACGGCTCATTGGATCCAGAGCTGTCAGGCTGAGGGCCCAGTATATACGGTGAGAGAACTTTCTAGGTTCCTGATGGAGACTAAAGGGGAAAAATAAGGTTCTGCTGGAGTCTTATTTGATTGATCCTGGAAGGTTTGTAAGGTCAGTACAACACGTGATGAAGAATGAGGGGTTTAGTGTCCTCTCACCCAGGAAGTGGTATAGGCTGAGAAAATGGGTCATGGGTTCTTAAGGGCATGTCTTCAGAATCTGCTTAAATGGATGTTTTTTTCTGGCATGGCTGCTTTATGGGCTTCTCTACTGGTTTCTGATTGTGGTGATTCCCCTCCCACCTCTTATGGAGATTTCACGGTTAGACTTCCTTAACATGAACGGCGGCAGAGACTGGGGGAATAAGTCAAACAAAAAAATTTAAACGTGATTTTTTTGCAAGAGACACACAGTGATGTGATTAATGAAGTGTTTTGGGGGTCTGGTGGAAAGGGCCGCAGGTGCTGAGCCATGGCACAAATCTTAGTGCAGGGGTAGCAAAAGAGGTGTGTAAGGGTAGGTTGTTAGTGGTTAGAGCCAAAATCAATGACCTTGTCTTTGCTTTCCAAAATGTGGCTGCACCTACTACAGGGCTCAGTTCTCTGTTTCACCAGGGCCCAGGCAGGTGTCCTATTGGAAATTCAATGTAAAGCTCTTACAAGATGTCACTTTTTGCTCAAACTTCCAAGGCTTTTGGGAGAGGTGGGGACAGCAGAAGGGGGAGTTTGAGTTTCTCAGTCAGTGGTGGGACGTAGGGAAAGCACATATTCAGGTTTTCAGTCAGCAGTATACATATTTTTCCTCTTCAGAGGCCAGGAGAGTACTGGGGGAGCTTGAGCGGTTCATAAGTGAGGTGGAGGCTGAGCTGGTGGGGCAAGGTAGGGTGGGGCTACAAGATAATCTATCTGAACTACGCAGGGACCTAGTGGCATTTATTTAAGAGAAAGCAAAAGGATCACTTGTAAGAGCTAGTTTTTCCATGTTGAGGGAGATGGATGCTCCCAGCTCTTTTGGGTTGGAGAAACAGAGTGGGGAAACCAAGAAAATCCATTGTTTACGTTGGTCTGATGGGCGTGTATCTTCTGTTGTGGGGAGATGAGGGAGCCTGATGGGTGGGTAACTTCTGTTGTGGGGAGATGAGGGAGCCTGATGGGTGGGTAACTTCTGTTGTGGGGGAGATGAGGGAGCCTGATGGGTGGGTAACTTCTGTTGTGGGGAGATGAGGGAGCCTGATGGGTGGGTAACTTCTGTTGTGGGGAGATGAGGCTGTGGCTGTGGAGTTGTACTCTGATTTATAGAGGGCAGAACTCTGTGATCCTGGGTGTTCTCAGGTTCTGCTCACAGACCTTTCCAAACTCTCTCTGTCACAGAGTAATCAAATGGACATTTCCCTGGCCTTTCACAAACTCTCAGCTGCTGTCTCTCAGACGTGGATTTTTCTAAACAATTCTGGGGAATTATTGGACAGGACTTGTTTTGTGTGTACGACCCTGCCTTACACAGGAAGCGGCACAGGTCCTAATCCAGGCACTTGTCATCTCCCATCTGGATTACTGCAACTCGCTGTTGGCTGGGTTCCCTGCCTGTGCCATTAAACCCCTACATCTCATCCAGAATGCCGCAGCAAGTTCTCTCACGTCACCCCGCTCCTCCGCACACTCCACTGGCTTCCAGTTGAAGCTCGCATCTGCTACAAGACCATGGTGCTTGCCTACGGAGCTGTGAGGGGAACGGCACCTCCGTACCTTCAGGCTCTGATCAGTCCCTACACCCAAACGAGGGCACTGCGTTCATCCACCTCTGGCCTGCTGGCTCCCCTACCTCTGCGGAAGCATAGTTCCCGCTCAGCCCAGTCAAAACTGTTCGCTGCTCTGGCACCCCAATGGTGGAACAAGCTACCTCACGACGCCAGGACAGCGGAGTCACCCACCACCTTCCGGAGACATTTGAAACCCCACCTCTTTAAGGAATACCTGGGATAGGATAAAGTAATCCTTCTACCCCCCCCCCCCCAAAAAAAAAAAAAAAAAAAACATTGTAAAGTGGTTATCCCACTGGCTATAAGGTGAATGCACCTATTTGTAAGTCGCTCTGGATAAGAGCGTCTGCTAAATGACGTAAATGTAAAATGTAAATGTGTGTTGCGTGAGTGCGTCGGGGTGGGGGAGCTGTCGCTAAGCTGTAGACGGATAGCTTTTAGTCTCCAACCCAAACAAGTAGATTTGAGCGACTTAAAGAACTGGAGGCCTGTTGCATTGCTCTGTTTGGACTATAAGGTATTTACCAAGGTCCTCGCTAACAGACTCAAGTCCCACCTGGACTCTATTGTACAAAAGGACCAAACGTACTGTGTACCAGGACGCTCAATCACAGACAATCTGTTCATAATCAGGAGAAAGCCTTTGATAGGGTGGACCATGAATGTCTGTTTAATGTGTTGTTTTGGTTATGGGGAGAATTATGTGGCCTGTGTTCAAATGTTGTATGCTGGGGCTTCTGTATGGTCAAGGTGGGGGGAGGGCTCAGTAGGCCAGTCTGGGTAGGGAGGGGCATTCACCAGGGATGCCCTCTGTCAGGGCAGCTATACACTCTTGTTATTGAGCCCTTTCTGGGCCTGCTACGCAGGAGGCTACAGGGAGTGTGGGAGCCAGGCATAGGGTTGGGGACAGGCATAGCAGTGTCAGCATACGCTGATGACGTCTGTGTTGGTTAGGGATGAGCAGAACCTACAGGCCCTGGAGAATAGTTTGAGGGTGTACGAGGGGGCGTCTTCTGCTTAGGTAAACTGGGGCAAGAGTGAGGCTCTGTTATGTGGGGCATGGAGGGACAGGGCACCTCCGCAGCTTCCAGGGGGGTTGCAGTGGGGCTGTGAGTGGCTAAAGATGCTTGGGGTGTATCTGGGCTCGGAGGGTTGGGATAGGAAGAACTGGGAAGGAGTGTCACAAGCGGTGGTGTCGAGGCTGACGAAGTGGAGGTGGCTCATCTCCCAAGTGGCATACAGAGGGACGGTGCTGATCATCAACAACTTGCTGGCATCGTCTCTATGGCTTAAATTGGCCATTCTCAACGCCCCCGGTGGTCTGCTTGTGGACCTGCAGTGCAAATTAGTAAACATTTTATGGTCAGGGTGGCAGCGTTCTGACTCCCTCAGTGTCAAGGTTAGACACATCAGAAGCTTAGCGGGAGTGAAGGGGCATCAGTGGCAGGGGGTTGTGGGGGCTGAGAGCATGGCAGGGTATAGGTGGAGGGTGCTCTATAAGCTCCCAGTGCTGGAAAGGTCAGGGGTCCTCCAGTGGAGGGTATTACATGGAGCCCTGGACACCAATAGCTGGTTGGCTCGGGTTGACCTGGGAGTTGGGGAGGGGTGTCCGTTTTCTGCAATGACAGACTGTTCATCATATTTTTTCTGTGTTGCCAGGGTAATGCCATTACTGTTGACGCCTTAGGGTTGAGTTTGAGTTGTACAAAATGATCAACAGTGTGGAGATGTTTCAGGAGGTATGGGGGCTCAGGGGGGCTGTCTGTACGGTTGGAGAGGAGGGGTTGGATGGACGTTTGGAATGTGGTGCTGGATGGTGTATTGTACTGTGGTGTTGGGTACTGGATAATGTGATTGTGTGGAGGTTGTGGTGGCACGCAATGTGTTTTTAGGAGGGGGGGTGTTAGTGTAATGAGGATGGCTCATTAAAGTAAGACAAGTCAGTCTCTCTCTCTCTCTCTCTCTTAACAGCGCTCTGCACAAGCAGCAGTGGAGGACAGTGATAAGATCTTTACTGAGCTGATCCGCTCCATTGAGAGAAGGCGCTCTGAGGTGAAGGAGCTGATCAGAACCCAAGAGAAGGCTCAAGTGAGTCAAGCTGAAGGACTCCTGGAGCAACTGGAGCAGGAGATAGCTGAGCTGAGGAAGAGAAGCACTGAGCTGGAGCAGCTCTCACACACAGAGGATCACATCCATTTCCTCCTGGTAACTCAACTGCCTTGATACATGTGATATGAAATTAAAACTCTCAATCATTTGGTTCTGCTCTCTCTCTCTCTCTCTCTCTCTCTCTCCCCCCAGAGTTATCAGTCTCTCTCCAGTACCAGTGTATCTTCAGACTTACCCAGCATCGTTGTCCGTCCTCTTCAGTACTTTGGAGATGTGAGTAAGACTGTGTCTGAACTGAGAGAGAAACTAGAAGATGTCCTTAAAGGAGAATGGACCAAGATCTCCACTACAGGTGTGTTGAAAATAATAAGAACATCAACTTTAGACCATTGAAAGTTCCCTACTATTCATATACATGTGGAATATGGTATGATGATAACATTCCCTCTCTCTGTGAATGTGTTTGTGTGTCTGTAGTGAATATAGTGGATGTTGTACTGCCTCCAGAGCCCAAGACCAGAGAACAGTTCTTACAATGTGAGTCTCTTTATTCTGAAGTAACTAACAGTCTCTTTTTACTGACACTCCTAACAATCCCTCTAGAAATATATAGCAATAGTAGATCTAATCAAAGACTGGGTATCTATCTGACTCCTCATATTTCTCTGATTTGATCTCTGCTGTGCTCTAATCAAAGACAGGGTAGATACAGTATCTGACTTAACGTATTGTTCTAACTCCCCTCATTGGTCTCTGCTCTGCTCTTCTCCCATATTCCTGTCAGCTCACACTGGACCCAAACACAGCAGACACACACCTCTCTCTGTCTAAAGGGAACAGAAAGGTGACCGATACAGACCAAGTCCAACCATATCCTGATCATCCAGACAGATTCACAAACAACTGTCAGGTTCTGTGTAGAGAGGGTCTGTCTGGACGCTGTTACTGGGAGGTGGAGTGGAGTGGGGGGCGTGTTGATACTGCAGTCTCATATAAAGACATCAGCAGAACAGAGACAGATGATGGATTTGGAGAGAATGACAAGTCCTGGAGTTTAGCGTGTTATAGTGATAGCTCTATTGGTGGTTGTTGGTTCATACACAATAATGTTATGACTGAAGTATCAGGCCCTCAGTCCTCCAGAGTAGGAGTGTACCTGGATCACAAGGCAGGTACTCTGTCCTTCTACAGTGTCTCTGACACAATGACCCTCCTCCACAGAGTCCAGACCACATTCACTCAGCCCCTCTATCCTGGGTTTTGGCTCTATAATGGTACTGCTGAGCTGGTTAAACTGTAGTAGGGTCCACATAGATACTAGTCATGCTGGTGGTGATGGTCCCCAGATATAATACTCTGTTTTTCTGTACAATTATTTTTGTCTGACTGATTTAATCTTCAGAGTGTAATTAAAACGTAATAACGTATTTTTTATCAAATGCAATGTTTTAATTGGCTACATTTACATTAATCATGATGTTTGCTGTTAATGTATGTTGGTTGTCATTCAGAACCATTGAAATGTTTTCTCAATTGGTTCTCTGTCTCAATGTCATTTTCCTCAGTATCATGGAACAGGTAGTGTTACTTACTTGCTAATTGAACTATATGGGCCGGTTTCCCGGACACAGATGAAGCCTAGTCCTACACTAAAAAGCATGTTTAATGGAGATGTCCGGGAAACCAACCCTAAATTTGATATATTTTATTCTCCCATACTGCTCAGTCAAGCAACATTAAACCTGTCCAGCAGGTGGTGCTATTAACCAAACAATAAAAACATCAGCTATCTTGACTTGTCACTCAGTATATCAGTAATGTTCAGAATTGTACTTTAATATCATTGGAGATTGATAGTCTTTTTAATCCACTACCCAGAGTCAGGAACAGATGAAGTTAGGTCTGCTACTGTTCAGTTATTAAATATGATTCATGGTGATGGGAAATAAAAAAATCCATCTAGTAGTAGTTTTCCTTTGCTATTTATTCCAAGGTGTGTCTTTAACTTGTAAATGGATTGTGTTGAAGCTGGCATGTGGTGTGGATGATAGAATAGAGTGAATAGAGGAGAGAAGAGAGGAGGAGAGGAGAACATCATATAGAAGACAGATAAGATAGAGAGACAATTCATACCCAGGGGAGTTACTGACTATGGCCCAAATGACACCCTGTTCCCTACGTAGTGCACTAGGCTACTTCTGACCAGATCTAAAGTACTGCACTAAATAGGGAATAGGGTGGAGATTGGAGATTTGTTCACTGGCATTAGAATGAAGATTTCCATACAGGAGTTACTGTCTCTGTCCCAAATCTCTCCCTGTTCCCTACGTAGTGCACTAGGCTTCTTCTGACCTGATCTAAAGTAGTCTTCTAGATTTTACATGTTTTCTCCCTGTCGTTAGAAAATGACAATATGGTAATGACTTTAGTGGTTTCCTCCCCCTTTGTTTTTATTGGTTGTGTGTTATGTGTGTTGTTGTGTTAGGTTTTCCCCCTGTGTTCCTAATGGAAAGTCCATTAACATGAATCACAAACAAATTATATTCCAGTTGTGTTTAGACAACTTCATGGCTGACATCCCCCAGTTCTGTTAAGACCCATTGAACTGGGTCACATTCTAAATGGTCACTTGTATTGATAGTCCATACTGGGCCTAACTGTGGTTAACCATACTGGAGGGTTTCTTTCTGCACACATATTCCCTAATCTCCAGAACTTTACCTGATGTCCCGTCTCTCTCTCTCTCTCTCTCTCTCTCTCTCTCTCTCTCGCTCTGTCTCTGTCACTGTCACTGTCACTGTCTCTATCTCTGTCTCTGTCTCTCTCTCTCTGTCTCTCTCTCTCTCTCTCTCTCTCTCTCTCTCTCTCTCTCTCTCTCTCTCTCTCTCTCTCTCTCTCTCTCTCTCTCTCTCTCTCTCGCTCTGTCTCTGTCTCTGTCTCTGTCTCTTTCTCTCTCTCTCTCTCTGTCTCTCTCTCTGCCTCTCTCTCTCTCTGCCTCTCTCTCTCTCTCTCTCTCTCTCCTCAAACCGTATAGAAAGCAGACAACCTCAATATGGTTTCATTCCTGTAGTTATCAGGACACATGGGGTGTGGAACTATTATCTCCTTTCTAAGTGTGAACTTGTCCACTTCCCTTCATGGATTTAAAAGGAAATGACTGGTATATGTAAACTCCCTCTACCCCAATGCCAACACCAATCCAATGCTGTACAATTAATTCCATAGCTTAACATGGGAAATGCTCACTGCCTCCCATAAGAGTCATTGAAGCGTTGGATGAGATAGGACCCTGCCTTCACCAGGGGATATTTGTTGGACCCGTCACAACAGGTGAGGAGGGCCTCATCCTCCAGCTGCCCAAAGAAAGCCAGGGACTGCCTTGTGCTCCAGTCTCCAGCTGGGGGCAGCAAAACCCTATAGACCTGAAAGGGAAAGTGAGGAGTAAAAACCTAAGGTGAATTTACATTGATGTTTCCATAGAGACCTGAGTCGTATTCACTAGGCACCAAACTGAAGATAATTAGCTGAAACAGGGAGGGACTAACTGAACGAGAAAAGTTTTTGATGTTTGTACTTTTAGGACTTTTCTATTGGTTCCATTACAACAGGCAAACTCAATCAAGCACTGCTTATTAAGTATTCAACATTATTTTAAATAGTATTTGAACGCAGGTCTGTTTCCACAAGTAATAAGCCTGTAACATCTTGTATGATCTTATGAGGTAAAGGTGTGTCAAATGGAAGGGCAAGTCTCACCACTGAGAGGAAAACATCACTGGTCCACCTCTGCATCAGGTCAGCTATGTTGTCAGTACTGTGCCGTCATTCTGTTACCAAACTTTGCATCTGCGCTGTTCTTCAAGTCAATGTGTTTTTGTTATTTTTTGTGTATATATTGTTAAAAGTAGTCCTTGTGCATAAAGGTGTAAGGTTTGTTTAACTTTGCAATCATTAGTTTTTGTTTGATGTCCATTTTAAAGTGAAAGATCTGAGTGTCAGTGTCACTCTATTACCATGGAACTTCAGTTTTACATTCCTAGGACTGAGCAGCCCTTCACCCAGGTGTGATTGTACATAGATAACCCCCTGAGAGAGAGAGAGAGCGCTGTACTCACTCCCTATGTGTCTGTCTGCACTCAGGAAGACCTCAGCCTCCAGGCCCAGACTGTAGGCCATCACATGGAGGACCCGGAGACACAGGTCCTTACAGCGCAAGAAGAACGACGTCTGGATCTCACAGAATCCACTCACTTCTTCCCACAATGGCCATTTCTACAGACCAGGAAGAGTTGTGTTAGGACAGTGAAATCAGAGCCATATACAATACAGGATAAAGAAGATGACATGTTTTGACAACTTTAAATGTATTCTAATTTGTGGCCTAGTGAGTTCTGTTCCAAGATGGACGTATATCAGAGTGGTTGAACTCTGTATATGGGTCAGAGTGAGGTCAATCACTTTGTACCTTGACCTTAACACTGATAGCAACAACAACCACCACAGAGAAGTTGGCTGTGTCTACATCTGTCACAATAGAGAGACAGACAGATAAACAGACAGACAGGTTGTTTACTATGACTGGATGAAGGGATGCAGTGTTGAAGGCTTCCTTTTGGTCTCCTGGTCTCTTGGGATTTAATCTGTGAATACAGTGAGATAGTCCTAATCATTGAATCAATGTACAGAACAAACAGTCATCATTAACACTATACTGAGTGTAGCCTATGGATATAATATATTATCATATAATACAATGATCTTTGACGTCATTCAGTAATTGAGTCATGTAGGGGATGGATGATCTTGGACATCGTTCAGTAATTGAGTCATGTAGGGGATGGATGATCTTTGACATCGTTCAGTAATTGAGTCATGTAGGGGATGGATGATCTTTGACATCGTTCAGTAATTGAGTCATGTAGGGGATGGATGATCTTTGACATCGTTCAGTAATTGAGTCATGTAGGGGATGGATGATCTTTGACATCGTTCAGTTCTTGCTCTGACGGGTCTGAGTTTGTGTGAGGGGCGTGTTTTTCTTTCAGAGGTTGTGATGATTGGTTGTGGTAGGAAGTTCCTGTTGTCAGACTGGAGGAGATGATGGTCAAACTGGAGGCAGACTGTTGGGTTCTTCTCTCAATCAGGGGTCAGAGGTTGAGGGTTCAGTGTGCTGATGCATAGCTGCTGTATCATGGTTTCTGGCTAAAATGTCCTGGTGCTGGGTAAAGTTCATGATGCCGTTGAGCACATCTTTATCAAGGGTGCCAATAATTCTGGACCTGACTGTACGCTGTCATGGTGGGGCAGCATGCGTCTCGTGTCTCCATGACCCTGTGGGCTGAACCCTCAATGCTGTTGAGGCTCTATACTCCACTAGGAAGTTGTTGAGGCTCTATGCTCCACTAGGAGGCTGTTGAGGCTCTATAATCCACTAGGAGGCTGTTGAGGCTCTATACTCCACTAGGAGGCTGTTGAGGCTCTATACTCCACTAGGAGCCTGTTGAGGCTCTATGCTCCACTAGGAGGCTGTTGAGGCTCTATGCTCCACTAGGAGGTTGTTGAGGCTCTATACTCCACTAGGAGGCTGTTGAGGCTCTATGCTCCACTAGGAGGTTGTTGAGGCTCTATACTCCACTAGGAGGCTGTTGAGGCTCTATACTCCACTAGGAGGCTGTTGAGGCTCTATAATCCACTAGGAGGTTGTTGAGGCTCTATGCTCCACTAGGAGGCTGTTGAGGCTCTATGCTCCACTAGGAGGTTGTTGAGGCTCAATACTCCACTAGGAGGCTGTTGAGGCTCTATGCTCCACTAGGAGGCTGTTGAGGCTCTATACTCCACTAGGAGGCTGTTGAGGCTCTATACTCCTCCAGGTTGTTGTTGAGGCTCTATACTCCACTAGGAGGCTGTTGAGGCTCTATACTCCACTAGGAGGCTGTTGAGGCTCTATGCTCCACTAGGAGGTTGTTGAGGCTCTATACTCCACTAGGAGGCTGTTGAGGCTCTATACTCCACTAGGAGGCTGTTGAGGCTCTATACTCCACTAGGAGGCTGTTGAGGCTCTACACTCCACTAGGAGGCTGTTGAGGCTCTATACTCCACTAGGAGGCTGTTGAGGCTCTATACTCCACTAGGAGGCTGTTGAGGCTCTATACTCCACTAGGAGGCTGTTGAGGCTCTATACTCCACTAGGAGGTTGTTGAGGCTCTATGCTCCACTAGGAGGTTGTTGAGGCTCTATACTCCACTAGGAGGTTGTTGAGGCTCTATACTCCACTAGGAGGCTGTTGAGGCTCTATGCTCCACTAGGAGGCTGTTGAGGCTCTATACTCCACTAGGAGGCTGTTGAGGCTCTATACTCCACTAGGAGGCTGTTGAGGCTCTATACTCCACTAGGAGGTTGTTGAGGCTCTATACTCCACTAGGAGGCTGTTGAGGCTCTATACTCCACTAGGAGGCTGTTGAGGCTCTATGCTCCACTAGGAGGTTGTTGAGGCTCTATACTCCACTAGGAGGCTGTTGAGGCTCTATACTCCACTAGGAGGCTGTTGAGGCTCTATACTCCACTAGGAGGTTGTTGAGGCTCTATACTCCACTAGGAGGCTGTTGAGGCTCTATACTCCACTAGGAGGCTGTTGACGCTCTATACTCCACTAGGAGGCTGTTGAGGCTCTATACTCCACTAGGAGGCTGTTGAGGCTCTATACTCCACTAGGAGGCTGTTGAGGCTCTATGCTCCACTAGGAGGTTGTTGAGGCTCTATACTCCACTAGGAGGCTGTTGAGGCTCTATACTCCACTAGGAGGCAGTTGAGGCTCTATACTCCACTAGGAGGCTGTTGAGGCTCTATACTCCACTAGGAGGTTGTTGAGGCTCTATAATCCACTAGGAGGCTGTTGAGGCTCTATAATCCACTAGGAGGCTGTTGAGGCTCTATACTCCAATAGGAGGTTGTTGAGGCTCTATACTCCACTAGGAGGCTGTTGAGGCTCTATACTCCACTAGGAGGCTGTTGAGGCTCTATACTCCACTAGGAGGTTGTTGAGGCTCTATACTCCACTAGGAGGCTGTTGAGGCTCTATACTCCACTAGGAGGTTGTTGAGGCTCTATACTCCACTAGGAGGCTGTTGAGGCTCTATACTCCACTAGGAGGCTGTTGAGGCTCTATGCTCCACTAGGAGGCTGTTGAGGCTCTATACTCCACTAGGAGGTTGTTGAGGCTCTATACTCCACTAGGAGGCTGTTGAGGCTCTATACTCCACTAGGAGGCTGTTGAGGCTCTATAATCCACTAGGAGGCTGTTGAGGCTCTATACTCCACTAGGAGGTTGTTGAGGCTCTATACACCACTAGGAGGCTGTTGAGGCTCTATACTCCACTAGGAGGTTGTTGAGGCTCTATGCTCCACTAGGAGGTTGTTGAGGCTCTATGCTCCACTAGGAGGTTGTTGAGGCTCTATACTCCACTAGGAGGCTGTTGAGGCTCTATACTCCACCAGGAGGTTGTTGAGGCTCTATACTCAACTAGGAGGTTGTTGAGGCTCTATACTCCACTAGGAGGCTGTTGAGGCTCTATGCTCCACTAGGAGGTTGTTGAGGCTCTATACTCCACTAGGAGGCTGTTGAGGCTCTATACTCCACTAGGAGGCTGTTGAGGCTCTATACTCCACTAGGAGGCTGTTGAGGCTCTATACTCCACAAGGAGGTTGTTGAGGCTCTATACTCCACTAGGAGGCTGTTGAGGCTCTATACTCCACTAGGAGGCTGTTGAGGCTCTATACCCCACTAGGAGGCTGTTGAGGCTCTATGCTCCACTAGGAGGCTGTTGAGGCTCTATGCTCCACTAGGAGGCTGTTGAGGCTCTATACTCCACTAGGAGGTTGTTGAGGCTCTATACTCCACTAGGAGGTTGTTGAGGCTCTATACTCCACTAGGAGGCTGTTGAGGCTCTATACTCCACTAGGAGGTTGTTGAGGCTCTATACTCCACTAGGAGGTTGTTGAGGCTCTATGCTCCACTAGGAGGTTGTTGAGGCTCTATGCTCCACTAGGAGGCTGTTGAGGCTCTATACTCCAATAGGAGGCTGTTGATGCTCTATAATCCACTAGGAGGCTGTTGAGGCTCTATGCTCCACTAGGAGGCTGTTGAGGCTCTATACTCCACTAGGAGGCTGTTGAGGCTCTATACTCCACTAGGAGGCTGTTGAGGCTCTATACTCCACTAGGAGGCTGTTGAGGCTCTATACTCCACTAGGAGGCTGTTGAGGCTCTATACTCCACTAGGAGGCTGTTGAGGCTCTATGCTCCACTAGGAGGCTGTTGAGGCTCTATGCTCCACTAGGAGGCTGTTGAGGCTCTATAATCCACTAGGAGGCTGTTGAGGCTCTATGCTCCACTAGGAGGTTGTTGAGGCTCTATGCTCCACTAGGAGGCTGTTGAGGCCCTATTCTCCACTAGGAGGTTGTTGAGGCTCTATGCTCCACTAGGAGGTTGTTGAGGCTCTATACTCCACTAGGAGGCTGTTGAGGCTCTATACTCCACTAGGAGGCTGTTGAGGCTCTATACTCCACTAGGAGGTTGTTGAGGCTCTATATTCCACTAGGAGGCTGTTGAGGCTCTATACTCCACTAGGAGGCTGTTGAGACTCTATACTCCACTAGGAGGCTGTTGAGGCTCTATACTCCACTAGGAGGCTGTTGAGGCTCTATACTCCACTAGGAAGCTGTTGAGGCTCTATACTCCACTAGGAGGCTGTTGAGGTCCTATACTCCACTAGGAGGTTGTTGAGGCTCTATACTCCACTAGGAGGCTGTTGAGGCTCTATACTCCACTAGGAGGCTGTTGAGGCTCTATACTCCACTAGGAGGTTGTTGAGGCTCTATACTCCACTAGGAGGTTGTTGAGGCTCTATACTCCACTAGGAGGTTGTTGAGGCTCTATACTCCACTAGGAGGCTGTTGAGGCTCTATACTCCACTAGGAGGCTGTTGAGGCTCTATGCTCCACTAGGAGGCTGTTGAGGCTCTATACTCCACTAGGAGGTTGTTGAGGCTCTATACTCCACTAGGAGTCTGTTGAGGCTCTATACTCCACTAGGAGGTTGTTGAGGCTCTATGCTCCACTAGAAGCTCAAAGAGAAGTAAGTCTTATGTCACCACCAACCAATATATGACTTTATAAATCTCCAACTTATTGAAATTCCAGCCTGTATACTCAGTGTCATTTTCCCCTTAATGGCCCCATACAGACTCAGGTTGTACCACTGATATACAAAGCATTTGACACAACGGTTGGGTCAATATTTTGTTCCAAACAACTGTTGTGTTAAATGCGTTGTACAACCTGAGAGGGTATGTGGACAATATGTGTTTGTTTTCAGGTTGAAGTTGCCCTCCATCCAGCCCTCCTCAAGAGTAGGAGTGAGGAGAATTCTATCAACTCATGTGTTTACAGACATGTTACTTCAGTATGATCCTATGAACCAATCGGAAGTCAGATGTGTCTTCTACATAAAACATTACATGTCATTGATAGGACCATGGGAAAGGTGTGTCCCCATAAACCATGTTATAAACTGATTGTCCTCATAAACCATATTAACAAGTATCTGTGTGTCTGTGTGTGTGTGTGTGAGAACAGTTAATGTACTATATGAAAAAGTACCTGATTAAATAAAAACACATTTTTATGAAACCCTTGACTAAGACTGTTGAATCCCTCCCTGATAGTCAAAATATCATGAGAGAAACATATTGTTCCTTCATAGACCGACTGCTTTGTGAGGTTCAACCAACCTTTTGTTGGTGTCTTCATATTCTCAGAAAGGGGGACATTGGTGAATCTGAATAGATAAGGCCTAAAAAAATACTAACTCTATATGCTGTGGTCTACATCCTGGGGTTTACCCAGGACATCCTCCAGTATTACTACCATCACCACAGCAGCTAGATAACTGTGGTCTACATCCTGGGGTTTACCCAGGACATCCTCCAGTATTACTACCATCACCACAGCAGCTAGATAACTGTAGTCTACATCCTGGGGTTTACCCAGGACATCCTCCAGTATTACTACCATCACCACAGCAGCTAGATAACTGTGGTCTACATCCTGGTGTTTACCCAGGACATCCTCCAGTATTACTACCATCACCACAGCAGCCAGATAACTGTGGTCTACATCCTGGGGTTTACCCAGGACATCCTCCAGTATTACTACCATCACCACAGCAGCTAGATAACTGTGGTCTACATCCTGGGGTTTACCCAGGACATCCTCCAGTATTACCACCATCACCACAGCAGCTAGATAACTGTGGTCTACATCCTGGGGTTTACCCAGGACATCCTCCAGTATTACCACCATCACCACAGCAGCTAGATAACTGTGGTCTACATCCTGGGGTTTACCCAGGACATCCTCCAGTATTACCACCATCACCACAGCAGCTAGATAACTGTGGTCTACATCCTGGGGTTTACCCAGGACATCCTCCAGTATTACTACCATCACCACAGCAGCTAGATAACTGTGGTCTACATCCTGGGGTTTACCCAGGACATCCTCCAGTATTACTACCATCACCACAGCAGCTAGATAACTGTGGTCTACATCCTGGGGTTTACCCAGGACATCCTCCAGTATTACTACCATCACCACAGCAGCTAGATAACTGTGGTCTACATCCTGGGGTTTACCCAGGACATCCTCCAGTATTACTACCATCACCACAGCAGCTAGATAACTGTGGTCTACATCCTGGGGTTTACCCAGGACATCCTCCAGTATTACTACCATCACCACAGCAGCTAGATAACTGTGGTCTACATCCTGGGGTTTACCCAGGACATCCTCCAGTATTACTACCATCACCACAGCAGCTTGATAACTGTGGTCTACATCCTGGGGTTTACCCAGGACATCCTCCAGTATTACTACCATCACCACAGCAGCTAGATAACTGTGGTCTACATCCTGGGGTTTACCCAGGACATCCTCCAGTATTACTACCATCACCACAGCAGCCAGATAACTGTGGTCTACATCCTGGGGTTTACCCAGGACATCCTCCAGTATTACTACCATCACCACAGCAGCTAGATAACTGTGGTCTACATCCTGGGGTTTACCCAGGACATCCTCCAGTATTACTACCATCACCACAGCAGCCAGATAACTGTGGTCTACATCCTGGGGTTTACCCAGGACATCCTCCAGTATTACTACCATCACCACAGCAGCTAGATAACTGTGGTCTACATCCTGGGGTTTACCCAGGACATCCTCCAGTATTACTACCATCACCACAGCAGCCAGATAACTGTGGTCTACATCCTGGGGTTTACCCAGGACATCCTCCAGTATTACTACCATCACCACAGCAGCTAGATAACTGTGGTCTACATCCTGGGGTTTACCCAGGACATCCTCCAGTATTACTACCATCACCACAGCAGCTAGATAACTGTGGTCTACATCCTGGGGTTTACCCAGGACATCCTCCAGTATTACTACCATCACCACAGCAGCTAGATAACTGTGGTCTACATCCTGGGGTTTACCCAGGACATCCTCCAGTATTACTACCATCACCACAGCAGCCAGATAACTGTGGTCTACATCCTGGGGTTTACCCAGGACATCCTCCAGTATTACTACCATCACCACAGCAGCTAGATAACTGTGGTCTACATCCTGGGGTTTACCCAGTACATCCTCCAGTATTACTACCATCACCACAGCAGCTAGATAACTGTGGTCTACATCCTGGGGTTTACCCAGGACATCCTCCAGTATTACTACCATCACCACAGCAGCTAGATAACTGTGGTCTACATCCTGGGGTTTACCCAGGACATCCTCCAGTATTACTATCATCACCACAGCAGCTAGATAACTGTGTATTACTGTATTACTGTCCAGTATTACTGATGATCCAGATACTTTCTTTAGTCTCACTGCCTCCTTCTCACAAATGATCCCAAAAATATACAAATTAAATAAAGTTGGTTAAACACAGTGGCGGGTCATTTTGACCCTAGGACAACGGGAGGGTTAAGTGATACTGATATACTTTTTTATAAATCACAGTTTTCCTTAACCAATTATGTTCTTTAATGCAAGGCCGACAGACAAGTTCCTTACTTTCTCCCCCTTCCACTTTCCTCTTCCACTTTTGCGGTAAGGCTGCAATTATTTGGTTGTAATTTTGGGTAGAGCAGACATTTCCATATGTTTTTGTTAGCTGCATGTCCGACATAACTTCACCAGTCCTACCGATGATATCATTTACGAAGATTAAAACTTTTTTAAACATTCTGTCAAAAATAAAGGTTTTTTGTCAATTAGTATATTTGAATTTAACCACAATAATTGTTGCATTATTTGTTCTGTCGTTTCTGGAGGATTAAATTGAAATTGCAACCAACTTTATATGGCTTGTTTTAGAAATAGTGATATTTGGGAGATTATTTCCTTTTCAAATAACTGCAAATGAGTTGTTGTAATCTGAATAAAGGGAAAAAGGCCTTTCTTGAACATTGGGTGAGACAATCTTACTAATTTGCTTGAGAACCAATTCGGATTTAAGTATAACTTTTGTATGACTGAAGCTTTTAGTGATAGGTCTAATGCTTTAATATTTAATAATTTCTGTCCTCCAAATTCATATTCATTATATAAATATGCCCTTTTAATTTTGTCTGGCTTGCCGTTCCAAATAAAATTGAATATTTTTTTCTCATATAATTTAAAAAACTGTTCGCTAGGCGTAGGCAAGACCATAAGCAAATAGGTAAACTGGGATAATACTAAAGAGTTAATCAGAGTGATCTATCCACAAATTGACAGGTATTTTCCTTTCCATGGTAGTAAGATCTTATCTATTTTTGCTAACTTTCTATTAAATTTTTTTGAAGTGAGATCATTTATTTCCTTTGGGATATGTATTCCGAGTATATCCACATCACCATCAGACCATTTTATTGGTAAACTACATGGTAATGTAAAAATTGTATTTTTTAGTGATCCAATACGTAATATAGTACATTTGTCATAATTTGGTTGTAATCCAGAGAGGTTAGAAAATGTAGATCTAGATCCTATATGAGGCTGTGGAGGGATTCTAGTTGTGGATTTAAAAGAAAACATGAATCATCAGCATACAATGACACCTTTGTTTTTAAGCCCTGGATTTCTAATCCTCTGATATTATTATTGGATCTGATTTTAATAGCTAACATCTCGATGGCCACAATAAATAGATATGCCGATAGTGGACAACCTTGTTTCATTCCTCTTGACAGTTTAAAACTTTCTGAGAAATAGCCATTATTTACTATTTTACACCTAGGGTTACTATACATGATTTTGACCCATTTTATAAGAGATTCTCCAAAATTGAAATGCTCCAGGCATTTATATATAAACCCCAGTCGAACTTTATCAAATGCCTTTTCGAAGTCTGCTATGAATAGCAGGCCTGGTTCCCCATATTTTCCATTGTGTTCTATTGTTTCCAATACTTGCCTTATATTATCTCCAATGTATCTTCCATGTAAAAAACCTGTCTGATTAGAACTAATAATATCCGACAATACCTTTTTATTCTATGCGCTATACATTTTGCTAGAATTTTTGCATCACAACACTGAAGTGTAAGGGGCCTTCAATTTTGTAAATGGACTGGATCTTTATATTTTCCACTTGTATCCTGTTTCAGTAATAATGAGATCAGACCTTCTTCTTGAGTGTCAGATAATCTACCATTTACATAGGAGTGGTTAAAACATGCTAATAACGGTCCTCTTAGTATATCAAAAAAGGTTTGGTATACCTCGACTGGTATGCCATCCAACCCTGGAGTTTTCCCAGACTTAAAGTCTTTAATTGCATCCAGAAGTTCCTCCTCTGTAATTTCACCTTCACATTAGTCTTTCTGTGTGGCTGTTAATTTGACATTATCAATAGAAAAAAAATCTCTACAATTAGCTTCAGTTAGAGGAGATGGAGGCGACTGAAAAGAAAACATATGCTTAAAGTACTTTGTTTCTTCCTTCAAAATATCATTTGGTGAATTATGGGTGACTCCGTCAATTGTAACCAGTTTCATTAAGTTATTTTTGGTAGCATTCCTATGTTGAAGATTAAAAAATAATTTTGTGCATTTTTCCCCATATTCCATCCAGTTTGCTTTATTTTTGTAATATATTACACTTGATCTTTCTTGAATAAGTTTCTCCATTTCTTTTTGATTTTCCTCTAATTTATTCGGAGCCTCTATGTTACAGTTTTTATTGCCATCTATCTGTTCTGTTAGACTTTCTATTTCCTTTGTTAGTATAAACTATTTTGACCTAAATTGCTTTTGTTTTCGAGATGAGTATTGAATTGCATGGCCTCTAAAGGCACATTTAAAGGTGTCCCATACAATAAGGGGATTCACTGTACCTATGTTATGTTGGAAAAAATCAGTTATAAATTCCTTTGTTCTAATTATAAATAAATTATCATCCAATAGGCTTCGATTACATTTCCAATATCCTCGCCCACGTGGAAATTCAGTAAGAGTAATGTATATGCCTATTATATGACGGTCCGACCGCATTCTGTCCCCTATCAACACTTTTTTTTACTTTTGGTGCCAACGAGAATGACATAAGAAAGAAGTCAAGACGACTAGCTTGATTGAGTCTCCGCAATGTATATCTCACTAGATCAGTATATTTAAGCCTCCATATATCTACTAGTTCTAATGTATCCATGACGTTCACGATTTCCTTAAGAGCATGTGGGTGATTGTTTGTCGTGTGATTTCCTTCAAGGTCCATTGAGCTATTTAAAACAGAATTATAATCACCCACCATAATAATATTGTCTTGAATTGCTTGCAGGGTTGATCATTTATTATATATATTGTCAAAGAATTGTGGATCATCATTATTTGGTCCGTAAAGGTTAATGAGCCATATCTGTTTATGGTCCAACAACATATTTAAAATAATCCATCTACCTTGCCATACAAGACCACTGATAATCTCCCTCGATCTGGGGCTCCACGCAAGATCTCACCCCGTGCGGTCAAAATGATCACAAGAACGGTGAGCAAAAATCCCAGAACCACACGGGGGGACCTAGTGAATGACCTGCAGAGAGCTGGGACCAAAGTAACAAAGCCTACCATCAGTAACACACTACGCCGCCAGGGACTCAAATCCTGCAGTGCAAGACGTGTCCCCCTGCTTAAGCCAGTACATGTCCAGGCCCGTCTGAAGTTTGCTAAAGTGCATTTGGATGATCCAGAAGAGGATTGGGAGAATGTCATATGGTCAGATGAAACCAAAATATAACTTTTTGGTAAAAACTCAACTCGTTGTGTTTGGAGGACAAAGAATGCTGAGTTGCATCCAAAGAACACCATACCTACTGTGAAGCATGGGGGTGGAAACATCATGCTTTGGGGCTGTTTTTCTGCAAAGGGACCAGGACGACTGATCTGTGTAAAGGAAAGAATGAATGGGGCCATGTATCGTGAGATTTTGAGTGAAAACCTCCTTCCATCAGCAAGGTCATTGAAGATGAAACGTGGCTGGGTCTTTCAGCATGACAATGATCCCAAACACACCGCCCGGGCAACGAAGGAGTGGCTTCGTAAGAAGCATTTCAAGGTCCTGGAGTGGCCTAGCCAGTCTCCAGATCTCAACCCCATAGAAAATCTTTGGAGGGAGTTGAAAGTCCGTGTTGCCCAGCGACAGCCCCAAAACATCACTGCTCTAGAGGAGATCTGCATGGAGGAATGGGCCAAAATACCAGCAACAGTGTGTGAAAACCTTGTGAAGACTTACAGAAAACGTTTGACCTGTGTCATTGCCAACAAAGGGTATATAACAAAGTATTGGGAAACTTTTGTTATTGACCAAATACTTATTTTCCACCATAATTTGCAAATAAATTCATAAAAAATCCTACAATGTGATTTTCTGGATTTTTTCTCTCATTTTGTCTGTCATAGTTGACGTGTACCTATGATGAAAATTACAGGCCTCTCTCATCTTTTTAAGTGGGAGAACTTGCACAATTGGTGGCTGACTAAATACTTTTTTTCCCCCATTGTATATATATAACTATTTTTAAAATATTATGCATATCCTATTTGCCATCATATCAATTAATATGCGTAATAATGTCGGCAGTTCACGCGTAGGATTTTAACATATAACCCGGATTGCCATTGTATTACATTTAATTTATTGACAAGCAATTATTATCCTAGCAAATAATTCCACCCTCTTCACCTGAGACACAAACACTCTGATCCCCTGTCGTAACCATTTTCCCAAACATCTCCGTGCGGTCAGACCTTTGATTCTTTTGTGCCACCTGGGCCACAATGATAAACCCCCTCTCTGAGTCCGATTTTCTTTCTAGTTCCGAGTTAACAGATGTTTTGAGCTTGGCACAAATAATGCTTCATTGACAGCATGGCCAATGTTGAATGTTTATCATTTTAAACTAGGAAAAGAGACCCTTAATCTAAGACTTGGGACCACACAGCCACCACTGAATATCAGGCTAATGATTGATTTGCAATGGTTGCAGTTAGCCACCGATTCCTTCTAAACCACTCATTGTTGAATTTGCGATTTAAAACTTTTTGTGTAATGTTTATGTCCAATGGCTGATGAGCACCGATAGGTTTTATCTATAATTTCTCTTCATTATTTCTCTTCATATGACAAGGATTAAAAAGGATTTGCCAGTAGATTGTCGACTTGATTCATGATGATGACTGCTAGCTAAGATTTTGAAAGTATGATGTTGACATGATCAGTCCAATCAAAGCTACTGTAGATATAACGTGATTTGATGTAGTTTTATCTGTGGCCAATGACCTTGAGCCTTCTTGGATGGGCATTTCATATGTAACTCTATGGCAGCACCCAAGGGGCTTGAATTTTCTAGTTCTACCCTTAGACTTGGCGGTGACTAGTCTCCCCATGAGTGACAGAACACTGAGCCAATCACGGTGCAACGCTCCGTATTTTCTGCTGGCTTGTCCCACCACCACAGAAAGCACTGAGCTAGGCTGAAACACCTGCATTTTGGAGCTGCCTTACTCAAGAAAACAAAAAAGAGACCATGTTTGTATGCAGCTTTATTAATTCAATGACATATTATTATTACTTTTTTTTACATTGTTTGCAAACTGATATGTGACACATATTATTGCCAAAATAACATGCAAAACTGGCAAGCCCCCCCAAAAACAAAAAACATGTTTATTTTATCATTAGCTAAATATGTGGGTCTCAAAACAGAATGACGGGTCGTCACTGGACACCTGTCCTTGTTCTCATCACATAAAGGGCTGTGAAAACAATGAACACAATATATTTTGGGATGTAAACCAGAAATATGAATCACTGATGATCCATACTGTTCTGATCTAATGAGATGGATGTAGGGTCTTCTGGGCCTTTCCCAGTCATGTAGGATAGAAACATGCAGCTGTGCACCTCACTGAAGACCACTACTGAATTGGGGGTAGGGAGGATATTGTGTCAGTAAATACATTTATGACAGGTTAGGGTTAGGCAGGATATTCCATGTCAGTGTCACGATCGTCAGGGAGAGACCAATGCGCAGCGTTGAAGGTGAACATATTTATTTAATAAATGATCACACGATCAAAAGAACAGACGATAACGTGATGTCTACGGTTTAACACAAACCAAATAAGAACAAGAAACCACAAACACAAAGTGAAAGACAGACAGTTAAATATGGCTCCCAATCAGAGACAACCAGCTGACACTCTTTGCCTCTGATTGGGAGTCACTCAGGCCAACAAAGAAATACAAACATATAATTACACACCCTGGCTCAACATAACAGTGTCCCCAGAGCCAGGGCGTGACAGTACCCCCCCCTAAAGGCGCGGACTCCGACCGCGCCAACTAAATACCACAGGGGAGGGACCGGGTGGGCACTCTGCCTTGGCGGCGGATCCGGCTCCGGGCCTGATCCCCACTCCCTCTCCAACCCCCCAAAGTACCCCTGGTCCGGTCTGGCCCCGCTGGCCGGAGCTGGACTGCACACTGATGGAGCGGATTGCTCTAGCTCCGGCGTAACGTATCTGACCGGTGCCGGACCAGGCACCAGTGGAACAGGCACGGGCCGTGCCGGACCGACGACGCACACCACTGGCTTGGTGTGGGGAACAGGCACGGGCCGTGCTGGACTGACGACGCACACCACTGGCTTGGTGTGGGGAGCAGGAGCGGGCCGGACAGGGCTGACGAAACGCACCACAGACTTGGTGCGGGGAGCAGGAATGGGCTGGACTGGGCTGGCGACGCGCACCACTGACTTGGTGCGGGGAGCAGGAACGGGCCGAGCCGGGCTGACGAAACGCACCACAGACTTGGTGCGGGGAGCAGGAATGGGCCGGACTGGGCTGGCGACGCGCACCACTGACTTGGTGCGGGGAGCAGGAGCGGGCCGGACCGGGCTGACGAAGCGCACCACTGACTTGGGGCGGGGAGCAGGAGCGGGCCGGACCGGGCTGACGAAGCGCACCACTGACTTGGGGCGGGGAGCAGGA
This sequence comes from Coregonus lavaretus, assembly GCF_964263955.1. Taxonomy (NCBI): domain Eukaryota; kingdom Metazoa; phylum Chordata; class Actinopteri; order Salmoniformes; family Salmonidae; genus Coregonus; species Coregonus lavaretus. Next base: position 5,722,725 of record NC_140008.1, read on the forward strand.
GCGGGCCGGACCGGGCTGACGAAGCGCACCACAGACTTGGTGCGGGGAGCAGGAATGGGCCAGACTGGGCTGGCGACGCGCACCACAGACTTGGTGCGGAGAGCAGGAACGGGCCGGACAGGGCTGACGAAACGCACCACAGACTTGGTGCGGGGAGCAGGAATGGGCCGGACTGGGCTGGCGACGCGCACCACAGACTTGGTGCGGAGAGCAGGAACGGGCCGGACAGGGCTGACGAAACGCACCACAGACTTGGTGCGGGAAGCAGGAATGGACCGGACCGTACTGGGGACACACACCACTGGCCCTACACCGGGATCTGGAACGGGCCGGACCGGACTGGCAGCACACGCCAGTACCTCTCGCCGTGCCTCTACATCCTCCATCCCCTCTTCGACCAGTGGCCCCCGTAACCTGGCGGCCTCCTCTGGCAACCCGCTGGACCGCTCTATCGCGGCCTCCTGCTGGTCCGACGTCGTGAGCCCCCCCCTAAAAATTTTCTGGGAGTCTCTCTTCCCCGTGGGCCAGGCCTCGATAATTCTCGCCCAACTCTCGCTCTTCTGCTTCCAATCTCCACCATTCAGCTCCTCATTCGGCTTGACCCAGTTGAAGCTCTGCCTCCACTGTTGCCAAGTCCACCCACTCTGCTCCTCACTAGGCTGCTTGGTCCAGTTCTGGTGGTTTCTTCTGTCACGATCGTCAGGGAGAGACCAATGCGCAGCGTTGAAGGTGAACATATTTATTTAATTAATGATCACACGATCAAAAGAACAGACGATAACGTGATGTCTACGGTTTAACACAAACCAAATAAGAACAAGAAACCACAAACACAAAGTGAAAGAAAGACAGTTAAATATGGCTCCCAATCAGAGACAACCAGCTGACACTCGTTGCCTCTGATTGGGAGTCACTCAGGCCAACAAAGAAATACAAACATAGAATTACACACCCTGGCTCAACATAACAGTGTCCCCAGAGCCAGGGCGTGACAGTCAGACTCTTTAATGCCACTTTTATCAACATCATAGACCCCAAAGGATGTTAATTAACCCTTTTTAAGCTCATATGACTTGTAATATTTTGATAGAGGGCTGAAAACCTCAGCCGAATGGGTTACAATTGACAATTTCTCTCTAGATATCGCCTCTTCCACAGATCGCAGGTTAGGGTATATATTCTGTCAGACTTTTCAATACCACTTCTATCAACATATTAACACCCCAAAGGATGCCAGGTCAAGCTGTTTCTCGTAAGAAAAAACCAACATGTACAGAAATACAGTGATGAAAAAAAGCAGAAGTCCATTTTATAAAAAAGCATGAGTAAAAACACTGTCTAAGCTCTGTCCCACTCCCAAAATAATATGACCCAGGAATACACTGGGTATGTACCACACCGCTCATTCAGCTCTCCTCTCCTTCTTTCCTCTCCTTCTCCTCTCCTCTCTCAGCTCATCCTCCACTCTCACCCCAATCTACGTCAAGTGAGGGCCGAAGGAGAGTGTATTGAGAGACCTGCTGCTGACTGTCAGGCAGTGAGTGATGCGGAGGGCCGAAGGAGAGTGTATTGAGAGAGCACAACAGCTATTGGCTGAGTCACGTGAGCGAGAGGAACGAGAGCATTACGCACGTTGTTAGAACTTTTTACCAGTTGTAGGTAGGATATTTAGATTCTCATTATGGAGACACCTATTTCCAACCCTTTTCCCATTAAACATATTCATACGCTACAACTGATGCACGTCAAGAAATAATGGAGACAAAGCACTGGAAAACGACTCTGAGGTGGTTTAAACTGCATTCTAATGTTGACTGCTTAAAGAAAACATTATCAAGTGAATCGCTTTATGCATGCTCAGTTCTTGGGTCTCGGGGGCTGCCAGAGTGGAACTTTGAAATGGAAGTTATGGAACTCCGCGTGGTTCTTTTAATGGGGGAAAATCCTCAATGAAACTGACATTAAATGAGGAGAATGATACATTTGCCTCTGTTGGCCATCAAGTAGCCTATTAATGTATATGCCATTATAGGCTACCATTTGATACAATAAATATGTTGAAATGACGATATCACTCAATTAGTGCCACTTGTGTAGCCTACCTGGAGCTGAAAAACCTATTTAATAAGTAGCCTACAACTTCAGTTTGTTGTAGACTTGTGTTATTATGCTATTATTAATGGACATTTCTAGTTAATTAAATTTGAAATGATCAAAGCCGATCAGTTGTTAGAACGCAGTAGATTGATGGTAACAGTAGTCAGATTAGGCTATAGGTAAAACAAATTCTAAAAAATAAACACTGGCTGTTGTTGACAAGCATATTTAGTTCATATACATATTATTAATATTTAAATCAGTGATTGGTAACCAGTTTATAATAGTAATAAGGCACCCCGGGGTTTGTGGTATATGGCCATATCCCATACCCCATTGTGCCTTATTGCTTAATCATAGCAGTAAAACGAGTTAAATCAACATCCATTGATGGAAAATGATCTGCCGATTTTAATTAGGGCAAATTATCTTTACTCTTGCCACATATTCAAATTCCTTTATTATGTTATGTCATAGCTTGCAATAATTATTATTTTGAGGAAACTCGAATTTTGCTTATAAAGCCGTTACAAGTTACTATGATATTCCTTCTTAATTGGCTTGATAACATTATGGAAAAAGGGTTTATTGTATAATTATGGCAAGTCCTCTCTTGCTGTGCAAAAAAAAATGGGGCTAGTTTTCAGCCTTTTGTACGGGTTTTGAGTTGTCATTGGTTTGAAATGTAGCTTCACCTGGCAACCCTGCCTCTGTGGCATACTGTATCGGACACGAAGCCGGCGTAGAAGAGTGTTATGGGTGGAAGATGGCACAATGATGCCATCTGTTGGTAAATGTTAATTACTGCAACTCCAGTGTTTTACCGGTGTACTTGAGATACCCGGATGTATTGCAATATACTGAACAAGACTGGTTACTCGCATCAATGCCTCTGTCTCGTCATTGAACATTCAAACATGGTGTCAGAGTCGGATAACTAACCATGCTTTCCGCAAATTAGAGTCACCTGTTCTGGTTTACAAAAAAAAAAAAGCTTAGTTGAGTTAAACTTTGTCGGAATTGTCCTTAGCTAGATTGAGTTTGCTAGTTAGCTTCAGTGTTGTTAGCACCGTTTAGACATGGCAGCGAACATTCCCCCTCCCGCCGTTATGAAGCTCAGCGGAGATTGGAGCACAAACTGGGATACGTTTAGAGGTGAATGGGAGGACTATGCACTAGCAACGGGACTTCAGGAAAAGGACGATGAGGTAGTGGCTGCCACTTTGAGGACTATAATGGGAGCTGAATGCCGACACGTATACAAACACAACCTGAACCTAACAGTAGCTCAGCAAGGTAAGATGCAAGATGGTGTAGTAGTGCAGTTCTGTTTTTGTCGTGTGACTGTAAATACCCTGTTTTTTTTGTATTTTTCATACATATTTCCCTATCAGACTTTTCATCCTTCTACAAAATATACTTTCCTGCAACCCGCCTCACTCAATGTGGAACGGATTCTATTATTGACTTACCTTTTATCTAGAATCTCCAGTTGAAACTAGCTAGCCAGCTAACTAGCTACTTGCTATTAGCCACAGTTAGCTGTATTTCACCCAGAACATTGGATTTTTTTTCTGCAGGATTAATTTAATCACTGGACATTAATCACCGGATCGCAACTAGCTAGCCGCAACCGAACGGATGTTGCTGTCTGGCTAATCACCACTGCCCCCGATGCAAGCACCAGTTAGCCTCGAGCTAGCCTAGATCCAGGCTTATATCTACCTCTAGGTTTACCGGACGGGAGTAGCCAGCTAACTAGCTACTTGCTATCAGCTACCGTTAGCGGTTTTTCACCATTGTCCGTGGCCTGCACCACTCACCAGCCAGCTCTAGTCTGGACTATTATTGGGCCAGTCTGCACAGCGCGTTATCGACCCAGAACATATCAGTTTTTCTGCCGGAATCACTGAATCACTGGACCTTTAACTCCGGATTCATCGCTACCAGCTAATTGCAACAAAATGGACGCTGTGGTCTGGCTAATTATCCTGAGCTAGGCCCATCTCCCGGCTATCTACCTCTCTGTCAACCGGACGGGACCACCTAGTGTTGACACGGAGCCCCGCCGATCCTACACGACTGGTCTGCCGACGAAATCGTCTGATGTGGTTACGACGTCGACCACGAAGATTCCATCTGATAGCCCCGGCCCGCTAGCACACGCTAGCCATGGCCTCTTACTCGCTAGTGCTTTAGCAGCCTCCGAACTATCCTATTGCTGTTCACCGGACCTTATGATAACTCAGCTATACAGCTGATGTCTGCTGGACTGTTCCTTTTTACGGTACTACATCCTGTTTATGTTTAGCCTCAGCCCAAACATGGTTAGCTTATTGTTGTTTCGGTTATTTCTAATTGTACTATTTCACTGTAGATCCCCCAGCCCAGCTAAACCTGCCTTAGATAGCTCCTTTGTCCCACCCCCCATACACGCGGAGACCGACTCAATTGGTGCCTCCAGTGGTGCTATCTCTTTCATTGTTACCCAACGCTTAGGTTTACCTCCACTTTACTCATATCCTTCCATATCCTTGTCTGTACATAATGCCCTGAATCTTTTCTACAACACCCGGAAATCTGCCCCCTTTATTCTATGTACCCAACGCACTAGAAGACCAGTTCTTAAACCCTTTAGCCGTATCCTTATTCTAGTCCTCCTCTGTTCCTCTGGTGATGTAGAGGCTAACCCAGGCCCTGCAGCCTCAGTATCACTCCTACTCCCCAGGCGCTATCATTTGCTGACTTCTGTAATTGCAAAAGTCTTGGTTTCTTGCACGTAAATATCAGAAGTCTACTTCCTAAGTTTGAGTTATTCACTGCATTAGCACACTCCGTCAACCCTGATGTTCTAGCAGTGTCTGAATCCTGGCTCAGGAAGGCCACCAAAAATTCTGAAATTTCCATCCCCAACTATAACATTTTCTGTCTAGATAGAATTGCCAAAGGGGGTGGAGTTGCAATCTACTGTAGAGATAGCTTGCAGAGCTCTATCATACTATCCAGGTCTGTGCCCAAACAGTTTGAGCTTCTACTTCTAAAAATCCACCTTTCCAGAAATAAATCTCTCACTGTTGCCGCTTGCTACAGACCCCCCTCAGCCCCCAGCTGTGCCCTGGACACCATATGTGAATTGATTGCCCCCCATTTATCCTCAGAGTTCGTACTGCTTGGTGACCTAAATTGGGATATGCTCAATACCCCGGCCATCCTACAATCCAAACTAGATGCCCTCAATCTCACGCAAATTATCAACGAACCTACCAGGTACAACCCTAAATCCGTAAACATGGGTACCCTCATAGATATCATCCTGACTAACATACCCTCTAAATACACCTCAGCTGTCTTCAACCAGGATCTCAGCGATCACTGCCTTATTGCCTGCGTCCGTAACGGGTCCGCGGTCAAACGACCACCCCTCATCACTGTCAAACGCTCCCTAAAACACTTTAGCGAGAAGGCCTTCCTAATTGACCTGGCCCAGGAATCCTGGATGGATATAGATCTCATTCCGTCAGTAGAGGATGCCTGGTTATTCCTTAAAAGTAATTTCCTCTCAATCTTAAATAAACATACCCCATTCAAAAAATACAGAACTAAGAACCGATATAGCCCCTGGTTCTCCTCAGACTTGACTGCCCTTGACCAGCACAAAAACATCCTGTGGCGTAATGCATTAGCATCAAATAGCCCCCGCGATATGCAACTTTTCAGGGAAGTTAGGAACCAATATACACAAGCAGTCAGGAAAGCAAAGGCTAACTTTTTCAAACAGAAATTTGCATCCTGTAGCACTAACTCCAAAAAGTTTTGGGACACTGTAAAGTCCATGGAGAATAAGAGCACTTCCTCCCAGTTGCCCACTGCACTGAGGCTAGGAAACACTATCACCACCGATAAATCTACAATAATCGAGAATTTCAACAAGCATTTTGCTACGGCTGGCCATGCTTTCCATCTGGCTACCACTACCCCGGCCACCAACTCTGCACCCTCTGCTGCAACTTGCCCATGCCCCCCCCCCCCCCGCTTCTCCTTCACACAAATTCAGACAGCTGATGTTCTGAAAGAGCTGCAAAATCTGGACCTCTCTTTCATAACGTCTGAGAACCCCAGAGATTGGAAAGCTGCCGCGGTCATCCCCCTCTTCAAAGGGGGTGACACTCTAGATCCAAACTGCTACAGACCTATATCCATCCTGCCCTGCCTTTCGAAAGTATTTGAAAGCCAAGTTAACAAACAGATCACCGACCATTTCGAATACCACCGTACCTTCTCCGCTATGCAATCCGGTTTCCGAGCTGGTCATGGGTGCACTTCAGCCACGCTCAAGGTCCTAAACGATATTATAACCGCGATTGATAATAGACAGTACTGTGCAGCCGTCTTCATCGACCTGGCCAAGGCTTTCGACTCTGTCAACCACCGCATTCTTATTGGCAGACTAAATAGCCTTGGTTTCTCAAATGACTACCTCGCCTGGTTCACCAACTACTTCTCACAGTTCAGTGTGTCAAATCGGAGGGCCTGTTGTCTGGACCTATGGCAGTCTCTATGGGGGTGCCACAGGGTTCAATTCTTGGGCCGACACTTTTCTCAGTGTATATCAATGATGTCGCTCTTGCTGCTGGTGACTCTCAGATCCACCTCTACGCAGACGACACCATTTTGTATACATCTGGCCCTTCATTGGACACTGTGTTAACAAACCTCCAAACGAGCTTCAATGCCATACAACACTCCTTCAGTAGCCTCCAACTGCTCTTAAACACTAGTAAAACTAAATGCATGCTTTTCAATCGAACGCTGCTGGCACCCGCCCACCCGACTAGAATCACCACTCTCGACGGGTCTGACCTAGAGTATGTGGACAACTACAAATACCTAGGTGTCTGGTTAGACTGTAAACTCTCCTTCCAGACTCACATAAAGAATCTCCAATCCAAAGTTAAATCTATAATCGGCTTCCTATTTCGCAACAAAGCCTCCTTCACTCATGCTGCCAAACATGCCCTCGTAAAACTGACTATCCTACCAATCCTTGACTTCGGCGATGTCATTTACAAAATAGCCTCCAACACTCTACTCAGCAAATTGGATGTAGTCTATCACAGTGCCATCCGTTTTGTCTCCAAAGCCCCATACACTACCCACCACTGTGACCTGTACGCTCTTGTTGGCTGGTCCTCACTACATGTTTGTCGTCAAACACACTGGCTCCAGGCCATCTATAAATCACTGCTAGGCAAATCCCCGCCTTATCTTAGCTCATTGGTCACCATAGCAGCACCCACCCGTAGTCTGCGCTCCAGCAGGTATATCTCACTGGTCATTCCCAAAGCCAACACCTCCTTTGGCCGCCATTCCTTCCAGTTCTCTGCTGCCAATGACTGGAACGAATTGGAAAAATCTCTGAAGCTGGAGACTCTTATCTCCCTCACTAACTTTAAGCATCAGTTGTCAGAGCACCTTACCGATCACTGCACCTGTACACAACCCATCTGAAATTAGCCCACCCAACTACCTCATCCCTATATTGTTATTTATTTTGCTCTTTTGCACCCCAGTATCTCTATTTGCACATAATCTCTTGCACATCTAGCATTCCAGTGTTAATACTATTGTAATTATTTTGCACTATAGCCTATTTATTGCCTTACCTCCATAACTTGCTACATTTGCACACACTGTATATATATTTTCTGTTGTATTTTTGACTTTATGTTTTTTTACCCCATATGTAACTCTGTGTTGTTTTTATCACACTGCTATGCTTTATCTTGGCCAGGTCGCAGTTGTAAATGAGAACTTGTTCTCAACTGGCTTACCTGGTTAAATAAAGGTGAAATAATAAATAAATAAAAATAAATGCTCTCCAACTTTACTTTAAGCCAGCAAAGAACGTTATCTACGAGCGTTATGTTTTCAGTTGTTGCAAACAGGAGGACGGGGAGTCCATTGACAGCTTTGTCACTAGGCTAAGGGAAAAGGCAGCTACATGTGACTATGGTGCTTTAAGAGATGAACTGATCAGAGATAAGATAGTGCTTGGCATAACTGATGAGGGCACCCGCAGACATTTGCTGAGAGAACGTGACCTGACACTGGTCTTGGCAATGGAGACATGCCGTGCAGCAGAGCTTACTGATATACGGATATGGTCCATGGAGCTAGAAAGGCAACATATGGACAATGTCAATGCTACATCCAGGCAGCCAGTAAAGAAATTCCCTTTTGCCACAGCTAATGCTAATACTACAGCCAACTCTGCAGTAGACAACCCCAATGCATCCTGATATTGTGGCATTTCTCATGGACGAGGAAAAGAACACTGCCCAGCCTATGGAAAAATATGCAAATCCTGTGGTACAGCCAATCACTTCGCAAGGGCCTGCATGAAAAGCAAGAGAAAGGAGGGTAAAGTGCACTCCATTGAAATAAACACAGATGAAGGGAACAACAGCACAGAGGATGTATATGCTAGCGAGTGCATAGGGGCAGTAAGGGCAAAAGGAAAAAAAATGTTTGTCACTCTGCTACTTAATAATAAACCACAGCAATGCCAGCTAGATTCAGGGGCCACATGTAACGTTATGAGCCTTAAAGATAAAAGGAGGCTCGCGCTCAGAGACAAACTCACACAGAGTAGCACCAAGCTGAAACTGTATTCAGGCCAGTTCATGACCTCTTTAGGCCTGTTTGTGACAGAGTGTGTTTTACGTGGCCAGAAACACACTCTTGAGTTTGAAATAGTTGAGGCTAGTCAACAGCCATTACTGTCAGGTTCTACATGCGAGCGCCTTGGGCTTATTAACTTCACCATCCCAGCTGATCTTAACATTATAGACAAAGTCCAGGCTGGGCCCCTGAGCAAGGAGACACTCTTAAGCAAGTACCATGATGTCTTCAACACACCGGTCGAGTCAGTTCCCGGCGAAGTCCACTTTGAGTTGGACGCAGCAATCCAGCCTTTCCAGTGTGCACCCCGCAATGTACCAGTGGCCATGAAAGCAGCTACGAAGGCTCAGCTTGACAAATACGAAGCAGATGGCCACATCATATCCGTCACCGAGCCTACAGACTGGATAAGTAATATGGTTATCGTCAAGAAACCAGACAAGCTACGGATATGCATTGATCCTAAACACCTCAACCGGGCTCTGAGACGTTCACATTACATTATGCCCACGTTGAAGGATGTTCTTTACAAGCTCCCAAAGGCCAGAGTCTTCACGCTCGTGGACGCCAGAGATGCCTTCCTGCAGTGCAAGCTTGACGAGCCCAGCAGCTACATGACCACCTTTTGGACACCCTGGGGCAGGAAGAGATGGTTGAAGCTCCCGTTTGGTGTCTCCGTGGCTCCAGAGGTGTATCAGCGGAAACAGCATGAGCTGTTGATGGGACTCAGTGGCGTGGAACCCATAGCAGATGACATCCTCGTAGTGGGCTGTGGGGACAGTGATGAGAACGCAGAATGTGACCATGACGCCAAGCTGCTGGCCCTGATGGTCAGATGCAGACAGGTCAAGCTAAGGCTAAGCATAAAAAAGCTTCAGTTTAAAGTGCCAGAGGTTCGCTTTCATGGGCAAATCGTGTCCTCCACCGGATTGAAGGCGGATCCAGAAAAAGTGAAGGCTGTCTTGGATATGCCCCACCCATCTGACGTGAAGGCAGTGCAGCGCTTCGTCGGATTCGTCACCTACCTGGCCAAGTTCCTACCGCGGCTCTCTGAAGTGTGTGAACCACTAAGGAGGCTCATGGACAAGGACACCATCTGGCATTGGCTCCCAAAACATGACACAGCGGTGAGGGAAATAAAACAACTGGTCACCCAGACACCTTTACTGCGATACTACCATGTGTCAAAACCTGTCACGATTCAGAGTGACTCAAGCCAGTATGGACTGGGCTGTTGCCTCATGCAAGAGGGCCAGCCTGTGGCATTCGCCTCTAGGGCACTCACTCCAACAGAGCAGAACTATGCCCAGATAGAGAAGGAGTGCCTCAGCATTGTGTTTGCATGCCAACGCTTCCACCACTACCTGTACGGGCGTGACAATATTACCGCAGAGACAGATCACAAGCCCCTTATTGCTATATTCAGCAAGCCTCTCCTGAATGCCCCGAAACGACTGCAGAGCATAATACTGGCCCTACAAAACTACAACCTCAAGGTGGTGTATAAGCCAGGGCCAGAGATGTATGTGAGTGACACGCTCAGCAGGGCTACTGCATCAGGCACTCACACACGCTCCATGCATGAACAACACGCAGTGTGCAGCTTACAAACAGAGCAAGTGGATGTTGAACACATCAACCAGGCTGACTACCTCAATGTTACGGACCAGCGCCTTATACAAATCAGACAGCACACAGACAGGGACGAGCAACTCCAGGCATTGAGGAGTGTGATTCTGATGGGCTGGCCCGACTGCAAGGAAGAAACTGCTTTAGCCACCAGAGAATATTGGCCAGTCAAAGAAGAGCTCAGTGTTCAAAACGGAGTAATATTCAAGGGTCAGAGAGTCGTTATTCCCCGGTCTCTGCGCCCTGAGATGTTGGCGCGCGTGCACTCAGGTCACATAGGAGGTGAGGCCTGTTACAGACAAGCACGTGACACACTGTATTGGCCAGGAATGCAGAGTGAAATCAAAGACTATGTCAGTAAATGCACAATCTGCAATGAATATGCCAATGAGCAACAATGCGCCCCTGGCAGATAGTAAGTCTGGATCTCTTCCAGCACAGTGGCAAAGACTTTCTGCTGGTAGTTGATCATTACTCAGACTTCTGGGAGATTGACCTCCTCCCCGACCTCTCAGCAGAGACAATGATCAAACGCAGTTTGCCCGCTATGGCCAGCCAGATAGGGTAATTTCAGATAATGGACCCCCATTCTCCGGAAGTGAGTTCCGAAAATTGCCTGGAAAGCAATCCTGCAGTGGCGCAATACCCCGACAGAAGGCATGATTAGCAGCCCGGCCCAGCGCCTCATGGCACTGCGTTTAAAAGCAGCTCTGCCAGTAGCAAGCACTCTCCTGGAGCCATGTGTGGTCACAGACGTGCTGGTGAAGCTACGTCACAGAAGACAGGTCTCCAAGTTCATCTATGACAAATCAGCAAAATACTTAAATGAGCTCAGGGTGGGTGAAACGGTGCGAATGAAGCCACTACCAGGGGCCCGGACGGGCCTCTGGAGACTCGGATCCTGTGTACAGAAAGTGGCACCACGCTCCTACTTGGTCGAAGTGAATGGATCACTGTACCGTCGTAACAGGGTTGACCTTCGGATTGCTGAGCCAGCATCTACTCAGAACTCTGATGGTCATAGGGGTCGCATGACAAAATACGGAACCCCAGCAAGTCACATGGGGCCTGAGGCACTGGGCGAAGTGCCAGGGGATCACAAGTCGGCCACTCCCTCGCCCATCAATACTCCCCTTAGACAGTCAGGTGACATGCCTGTGCGGGAGCCCGCAGTCCACGCAGACAAGTCCCCTGTCTTTTCACGCTGCGGGCGTCTGTCCCAGCCACCAAAAATACTTAATATGTAGGTTTCCCATTAGGGATTGTTGACAGACAGAGATAAAAGTGAAGAGAGTATCAAAATGTGTTAAGTGGTTAACTGAAAAAATAAAAAAAATACTAAACTGTTCATGTTGGAAATTACTACTAGGTTTGTTTTGTTAGTGAATTGACAGTTCCTGTCCTATTTTATAAAAGGGAAGATGTTATGGGGTGGAAGATGGCACAATGATGCCATCTGTTGGTAAATGTTAATTACTGTAACTCCAGTGTTTTACCGGTGTACTTGAGATACCCGGATGTATTGCAATATACTGAACAAGACTGGTTACTCGCATCAATGCCTCTGTCTCGTCATTTAACATTCAAACAAAGAGTGGGAGATCTCAGCTTAATGCATGATACTTGTACGGCTCCGGTTAACTTGAATAAAGAAGTACTTATGTTTTAAAGAACAGTTGTTTTCTTTAGTATTTCTTAGACAAGAAGATAAAACATGGTACCAGGAGTGAAATAACTCGATTTGACTCATCCATCATCAAGTTTTGGTCAAAAATGCTGAACGCCGCCAAGAGGCTTCACGTCAACTAGCTAGCAAACTTGACTAACGTTAGCTAACTAGCCACTGGGCTAACGAGAATGAGGTAAAAATAACCACGCCGGAGCTAACGGAGCGTGCAGTGCATGTAGCTAGTCGTTTTGCAGTGCTAGCTGGCTAACGACATGGAGCAGCTAAAGCCTCCAACAGAACTGAAACTGAACGGCAACGTTGAAGAGCAATGGAAGCGGTTCAAGCAGCGTTTCAGCCTCTATCTGACGGCGATAGGAGCGGCTGGAAAAGACGACGCACAGAAGGTCGCACTGTTTCTCACAGTCTAGGACACCATTGACGTCTACAACAGCTTTCAGCTAATGGATGAAGAGCAAGTAGATTATGAACTGGTATAAGTCAAATTTCTGTCTTTTTGAACTCCCAGAATAAATTATTATGGACTTGAATCTGAAATATCAGTGGTGTAATTTCAGTCAAATTGCAGACTTTCTGATATGAGAGAATTGTCATGGGGGTGAGAGACAAGGGGCTGAGAGAAGTTATTTGGTGAGAATGAATTGACACTAGAAAGAGCGATACAAATGTGTCAAGCTAGAGAGGTGACTCAGAGTCGCATACGGCCAATGGACAGCGGTGTTCTTAGTGACACCGTATGCAAAGTGGAGTACGTTAGTGAAGGAAGAGCTACAGCTAAACGGCTAACTTCAAAGGACAGCATCACACTTCAGGGAACCAGCGCTCATGTAGCAACTGAGAAGGAGAGCACAGACCTTGCCAGTGCCCAGCATATAGAAAAGAGTGTTACAACTGTGGCATGAAGAACCCCTTCTCACTCAAATGCAGGCAGCGGAGACAACAAAATACAGTACACTGTGTCAACGATGACCAGGACAACAGTGGTGACAACGAGTACAGTGAGGGGTCTTTTGGTGACCTCTTTGTGGGAACAGTCGCACTTGCAGGACTAGACGAGGACTGCTACCTACAAGACTAATGGAACTGATATTGTGTTCAAACTTGTCACTGGAGCACAGGTCAACATCATTCCAGAGACTGAATTGTTACGGTTACAGGTAAAACCAGTGGTCTTCAGGGACATGCAGGTTGGTGCTGGAGGTAGATGATGAATCTCACAAGGTTCCGTTTGTCATAGTAAAGGGAGAAACAACACCCATCATTGGGTTAAAGTCATGTAACTTACTGGGTCTAGTGAAATGGGTTCATATGGTGAAATTACTAATGTTGAGGATGCATATGCTGATGTTTTTCAGGGAATAGGAAAACTCAAGGTGCAGTACAAAATGGAGTTAGATCAGCCAAATAGACCAGTGATCCATGCACCTAGAAAGGTACCATTATCACCAAGAGACTAGCTAAAAGCAGAGCTGCTGAGGCTAGAGTCCTTAGATATCCTAGACAAAGTAGAAGAGCCTACTGAATGGGTCCACTCACTAGTAATAGTTGAGAAGGAAGACGGCTCGCTCAGACTGTGTATGGATCCAAAAGAGCTAAACAAGCATGTAAAAAGGGAACCCTTTCAGCTGCCTACCAGAGGGGAGATATTCAGGGACATAGCAGGGGCTAAATACTTCTCAAAGCTAGACACCTCTTCAGGGTTTTGGCAGATCAGTCTAGACAAGGAGAGTACAAGGCTTTGTACTTTCAATACTCCTTTTGGTAGCTAGTCATTTAAAAGGCTCCCGTTTGGTCTCACTTCAGCACCAGAAGTCTTTCACAGGACAGTCCAACAGATATCTGAGAGTGTGTCAGGCACCACAGTGTCCATTGATGATGTGCTAATATGGGCTCAGACTCTTGAAGAGCACAACACCAGGTTGAAAGCAGCACTTGATCTAGCCAGAGATAATGGGCTAAAGCTAAACGCAGACAAATGGGAATTCAGAAAGACAGAAATAACCTTCTTGGGTGAAAAACTAACATGTGAAGGTGTTCAGATGGACCAGAGCAAAGTGACAGCCATCAAGAACATGCCACTGCCTACCGATCAAGAGGACGTACAAAGGTTCTTAGGGATGGTTTAACTATGTGGGCTAATTTGTACCTAATCTGGCAACTCACACTAGTCAGATGAGAAGTCTACTGTGTAAAACTACAGATTGGTGTTGGAACAGTAATCATCAGAAAGAGTTTTGAGGAGCTCAAGGCATTGATCATTGTGAGGACAACAATGACTAGATTATGTTCTAATACTGTTATTGCATCAAATGGTTGTTTTCTGCAGTAGAACAGGGTTCTTAGAACTCTCATGTGTCTGTTAACACTGACAGTAGATTAACGATGCCTTTGGTGATAAAACCTACAGAACACATTCCATAGAATGAGTTGGTGTAATGAGGTACCAGGGAGAGATGGCTCGGGGATGGATAATGATGAGAGGAAGCTTGTTTTGGAGGCTAAACTCTGATTTCCATACAGTAAGAACAGTCTTCATAGCAAATGCTTTCTGGCTTGGGGACACTCCTTTCTCATATATCAAGTCTCACCTTTTGACTCATTCCATACATCTGTTATTTGTCATGTAGACTAAGAGGGTGTATCTTTGCTATAAAAGATCTTTAGTATTCTTTGTGTCAAGACTGTTGGGTCGACCAGCCTCAACTTATTACCTTATTGATACGTTTTGAATAAAGTAATATCCTGATTGGTGATTGACCCTGTCTCTCCTCATTATTGATTAGAATGTCCACTACATCATGCATGCTCCACTACTGAGGTTCTATGATAAAAAGCTCAAAACCTCAATCTCAGCAGATGCCTCTAAAGCAGGTTAAGGTGCAGTGTTGTTACAGCAGTATGGCACTAGATGGCGCCCAGTTGCATATGCCTCCAGGGCTCTGCCAACTTCTGAGTGGAACTATGCTCAGATTGAGAAAGAGGCATTGGCACTGTCATATGCATGTGAGAAATGCAGTGTGTTTATCTGTGGTAAAACAGTGTGGGCTGAAACAGATCATCAACCTTAAGTTACTATTGTAAAGAAGGGTCTAACACACACACCACCAAGAGAACAGGGACTGTTTCTAAAACTTCAGAAATATGACTTGCAACTCGAGTACAGGCCAGGGAAAGAATTGTTAGTGGCAGACACATTGTCCAGAGCTTTTGACAGCTCAGAACCAAACCAGATATATATGAGCAGGACGAGACCATACATGTAAACCTTATCAGAGAGAGTTGCCCAGTCTCAGATGAAATGTGGACAGTTATTTCACGTGCTACTGCAGAAGATGAGTGTTTGCAAAAGGTGATTCAAGCCATAACATGCAGGTAGTCTGTACAAGCTATACCATACCCTTATGGTCAATACAGGGATGAGCTATCTGGACTTGATGGAATTCTGTTTAAGGGTTCAAGAATTGTGATACCAAGTGTGTTACAGAGAAACATTCTGATCAAAATACACAAGGAACATCCAGGGATGGAAAAGTCAAAACGACGTGCAAAAGCAGTGTTATTCTGGCCCAAGATGAATGTTGATATAGAGCAGACACTTACAGCCTGTGAAACATGCCAGAAATACAGGTCAAAACAGAGCAAAGAGCCAGTGTGGGTTGAGGAAAAAAAGGTATTGAGACCATGGGGCAAAGTAGGAATAGACACTGGCTGGAATGCGGTTTTAACCAATCAGCATTCAGGATTAGACCCACCCGTTGTATAATGATGGACTATTACTCTCATTACCCAGAGAGCTTTGCTGAAGGACACTACTGCTAGTCAGGTGATAACTCACATTAAGTCATTCTTTATCGTCATGGGGTCGCAGAGGTAGTCCGTACGGACAACGCCTCACAGTTCAGCTTTCAGTGATTTTGCTAAACTGTACGGGTTCAAGCATGTCACATCCAGCCCACTGTACCCACAGTCTAATGGGTTAGTCGAGAACGGTGCCAAAACAGTGAAACTACTGCTTGAGAAAGCTCTCAACTCAGACAGATCCGAATCTAGCTTTGTTAAACTACAGGGCTATTCCACAAAAAAAAATTATGTCTCCTGCAGAGCTGTTGTTCAACAGGAAACTCAAAACTAGGTTGCCAGTACTCCTAGAAACAGAGAAGCATGACAAGGTGATTCTTAACCAACGGAGAGAAAAGACTGAACAGAAAAGGTACTATGACAAAGGGTCCAAGGTGCTCAGTGCACTCAGTCCAAATGATAGGGTGAAAATGCATGATGGGAAAACATGGAGCGCTGAGGCCCGTGTGGTGAGAACAATGGCAACCAGGTCATGTGATCTAATGACACCTGAGGGAGTTACATACAGGAGAAACAGGAGACACTTGTTACATGTACCTGAGTGTGAGCAAACAGACAGGCGAGACAGTGACATTACAGGTCAGACAACGTCAAGCCCAGACACTCCTGTGTCATTACAGGTCAGACAACGTCAAGTCCAGACACTCCTGTGTCATTACAGGTCAGACAACGTCAAGCCCAGACACTCCTGTGTCATTACAGGTCAGACAACGTCAAGCCCAGACACTCCTGTGTCATTACAGGTCAGACAACGTCAAGCCCAGACACTCCTGTGTCATTACAGGTCAGACAACGTCAAGCCCAGACACTCCTGTGTCATTACAGGTCAGACAACGTCAAGCCCAGACACTCCTGTGTCATTACAGGTCAGACAACGTCAAGCCCAGACACTCCTGTGTCATTACAGGTCAGACAACGTCAAGCCCAGACACTCCTGTGTCATTACAGGTCAGACAACGTCAAGCCCAGACACTCCTGTGTCAGACCCACCTGTTGAAATGAGACGGTCAGGTAGAGAAGGCCAAGCTCATCAGAGGCCGATTGAGGAAGTATAAATGTGTTATTGAAGTGCAGTGTTCACTATGCAAAGAAGTGTAACCAGGTTTTATAGAGAATTGTTATTGTTTTATCTTATAAGGGAAAAAGGCATATCTTGATAAGGGGGATGAAGCATATTGTATCGGAGGCCACGTGACCACTTAGGGGACGCTCAGCCCGCGCAGGGGAGTGGGAGATCTCATCTCAATGCTCGATACTTGTACGGCTCCGGTTAACTTGAATAAAGAAGGACTTATGTTATAAAGAACTGTTGTTTTATTTAGTATTTCTTAGACAAGAACATACAACAACCTCCTCTACGCTGATCCTCAATACAGGGGCTCCACAAGGGTACGTACTCTGCCCCCTCCTGTACTCCCTGTTCACACATGACTGCAGGGCCACGCACGTCTCCAACTCAATCATCAAGTTTGCAGACAACACAATAGTGGTAGCTCTGATTACTAACAATGACGAGACAGCCTACAGGGAGGAGTTGAGGGCCCTGGCGGAGTGGTGCCATGAAAATAACCTCTCCCTCAACGTCAACAAGACGAAGGATCTGATCAAGGACTTCAGGAGACAGCAGAGGTAGCACGCCCCCATCCACATCGAAAGGGCCACAGTGGAGAAAGTGAAAAGCTTAAAGTTCCTCGGCGTACACATCACTGACAATCTGAAATGGTCCACCCACACAGACAGTGTGGTGAAGAAAGTGCAACAGCACCTCTTGAATCTCAGGAGGCTGAATACATTTGGCTTGGCCCATAAGACCCTCACAAACTTTTACAGATGCACCATTGAGAGCATCCTGTCGGACTGTATCACCACCTGGTACGGCAACTGCACCGTCCGCAACCACAGGGCTCTCCAGAGGGTGGTGCGGTCTGCTAAACACATCACCGGGGGGCACACTGCCTGCCCTCAGCCACCCAAGCCACGGCCTGTTAACCCCGCTACCATCCAGAAGGCAAGGTCAGTACAGGTGCATCAAAGCTGGGACCGAGAGACTGAAAAACACTGTCACTAGATGGCTACCATCCGGTTACTCTACCCTGCACCTTAGAGTCTGCTGCCCGATGTACATAGACATGGAATCACTGGTCACTTTAATGTTTACTGTAAACTCTATTCTGGTCAAGGCCCATCCTATTTAACTATTGCTGTACATATACTATTCTTCAGATACAGTGCCCTGGTGCACAACTGAGCAAGAGGACAAATACATTAGAGTGTCTAGTTTGAGAAACAGACGCCTCACAGGTCCTCAACTGGCAGCTTCATTAAATAGTACCCGCAAAACACCAGTCTCAATGTCAACAGTGAAGAGGCGACTCCGGGATGCTGACCTAGACAGAGCTGCAAAGAAAAAGCCATATCTCAGACTGGCCAATACAAATAAAAGATTAAGATGGGCAAAAGAACACAGACACTGGACTTTTTCTTTGCAACTCTGCCTAGGTCAGCATCCCGGAATCGCCTCTTCACTGTTGACGTTGAGACTGTTTTTTTGCGGGTACTATTTAATGAAGCTGCCAGTTGAGGACCTGTGAGGCGTCTGTTTCTCAAACTAGACACTAATGTATTTGTCCTCTTGCTCATTTGTGCACCGGGGCCTCCCACTTTCTTTTCTGGTTAGCGCAGTTTGAGCTGTTCTGTGAAGGGAGTAGTACACAGCATTGTATGAGATCTTGAATCCCAAACTTGGATTAGCAAACACAACGTGCCATTGGAACACAGGACTGGTTGCTGATAATGTGCATCTGTACGCCTATGTAGATATTCCATAAAAAATCAGCCGTTTCCAGCTACAAAAGCCATTTACAACATTAACAATGTCTACAGTGTATTTTTGATCTCCCGAGTGGTGCAGTGGTCTAAGGCACTGCATCACAGTGCTAGCTGTGCCACTAGAGATCCTGGTTCGAATCCAGGCTCTGTCGTAGCCGGCCGCGACCGGGTGACCCATGGGGCGGCGCACAATTGGCCCAGCGTCGTCCAGGGTAGGGGAGGGAATAGCAGGCAGGGATGTAGCTTAGTTGATAGAGCATGCCGTTTGCAATGCCAGGGTTGTGGGTTCGATTCCCACGGGAGGCCAGCATAAAAAAAATTATATATAAAATAAATATATGCACTCACTAACTGTAAGTCGATCTGGATAAGAGCGTCTGCTAAATGACTAAAATGTAAATCTTCAGTTTCTTGGCAATTTCTCGCAT
Source organism: Coregonus lavaretus (assembly GCF_964263955.1). Classification (NCBI taxonomy): domain Eukaryota; kingdom Metazoa; phylum Chordata; class Actinopteri; order Salmoniformes; family Salmonidae; genus Coregonus; species Coregonus lavaretus. The sequence continues at coordinate 5,741,934 of NC_140008.1, forward strand.
GGAATAGCCTTCATTTCTCAGAACAAGAATAGACTGACAAGTTTCAGAAGAAAGTTTTTTGTTTCTGGCCATTTTGATCCTGTAATCGAACCCACAATTGCTGATGCTCCAGATACTCAACTAGTCTCAAGAAGGCCAATTTTATTGCTACTTTAATCAGCACAACAGTTTTCAGCTGTGCTAACATAATTGCAAAAGGGTTTTCTAATGATCAATTAGCCTTTTTTAAATGATAAACTTGGATTAGCAAACACAACGTGCCATTGGAACACAGCACTGATGGTTGCTGATAATGTGTATCTGTACGCCTATGTAGATATTCCATAAAAAATCAGCTGTTTCTAGCTACAAAAGCCATTTACAACATTAACAATGTCTACAATGTATGTTTGATCAATTTGATGTTATTTTAATGGACAAAAAATGTGCTTTTCTTTCAAAAACAAGGACATTTCTAAGTGACCCCAAACTTTTGAACGGTCGTGTATATATATATTTATGCTCCGGATTCCAACATTGGTCGTCGTAATATTTTAATATTTCTTAATTCCACTCCTTTACTTTTTAGATAAAATCAAAGCATATTTGTCATATGTATATATATAGGATGCAACCAGTCAGGATGCTCTCGATGGTGCAGCTGTAGAACCTTTTGAGGATTTGAGGACCCATGCCAAATCTTTTCAGTCTCCTTAGGGGAATAGGCTTTGTCGTGCCCTCTTCACAACTGTCTTGGTGTGCTTGGACCATGTTAGTTTGTTGGTGATGTATACACCAAGGAACTTGAACCTCTCAACCTGTTCCACTACAGACCCGCCGATGAGAATGGGGGTGTGCTCGGTCCTCTTCTTTTTCCTGTAGTCCTGGCACCACACTGCAGGTCTCTGACCCTCCTCCCTATAGGCTGTCTCGTCGTTGTCGGTGATCAGGCCTACCACTGTTGTGTCATCAGCAAAGTTAATGATGGTGTTGGAGTCGTGCATTGCCATGCAGTCATGAGTGATCAGGGAGTACAGGAGGGGACTGAGCACGCACCCCTGAGGGGCTCCCTTGTTGAGGATCAGCGTGGCGGATGTGTTGTTACCTACCCATACCACCTGGAGTCAATGAATAGAATTATCACATAGGTGTTCCTTTTGTCCAAGTGTGAAAGGGCAGTGTGGAGCGCAATAGAGATTGCATCATCTGTGGATCTGTTGGGGCGTTATGCAAATTAGAGTGGATCTAGGGTTTCTGGGATAATGGTGTTGATGTGAGCCATAACCAGCCTTTCAAAACACTTCATTGCTACAGAAGTGAGTGCTACGGGTCGTTAGTCATTTAGGCAGGTTACCTTAGTGTTCTTGGGCACAGACACTATGGTGGTCTGCTTGAAACATGTTGGTATTACAGACTCAGACAGGGAGAGGTTGAAAATGTCAGTGAAGACACTTGCCAGTTGGTCAGCGCATGCTCGGAGTACACATCCTGGTAATCCATCTGGCCCTGCGGCCTTGTGAATTTTGACCTGTTTAAAGGTCTTACTCACATCGGCTATGGAGAGCGTGATCACAGTCATCCGGAACAGCTGATGCTCTCATGCTTGTTTCAGTGTTACTTGCCTCGAAGCGAGCATAGAAGTAATTTAGCTTGTCTGGTAGGCTTGTGTAACTGGGCAGCTCGCGGATGTGCTTCCCTTTTAGTCTGTAATAGTTTGCAAGCCCTGCAACATCCGACGAGCGTCAGAGCCGGTGAAGTACGATTCGATCTTAGTCCTTAGACGCTTTGCCTGTTTGATGGTTCGTCGGAGGGCATAGCAGGATTTCTTATAAGCTTCCGGGTTAGATTCCCGCTCCTTGAAAGCAGCAGCTCTACCCTTTAGCCCAGTGCGGATTTTGCCTGTAATCCATGGATTCTGGTTGGGGTATGTACGTACAGTCACTGTAGGGATGGGGGGACAACGTCATCATTGACTTATTGATGAAGCCAGTGACTGATGTGGTGTCCTTCTGAATGCCATCAGAAGAATCACGGAACATATTCCAGTCTGTGCTGGCAAAACAGTCCTGTAGCTTAGCATCTGCTTCATCTGACCACTTTTTTATTGACCAAGTCACTGGTGCTTCCTGCTTTAGTTTTTGCTTGTAAGCAGGAATCAGGAGGATATAATTATGGTCAGATTTGCCAAATGGAAGGCGAGGGAGAGCTTTATACGTGTCTATGTGTGTGGAGTAAAGGTGGTCTAGAGTTTTTTTCCCTCTGGTTGCACGTTTAACATGCTGGTAGAAATGAGGTAAAACAGATTTAAGTTTCCCTGCATTAAAGTCCCTGGCCACTAGGAGCGCCACCTCTGGATGAGTGTTTTCCTGTTTGCTTATGGCCATATACAGTTCATTTAGTGCTGTCTTAGTGCCTGCATCAGTTTGTGGTGGTAAATAGACAGCTACGAAGAATATAGATGAAAACTCTCTTGGTAGATAGTGTGGTCTACAGCTTATCATGAGATACTCTACCTCAGGCGAGCAAAACCTTGAGACTTCCTTAGATTTCGTGCACCAGCTGTTGTTTACAAATATACATAGACAGCCACCCCTTGTCTTACCAGAGGCTGCTGTTCTATCCTGCCGATACAGTGTATAACCCGCCAGCTGTATGTTATTCATGTCCTCGTTCAGCCACGACTTGGTGAAACAAGATATTACAGTTTATAATGTCCCGTTGGTAGGATATTCGTGCCTGTAGTTTGTCCACTTTATTATCAAGCGATTGGAAATTGGCCAATAGTATCGATGGCAAAGGCAGATTAGCCACTCGTCACCGGCTCCTTACCAAGCACCCCGATCTCCTTCCTGTCACGGTTTCGGCCGAGGCTGCTCCTCCTCCTGGTTCGGGCAGGCTTCGGCGTTCGCCGTCCCCGGAGTATTAGCTGCCACCGCTCTATGTGTCTGCATTTGATTATGTTTGTCTGTCTGTATCACCTGTGTCCAATTGTGTAATTATTACGTGTCCTATAAGTTCCTGGTTTTGTTCTAGTACTTTGTGTGTTGTTGCTTCCTGCCTTTGTGTCGGAGCTTTGTGTTTTTGCTCCCGTTTTGTTTCGTGTATTTAGTGTTTACGCGTGTGCGTAATTTTCCCTCGCCTCGTTGTTTGTTTTGAGGTCGGAGGTGTTCCTCTTACATTTTGATGACTATTAAAGTCTGTTGGACTTTACCTCTGTGTCCTGCGCCTGACTCCTCCACCACATCCACATCGGTAGCATTGACAGAACAACACACCATTTATGGAGTCAGCAGGAACAGCGGCGGTACCCAAATCCCTGGAGGACCGGATCAATTACCAGGACACCATGATCCGGCAACTCGGAGCCGTCGTGGACGAGGTGTCCAACAAACTGCGCCGTTTGGTGTATCGGGAGGTGCCCACGCCTTCCCACACCATCCCAGCACCAACGGCCAGCCCTCCTCTCTCAGCACCGGAACCCAGTGGCATTCGGCTCTCGCTCCCGAGGGCATATGACGGTTCTGCAGCCGGGTGTCAGGGCTTCCTCCTGCAGGTAGAACTTTACCTTGCCACTATACACCCGGCGCCCTCGGGATACGAGAGCGTCTCCGCCCTCATCTCCTGTCTCTCCGGCAAGGCGTTGGAGTGGGCCAACGCCGAATGGACGGGAATAGACGCCGCAACCATCACCTACGCTGAGTTTTCCCGCCGCTTCAGGACTGTCTTCGATCATCCACCTGAGGGGAAAGCGGCGGGAGAGCGTCTATTCCACCTCCGACAGGGGAAGAGGAGCGCACAGGAGTTCGCACTGGAGTTCCGGACACTAGCAGCGGATGCGGGGTGGAATGAGAGGGCCCTCATCGACCACTACCGGTGTAGCCTACGAGAGGACGTTCGTCGTGAGCTGGCCTGCAGGGACACCAACCTGTCGTTCGACCAGTTGGTGGACATCTCCATCCGTCTAGACACCCTGCTGGCTACCCGCGGACGTCCCGAGTGGGGGTCGTCCATTCCACCCTCCAGCACCTCCGAGCCTATTCCTATGGAGCTCGGGGGTGCTGGCGCTAGAGAGAGGAGGAGAGGGAACCCGAGGGAGGCCATCCCCTGCACCACCTGTGGGCGTGGAGGACACACCGCGGCCAGGTGCTGGGGAGGGTCTCCTAGGAGAGGTGACAGCAGGCCACGCACTGGGGAGTCATTTCAGGTGAGTAGGCGCCCCACTTACCCAGAGCTCTCTGTTGGTCACATGAGTATTCCTGTGTGTTTTCCACAGGTGGCACCTCATTCCCAGCATAAGGCGCTAGTAGATTCAGGCGCAGCTGGGAACTTTATTGATCGGGCATTTTGTGCTAGGTTAGGAATTCCCCTTCGGCCGGTAGAAGTTCCATTCCCTGTCCACGCATTAGACAGCCGGCCGTTGGGGTCGGGTCTGATCAGGGATGTCACAGCACCGCTGACGATGATGACGCAGGGGGGTCATGAGGAAATCATTCAGTTCTATCTGATTGACTCTCCTGCGTACCCAGTGGTGTTGGGTCTTCCCTGGTTAAGCACCCATGATCCTACCATAGCGTGGCAACAGAGGGCTCTTATGGAGTGGTCTGCCCAGTGTGTAGGGAGATGTCTAGGTGTTTCCATAGGGGCGACCTCGGTAGAGAGTCCGAACCAAGTGCCCGCACTGCGCATTCCCCCTGAGTATGAGGATTTAGCACTTGTGTTTAGCAAATCGAGGGCAGCACGGCTACCTCCTCATAGACAGGGGGACTGTGCGATAAATCTCCAGACAGGAGCAGCTCTTCCCCGGAGTCATGTGTATCCCCTGTCTCAAGAGGAAACTGCGGCTATGGAGACTTACATAGCCGAGTCCTTGGCACAGGGATACATACGGTCCTCCACTTCTCCGGTCTCCTCGAGTTTCTTCTTTGTGAAGAAGAAGGACGGGGGATTGCGCCCGTGTATTGATTACCGTAGTCTCAATCAGATCACAGTGAAATACAGTTACCCACTTCCACTGATTGCGACGATGACGGAGTCATTACGCAGAGCGCGGTTCTTCACAAAGTTGGATCTCAGGAGCGCGTACAATTTGGTGCGCATTAGGGAGGGGGATGAATGGAAAACAGCATTTAGCACCACCTCGGGTCATTACGAGTATCTCGTCATGCCATACGGGTTAATGAATGCTCCTTCAGTCTTCCAATCCTTTGTTGACGAGATTTTCCGGGACATGCATGGGCAGGGTGTAGTGGTGTACATTGACGACATTCTAGTGTATTCTTCTACACGAGCCGAGCATGTAGCCCAGGTGCGCCGAGTATTGAGACGACTGTTGGAGCATGACTTGTATGTCAAGGCAGAGAAATGCCTGTTCTTCCAGGAGTCCGTCTCCTTTTTGGGTTATCGGTTGTCCGCGTCTGGCGTGGAGATAGAGGTGGACCGGGTATCGGCTGTGCGTAATTGGCAAACTCCAACCACTGTAAAAGAGGTGCAGCAGTTCTTGGGTTTTGCTAATTACTACCGGAGATTTATTCTGGGTTTTGGACAGGTTGCAGCTCCCATTACGTCCCTGCTAAAGGGGGGTCCGGTGCGTTTGCGATGGTCGGCTGAGGCGGACAGGGCATTTGTCAAACTAAAGAACCTGTTCACCTCGGCTCCTGTGCTGGCGCATCCGGATCCCTCTTACCCATTCCAAGTAGAGGTAGACGCGTCCGAGACCGGTATTGGGGCAGTTCTATCACAACGGTCCGGCACGCCACCTAATCTCCGCCCCTGTGCGTTCTACTCCAAGAAGCTCAGCTCGGCGGAGAGTAACTATGATGTTGGGGACAGGGAGCTGTTAGCCGTAGTCCAGGCCCTAAAGGTGTGGAGGCATTTGCTTGAGGGGGCTCAACACCCTTTCCTCATTCTGACGGATCACCATAACCTGGAGTACATCCGGGCAGCTAGGAGATTGAACCCTCGTCAGGCTAGGTGGAACATGTTCCTAACCCGGTTCGTTTTTAAGATCACATACATCCCTGGGTCCCAGAATGGTAAGGCAGACGCCCTGTCCCGGCGGTATGACACAGAGGAGAGGTCCAACGAGCCTACTTCCATACTGCCGGAGTCTTGTTTGGTGGCTCCTGTGGTATGGGAGGTCGATTCTGAAATCGAGCGGGCACTGCGTACCGACCCTACTCCCCCCGAGTGTCCTGTGGGGCGGACGTACGTTCCGCTCGAGATTCGTGATCGCCTTATTTATTGGGCTCATACATCACCCTCCTCTGGACATCCAAGTATTGGCCGGACATTGCACTGTCTTAGCATGAAATACTGGTGGCCAACGTTAGCCAGGGATGTGAGGGTTTATGTCTCCTCCTGCTCGGTGTGTGCCCAGTGTAAGGCGCCTAGACATTTGCCCAGGGGTAAGCTACATCCCCTGCCCGTTCCACAACGACCCTGGTCCCACCTATCGGTGGATTTTGTTACCGACCTTCCCCCCTCCCAGGGGAATACCACCATTTTGGTCGTTGTGGATCGGTTTTCCAAGGCCTGTCGTCTCCTTCCCATGCCGGGTCTCCCTACTGCCCTACAAACCGCTGAGGCCCTATTCACCTATGTTTTCCGGCACTATGGGGTACCCGAGGATATAGTGTCTGACCGAGGTCCCCAGTTCACCTCCAGAGTTTGGGGGGCGTCTATGGAACGGTTGGGGGTCTCGGTAAGCCTTACCTCGGGGTACCACCCGGAGAGCAATGGGCAGGTGGAACGTGTCAACCAGGATGTGGGTAGGTTTTTGAGGTCCTATTGCCGGGACCGGCCGGAGGAGTGGTCTCGGTTCATCCCCTGGGCAGAGATGGCCCAGAACTCTCTCCGCCACTCCTCCACCAATTTAACACCCTTCCAGTGTGTTTTAGGTTACCAGCCGGTCCTGGCACCATGGCACGAGAGCCAGATCGAGGCCCCTGCGGTGGACGATTGGATTCGGCGCTCGGAGGAGACGTGGGACGCTTCCCATGTCCATCTGCAGCGTGCCATCCGTCAACAAAAGGCGAGCGCCGACCGCCACTGCAGTGAGGCACCGGTGTACGCACCGGGAGATCGAGTCTGGCTCTCGACTCGAAACCTGCCCCTCCGCCTGCCCTGCCGGAAGCTGGGTCGGCGGTTTGTGGGGCCCTTCAAAGTCCTGAGAAGATTGAACAAGGTGTGTTACAGGTTACAACTGCCTATAGAGTATAAAAATATTAACCCCTCGTTCCATGTGTCTCTTCTCAGGCCGGTGGTAGCTGGCCCACTCCAAGAGGATGAGATAGGAGAGACCCCTCCGCCCCCTTTGTACAGAGTCCGGACCATCTTGGACTCGAGACGCCGGATGAGTGGTCTCCAGTATCTCGTGGAGTGGGAGGGGTACGGTCCGGAGGAACGGTGCTGGGTGCCCAGGAGGGACATACTCGATCCATCCCTCCTGACTGAGTTTCACCATGGGCATCCCACGCGCCCGGGTCCGCGTCCTCCTGGCCGTCCCCGAGGCCGGGGTCGGCGCACGGCTGGAGCCGCGCGTCAAGGGGGGGGGGTACTGTCACGGTTTCGGCCGAGGCTGCTCCTCCTCCTGGTTCGGGCAGGCTTCGGCGTTCGCCGTCCCCGGAGTAATAGCTGCCACCGCTATATGTGTCTGCATTTGATTATGTTTGTCTGTCTGTATCACCTGTGTCCAATTGTGTAATTATTACGTGTCCTATAAGTTCCTGGTTTTGTTCTAGTACTTTGTGTGTTGTTGCTTCCTGCCTTTGTGTCGAGCTTTGTGTTTTTGCTCCCGTTTTGTTTCGTGTATTTAGTGTTTACGCGTGTGCGTAATTTTCCCTCGCCTCGTTGTTTGTTTTGAGGTCGGAGGTGTTCCTCTTACATTTTGATGACTATTAAAGTCTGTTGGACTTTACCTCTGTGTCCTGCGCCTGACTCCTCCACCACATCCACATCGGTAGCATTGACACTTCCGCGATATCTCCTTTTCTTTCTACTGCGAATAACGGGGATGAGGGCCCTGTCAGGTGTCTGGAGCAAATCCCACTCATTAAAGAAAAATTATTCGTCCAGTTCAAGGTGAGTAATCGCTTTTCTGATGTCCAGAAGCTCTTTTCGGTCATAAGAGACGGTAGAAGCAACATTATGTACAGAATAAGTTACAAACAATGCGAAACAACGAACAAAATAGCACGGTTGGTTAAGAGTCCATTGTGTATTGTTAGATATTACTGCACTGTTGGAGCCAGGAACACAAGCATTTCGCTACACCCACAATAACATCTGCTAAATATTTGTGTTAAAATTTGATTCGATTTTTGAAAGTGTTCCATAATTCTCAATCCGCATTGCGTTGTGGCTAAGAACAGCCCTTAGCTGTGGTATTGTATATTGGCCATATACCACACCTCCTCAGGCCTTATTGCTTAAGTAGAACACATTAGTGTATTATAAGGCATTATAAAGGTCATTAAAATAATTATACATATGTTCTTCATAGAAACTGTTACCCTTTATATATTCTAACAACTCACATTTTAAGATTCATTATTTCATTTGTTCCATGTTAAGGACTCTAACCTAGGAACAAAACTTTTTGTCTCCCTCTTCCTGTTGCATGCAGTTCCTCTCTCTCTTCCTCCATTCCTCTAACATATCCCTCCCTCCTTTTAACCCCACCCCTCTGGCAGAACCAGTAAGTTTCTCCCCCTCACACAAACTATTTTAGGAGAAAACGAAACTGGTCTGACTCTCTGTGTCGTCTGTCTGTGTGAGAGTGAACAACTGTCCAAATGGCTCAGCAAGGAGTTCTGCTCGACCAGGACCAGTTCTGTTGTTCTGTCTGTCTGGATCTACTGAAGGAGCCGGTCACCATCCCCTGTGGACACAGTTACTGTAGAAGCTGTATTGAGGGCTGCTGGGATCAGGATGTTCTGAAAGGGGTCTATAGCTGTCCTCAGTGCAGAGAGACCTTCACTCCAAGGCCTAATCTGAGGAAAAATAACATGTTGGCTGAGTTGGTGGAGAAACTGAAGAAGACAGGACTCCAGGCTGCTCCCCCTCCTGCTCTGTGCTATGCTGGACCTGGAGATGTGGCGTGTGATTTCTGCACTGGGACCAGAAAGCAGAAAGCCCTCATGTCCTGTCTGGCGTGTCTGGCCTCTTACTGTGAGATTCACCTCCAACCTCACTATGAATCTCCTGCTTTCAAGAAGCACAAGCTGGTCAAAGCCACCACACAACTACAGGAGAAGATCTGCTCTCATCATGACAAACTGCTGGAGGTTTACTGTCGTACCGATCAGCAGTGTATCTGTATGCTGTGTACAATGGATGAACATAAAGGCCATGATACAGTGTCAGCTGCAGCAGAGAGGACTGAGAAACAGGTAAGACCAGAACTACTTGTTGGTGACTGTCTGATAAACAAATAATTAACGATACAGTAGGAACTAAGGTTGTTTGAAAATGAGAGAAATCAAATGAAATTGATCCTCATCGGAACGAATATGAACACAAACCTTGAGTATATTGAGTTTGATCCAAATGTATCACCATTTTCTAAAGTCAAACACTATTATCATTCTGAATGCCCTTTTATAAGTCCAAAGTTCAGCCTTAACCCTTTGATACGTGTACGCCTACCATAAAAACTATAATATTTCACATAGCAAGATAAACAAATATAATATTGGAAAGTGACTTCCTCAAGATTATATACCTTCCTCTCTATGTGCCCTATGTCACATTACTATACTATTGTTCTACTGGACAAATAAAGCTTGATAGCTCATTGAAGAGTGATTCTCCACAGAGGCAGCTGGGGATGAGTCAGCAGAAGGTCCAGCAGAGATTCCAGGAGAGAGAGAAGGAGCTGAAGGAGCTCCAACAGGCTGTGGAGTCTCTCAAGGTGAGTATTGTTGACCAGAGGAGACACACCATTTCACTTCTCTACTCCAGTCAGAGAGAGAGAGATGCCCCTATCCAATCCCACTGGCTCCACTGTTGGGAACAGGCTGTCTGGTCCCCTTTCAGAGAATAGACTGCTTAATGTAACCGGCGGGATATGAACCCGGGTCTACTGAGGGAGAAACCATCATCTTGACCGTTACACCAAGAGGACATTCCCTATTGGGCTGAGGGCCGACACTGATTTTGAAGTCGCAGGCGGGGCTACCTCATCACGTAACCATGACTGACTCATGTCCCCTATATGTAACAGTGTTGCTTCCGTCCCTCTCCTCGCCCCTACCTGGGCTTGAACCAGGGACCCTCTGCACACATCGACAACAGTCACCCTCGAAGCACCGTTACCCGTCGCTCCACAAAAGCCACGGCCCTTGCAGAGCAAGGGAAACAACTACTTCAAGGTCTCAGAGCGAGTGACGTCACCGATTGAAATGCTACTAGCTAGCCATTTCACACCGGTTACGTATACATTAACATGAAGCACTCGCTCTCTCTCAATTTAATTCAAATGGCTTTATTGGCATGGGAAACACATGTTTACATTGCCAAAGCAAGTGAAATAGATAATAAACAAAAGTGAAATAAACAATCAGAAATGAACAGTAAACATTGCACTCACAAAATGTTCAAAGGAATAGAGACATTTCACATGTTATAATTCAAGTGCAAACAGAGTGAGCCATTCGCCAGACTGAGTTCTGGAGGTGAAATGGAAATGAATGAGGGAGAGATAAGTGAGGTAGAAGGTGTGGTGAAGAGCTCAGAACCAGAGCCTGGCATCAATGGACATGATAAAGAAGAATCTGGTGCAGTAGGAGTTACATTGTTGTAGAAAGTTGATCCATACCTTTTGGCAGATCCATTTGTGGTTTCAGGGTGTGTGGGAAAGGAGTTGGGTGCAGTTTAATCAGTGAAGGTAACTTTTATGATGAGTTTCTGGTATGGAGAAGTTCAGGATGTAAGAGAGAGCAGTCGACACTCAGCTGGAAGTTTGATTTACGTTTATTTCAGTAATGGATCATATAATAAGACGAACGTGCTTTGCCTCTTATCATATGACTGACTTCCTTACCACATCTTTCAACTTATATAATGCCCTTCCAACCTACTTTTATCGTACCCAGTTGCTAACTATTACTAACTGCCACTCACTTCCTACATATCATTCCTCTCCTTGGTGTCGTGTGACACCCTAGCCAGGCCATTCCATCACGTACCCATCCTAATATTAGCACCAGTGGCCCCCAATCTATCTTGGCAAACTGACCTTCTATTCCTCACTCGTGACACCACTAACACATGGTGTGTCCTTGTCCTGTGTCCACATACAGCTTATGAGTTGCGCATACATTAATGAATGTTGCATTACAAATCATAATTACAGTAACCTGTAGTGGACTTGTGATATGTGTGACCAGATGGAGTGGGCGCTCCGTGTCACGCAACTTGGGTCAAGATCTGTTTCTTGCTTTGCTCTTAGGAACAGGGCACCATTGAAAGGAGTGATTTCTGGGGTAGCGTTAAGTGTGGAGGTGGAGCAATTAAGGTTGAAGACTGCTGGTGTTTGTGATGCCCGCCGTTTGGTGCAACACAGACCCGGTGGTGAGCGTGGTGAAACAGAGGAGTCACTGTCAGTCCTTTTGAGTTTTGAGTCTACCTGACAAATTCATGTTAGGATATATCAGTTATCCTGTTAGAGCTTTTGTGCCGAAACCACTGCGGTATTTCAGGTGCAACGTTTGTCATGTTGCAGCAGTTTGTAGGAGGGAGATTCCAAGATGCTGATTTTGTACGTTTGCCCACTGACAAAGAAATGATCAGTCTATAATTTTAATGGTACGTTTATTTGATCAGTGAGAGACAGAATAACAACAAAAAAATCCAGAAAAACGCATGTCAAAAATGTTATAAATTGATTTGCATTTTAATGAGGGAAATAAGTATTTGACCCCCTCTCAATCAGAAAGATTTCTGGCTCCCAGGTGTCTTTTATACAGGTAACGAGCTGAGATTAGGAGCACACTCTTAAAGGGAGTGCTCCTAATCTCAGTTTGTTACCTGTATAAAAGACACCTGTCCACAGAAGCAATCAATCAGATTCCAAACTCTCCACTATGGCCAAGACCAAAGAGCTCTCCAAGGATGTCAGGGACAAGATTGTAGACCTACACAAGGCTGGAATGGGCTACAAGACCATCGCCAAGCAGCTTGGTGAGAAGGTGACAACAGTTGGTGCGATTATTCGCAAATGGAAGAAACACAAAATAACTGTCAATCTCCCTCAGCCTGGGGCTCTATGCAAGATCTCACCTCGTGGAGTTGCAATGATCATGAGAACGGTGAGGAATCAGCCCAGAACTACACGGGAGGATCTTGTCAATGATCTCAAGGCAGCTGGGACCATAGACACCAAGAAAACAATTGGTAACACACTACGCCGTGAAGAACTGAAATCCTGCAGCGCCCGCAATGTCCCCCTGCTCAAGAAAGCACATATACATGCCCGTCTGAAGTTTGCCAATGAACATCTAAATGATTCAGAGGAGAACTGGGTGAAAGTGGTCAGATGAGACCAAAATGGAGCACTATGGCATCAACTCAACTCACCGTGTTTGGAGGAGGAGGAATGCTGCCTATGACCCCAAGAACACCATCCCCACCGTCAAACATGGAGGTGGAAACATTATGGTTTGGGGGTGTTTTTCTGCTAAGGGGACAGGACAACTTCACAGCATCAAAGGGACGATGGATGGGGCCATGTACCGTCAAATCTTGGGTGAGAACCTCCTTCCCTTGGCCAGGGCATTGAAAATGCGTCGTGGAAGGGTATTCCAGCATGACAATGACCCAAAACACACGGCCAAGGCAACAAAGGAGTGGCTCAAGAAGAAGTACATTAAGGTCCTGTAGTGGCCTAGCCAGTCTCCAGACCTTAATCCCATAGAAATCTGTGGAGGGAGCTGAAGGTTCGAGTTGCCAAACGTCATCCTCGAAACCTTAATGACTTGGAGAAGATCTGCAAATAGGAGTGGGACAAAATCCCTCCTGAGATGTGTGCAAACCTGGTGGCCAACTACAAGAAACGTCTGACCTCTGTGATCGCCAACAAGGGTTTTGCCACCAAGTACTAAGTCATGTTTTGCAGAGGGGTCAAATACTTATTTCCCTCATTAAAATGCAAATCAATTTATAACATTTTTGACATGCGTTTTTCTGGATTTCTTTGTTATTCTGTCTCTCACTGTTCAAATAAACCTACCATTAAAATGATAGACTGATCATTTCTTTGTCAGTTTGCAAACGTACAAAATCAGCAGGGGATCAAATACTTTTTTCCCTCACTGTATATCTTTAAGGATATGTATTGGTGCATTTAAATAAACATCTGTATGTGCCTTTCTGGAGGAGGCAGGGAAAAAATGGTCATTAGCTTATTGGGTTGAAAGGCTGAAAGGAGTAATTTCTGGGGTAGCATTAAGTGTGGAGGTGGAGCAATTGAAGTTTAAGCTTCTTGGTGTTTGTGATTCCCGCCGTTTGGTGCAACACAGACCCGGTGGTGAGTGTGGTAAAACGGAGGAGTCACTGTCAGTCCTTTTGAGTTTTGAGTCTTTACCCGACAAAGTCATGGTAGGATATATCAGTTATCCTGTTAGAGCTTTTGTGGCGAATCCACTGTGCTGATTCAGGTGCAACGTTTATGGTAATGTTGCAGCAGTTTGTAGGAGGGAGATTCCAAGATGTGGGAAGTGTGCAGGAGGGCATGGGATAGAGGATTGTGTAGTTTCGGTGGATAAAGTTGTGTGTCAACTGATGGGATGCCCATGTTGCTGGAGATTGGAAGTGTCCGGTGCGAGAGAGGCAGGTTGAGGTGGCTAGAGTCAGAGTAGTGCAGAAGGTGTCGTATGCTGAGGCAGTGAAGGAAGTAGAGGAGGATGGGTCAAGGGTGAGAGATCCTGAGAGGATCCCTGTGAGTAGTAGATCTGTGCCAGCACAGAGGGATAGGCCAACGAGTGATATATGCTTCAGTAAAGATAGCTTCTTAGTGTTCATAGCAATGGTTATCAACTGTACCGCAGAAATGGAACGTAAATCACAGAAAATAGATGTTGTGGTGGCAGCTGCAGAGAAGTATTTGGGCATACAAGATTAGACTTCAGAAGAGTTACAGGGTGTGTTGAGTGGTGGTGTCCCGTCCTCCCAGGCCGTTGGCATGGTGCAGGATCAGATAGGGTCAAAGTAGTGGAATGGGGTAATGGGTATTCAATGTGTAGGGTTAGTTGGAAGTTTTTTTTTTAAATTATTATAGTTTCCCCTTTTCCCATTTTGTATCACATAGTAAACTGGATTTATATTATAGTCCAGTAGGGGCGGTAATGCAACATATTGGATACCAACCGCCGTTAAACTCCAAAGAAGAAGAACCGTTATATTATGGCTATGTACAGTGTTGTAACGATGTCTCTGTCTCTCTCATTCCATCACTTTCGCTGTAGTTGGTTGTGTGGGTCTCTGGTTATGAATAGGGTGCTGACAGACAATCTATAGAGCTCTGATCAGGACGGCAATTGATTTCGGGTGTATAGTTTATGGAACAGCAGCAAATACAGAATCCAGTATAAAGCTTTAAGGATATGTATTGGTGCATTTAAATCAACATCTGTATGTGCCTTACTGGTGGAGGCAGGTGAGATGCCTTTGTATGTACGGCGTAAAAAATGGTCATTATCTTATTGGGTTGAAAGGCTGTGAGGTTTAGCATCCCACTGCTACTGTTCTAGATGACTGTTGGGAATATACTAGTAGACAAGGCAGTGGTTTTGGTTGGACAGTTGGAAAGCTTGCTGATGAGAGTGGTTTGAGGGAGTTGGAGGTTGGCCCTTCTGTGGTGATAGGGGTTGTTCCTCCATGGTTACTCCCAGACCCTGTTGTTGATCTAACCTTGGTAGAGAAAAGGAAAGATTGGTTTGAAGTCAGTGATATAGTGAAACTGGTTGACAATTACATTGGTAGAAGATTTTATGCTTTTTTACCGCTTTTCACAGATGGATCCAAGGACCCAGATAGTGGGCTCACAGGAGCAGGCGTTTACGTTCCTGAATTTGATGTGCAGATATGTAGAAGACTAACAGATGAACTGTCAGTATACTCAGTTGAACTGAAGGTATTAATGTTATTATGGAGAATTGAGAGAATGGGTTTAGTAGTGAGATTCTGCTGGGTCCCAGCACATTCGGGTGTGGAAGGGAATGAAATTGTAGACCAGTTAGCTAAAAGAGCTTTGAAACGAGATATAATTGATATTAATGTTCCACTGGGTAGAGGTGAGGCCAAATGTAAGATCAGAGACATTTTGATAGATGTGTGGCAGAAGAGATGGTACTCTGAGCACAAGGGCCGGCATTTATATGAATAGTTGACAGTTTTACAGAAAGGTCGATGGACCAAGATTCAAAAATCAGATTAGGAAGGAAGATGTGGTGTTTACTCAATTGCGCTTAGGACATTGTACTCGTCATTTCATCTGGTTGGCAAGCATGGGAATGGTTTGAGTGTGGAGGGTATGGTCGATGAAACGGTGGAGCATGTGTTGTTATATTGTTGTTAGTATGTTGAAGAGAGGGAAAGTTGTGTAGGGTCATTGAGGTTGGACGGGGTTGGGAAGGGATTTTGGGGATGGGGGAGGGTGTATTAGAAGTTAGTAGGGCTCTTCTTTATTTTCTCAGAAGTACTGAGTTAGGTAGGAGGATTTAGAAATGTTGGAAACCGTGATTGACCACACACTCCAGCACAGTAGGTGGCGGCATGCACTTAATAAGTTATTGCCACGCTTTCACAGAGGCCTAGTTTACATTTACATGTGAGTCATTTAGCAGACACTCTTATTCAGAACGACTAGGGTTAAGTGCCTAAATCTGTCGATGTACAAGGGTACATATTTCTCACCTAGTCGGCTCGGGGATTCGAACCAGCCACCTTTCGATTACTGCCCAACGCTCTTAACCGCTAGATTAAGAGCATCTGCTAAATGACTCACATGTACACTAAATGTAAACAATCCACAAAAAGGCAAATGGTCGTAGATAAATGGTAAGCTGGTTAAATAAAAGACTGCTCTTAGAACTTTCAGACTGCCATTGTTTGGGGAAATAGGGACATGTCTGTCTATTTCACCAATTATGTCAAATATATGTATTAATTTTAATGGTTTAAAGTTCTACATCATTTTAATCAAGATAACCTATTATTTCTAATGATGTAAGTTTGGGCAGCGTATTTCTGGTAGTTAAAACGTCCCAAAAACAACATGTACTCCTGGAGCTCTGAGGTCGTCCCATTGTTTCCTTTAGGGGAAATATAGGTATGTCTCTTTATTTCACAAAATATCTCACAATGGTATATTTCAAGTCAGACTCCATTTTAATCAGGATAATCTCCTCTTTCTAATGACATCAGGTTGGGCAGTGTACTCTGCTGTCATCGATCGCTAGACCAGAAATAGTCAGAAGTTTTAAAAAAATCCTACTCCTGGTAATGTAGACATAAGCACACTTGGCACCATCGAGGTGTGGATGTTTACTTTCTACACCAGTTTTTATTTATTACTTTTTTTTTTCTGTTTCGTCCTAAGAACAGATTGTAGTGGTGAAATAAAAAGGTAGAAATTTTTTGGTGCCATTTAGGGAAAATTGAATTCTAAGGATCATTCCAGTCAGAAGAGGCTCAGTGATGGTTCGCTTCAATTCATTTACTTTGGCCTCAGGCTAGTGTTCCAGCTCAGCCAATGCTCTTTGGCCGTTTTACAGCCTTAAGTGTATTTTGACTTGTTCTGTTGTCCAGCCTACTAGGACTCAGGGGACAGAGGCTGGGAGGAGAGTAGAGCAGGGTCAAGTGGTGGTGGTACCAGGAAGGAGGAGAGTAGAGCAGGGTCAAGTGGTGGTGGTACCAGGAAGGAGGAGAGTAGAGCAGGGTCAAGTGGTGGTGGTACCAGGAAGGAGGAGAGTAGTGCAGGGTCAAGTGGTGGTGGTACCAGGAAGGAGGAGAGTAGAGCAGGGTCAAGTGGTGGTGGTACCAGGAAGGAGGAGAGTAGAGCAGGGTCAAGTGGTGGTGGTACCAGGAAGGAGGAGTGTAGAGCAGGGTCAAGTGGTGGTGGTACCAGGAAGGAGGAGAGTAGAGCAGGGTCAAGTGGTGGTGGTACCAGGAGGGAGGAGAGTAGAGCAGGGTCAAGTGGTGGTGGTACCAGGAGGGAGGAGAGTAGAGCAGGGTCAAGTGGTGGTGCGCAGGCTGTGGAGAAAGCGGTGGTGGGGAGGGTTGCAGCTGGGCTACATGAGCTGAGGCAGGTTTCTGTAGTAACAGAGACTCCGGTGGGCGAAGGCTTGGTGGGCTCATCCCATGAAATATTGCCTGTCATTGGGGAAGAGGCACTGATCAGGGGGGAAGTGCAGGGGGGCAGAGACTGGGGAGGAGGAGGACGGTACCGTGCCAATGGAGGAGGAGGAAGAGGAAGAGGGGGGGGAGGTGAGTCTGCGGGAGCGGAGGACAAGGCGGTCTCGTTTTCAGACGGCTCATTGGATCCAGAGCTGACAGCCAGTCAGGCTGAGGGCCCAGTATATACGCTGAGAGAACTTTCTAGGTTCCTGATGGAGACTAAAGGGGAAAAAGAAGGTTCTGCTGGAGTCTTATTTTATTGATTCTGGAATGTTTGTAAGGTCAGTACAACACGTGATGAAGAATGAGGGGTTTAGTGTCCTCTCACCCAGGAAGCGCTGAGAAAATGGGTCATGGGTTCTTAAGGGCATGTCTTCAGAATCTGCTTAAATTGATGTTTTTTTCTGGCATGGCGGCTTTATGGGCTTCTCTACTGGTTTCTGATTGTGGTGATTTCCCTCCCACCTGTTATGGAGATTTCACGGTTAGACTTCCTTAACATGAACGGCGGCAGAGACTGGGGGAATATGTCAAACAAAAACATTTAAACGTGATTTTTTAGCAAGAGAAACACAGTGATGTGATTAATGAAGTGTATTGGGGGTCTGGTGGAAGGGGGCGCAGGTGCTGAGCCATGGCACAAATCTTAGTGCAGGGGTAGCAAAAGAGGTGTGTAAGGGTAGGTTGTTAGTGGTTAGAGCCAAAATCAGTGACCTTGTCTTTGCTTTCCAAAATGTGTCTGCACCTAGTACAGGGCTCAGTTCTCTGTTTCACCAGGGCCCAGGCAGGTGTCCTATTGGAAATTCCATGTAAAGCTCTTCCAAGATATCACTTTTTGCTCAAGCTTCCAAGGCTTTTGGGAGAGGTGGGGACAGCAGAAGGGGGAGTAACTTCTGTTGTGGGGGAGAGGAGGGAGCCTGATGGGTGGGTAACTTCTGTTGTGGGGAGATGAGGGAGCCTGATGGTTGGGTAACTTCTGTTGTGGGGAGATGAGGGAGCCTGATGGGTGGGTAACTTCTGTTGTGGGGGAGATGAGGGAGCCTGATGGGTGGGTAACTTCTGTTGTGGGGGAGAGGAGGGAGCCTGATGGGTGGGTAACTTCTGTTGTGGGGAGATGAGGGAGCCTGATGGGTGGGTAACTTCTGTTGTGGGGAGATGAGGGAGCCTGATGGGTGGGTAACTTCTGTTGTGGGGAGATGAGGCAGCAGGCTGTGGAGTTGTACTCTGATTTATAGAGGGCAGAACTCTGTGATCCTGGGTGTTCTCAGGTTCTGCTCACAGACCTTTCCAAACTCTCTCTGTCACAGAGAAATCAAATTGACATTTCCCTGGCCTTTCACAAACTCTCAGCTGCTGTCTCTCAGACGGTCTGCCTATGGATTTTTATAAAAAGTTCTGGGGAATTATTGGACAGGACGTGTGTTGCGTGAGTGCGTCGGGGTGGGGGAGCTGTCGCTAAGCTGTAGACCGCCGGCTTTGACTCTCCTGCCCAAAATAGGGATTTGAGCGACTTAAAGAACTGGAGGCCTGTGGCATTGCTCTGTGTGGAATATAAGGTCTTTGCCAAGGTCCTCGTTAATAGACTCAAGTCCCACCTGGACTCTATTGTACAGAAGGACCAAACGTACTGTGTACCATGACGTTTGGTGGCTCCTCTCCCAAGTGTCATACAGAGGGAGGGTTCTGATCATCAACAACTTGGCGGCATCCTCCCTATGGCATAAATTGGCCAGTGATTTCTTTCCGGTCTGGGCATCACTGGCTGAAGGCGGCAGTGCTGTACCTGCCTGTCCAGGAGGGGGGACAAGGCCTGGTGGACCCTGAGAGCAGGGTGGCAGCGTTCTGACTCAAAGCAGCGCAGAGGATTCTGTACCGTACGGAGGTGGGCTGGAGGGAACCAGAATGTGCTCTGTTGAGGAGGGCTGGTGGTTTGGGGCTGGATCAGCAGCTCTTCATCATGCGGCAGGAGAGACTCAATACAGCAAGGGTCTCTGATTTCTATGCTGCAGTACTGAGGGCTGGAGCAGCCTGAGGAGGGGCCACCACCGTTTCCACCACTGCAAGTGACAGCAGAGACTGGGGACTGGCAGGAGAGTCTGGAGGACTTACTGACTTTTAACGATCTGAGCTTAGTGGGAGTGAAGGGGCATCAGTGGCAGGGGGTTGTGTGGGCTGAGAGCATGGCAGGTTATAGGTGGAGGGTGCTCTATAAGCTCCCAGTGCTGGAAAGGTCAGGGGTCGTCCAGTGGATGGTATTACATGGAGCCCTGGACACCAATAGCTGGTTGGCTCGGGTTGACCTGGGAGTTGGGGAGGGGTGTCCGTTTTCTGCAATGACAGACTGTTCATCATGTTTTTTCTGTGTTGCCAGGGTAATGCCATTAATGTTGACGCCTTAGGGTTGAGTTTGAGTTGTACAAAATGATCAACAGTGTGGAGATGTTTCAGGAGGTATGGGGGCTCAGGGGGGCTGTCTGTACGGCTGGAGAGGAGGGGTTGGATGAACGGTTGGAATGTGGTGCTGGTTGGTGTATTGTACTGTGGTGTTGGGTACTGGATAATGTGATTATGTGGAGGTTGTGGTGGCACGCAATGTGCTTTTAGGGGTGGGTGTGTTAGTGTAATGAGGATGGCTCATTAAAGTAAGACAAGTCAGTCTCTCTCTCTCTCTTAACAGAGCTCTGCACAGGCAGCAGTGGAGGACAGTGATAAGATCTTTACTGAGCTGATCCGCTCCATTGAGAGAAGGCGCTCTGAGGTGAAGGAGCTGATCAGAGCCCAAGAGAAGGCTCAAGTGAGTCAAGCTGAAGGACTCCTGGAGCAACTGGAGCAGGAGATAGCTGTGCTGAGGAAGAGAAGCACTGAGCTGGAGCAGCTCTCACACACAGAGGATCACATCCATTTCCTCCAGGTAACTCAACTGCCTTGATACATGTGATATGAAATTAAAACTCTCAATCATTTGGTTCTGCTCCCTCTCACTCTCTCTCTCTCTCTCTCTCCCTCTCTCTCTCTCCCCCCAGAGTTATCAGTCTCTCTCCGGTACCAGTGTATCTTCAGACTTACCCAGCATCGTTGTCCGTCCTCTTCAGTACTTTGGAGATGTGAGTAAGACTGTGTCTGAACTGAGAGAGAAACTAGAAGACGTCCTTAAAGGAGAATGGACCAAGATCTCCTCTACAGGTGTGTTGAAAATAATAAGAACATCAACTTTAGACCATTGAAAGTTCCCTACTAGTCATATACATGTGGAATATGGTATGATGATAACATTCCCTCTCTCTGTGAATGTGTTTGTGTGTCTGTAGTGAATATAATGGATGTTGTACTGCCTCCAGAGCCCAAGACCAGAGAACAGTTCTTACAATGTGAGTCTCTTTATTCTGAAGTAACTAACAGTCTCTTTTTACTGACACTCCTAACAATCCCTCTAGAAATATATAGCAATAGTAGATCTAATCAAAGACTGGGTATCTATCTGACTCCTCATATTTCTCTGATTTGATCTCTGCTGTGCTCTAATCAAAGACAGGGTAGATACAGTATCTGACTTCACTTATTGTTCTAACTCCCCTCATTGGTCTCTGCTCTGCTCTTCTCCCAGATTCCTGTCAGCTCACACTGGACCCAAACACAGCAGGCACACTCCTCTCTCTGTCTAAAGGAAACAGAAAGGTGACCTATACAGACCAAGAACAACCATATCCTGATCATCCAGACAGATTCACAAACACCTACCAGGTTCTGTGTAGAGAGGGTCTGTCTGGACGCTGTTACTGGGAGGTGGAGTGGAGTGGGGGGTGTGTTGTTACAGCAGTCTCATATAAAGACATCAGCAGAACAGGGACAGATGGTGCATTTGGAGACAATAAGAAGTCCTGGAGTTTACAGTGTTATAGTGGTGGTTATTGGTTCAGACACAATAATGTTGGGACTAAAGTATCAGGCCCTCAGTCCTCCAGAGTAGGAGTGGACCTGGATCACAAGGCAGGTACTCTGTCCTTCTACAGTGTCTCTGACACAATGACCCTCCTCCACAGAGTCCAGACCACATTCACTCAGCCCCTTTATCCTGGGTTTTGGCTCTGTGGTACTGCTGAGCTGGTTAAACTGTAGTAGGGTCCACATAGATACTAGTCATGCTGGTGTAGTCTATAGCTGAGCTGGTTAAACTGTAGTAGGGTCCACATAGATACTAGTCATGCTGGTGTAGTCTATAGCTGAGCTGGTTTAACTGTAGTAGGGTCCACATAGATACTAGTCATGCTGGTGTAGTCTATAGCTGAGCTGGTTAAACTGTAGTAGGGTCCACATAGATACTAGTCATGCTGGTGTAGTCTATAGCTGAGCTGGTTAAACTGTAGTAGGGTCCACATAGATACTAGTCATGCTGGTGGTGTTGGTCCCCAGATGTGATGATTCATTCTGCTCTGTTTTTATGTACAATGATTTGATTGATTTGATCTTCAGAAGATGTTATGAATTACAATTCAATGCATTCATATTATTTGTAAGTGCAACGTTTTAATCTTATACATTTACATTAATCATGATGTATGCTGTTAATGTATGTTGGTTGTCATTCAGAACCATTGAAATGTTTTCTCAATTGGTTCTCTGTCTCAATGTCATTTTCCTCAGTATCATGGAACAGGTAGTGTTACTTACTTGCTAATTGAACTATATGGGCCGGTTTCCCGGACATAGATGAAGCCTAGTCCTAGACTAAAAAGCATGTTCAATGGAGATGTCCGGGAAACCGGCCCTAAATTTGGCATCTTTTATTCTCCCATACTGCTCAGTCAAGCAACATTAAACCTGTCCAGCAGGTGGTGCTATTAACCAAACAATAATAACCCAGCACATATCTTGACTTGCCACTCAGTATATCAGTAATGTTCAGAATTGTACTTTAATATCATTGGAGATTGATGGTCTTTTTAATCCACTACCCAGAGTCAGGAACAGATGAAGTTAGGTCTGCTACTGTTCAGTTATTAAATATGATTCATGGTGATGGGAAATAAAAAATCCATCTAGTAGTAGTTTTCCTTTGCTATTTATTCCAAGGTGTGTCTTTAACTTGTAAATGGATTGTGTTGAAGCTGGCATTTGGTGTGGATGATAGAATAGAGTGAATAGAGGAGAGAAGAGAGGAGGAGAGGAGAACATCATATAGAAGACAGATAAGATAGAGAGAGAATTCATACCCAGGGGAGTTACTGACTCTGGCCCAAATGACACCCTGTTCCCTACGTAGTGCACTAGGCTACTTCTGACCAGATCAAAAGTAGTGCACTACATGGAGATTGGAGATTTGCTCACTGGCATTAGAATATTAGAATATCATACTGTAATGTTAGTGGTTGCCTCATTAGAATATCATACTGTAATGTTAGTGGTTGCCTCATTAGAATATCATACTGGAATGTTAGTGGTTGCCTCATTAGAATATCATACTGTAATGTTAGTGGTTGCCTCATTAGAATATCATACTGTAATGTTAGTGGTTGCCTCATTAGAATATCATACTGTAATGTTAGTGGTTGCCTCATTAGAATATCATACTGGAATGTTAGTGGTTGCCTCATTCGAATATTACAATATCATACTGTAATGTTAGTGGTTGCCTCATTCGAATATCATATTGTAATGTTAATGTTGCCTCGTTAGAATATTAGAATATCATACTGTAATGTTAGTGGTTGCCTCATTAGAATATCATACTGTAATGTTAGTGGTTGACTCATTAGAACATTAGAATATTAGAATATCATACTGTAATGTTAGTGGTTGCCTCATTAGATTATTAGAATATCATACTGTAATGTTAGTGGTTGACTCATTAGAATATTAGAAAATAAAGTAGTGCACTACAGTGTCTTGTGAAAGTATCCACCCCCCTTGGCATTTTTCCTATTTTCTTGCCTTACAACCTGGAATTAAAATGGATTTTTGGGGGGGTTTGTATAATTTGATTTACACAACATGCCTACCACTTTGAAGATGCAAAATATGTTTTTGTTGTTGAAACAAACAAGAAATAAGACGAAAAAAAAACAGAACTTGAGCGTGCAAAACATCTCCTTCAAGTTGGATGGGTTCCGCTGGTGTACAGCAATCTTTAAGTCATACCACAGATTCTCAATTGGATTGAGGTTTGGGCTTTGACTAGGCTATTCCAAGACATTTAAATGTTTCCCCTTAAACCACTCAAGTGTTGCTTTAGCAGTATGCTTAAGGTCATTGTCCTGCTGGAAGGTGAACCTCCATCCTAGTCTCACATTTCTGGAAGATTGAAACGGGTTTCCCTCAAGAATTTCCCTGTATATAGCGCCATCCATCATTCCTTCAATTCTGACCAGTTTCCCAGTCCCTGCCGATGAAAACCATCCCCACAGCATGATGCTGCCACCACCATGCTTCACTGTGTTCTCGGGGTGATGAGAGGTGTTGGGTTTGCGCCAGACATAGCGTTTTCCTTGATGGCCAAATAGCTCAATTTTAGTCTCATCTGACCAGAGTACCCTCTTCCATATGTTTGGGGAGTCTCCCACATGCCTTTTGGCGAACACCAAACGTGTTTGCTTATTTTTTTCTTCAAGCAATGGCTTTTTTCTGGCCCCCTTCCATAAAGCCCAGCTCTGTGGAATGTACGGCCTAAAGTAGTCCTATGGACAGATACTCAAATCTCCGCTGTGGAGCTTTGCAGCTCCTTCAGGGATATCTTTGGTCTCTTTGTTGCCTCTCTGATTAATGCCCTCCTTGCCTGGTCCGTGAGTTTTGGTGGGCGGCCCTCTCTTGGCAGGTTTGTTGTGGAGCCATATTCTTTCCATGTTTTAATAATGGATTTAATGGTGCTCCGTGGGATGTACACATTTTCGGATATTTTTTTATAACCCAACCCTGATCTGTACTTCTCCACAACTTTGTCCCTGACCTGTGTGGAGAGCTTGGTCTTCATGGTGCCGCTTGCTTAGTGGTGTTGCAGACCCTGGGGCCTTTCAGAACAGGTGTATATATACTGAGATCATGTGACAGAACATGTGACACTTAGATTGCACACGAGTGAACTTTATTTAACAAATTATGTGACTTCTGAAGGTAATTGGTTGCACCAGATGTTATTTAGGGGCTTCATAGCAAAGGGGGTGAATACATATGCACACATCACTTTTCCGTTTTTATTTTTTAGAATTTTTTGAAATAAGTAATTATTTTCATTTCACCAATTTGGACTATTTTGTGGATGTCCATTATGTCCAAATAAAAATCAATTTAGATTACAGGTTGCAATGCAACAAAATTGAAAAACGCCAAAGGGGATGAATACTTGTCAAGGCACTGTATCTGACTAACCTAACCTCTACTCTAAATCAGCCGACAAGGTGAAAAATCTGCTCCTGTAAGTCACTCTGGATAAGAGCATCTGCTAAATGACTAAAATGTAAATGTAAATCCCAGTCAGGATGGGAAGGAAGAAGATATGACTGTCTTATGGTAGTTGCAGACTGATAGTGTGGTCCTCTGTAGCTCAATTGGTAGAGCATGGCGCTTGTAACGCCAAGGTAGTGGGTTCGATCCCCGGGACCACCCATACACAAAAAAATGTATGCACGCATGACTGTAAGTCGCTTTGGATAAAAGCGTCTGCTAAATGGCTTATTATTATTATAGTCAACTTCAAACATGTTCTCAACAGGGGCTCGGATCAAATAGGCCTACACATTTCATTTCCTATGGAGCCTTGCGTAAATAAGTAAAGTGTGTATGTGTTTTTTGGGGAGGGGATGTTAAGCCTGCTTGTTGTAGTACAGTACACCTCAACACCCACAGCCCACTCCTCCACTGCAGCTTCCTCCTGCCTCTGCCTCTCCACCTAGACCAGCACCCAGAGACCAGCACCACCTCACAGCCAGGACACTGGGGAAATAAGAACAGAAGACAACATGGTCAATACAACAATAACAACAACAGGCCACTACAGAGACGGACAGAGAAGAAGTCAATAAAGGACAGGGTAATGTTTAGAAGGCACAACACAGAAGAAAACCCAGTGAAACAGGAGGTAGAATACTATCTGAACTTGTGCAATATCAAATGCGTATTTCCCCTGTTTAACACCTTAAATATGGGCCATTACCCATCTATCGAGCTATCTGTAGCTAGCTAAACGTAGCTAGCTAACGTTAGCTAACCAAGCTAGCTAGCTGATCGTTTTGTGAACAGAACTCGTGAGCATCGCATTCAGAATTGCTTTTTTATTTTATTTATAAAATATATTATTTGTTGCAAACTGACTAAGTAGATATCTGTTCAGCTATCTATCTATACCCATTTCTGATGATCCATTGATCTCATCCATGATGTCTTGAGGGCTGTGTCGCAAGCTAAATGCAAAAATATTTAAACAAATCGTTAGGACCTATGAGAGTAGAGCTACTGAGTTCAGATGTTATACACACATGTCCATATATGGCATTGCGTTGGCAGCCATATTGGATTCTCTATCCAGTGATGTCCCTGGAACTGGGACCACATTATACCTCAAACTTTTGGCACAATTATTTTTTATTGCAAAAATGTAATGTCGTATATGAAGATTATGACTTTGTTAATGTTTTTAAGTGGAACCTGAAAGGATGTTTATTTGGCAGAAATAAAGACGTTTTTAGTGTGACGCCACATACAACAGACAGGAAGTGTGTGTTGTAGACAGGGGATTGGACAGTAGAGGGAGCCACCCATTTCTTGGGAAGATTATACAGTGGGGGAAAAAAGTATTTAGTCAGCCACCAATTGTGCAAGTTCTCCCACTTAAAAAGATGAGAGGCCTGTAATTTTCATCATAGGTACATGTCGACTATGACAGACAAATTGAGAAAAAGAAATCCAGAAAATCACATTGTAGGATTTTTTATGAATTTATTTGCAAATTATGGTGGAAAATAAGTATATGGTCACCTACAAACAAGCAAGATTTCTGGCTCTCACAGACCTGTAACTTCTTCTTTAAGAGGCTCCTCTGTCCTCCACTCTTTACCTGTATTAATGGCACCTGTTTGAACTTGTTATCAGTAAAAAAGACACCTGTCCACATCCTCAAACAGTCACCCTCCAAACTCCACTATGGCCAAGACCAAAGAGCTGTCAAAGGACACCAGAAACAAAATTGTAGACCTGCACCAGGCTGGGAAGACTGAATCTGCAATAGGTAAGCAGCTTGGTTTGAAGAAGTCAACTGTGGGAGCAATTATTAGGAAATGGAAGACATACAAGACCACTGATAATCTCCCTCGATCTGGGGCTCCATGCAAGATCTCACCCCGTGGGGTCAAAATGATCACAGGAACGGTGAGCAAAAATCCCAGAACCACACGGGGGGACCTAGTGAATGACCTGCAGAGAGCTGGGACCAAAGTAACAAAGCCTACCATCAGTAACACACTATGCCGCCAGGGACTCAAATCCTGCAGTGCCAGACGTGTCCCCCTGCTTAAGCCAGTACATGTCCAGGCCCGTCTGAAGTTTGCTAGAGTGCATTTGGATGATCCAGAAGAGGATTGGGAGAATGTCATATGGTCAGATGAAACCAAAATATAACTTTTTGATAAAAACTCAACTCGTCGGGTTTGGAGGACAACGAATGCTGAGTTGCATCCAAAGAACACCATACCTACTGTGAAGCATGGGGGTGGAAACATCATGCTTTGGGGCTGTTTTTCTGCAACGGGACCAGGACGACTGATCCGTGTAAAGGAAAGAATGAATGGGGCCATGTATCGTGAGATTTTGAGTGAAAACCTCCTTCCATCAGCAAGGGCATTGAAGATGAAACGTGGCTGGGTCTTTCAGCATGACAATGATCCCAAACACACCGCCCGGGCAACGAAGGAGTGGCTTCGTAAGAAGCATTTCAAGGTCCTGGAGTGGCCTAGCCAGTCTCCAGATCTCAACCCCATAGAAAATCTTTGGAGGGAGTTGAAAGTCCGTGTTGCCCAGCGACAGCCCCAAAACATCACTGCTCTAGAGGAGATCTGCATAGAGGAATGGGCCAAAATACCAGCAACAGTGTGTGAAAACCTTGTGAAGACTTACAGAAAACGTTTGACCGGTGTCATTGCCAACAAAGGGTATATAACAAAGTATTGAGAAACTTTTCTTATTGACCAAATACTTATTTTCCACCATAATTTGCAAATAAATTCATAAAATATCCTACAATGAGATTTTCAGGATTTTTTTTCTCATTTTGTCTGTCATAGTTGACGTGTACCTATGATGAAAATTACAGGCCTCTCTCATCTTTTTAAGTGGGAGATCTTGCACAATTGGTGGCTGACTAAATACTTTTTTTCCCCCACTGTACTTAGTTTTTATTTGATGACTTTATTATTTATTTTTCATTCCTTAAAGTCATCATCTCATCTCAAGCAGTAGCAGTCAGCCAAACCTAACGTTATCTCTGTGCTCTCCATACTGTACTGTCTTTGAGTCATCCTATTTAGGTACCCTATGCTGCAGACCTGTCTGATGAAATCATTTTACTAGTTCTTCAAAGTAGATAAGGCATACTTTCACGAACAGTCTCTGTCCCTCTCAGCGTTGTGTACATTCCTCTCTCATGCGGTCTGTGTGTATCTCAACTAACGTAGCAGACGTAAAAATGTATCCGTCCATAGATCTGTATATAATTATGTTTCTGCCCTAACAATGGGAGTCATTGTCACAAAGGCAGGAAGGCACGCAACCATTTTAGGTCCAAAATAAGCCCATAGAAACACATTGGGCTTATTTTGGACATATTTTGGCGACCTCTCTGGTCTCCGTCCGAAACTGAAAAAAACTGGCGCAATGGATTATGGGATTGTAGTTAATTACCACATTTCTGAGCTGAACTAGGTTGAATATTTGCTTAATGAAAACGACAACTCCCTTCAGCCCAGCATCCCACATAGTTGACTTGATTTCTGTCGTGAATTATTTGATTTCTCTCTAGAGAAACGGCACGCTGGGCTCACATAAAAAATTAATAAAAAAAAATAGATGGAATTCAAGTAATTGAACAGACGGTCAATTAGTTGTTTAATGACCGGAAAAAAATATGAAATGACGGTTAATCGCTCAGCACTACTGAATAACTGCACAGAATGACGGCCATACTCATTTCTAAGTTAGCCTTGCAACCAGACTTCACAAAGCATATTCAATGTCAGTAATACTCAGCCATACTCAGTGCTGCGAGCTGCTCTCTGATGGTCTGGACCCACTGCTGACACAGCGCCCCCTCTGGACAGTGGAAGGTGACGTCACTACACCGCCAGCGGTGCTGCCGCACTCTCTCCACATAAGACACTGTGGAAGAGGGACACAAAGGGGTGACAGGGTACAGAGGCTTAACAAAACAGAATTACCTTGCAGTATTATCTACCATATTGTAGGGCGTTCACTCACTGCTCTAGAATATAGAGAAAAACAGGGCAATTCAAGAGGGTGCTACGAAAGTAAAGTTCAAACGTTGTTTTCTTTGCCCCATGTCATTATAAATCACAAAGAATGAATCATTAGATTGTTCGCTACGATATTATAACCTTAATATACTTGACCACGCCGCTCTTGGTAGTATCTCTTCAATATTTGGGGTTGGGAGGTGGTACCATTTGGAGGTGTTTGCATGGGTTGGACCAATCAAAATCAACTTGATACCCTCATAATTTTCACCTACAGATCCTTGGCTTTCATTCGCGATCAATCTACGTTAAAAAGGGCTGTTTCTATGGTGATTTAAAGAGAGAATCAGAAATAGAGAATGAAAACAGGAACAGATTATCTTCGGAGGGTGGATATTGAAATTCAGTCAGCATTGTAAATTAATATATACTTAGTCCCTATTTTGTTTTGTATTCTGCGGATTTCATTTAGAAAAAGCATGTTTTCACTAACGAACTTGCTTGTCAGTTGATGTTAGCGCCATTCTGCCGCGGAGCCGGGCTACTGAGTTCTACTTTTTGATCGTGCCTGTGTAGATTTTTTTTGTCCCTGGCCTACACACAATACCCTATAATGTCAAAGTGGAACTATGTTTTTTTTTTATGTTTAAAAATTAATACAAACTGAAAAGCTGAAATGTATTGAGTCAATATGTATTCAACCTCTGTTATTGCAAGCCTAAATAAGTTCAGGAGGAAACATTTGCTTAACAAGTCACATAATAAGTTACATGGACTCACTGTGCGCAATAATAGTGTTTAACATTATTTTTTTAAATGACTACCTCATCTCTGTACCCCACACATAAAATGATCTGTAAGGTCCCTAAGTCGAGCAGTGAATTTCAAACAAACAGATTAAACCACAAAGACCAGGAAAGGTTTTCCAATGCTTTGCAAAGAAGGACACTTATTGATAGATGGGTATAAAAAAAAAGCTGACATTGGATTCGATTTTGAGCATGGTGAAGTTAATTACACTTTGGATGGTATATCAATTCACCCAGACACTACAAAGATACAGGTGTCCTTCCTAACTCAGTTGCCGGAGAGGAAGGAAACCACTCAGGGATTTCACCATAAGGCCAATGGTGACTTTAAAACAGTTGGCAGAGTTTAATGGCTGTGATAGGAGAAAACTGAGGATGGGTCAACAACATTGTAGTTACTCCACAATACTAACCAATTAACAGAGTGAAAAGAAGGAAGCCTGTACAGAATACAAATATTCCAAAACAAGCATCCTGTTTGCAACAAGGCACTAAAGTAATACTGCAAAAAAAGTAGCAAAGCAATTAACTTCTTGTCCTGAATACAAAGTGTTATGTTTTGGACAAATCCAATACAACCCAGTACGGAGTAGCACTCTCCGTATTTTCAAGCATAGCATGTTATGGGTATGCTTGTATCGTCAAGGACTGGGGAGTTTTTCAGGATAAAATAAGAAACGGAGCTAAGCACAGGCAAAATCCTAGAGGAAAACCTGGTTCAGTCTCCTTTCCACCAGACACTGGGAGATTAATTCACCTTTTAGCAGGACAATAACCTAAAACACAATGCCAAATGTATAATGGAGTTGCTTACCAATAAGACAGTTAATGTTCCTGAGTGGCCGAGTTACGGTTTTGACATAAAGCTACTTGAAAATCTATGGCAAGACCTGAAAATGGTTCTCTAGCAATGTTCAACAATCAATTTTACAGAGCTTGAAGATTAAAAAATTAGAATAAATGGGCAAATGTTGCACAATCCAGGTGTGGAAAGCGCTTAAGAGACTTACCCAGAAAGGCTCATAGCTGTAATTGCTGCCAAATGTGCTTCTACAAAGTACTGACTGAGGGGTGTGAATACTTATGTAAATGAGATCTATGTATTTCATTTTTATTTATTTTGCAAAAATTTCTAAAAACATGTTTTCATTTTGCCACTATGGGGAATTGTGTGTAGATGGGTGAGATTTGTTTTTATTTTAATCTATTTTTAATTCAGGCTGTAAAAACAAAATGTGGAATAAGTCAAGGGTTATGAATACTTTCTGAAGGCACTGTATATGGTAGAGACATGGGGTTTGGACTATTGTTTTTCTGAAGCAATTCTCTATTGAATGGACATACTTGTATAAACCTTGAATTAATTCAACATTTTATGGGTGAACACCCTATATATTGAATCCAATATTGCTCTAGATTACCAACAAATCCTACCTGTGAATGTATATGGATAGGCCTCAGTCAGTTTCTGGGGCATTTTCTGCCACCTGCCATCATCTTTCATCCCGCCGTCCACATCGAGCTCCCGGACTGCTAGGATCTCAGACACGGACACGCTGTGGCTGGTACCTGTTAAGCACACCAAATCAATCTGTCATAATGTGGTAGGAACCAGAGGTTTATCCTTTATACATTCATTTCTTGGAGAAAGGGAAAGCAAACACACACACACACACACACACACACACACACACAAACAAACACACACAGGCAGCAGCTACTCTTCTTGGGGTCCAGCAAAATTAAGGCAGTTGTACATTTTAAAAACATTACAATACATTCATAAAAGATTTCACAACATATTAAGTGTGTGCCCTCAGGCCTCTACTATACTACCACATATCTATAACACAAAATCCATGTGTACATGTGTGTATAGTGCGTATGTAATCGTGTGTTTGTTTGCATGTGTCTATGTTTGTGTTGCTTCACAGTCCCCGCTGTTCCATGATCTGTTTTTTAAATCTAATTTTACTGCTGGCATGAGTTACTTGATGTGGAATAGAGTTCCATGTAGTCATGTTATGTGGGCAGCTTGTCTCTCCCTTTTCTGTTTCCCTTCCTCCTTGTTTTGTCCCCTCTTTGTCTGTTGTATCTGTATGTGTGTTTGTCCCCTTTATGTGGGTGTGTCTGGAGTGGATCAGGGGGCGTGCTCAGGATCTGCCTCTCCTGTGCAGCTGCGGGTTGTTTCCAGTGATTCCTGCCTACGCAGCTGCATCCTATTCTTTCATCAACCTGCACTACTAATTCCTGGGCATGGCTCTCCACCGGCGCCAGATCGTTGTTCTTACCAGAGCGGTAACTTGGCTCACCAGTAGAGTTATTTTGTCTTTGTCTTCAGCCTGGCTCTGTACTCTCCATAACCTGTCATTTGTTTTGTCTTCAGTGCAGACATACCTCCCAACCTGCCTGCCTGCCTGCCTTCCCGCCTGCCGGTCTGCCTGCCTGCCTGCCTCAGCCTCTCCTTCCTCCGGAGCCGACTAGCCCACTCTGTTCCTTTTCTTCAGTTGTTTTTTGGACTAAGACACTTTGAACTTTTATTAAAATATTTGTTATTTCTTCCACTCCCTTTGTCGTGTTTGTTTCTCTGAGTGCTGGGTTGAACCAGAGCCTAACAGTCATGACTCTATGTAGTACTGTGCACCTCCCATAGTCTGTTCTGGACTTGGGTATTGTGAAGAGACCTCTAGTGGCATGTCTTGTGGGGTATGCATGGGTGTCCGAGCTGTGTGCCAGTAGTTCAAACAAACAGCTCAGTACAAATACAAGTAGTGATGAAGTCAATCTCTCCTCCACTTTGTCCCTCTTTGTGGCACCTGACCACACGACTGAACAGTAGTCCAGGTGCGACAAAACTAGGGCCTGTAGGACCTGCCTTGTTGATAGTGCTGTTAAGAATGCAGAGCAGCGCTTTATTATACAGACTTCTACCCATCCTAGCTAATGTTGTATCAATATCTTTTGACCATGACAGTTTACAATCCAGGGTTACTCCAAGCAGTTTAGTCTCCTCAACTTGCTCAATTTCCACATTTTCCATTACAAGATTTAGTTGAGGTTTAGGGTTTAGTGAATGATTTGTCCCGAATACAATGCTTTTGAAATATTTAGGACGAACTTATTCCATGCCACCCATTCTGAAACTAACTGCAGCTCTTTGTTAAGTGTTGCTGTCATTTCAGTCACTGTGGTAGCTGACATGTATAGTGTTGAGTCATCCGCATACATAGACACACTGGCTTTACTCAAAGCCAGTGGCCTGTCGTTAGTAAAGATTGAAAAAAGTAAGGGGCCTAGACAGCTGCCCTGGGGAATTCCTGATTCTACCTGGATTTTGTTGGAGGCGCTTCCATTAAAGAACACCCTCTGTTCTTTTAGACAGGTAACTCTTTATCCACAATATAGCAGGGGGTGTAAAGCCATAACACACACATTTTTCCAGCAGCAGACTATGATTGATAATGTCAAAAGTCTAACAAAACAGCCCCCCCAATCTTTTTATCACCAATTTCTCTCAGCCAATCATCAGTCATTTGTGTAAGTGCTGTGCTTGTTGAATGTCCTTGCCAATATGCGTGCTGAAAGTCTGTTGTCAATTTGTTTACTGTAAAATAGCATTGTATCTGGTCAAACACCATTTTTACCAAAAGTGTACTAAGGGTTGGTAACAGGCTGATTGGTTGGCTATTTGAGCCAGTTAACCTCTACGGGATCAGTGTTCTGTATATGGGACGGTTGAGCTAACGTGCGCTAATGTGATTAGCATGACTGTTGTAAGAAACAGCAAACTCTCCAGGACATAGACATGTCTTATATGGGCAGAACACTTAAATTCTTGTTAATCTAACGGCACTGTCCAATTTACAGTAGCTATTAGAGTGAAAAAAGACCATGCTATTGTTTGAGGAGAGTGCACAACAACAACAAAATTATCATGGCAACTGGTTTGATACATTCACCTCTGAAGGTAAATAATGTACTTACATTCAGTAATCTTGCTCTGATTTGTCATCCTGCGGGTCCCAGAGATAAAATGTAGCATAGTTTTGTTTGATAAAATCAATTTTTATATTCAAATGTAGGAACTGGGTTCCACAGTTTGAACCCTTGCTGTCTCTGATTTCACACCCACCCCGCCCGGCCATCTAGATGTGTGAAAATTAGTGTATAGGCTAATGATCCATCATGTATGACATTCCTGAGAGTGTATAAACTTACATTTTGTATTACCATATCCTTTTTGTATGTTCTCTATAGTTATGTACTTGAAAATGTATCAATTGACCAATTCGGCACATTTGGGAAGACTTGATACAAAATAGTCCAGTATTGCAATGCTTCACTGGATCAATCTGAAACTTTGCACACACATTAAACTCCTGAGTGGCGCAGTGGTCTAAGGCACTGCATCGCAGTGCTAACTGTGCCACTAGAGATCCTGGTTCGAATCCAGGCTCTGTCGCAGCCGGCCGCGACCGGGAGACTCATGGGGCGGCGCACAATTGGCCCAGCGTCGTCCAGGGTAGGGGAGGGAATGGCCGGCAGGGATGTAGCTCAGTTGATAGAGCATGGTGTTTGCAACGCCAGGGTTGTGGGTTCGATTCCCACTGGGGGCCAGTATAAAAATGTATTCACTAACTGTAAGTCGCTCTGGATAAGAGCGTCTGCTAAATGACTAAAATGTAAATGTAAACATCTAGTGGCCAAAATCTAAATTGTGCCTAAACTGCAATATTATATTGTGGCCTTTCTCTTGCATTGATGAAAAAAGATACAAATAGAAAATGCATGTTTTTTGTTTGTATTATCTTTTACCAGATCTAATGTGTTATATTCTCCTACATTAATTTCACATTTCCACAAACTTCAGTGTTTCCTTTCAAATGGTATAAAGAATATGCATATCCTTGAGGTCCTGAGCTACAGGCAGTTAGATTCGGGTATGTCATTTTAAGCAAAAATTTTAAAAAAGGGTCAGATCCTTAAGAGGTTAAGGGGGCTTTACTATTCTTAGGTAGGTGAATAACTTTTGCTTCCCTCCAGGCCTGAGGGCAAACACTTTTTAGTAGGCTTAAATTGAAGATATGGCAAATAGGAGTGGCAATATCGTCCGCTATTATCCTCAGTAATTTTCCATCCAAGTTGTCAGACCACAGTGGCTTGTCATTGTTGATAGACAGACAAAAACATTCACCTCTTCCACACTTACTTTACGTAATTCAAAATTACAATGCTCGTCTTTCATAATTTGGTCAGATATACTTGGATGTGTAGTGTCAGCGTTTGTTGCTGGCTTGTCATGCCTAAGTTTGCTAATCATGCCAATGAAAAAAATCATTAAAGTAGTTGGCAATATCAGTGGGTTTTGTGATGAATGAGCCATCTGATTAAATTAATGAAGGAGCCGAGTTTGCCTTTTTGCCCAAAATTCCATTTAAGGTGCTCCAAACTTTTTACTATAATTCTTTGTCATTCATCTTTGTTTCAGAGTATTCAGTTTAGTCAAATTATATCTCAATTTGCAGTACATTTACCAATTGGTTGTACAGCCAGACCTATTTGCCATCTCTTTTGCCTCATCCCTCTCAACCATACACATGTTCATGTTAATGACATGTCCCTACTGTGACATTGTCATATAGTCTTTGATAAAAGACCACCATTTCTGGAGGTGCCAACAACCCCATTGGCTAAGGAGGGTAAATAAAGGCCACTACAGAGGAGAGGTATGGTGCAGTGACTTGGAGGAGAGGTATGGTGCAGTGTCTTGGAGGAGAGGTATGGTGCAGTGTCTTGGAGGAGAGGTATGGTGCAGTGTCTTGGAGGAGAGGTATGCTGCAGTGTATTGGAGGAGAGGTATGCTGCAGTGACTTGGAGGAGAGGTATTGTGCAGTGACTTGGCTCAACAAGTTGAGGTAGAGGTCTTCACGGATCCACCTGTACCCGAATACCCGAGGGGGACCGGATCCAGAATTCTAACTAATGTCACGGTCTGGGTCGGATCTGATGATGATGGGTCTTACTCTTGGGTATGTGTAATTTTAACTGACATGTACGGAAGGACCCATACGAGACTGCTGCAGGGAGAGAGAGAGAGCGTGAGAGCGAGCGCTTGTATAATTTATGCTGCTGCTGTTGCTTTTCAGGAGAGTGGCACGTGTAGTTTGTTGTTGGCCAATCATAAGGCATGAAAGCGCCAACAGGCTACAGTCATAGAGCCTCAGTGTGTGGCAAAAGATAAGAGATATCTAAATCAATGGAAGATGGAATTAAAAGTTAAAGGCAAGGAAAGGCTACAGCGACTAAGAGCCAACAGGTAGGCTGTTACTTAAGATCATCAAGGACATCAACCACCCGAGCCACTGCCTGTTCACCCCGCTATCATCCAGAAGGTGAGGTCAGTACAGGTGCATCAAAGCTGGGACCGAGAGAATGAAAAACAGCTTCTATCTCATGTCCATCAGACTGTTAAATAGCAATCACTAGCACATTAGAGGCTGCTGCTGCCTATTGAAATCACTGGCCACTTTAAGAAATTGAACACTATGTAAACATTATTAACGTTTACATATCTTGCCCTACTCCTCTCATACAGTTGAAGTCAGAAGTTTACATACACCTTAGCCAAATACATTTAAAAACTCTGTTTTTCACAATTCCTGACATTTAATCCTAGTAAAAATTCCCTGTCTTAGGTCAGTTAGGATCACCACTTTATTTTAAGAATGTGAAATGTCAGAATAATAGTAGAGAGAGTTATTCATTTCAGCTTTTATTTCTTTCATCACATTCCCAGTGGGTGAAAAGTTTACATACACTCAATTAGTATTTGGTAGCATTGCCTTTAAATTGTTTAACTTGGGTCAAACGTTTCGGGTAGCCTTCCACAAGTTTCCCACAATAAGTTGGGTGAATTTAGGCCCATTCCTCCTGACAGAGCTCGTGTAATAGTCAGGTTTGTATGTCTCCTTGCTCGCACACGCTTTTTCAGTTCTGCCAACAAATGTTCTCTAGAGGACAGGGCTTTGTGATGGCCACTCCAATACCTTGAATTTGTTGTCCTTAAGCCATTTTGCCACAACTTTGGAAGTATGCTTGGGGTCATTGTCCATTTGGAAGACCCATTTGCGACCAAGCTTTAACTTCCTGTCTGATGTCTTGAGATGTTGCTTCAATATATCCACATAATTTTCCTTCCTCATGATGCCATCTATTTTGTGAAGTGCACCAGTCCCTCCTGCAGCAAAGCACCCCCACAGCATGAAGCTGCCACCCCCGTGCTTCACGGTTGGGATGATGTTCTTCGGCTTGCAAGGCACCCCCTTTTTCCTCCAAACATAACGATGGTCATTATGGCCAAACAGTTCTTTATTTGTTTCATCAGACCAGAGGACATTTCTCCAAAAAGTATGATCTTTGTCCCCATGTGCAGTTGCAAACCGTAGTCTGGCTTTTTTATGGCGGTTTTGGAGCAGTGGCTTCTTCCTTGCTGAGTGGCCTTTCAGTTTATGTCGATGTAGGACTAGTTTTACTGTGGATATAGATACTTTTGTACCTGTTTCCTCCAGCATCTTCACAAGGTCCTTTGCTGTTGTTCTGGGATTGATTTGCACTTTTCGCACCAAAGTACGTTCATCTCTAGGAGACAGAACACGTCTCCTTCCTGAGCGGTATGACGGCTGCGTGGTCCCATGGTGTTTATACTTGCGTACTATTGTTTGTACAGATGAACGTGGTACCTTCAGGCGTTTGGAAATTGCTCCCAAGGATGAACCAGACTTGTGGAGGTCTGCAATTAATTTTCTAAGGTCTTGGCTGATTTCTTTTGATTTGCCCATGATGTCAAGCAAAGAGGCACTGAGTTTGAAGGTAGGCCTTGAAATACATCCACAGGTACACCTCCAATTGACTCAAATGATGTCAATTAGCCTATCAGAAGCTTATAAAGCCATGACATCATTTTCAGGAATTTTCCAAGCTGTTTAAAGGCACAGTCAACTTAGTGTATTTAAACTTCTGACCCACCGGAATTGTGATACAGTGAATTATAAGTGAAATAATCTGTCTGTAAACAATTGTTGGAAATATTACTTGTGTCATACTCAAAGTAGATGTCCTAACCGACTTGCCAAAACTATAGTTTGTTAACAAGAAATGTGTTGAGTGGTTGAAAAAAAAGTTTTAATGACTCCAACCTAAGTGTATGTAAACTTCCGACTTCAACTGTATGTGAGAATGCTGTTCATTGACGACAGCTCAGCGTTCAACATGATTGTCCCCTCCAAGCTCGTCACCAAGCTTAGGACCCTGGGACTGAACAACTCCCTCTGCAACTGGATCCTGGACTTCCTGACCGGCCGACCCCAGGTGGTGAGGATGGAAACATCACCTACGCCACTCTGACCCTCAACATGGGGGTCAATTTTGCTGACGACACCTCAGTGGTAGGCCTGATCACCGGCGACGATGAGACAGGGAGAAGGTGACCTGGCAGTGTGGTGCCGGGACAACAACCTCTCCCTCAATGTCAGTAAGACCAAGGAGCTGATGGTGGACAACAGGAAATGGGTGGGGGGCGAGCACGCCCCATCCTCTTCAACAGGGCTGCAGTAGAGCGGGTTGAGAGATGGAACACCTTCCTAATATTGAGTTGCACCCCATTTTGCCCTCAGAAAAGCCTCAATTCATTCCACATGGATGCTGGCCCACGTTGACTACAATACTTCCCACAGTTGTGTCAAGTTGGCTGGATGTCCTTTGGGTGATGGACCATTGTCGATACACACGGGAAACTGTTGAGCGTGAATAACCCAGCAGCATTGCAATTCTTGACACACTCAAACCAGCGCATCTGGCACCTACTACCATACCCCATTCAAAAGCACTTAAATCTTTTGTCTTGCACATTCACTCTCTGAATGGCATACATACACAATCTATGTCTCAATTGTCAAGGCTTACAAATTATTCTTTAACCTGTCTCCTACCCGTCATCTACACTGATTAAAGTGGATTTAACAATTGACATCAATAAGGGATCATAGCTTTCACCTGGTCAGTCTCTCATGAAAAGAGCAGTTGTTCCTAATGTTTTGTACACACGCATATACATATATATACATTTTACATTTACGTCATTTAGCAGACGCTCTTATCCAGAGCGACTTACTTTATTATTATTTTTTTTCATACCCCCTGTGGGAATCGAACCCACAACCCTGGCGTTGCAAACGCCATGCTCTATCAACTGAGCTACATCCCTGCCGGCCATTCCCTCCCCTACCCTGGACGACGCTGGGCCAATTGCGCGCCGCCCCATGGGTCTCCCGGTCACGGCCGGCTACGACAGAGCCTGGATTCGAACCAGGATCTCTAGTGGCACAGCTAGCACTGCGATGCAGTGCCTTAGACCACTGCGCCACTCAGGAGACGATATATACACACACACACACATATATATATATATATATATATATACAGTAGGGGAAAAAAAGTTAGTCAACCACCAATTGTGCAAGTTCTCCCACTTAAAAAGATTTCTACTCCGAGATAAGGTCTTGCATCATTTGATCCCTTTCAGCTAGAGAATGGAAAATAATAATCTTATAAGAAATGCGTAGAAATTAATTTACCCTTTAAGTCTGAGAAAAAATAAATAATGTTATTTTATCAAAGACTCTATTCCCCTTTCATCTGGAGAGATGATTATTTTAACAACGCTGCTTGTGATTGCTCATTTTCAGGACTTTTGTCCTTCAGATATCTCAGAATTTAATGGTATTTTTTCAGCTCCTGAAATGAATAGGCTCGACTCCAAAGCCCATCCATTCTGAAATAAATGAAGAGACCTTTGACAGCCTCAAGATGAAAGATGGCAGATAGCAGGCATCCAAATGAACTAACACGATACAGGGAGGTCACTAATCTGTTTTATCTCTAGGCAGATATACTGTCCACATGGGAAGCCATTACATAAGTATGACAGGATAATTTCATTTTGGTATGACAACTTACAGCTATAACAATGTCACTGTAAGATATATAGATCTTAACATTGGCCTGCTGAATGTACACTATTGGTCATTTGTAGTCGAGGACATTATATAATGGTTATTTTAGGTTAGTCATACCATATTTGATCCCAGGCCTAAATGCTACATAACACACTTGATTCTCAGATACTTAGTTGGCCCATGTTGTTATCAACTCCTTGGGTCATGGTTTATTAATATGCAAAACCATTTTTCTGGTGATAAACACGGAGTATACAAAACATTAAGAACACCTGTTCTTTCCATGACAGACTGCACAGGTGAAAGCTATGATCCCTTATTGATGTCACCTGTTAAAACTACTTCAAATCAGTGTAGATGAAGGGGAGGAGACAGGTTAAAGAATGATTTTTAAGCCTTGAGACAATTGAGACATGGATTGTGTATGTGTGCCATTCGGGGGGGGGATGCAACGCAATATTAGGAAGGTGTTCCTAATGTTTGGTATACTCAGAGTACATCATACAAGTCTGACAATGGACAACTGCATAGTCACAGAATAAGCCGAGCTATGAATAAAAAGGTCTGTAAATACCGATGTTTACCGACTCCCGTTAGCGCGAGACATACAATAAAAAGGTTTACAAGCTGCTTTAGCTGAATACCAGCCTGAGTCATCACAGACAAACTGTACTCATCAAGGCCTTCCTACCTAGTTTGAACCTAAACCATATGTTCTCATTTGACGGTTTCTCAATTGAATGAGAAGATCAATACGATTGATATTTGGAATGTTTGAAGATACTCTTGATAATCTATATACTGACACACCACACACATTCAGCCATTCTTCATGACTTTCCTTCTTATACCCCTGTTGTTCAAACTGAACCCCAAGGTTGACCCCAATGACTTATTGAACATAACTCGACTGCATTAGCTCCTCACAACAAGGGTAGGTCAACACAACATACTGTACCAGCCATATTGTATGGAGCTGCTCTGGAAAATACAAGTCACTGTTTTCCTATGCCACTCAAAACACTAGCCGGATCTTTCCTAGTTGTGCAACTAGTGTACTGGTTTGGCTAATAACAGCCACAGAAAGAGAGGTGGGTTGGGTGATGAGGAGTGGGAGAAATTCAAACCCTTGGTAGGTCATGGGCCTGCCATGCAGGACACCAAATCAGACTAGCTAGCATTAGCCCTCCATGGAAATGTCAAAGTGCCAAGCAAGCAGTGGGAAAATTTCAACAGAACAGCAGGCCCTTATCCATCATAGTGTAGTGAGTGACATCATGAGTGAATGCCCTTCTGCGCTCTGATTCAGTGTTCACTGTTCATCATTATACGAATATAGATGGGCTCCCATGTTTGCATTGGACTGTTTGAAACATTACAAAAACATCTGATGGAAACATTTGCCAGGAACTACATTGTGGAAGACCCGTGCTAGGCCTTCCTCCATCTCTTGACAGTGAAAGTGATGGGCATGTTTGCTTTTGATGAGGGTGTCCTGTCCATTGTTAGAATGAGAGAATCTGAATGGCACATGGTCTACTTCAGAATTAGGCCGCAGAAAAGAGTGCAACTCAAACTGTGAAAACGATCGGCTAAACTGAAAAGGTGATACTGTTCGAGCTACTTCAAGGGTATTAATAAATAATAAACGAGGCTGCTATCAGACTATGGGATAAACTCATACAATTCCTTCAACATTTTCTATATATGTTATTAAATATCCAAATTAGCATCAAACATGTTATATTGTTGATTTCTTGACTCGGAAAGCTAAATTGTTTGACGACATAATTGTCTGTGGGTTCCTATAGATTCAACGAGGCCTATCATTGACCATAAGGAGCGTGGGCCCGCTTTCTTCCCTCATATCTCTAATGTGGGCTATGCTTTTGAATTCACCACAACAAGACGCTTTGAATATCCAAAAGGCATTTAGCAGAGTCAATTTCCATTTAGGCCTGCTTTCATGGGAGGTAGGCCTAAAGCCACATTCAATTCAACAGACCATACTGAGTTGAACAGTGCTGGCAGGTAGCTTAGCGGTTAAGAGCATTGAGCCAGTAACCGAAAGGTCGCTGGTTAAAATCCTTGAGCCGACTAGGTGAAACCTTTGTCGATGTACCCTTGAGCAAGGCATTTAACCCGAATTGCTTCTGTAAGTCACTCTGGATAAGAGCGTCTGCTAAATGACTCAAATGTCAAACATAAACACATTCCATACGTCACCATGTGGATATGTTATGCTCCCATAGAGAATGATAGAGACTAAAAGGCCATATTAGCATGGGCAGCGCCATTGAGGGCTTCCACCATGTAGTCAACTGGGTGGGTCTTCCACTTCATGATCTCTCCTGGTGACCCTGTTGGAGTCATGTCCAATCAGGTCATCTGGACGGATCAGCCAATCATGAAGAAGAAAAATGACTACTTTAAAATTGAGATAGCCTTAATGGCACTGGCCATGTTGTTAGACACTAATGTCACAGACACAAAGAGGAGTCTTCTGTCTCTATGTTTGCTCCTCATCTGAATCTTGGGTGACAAGGGATGTGGTACTATGGCTACGTTTACACAGGCAGCCCAATTCTGATCTTTTTTCGCTAATTGGTCTTTTGACCTGAAAAATATCTAAGTGAAAATATCTGATGTTTAGGGTCAAAAGACCAATTAGTGGAAACAAAGCTCAGAATTGGGCTGCCTGTGTAAGTAGACGCAGCCTATGTAGCATCTACCATTCAGACATGTTGGCTCATGTAACCTAGTAGGCTATAATTACAATTTCATCAATAAATAACGTTTAATCTAATTAGCCTATAATAAAGACTAACACATAATGAACCGCCTATAAGTATGATGCTTTGTGCGTTTAAATGCAGTGGGAATAGACTGACAACACGAAGGCTACCGTGCAAGCGCTATAGCGGTTATTAGGCCTACCGTATGAGGTGATTGCAAACTCCAAGAACAAATCGCGTAACATCCAATTGACACGACAAAGTGAATCTACCCAAGCCAGGGCCGCCGCCGCATTCCGCGGCCCAGCTGTCAAACATTCAACAACTCAGAATTGGCTTGCTTTCAAAACTAAGTTCTGGGCAATGGATAGTCTCGCTGCTATGATACAAATGCATCTATAAAATAAAAAACAAAAGACTGCACTAAACTGTCCTTGTTGTCTGTTTCAGATAGGCCTATAGAGTGCCCTTTACATCTACGCCTAATTTAGGCTTTAACATACCATGTCATTCGTTGACAATAACAATAATGTATTGTCTTTCATCAGCAAAAAGGTTAGGGGCAGGCAACAAAACATTTATATATTTTGAGACTAAGATCCAGATAATTGTGAATGCGCACGTTACGTGTTTACGCGAATGTGGATAGCGAATATATCCAACAAAGAGAACATACTATAGGCTATAAATCACCTATCTGTCCCTAGATGTCTCAGTCGGAATATATTAGTAGCATATATCTTTGCACTTAATACCCAGTTTATCTTTTGACACTTACCGACTTTGAACGGGTGAAACGCATTTTTTATTGGCCGGAATCTCTTTCCATGTCAGAATCACACGGTTTAACAATACTTCGAAGACGCTGTTTTTCAGGAGGAGTTGGGATGCCAATAACCTCGGTTGTTTTTCCATGTCTTCACCAATAAGTCACCGCACTAGGTGACTTAGAGAGCGTATCAATGTTATCTTAATCTAAGCATTTCTTTAGTAATTTATCGGGTTACTGAGACCCATTCTCTACACAAGGAAACAATGTTGCTGTTTTCGACTGCCACAATTGGATAGCGGATT
Organism: Coregonus lavaretus; assembly: GCF_964263955.1. Classification (NCBI taxonomy): domain Eukaryota; kingdom Metazoa; phylum Chordata; class Actinopteri; order Salmoniformes; family Salmonidae; genus Coregonus; species Coregonus lavaretus. The sequence continues at coordinate 5,785,388 of NC_140008.1, forward strand.
CTCCATTCACCAAAAGGGGACGGGCTGAAATTACGCCTGACGTCACGACGCATTCCAATTTTGGTTCTAGAGAAAGAGGCTTTAAGATGAGCTTGTTCAGAGAGCAAATATTTCAATAAAATAAAATATAATTAATATGATTGTAGGGCTATGTGTATATTTGTAAAATAAATACAAGTAAATAAGTGTTATATATTTTAAAAACGTCAGAATGACACTCAAACGGACCATTATTATTTCACTTTCATGTTAGGCCTACTACTTCTGTCCAATAGAGATAGATAGAGGACTCTAGTGGCCAAAAGCCTGATCGTTTTAGCATGGGCAGCACCATTGAGGACTTTCACCATTTTGAACTAGTGAACTGGATGGGACTTCCTAGGGGTTAAGGAAGGATCACATAATTCCATCCAGGTCACCAAGAGGGATCAGCCAATGAATTATACTTGTGAGCAAACATTCCATAACTACAGGTGCCAGTAAATCGCCAACCTTGGCATTATATATGTTCAAACAACACACTCCAGGTGGCAGTATGCACCCTTTCAGTTTGTTTACCAACTCATAAAAGTAGTAGTTGAAGAAAATGGACTACTTCAAAATGGAGATGGCCTTAATGGCAGTGCCCGTGCTCTCACAGACGCCATAATGGGACAGATACAATGATGCCATGTCTATCTAAGTCTATGTTCTATCCAGCACTTATAGTCCTTGATTTTGTGCCATAGGTGGACAAAAAATGAGTTTTTTATTTTGACATGAGGTAAGCCGAGAGGAAGTGGTTCTACAACAGACGCACGTTTGTAAAGTCTGTTCAACAATATTATCCTTTAGATATTTTCTCTCAAATTACCCCTCTCATAATTACCAACCACCCTGCCCACCGGCACATTAAGTTTAAATGGAATTGTATTTAACTTCTGGCTTCCCACGGACTGTTGTTGTGCAACCGAGTACATTTGAAAGCAACGCTAGTGTGTGTACTGTAAATACAGCTGTGTTGCTAAAAGTAACTAGTACATTGGGTGCAGTAGGTCTTTAGACTCTCCTGGAGGTGGTTTGTAAATCTTCCCTAGCGTGAGGTCATTTTTTTCTTATTTCTCGGGACTCTCATTTGAGGTCAAGCAGGTCATAAACAGTTTCTCTGTATTGTAAAATTATGCTTTTGTTAATTCCATGAAGTTTGGACGTTGAAAGGGATTGAATGCATTTCTCACAAAATGTATTGCTGCAAAGCAGATCAATCTATGTGCTAGTTAGTCACTGCAGTAGATCATTCAAGAAAACAATGTCTTCAATGGCCAGTACTGTATAATCAATGATCTCACTAACAAAGCATCATTGGTTTAATTGGAACACAACACATCTCTGTTATGTAGTGGCTGTGTGAGCAATGACAGCTTTGTCAGAGTCCCATTACAATGAACTGTGAGTCTGTAGTTGTACATAGTGAAGCATTGAGGATGAGTAGAATGCCATCTTGGAGTGATGTCATAATGGGGTCATAAGAAGATAGAATCCTCTTGCCATTAGGCTAGAATCTTAGGTGGGAGAACATTCAGAGAGAAGGTTAGTTGGAGAAAGTCATCATATTGGTAAGTCATGTTTCTAAATTGTTCCTAAAGTTATGGTGAATCTACTATAATGGAGAGGACGGTTTTAGGCAAATATGATAGAATTTCATATCACTTTGCGTAGCCTACTGCAAGTATCAAATTCCTGTCTTATGTTTAAATGAATATTTTCATGGTTAAATATTGGTATGCATTCATTTATCTAAACTGATTACTGTATAATCTAGATTACCGAACCTGAGAGTGATTTCTGATGAGATTGAATTGATTAGTACTGTCTTAAAACACATTTAACAGCATAGTGTACTATACTATAAACATTTTTGAAAAGATTTACACAAAATCTATAGTAAAAAGAGTTTGCATAATTGGTTGGTCACAGCTTGTTTAGTTTGGATACAGGGCTGTTTTATGGTGAGATGCAAAATAATGTGTTAGAGGCACTAGAAATGTAGGCATTGATGAAAGGCACCACATAGGGTAATAGGCTTTAATAGTAGTGTGAATGGCTATAGGGACACTGGGAGGTCATGTTTATTGGACATACTGTCACTATAATCACAGGATGCATAGCCGCGGGAAGTAGTTGTCACGATCGTCGGGAACAGAGGAGGACCAAGGCGCAGCGTGGAATGCGAACATATTTATTAATTGATGATCACACGAACAAAAACAAAACGAAAACGTGACGTCCCTGGTTACATTCACAAACCAACACGGAACAAGAAACCACACCAAATGAATGCCTAACGGCTACCTAAGTATGACTCCCAATCAGAGACAACGAGCTACAGCCGTCTCTGATTGGGAGCCACCCTGGCCAACATAGATATACAAAACCAGAACAAACACAAATGAAAACTCACACCCTGGCTCAACATACTAGAGTCCCCAGAGCCAGGGCGTGACAGTACCGAGTGGAGGACAGAGGAGCCTCTTAAAGAAGAAGTTACAGGTCTGTGAGAGCCAGAAATCTTGCTTGTTTGTAGGTGACCAAATACTTATTTTCCACCATAATTTGCAAATAAATTCATTAAAAATCCTACAATGTGATTTTCTAGAATTTTTTTTCTCAATTTGTCTGTCATAGTTGACGTGTACCTATGATGAAATTACAGGCCTCTCTCGTCTTTTTAAGTGGGAGAACTTGCACAATTGGTGGCTGACTAAATACTTTTTTCCCCCACTGTAAATGTAAATTCTGTCAATTTGGAATTTACGTTCATGTCAAATTAATCTTTGGCAATTGGGTAAAAAATCAATGTGGAACTGTTAAAAGTGATTTGCTTTATTTCTTTTGATGCCGATGCTGTCTTTAGGTTGTTTAAGGATTTGTTTTCCATTAGCAGCATCCTGTAGGTTGCTAACATTTAGGAACTCTCTTTTAGAGCTCATTCGTATTGGAAGTGCACAGTTTTGGTCAGGGCGACTTGCATGTTGAGGTGGGCCTGCTAAGGAAGGAGGTGGGCCTGCTGAAGCAATTGGCCTGTATGGGGGAGATGAGATGGATAGAGAGACAGTCTCTGGAGATGAATAGAGAGATGGTGTTGAAGGAAGTGGAGAGGGACAGACTTGAGAGGATGAAGAGGGAGGAGAAGAAGGAGCATGCAAAAATAAATCAGATGAAGGATGAAGAGTTGCTGTTGATGGATATTAGAATGAGGGAAAGGGAGAGAGAGATGGAGGAGGAAAGGAGGAGGTTAATGGAAAAATCTGAGAGGCAAAAGGTAGAGAAACAGATGGCGCTCCAGAAGAAAAGACAGGAGGAGAGAGACAAGTGGGAGATATCTGAAAAGAAGAGAGTGGAGGAATGGAAAGAGTTTTACTGGAAGGAAGAAGAAAACCGAAAGGAAGATGCATGGATGAAAGCAGAGAGGAAGGCAACGAGAAAGGTGGAAGAAGCAAATAGAAAGGTGGAAGAAGCAAAGAGAAAGATGGAAGAAGCAAAGAGAAAGGTGGAAGAAGCAAAGATAATGATGGAAGAAGCAAAGAGAACGGTGGAAGAAGCAAAGAGAAAGGTGGAAGAAGCAAAGAGAAAGGTAGAAGAAGCAAAGAAAAAGATGGGAGAAGAACAACAGATGCTGAAAAAGCAAGCCAGGCTAACGGAGACCCTGAGCGATAGAAAAAGAAGAGACGGGGAAGAGAGAAAGGAAGATGAAAATAAGTGTGTGAAGGAAGCAAGGGAAGGAGACAGGAGAGAGCTCCAGAAAGAAAAGAGACTAAGTGCAGAAGAAAATATGACACACATGGAGAAACAAATGAGAGAGCTGGAGGTCAAAGGTAAAAAGGAGAGGGAATAGACAGAGAATAAAGTGTGATATGTGAGGTTAGCTTCAACACCTTAACTTATACTGTCTGTTTCCCAACTCCCTCTCTCCCAGATTCCTCCATCTTCTCAGCTGGTGCTGAGGTCAAACAGACCCAGTGCAAAGGTCATCTTAGTTTACAGTTCTTTTGTACATTGAAAGTGTTATACAACTGCACACATGGAGTGTGGTATTAACATCCTCCATTTTCCTTTGTCTTGTCAGATGTCTCCATGGTTACTGCAACTGAGTCAAAGACTCTGAACCCTCAGAAGGACCAGCCAGCAAAGTGCAAAGGTAAAGACCAGGGCCCGGTTTCCTGATAGCGATGGAACTTAAGCTTACTAGTGTTTTAACGATGTATCGTTTTTATAATGGCCGAAGATGTAAAAAATTACAGACAGTGTAGCCTACAAATAGAAGTAAATTGACTGAACATGAAATTGATTTCAATATGATTGAAATATAGGCCTATACAGCCTACTGGATTTATTTTCTAATGCAGTCATCTCGGTTTTCAGTTGA